>NC_059342.1:93372500-93972500 GCF_018350155.1 Leopardus geoffroyi | reverse complement strand
AAGGCCTACAAAAGTTTTACGTTTAAATTTATGATCTGTTTTGGAGCTAATTTTTGTAAAAGGTGTGAAGTTTAGGTAGAGGTTTAATTTTTTGCTTATGGATATCCAGTTGCCCCACCATCATTTATTGAAAAACTCCATTCTTCCATTGAGTGGTCTTGGCACCCTCCTGAAAATCATTTTATCCATGTGAGGGTTCGTTTCTGGGCCATTCTGTCTTCACGCCAGCACCGCGCTGTGTTGATTACGGTAGCTCTGTAGTAGGTTTTGAAGTCAGGAAGTGTGCTTTGTTCCTTTTTTATTTTTCCTTTGACAGAAAGAGAGGGCATAAGTGAGTGAGGGGCAGAGAGAGAGAGAGAGAGTGCAAGTGAGTGAGGGGCAGAGAGACAGAGAGAAAGAGAGAAGTGAGGCTTGAACTCACTCGATGTGGGGCTCAAACTCAGGAACCGTGAAATCACGATCTGAGTGGAAGTCAGATGCTTAACACACCTGAGCCACGCAGGTGGCCTCCAGCTGTGTTCTTTTGCAGGGTTGTTTTGGCCGTTCAGGGGTCCCTTGAGATCCGTAGGAGTTTCAGGACGTGCTTTTCTATTTCTGTGAGAAACTCGTTGGGATTCTGACAGGGATTGCGCTGGATCTGTGGTTCACTCTGGGCGGTACTGGCATTGTGACAATATTCACTCGTCCAACCCATGAACACAGGACATGTTCCCATGTTCGTAAGTCAATTCTTTAATCTCTTTCAGCAATGTTTTGTGGTTTTCAGTGTACAAGTTTAAGTTTATTCCTAATATTTTACTTAAAAAAATTTTTTTTAACATTTATTTAATTTTGAGAGACAGAATATAAATGGGGGACAGGGCAGAGAGAGAGGGACACACAGAATCCAAGGCAGGCTCCAGGCTCTGAGCTGTCAGCACAGAGCCCAATGTGGGGCTCGAACTCATGAACTGTGAAATCATGACCTGAGCCAAAGTTGGACACTTAACCAACTGAGCCACCCAGGTGCCCAGTGTTTTACTCTTTTTGATCCTGTTGTAAATGGAATTGTTTTCTTAACCTCTTCCTTAACCTCTGTCACTGTATAGGAAGAGAACTGACTTTTGTGTGTTGTTTTTGTGTCCTGCTGCTTCTCTTATTAGTTGTAACGGTTTTGGGTGGACTTTTTAGGATGTTCTACATATAAGATCATGTTGTTTCTGAGCTAAGATAACGTTACCTGTTCTTTTCCAATTTTGATGTCTTTTATATCTTTTTTTTCACCTAACTGCTCTGGCTGGGACTTCCAGCACAACGTTGAATGGAAGTGGTGAGAGCGGTCGCCCTTTCTTGTTCCTGGTCTTAGGGGAAAGCTTTCTCATGCCACTGGTGTGATGTCAGCTCAGGTTTATATGTATGGCCTTTAATGTACTGAGGAAGTTTCTTTCCATTAATAGTTGTTTTTTTATTTTTTTAAGATTTTACTTTTGAGTAATCTCTACACCCAACGTGGGGCTTGAACACACAACCTGGAGATCAAGAGTCGCACGTTCCACCAACCAAGCCAGCTGGGAGCCCCTGCTTCTTTTTATTTCTGTAAAATCAGTAATGTCCCCCTGCTGTCATTTCTGATTTTAGTGATTTGAGTCTTCTCTTTTTTTTCCTTTATTCATCTAGCTAAAGGTTTGTCAGTTTTGTTGATTCTCTCAAAAAAAGACTTCTGGTTTCATTGATTTTCTCTATTGTGTTTCTATTCTTTTTATTTATCTCTGTTCTAATCTCTTATTTCATTCCTCTGTCTGCTCTGGGTTTAGTTGGTACTCTCCCACGGTATAATGTTAGGTCCTTGATCTGTGCATTTGTACATTTATAGTTTTGGGTCCCCTCTTCTTTCCTGGTGAGCTGCCCCTGGAGTTTGGAATGTTGTGTTTGTGTTTTCACTGGTCCCAGGGTATTTTTCTAATCTCTCCTGCAGTTTCTTCTTGGACCTGTGGGTAGTTCAGAACTGTTTTCTAATCTCCACATATTTGTGAATCTTCTGGTTCTCCTGTTACTAATTTCTAGTTTCATACCATTGTGACTAGAAAAGATACTTGTAGGATTCAGTCTTAAAGTTTATTAAGACTTGTTTTGTGGCCTCACATACAGTGTGTCCTAGAGAATGTTGTGGAGTTTTTTGTTGTTATTGTTGTTTAAGTAAGCTCCATGCTCGTCGTGGGGATCGAACTCACAACCTTGAGATCAAGAGTCGCACACTCCACCGACTGGGCCAGCCAGGCGCCCGTGGATAAAGTCCTGGAGAATGTTCTGGGAAGGTGTGTGGTCTGTTCTTCTGGGTGGTTAGTCTTGCCTCTGTGCCCTTTGGTGAGTGTGCAGTGGTGTCTCGTTACGGCTTTAATTTGTATTTCCCACTGACTGAGAAGTTTGTTTATTGGCCATGGAGACACCCTCTTCTGTAAGTGCCTATCAAGTCACCCAGTATCTTTATTGGGTTGCCATCTTTTCCTTGTTGATGGGTATTTTTTTGTGTAATCTCAGTACAGTTCCTTTTTTGGATGCTAATATTGCAGGTATCTTTTCCCGTCTGTGGCTTGCTTTTTCATTCGTTTAATGATGTCTTTTGACAAACAGAAGTTCTTAATTCTAATGCAGACCAATTTACCACATTTTTTCTTAAAAAAATTTTTTTTCAATGTTTATTTATTTGTGAGAGAGAGAGACAGAGACAGAGTGTGAGCAGGGGAGGGGCAGAGAGAGAGAGAGAGACAGAGAATCCGAAGCAGGCCCCAGGCTCCCAGCTGTCAGCCCAGAGCCCTAAGCAGGTTTGAACCCACGAGCTGTGAGATCATGACCTGAGCCAAAGTTGGACGCTTAACCGACTGAGCCACCCAGGTGCCCCCAAATTTTCTTTTTTAAAACAATTTTTTATTTAATTTATTTTTGTAATTTACATCCAAGTTAGTTAAATAGTGCAACAGTGATTTCAGGAGTAGATTCCTTAATGCCCCTTATCCATTTAGCCCATCCCCCCCTCCCACAACCCCTCCAGTAACCCTCTGTTTGTTCTATTTAAGAGTCTCTTATGTTTTGTCCCCCTCCCTGTTTATTATTTTTGCTTCCCTTCCCTTATGTTCATCTGTTTTGTATCTTAAAGTCCTCATACGAGTGAAGTCATATGATATTTGTCTTTCTCTAACTGACTAATTTTGCTTAGCATAATACTCTCTAGTTCCATCCATGTAGTTGCGAGTGGCAGGATTTCATTCTTTTTGATTGCCGAGTGATACTCCATTGTATCTATATACCACATCTTCTTTATCCATTCATCCATCGATGGACATGTGGGCTCTTTCCATACTTTGGCTATTGTCGATAGCGCTGCTATAAACATGGGGGTGCATGTGCCCCTTCGAAACAGCACACCTGTATCCCTTGGATAAATACCTAGTAAGGCAATTTCTGGGTCATAGGGTAGTTCTATTTTTAGTTTTTTGAGGAACCCCCAGACTGTTTTCCAGAGTGGCTGCACCAGCTTGCGTTGCCACCAACAATGCAAAAGAGAGCCTCTTTCTCCGCATCCTCGCCAACATCTGTTGTTGTCTGAGTTGTTAATGTGAGCCATTCTGACAGGTGTGAGGTGGTATCTCCTTGTGGTTTTGATGTGTATTTCCCTGATGATGAGTGATGTTGAGCATTTTTTCATGTGTCGGTTGACCATCTGGATGTCTTCTTTGGAGAAGTAACTATTCATGTCTTTTGCCCATTTCTTCACTGGATTCTTTGTTTTTTGGGTGTTGAGTTTGATAAGTTCTTTACAGATTTTGGATACTAACCCTTTATCTGATATATCATTTACAAATATCTTCTCCCATTCCGTCGGTTGCCTTTTAGTTTTGCTGATTGTTTCCTTCGCCCAAATTTTTTTCTTATATTGTTACTGTTTTTTGTGTTTTACCGAAGGAATTTCATCCTGCCCCCAAATCATGAAGATGTTCTTCTAAACACTTCACGGCTTTACCTTTCCTTTTCAGTTCACAATCCATTTAGGGTTGCTTTGGGTTATAATACAAGATAAAAGTCAAGATTCACTTTGTCTTCAGCGACCCAGAACCCTCCTTTAGAGAGACTGAACTTGGCCCGTTGCTGTGCTGACACCTTTGCCAAAAGTCAGGTGCCCAGGCTTGTGTAGGCTCCCTTCTCTTCTGGAGGAAGATTCTAGGCTGATGGCCATTTTCTTCTAGCACTTGGAGGTTTTCATTTCCTCAGCTTCCAGTGTTTGGGAAGAAGGCTGTCCAGCAGCCAGGCCAGCAGTGACTGTCCAGGCCAGAGGGGGAGCAGCAGTCTGGCTGGATGCCCACTTCAGCTGTGCCCCACAGAGCCACAGACGCAAGTATAGATGAACCACCCTGTTTCCCCTCCCTTCCCTGGACCTGCTCACTGCCTGGCCATAAGCAGACCCCTCCCAGGGGCAGGGTCGGTCACCACACTCCTGACTGGCCGTAGCCATAGCCTGTGCTGTGGGAGGCCAGGGTCTCCTCAGAGCCCCCTGAGTCCAGGCAGGGGTGTCTACAAGGAGACATGCACTAGTGGGCAGGCAGAGCCCAGCCTGGGGTCCCTGGAGGGCCTCAGGGCTGGGCTCTTCCGTGTTCCTGCAGCCAGACACAGCCTGCGCGTCACCTCACGTCCTGCCTGTCCAGGAGGCGGTCAAGACGTGTCGCTGCAGTGCGCACAGCAGGGCCCACCCTTGCAGGCACATGACGCAGCCCAGCCCCAAGAGGTCTCCCCTCCTCCATCCGGCCCATGCGGGTGACCAACTAGAGCTGGTAGCAGGAGTGCAGGCCCCCAACCTGACCCGCTCCCTCACCCCAATCCCCTGAGAGGAGGAGCTTCCCTACACCAGCAAGTTTCTGTCACTTAAGTCCGAGCTGTCCATGCGTGCCCATGGCTCATACCAGATAGCCATATCTCAGTAGGGACACCATCATCGTAGGACACACCCCCCTATTTTGGGTGCCTCTAGGAGAGCAGATGCTGCCAGTTAAAATACGATGCGGTGATTTCTTAGCTCTCACCTTTAACCGTCTGCTCTTGGAGAGCTCTGTACAAGCACAGGAGTGAGAAGAAAGCCCTCAGGACTCCTGGGCCTTCTCCATCCCTGGGTTGTGGGTGCTCATCTGTGGCCCCCAGTGCACGTGAGCCCCTGGTGACCTTTCTGCGGACCCTGATGCTGGCCCTCCTGGTTGGGTGGGCCCTGACACCTGTGTCCACGTAGACATCGTAGATGAAAGATGCATGCTGATTTCAGAGACAACAAAATGTGAAAAGAAGCATCTCCACGTGCGTGAATACACCACCACACCATATTGGAATCCAGCCAACCTCACTCATGTGGATTTGGGGAATTATATTATCTTGCATTTTACAAACTGTGCTTCCCCTGCCCCCAACACTCACACACACACTCACACACACACTCACACACACACACACACACACACACACACACACACACACAGTATCAGTGTTGCAGAGATATGTCAGTGTTGCAGAGTGAGGTTCAGGGAGCCCCCCGCTGCCACCTGCTGAGCTCTTGAGCTGGCACAGCCCTCCGAGCTCCTCTGCTCAGCACCTACTCCTACACCGGGTGATCTCAGCTGTCCAGAGGGTCTCCTCTGTGCACAGATACAGGCACTTACTCTTCGAAAGAAGAAAGGCTTCTCATTGTTCTCAAGAGGACCAGACCTCTAGGGAGGGAGTGGGTGCTCTCATCCGTGGGGAGGTGGGCTGCCAGGACAGCTTTCTGTAATTTATGTGTGTGTTTTCAGGCCCTGTCCTCCTGCTGACCAGTGACAACATCAAACAGCGCCTTGGCTCTGCTGCTCTGGACAGGTATACCAGCCTCTGTGTGGAAAACAATCTGGCCGACCCTAGCTTCTTGCTCACAGCAGGTCCAAACACAGCCTGGCATCTGCATCCCCCATGTCCCCTGGTGTTTGTGTCCCTCGCGTCTGCAACCCCTGCAACTGTACACCCCCGTGTCCACACGTGCCCTGGCATCTGCACCGCACCACGACCGTGCCTTCCAGTATTCACGAGTACCGGCTGTCCAGCTGGCTGGGGCAGCAGGAGGACATCCACCGCATCGTGCTCTACCAGGCGGACAGCACGCTCACACCGTGGACCCAGCGCTGCATCCGGCAAGCCGACTGCATCCTCATCGTGGGCCTGGGAGAGCAGGAGCCCACTGTGGGCGAGGTAACCGGTTGGAGCTGCCAGGGGGTGGGGCCTCTGTGGGCGGGGCTGTCGGAGGGCAGGGTGGCGAGGACAGGGGTGGTGGAGGCAGGGCTGCAGGCGGGCCAGGTTCCGGTCAGGGGCCACTCTCCTCACAGCCCTGTTTCTCTGTCTTTTCCTTTGAATGAAATATTTCAAGAACCCAGGAAAAGACATAATAAAAGCTGACACCCATATAGCTTCTCTTCATGATTTGAAACGTTTTGCTGTATTCACCTGTGGTGGTGGTTTTAGCACAAAGCAGGGCAGGCGCCCTGAAGTGGCCCGCAGGTGGCCTCTTGTGAAGTTGAGTGTCCTGAGTTTTACTATGAGGTATACAGCACAGCTTCACAGATCTACATCTGATATAAATAGTGCCCTATTTTATATCACTGTGAAATGTCCTTTTTCCCTCAACACTTAGGTGTTTAAGATTTATCCATATTGTTTCACTGGGTTCTGTGGCTGTTTAGTTTCCTATTTGTGAGTACCCCACCATCTGTTCTCAGCTGTGAAGTTACGTCGTCAGCCCACTTTGTTTCCAGCTTCAAGGGTATGAAGTGTAGGCTTGCCTTCCCTTAGCACACATTCCCCATCTCCTTCCTCTCTGATCCCAGGGCAGCTAAGAATTACCCATCTCTGAAGCGGGCTCCTCTTCTGCAGGGAGAGATGCAGGGAGTGTTTGCGGACACATCATTTGAGAAGGTCACAGTGTGTGCACATGCGGAGGAGGTGTTAGGAAAACGGAGGGGGGGCGGCCTCTCCCTTCCTGTACACCCCAGAGCTCCCTGTGGCCACCCTTACCTAGCTCAGCATGCATCAGGCATATGGCCGGGCAGACCCCTGGGTCACAGCTTCGACAGCCGAAGGGCAGCTCACACCACAGCTGAGCCGGCTCACGGAACCAGGGTGCCACCTGCCAAGGCCCTGCCCTCAACCCTCCTGCCCGTGTGCGGTGGCGTCCAGAGCGGGACCTCTGTCCCGCCGAGGCCTCAGGCTCTGCCCTCCTGCAGCTGGAGCGGATGCTGGAGAGCACGGCCGTACGAGCCCAGAAGCAGCTGGTCCTGCTGCACCGGGAGGAAGGGCCGGCACCCTCCCGCACCGTGGAGTGGCTGAACATGCGCAGCTGGTGCTCCGGCCACCTGCACCTGTGCTGCCCGCGCCGCGTCTTCTCCCGGAGAAGCCTGCCCAAGCTGGTGAGGCCTGGGCGCTGGGCTGGACTGACGGGAACTCCTGGCCTCCAGAACACAGCCTTCCTAACTTGTGATTGCCAAGCTCATTTCCTTCTCGCTCCCTCTCTGGGTCTCTGTAGTCTGAGGTCGCTGGGGTGCTAAGGGGAGCTTGCTTCTCTGTAAGCTTACGTTTGCTTGAATTGATCTTTGGGAGCAGCACCTGGGAGGTTGTTGATGCAGCCCCCGTCCATCAGCAGGTGTCCGTCTTTGGGGTCGCAGAGGGGAGGCACGTAGCCTGACAGAGACATGCTGGCACGCACATACCTCCACAGGGAGCCTGGGGGAGAGGTCACCAGAGCCTGCCAAGGGGTCGGAGGGAGCCTCCTCAGCCCTGGGGGCTTTGCGGGGCTGGGGCCCCACAGGCTGCCCACACTCCACAGCCTATCTGGCCCCACGACTCAGTGAACAGTGTCCTGACAGTGGCGGCTGTGCCCTGGAGCACCCTCCACCCTGGTGGCTGGCAGGGTCTTAGCTGGGGTTTGGGCTTGGTATCCCTCTTGGTACAGCTCTCCTGGGGCTCTGTGGCCTCCTGCTGGACCCGTGGGTATGTAGTCCATCTGCCCACACTGTCCCCTCACCCATGTGCCCTGTAAGGTCCTCTTCCCAGGCATGCCTAGGCACCAAGGTGCTGCCAGGATCAGTATCAGACAGACCCTGCTGTGTCCTGGAGAGGGCTTTGGGTCAGGAGTCGAGGAGGCCACCCCGGTCAGGTCACAGTGTGTGGAACTTGGCCTAGCCCTCCCCATCTGCTGACCCCTCTCCCAGGTGGAGATGTACGAGCGAGTCTTCCAGAGGCCCCCAGATCGGCACTCGGACTTCTCCCGCCTGGCTCGGGTGCTGACTGGCAACGCCATCGCCCTGGTGCTTGGGGGCGGAGGAGCAAGGTGAGTCCCCACCCCATCCCACCCACAGCCGCGTGTCTGTGTGTGTGTGTGTGTGTGTGTGTGCGTGCGCGCGCGCACGCACGTGTGCACGCGCACTCTAATGCTGACCAAGAGGCCTCTGAGCTGGTCCCAGGAGCAGTCTCCATAGATAGGCCCAGTGCATGACCAAGCATGTTTCAGCCCCTGGGTGCACATTGCCAAGCAGTGCTTCCCATAGGCACCCCCAGGTTTTAACGTTTGCCAGTGCAGTAGATTTGTTCTGATTGTCTTTGCTAGAAGTGTCTGCTTGTCTGTTAGCCATTCACGCTTCCTCTGAGAACTCTGTTCTTGTCCTTTGCCAGTCTTCCCATTGGGCTGCAGGTGAGTTTCTTTCCATTTTAATACATACTTTATAGACTAATGTCCTGGTGTGCTTGCAAACGTAGCACAGCGTTCTTCAGTTCTGCGGGCTGATCAGTTCCTTACAGGACTTTTAACCCAAATAACTGCTACCCTGTGTTTGTCATTGTGGCACACGCCTCCTTCCTCCTGAATTTAAAGAGGCATATACACCTGGAACAGACGTGGAGCCCCAGGACACAGTGAGGAGGTGCGAGCAGTGCCTCCCACAACACCTGTGCTGGGGGTGCCCTGTGGGGTGGAGTCCCTCACTCTTCCCCCCTGCTCTGGCCGAATGAGGTGCGCAGGGCCTCCTGAGCACTATACATACACCCCACCCCCCAGCCCTGCTGGTGCTGCTGGCCTCTCTCCCGTGGGCCCTGGAGAAGGTGCCTGGCTCAGCACCTCCTGGTTCCAAGGACATCCCTTTCAGAGTGAGCTGGAGGAGGGGCGGGGGGGGGGGGTGTGTGGCTCGGAAACATTAAAACCTCTTAGGAGTATCCCCCCTTAGGGGGTACTCTCCAAGGTTTTGTCTCCTGCCTGTGGAGCCAGACCTGTGCTCACACCTGGCGAATTAAAGTCAGAGATGCCGTCCAGCCTCAAGGTCAAGGGAGACCCAGACTCTCTTCTCTAGAAAAGATCGGGATAATGCAGAGGAGCAGTCCAAGCCCACAGTGTGCACTTTCCACCTGGAAACCTCTGAGGCCTGGTGTCTGGCCTGAGACCCTTCCTGACAGGAGGGTGGGTAGACACACAGACCCCACCCCTGCTCACCCCAGCATGGGGAGTCGCCACCTTGCTCCAGGGTGTCCTGCTCACCCCCAGACTTGGCCTGCCCCGAGTGATGCGGCACAATCCGAGCACCCTCTGGTGCCGTGCTTTTGCTTGAAAGCTGAGCCAGTCAGCCTGGAGAATGAGGTGATTTACCTAACATTGCCTGATGGAGGGCAAGACCCAGGCTACTTCCTGTGGGACTAGGACAGTGAGGTGGCCCAGAGCTGACCCAGACTTGGACCTGGTTTGTAGGCCAGGATGATGTGATCAATGGCATTTAAAAATTGTTTTTTCTCATAAGTTTATTTAGAGAGAGAGCGAGCACACGTCTGTGCATGGGAGCAGGGAAGGGTCGGAGAGAGAATCCCAAGCAGGCTCTGCACCATCGTTGCAGAGCCTGACATGGGGCTCAGTCCCATGAACTGCCAGATCATGACCTGAGCTGAAACACCAAGAGCCAGAAGCTTGACCGACTGAGCCACCCAGGCGCCACGATCAACAGCATTTTCAATGAAAATTTCGTTTTAGTCAAAATAATACTTAGTTTATAGCCATGTGGCCGTTGCCTTGAGGCCATCGTCTGCTGTCTCGCCCGGGACCAAACCCAGAGACATCCCAGAGAAGATCACTTGGAGCATAGTCATCTCTCTGCTCATCTGCATTTCTCAACAGCATAGCCATTCTGTTCTTTCAGTTTTAGATTATTGAGCTCCTAACCCGTCCCCCCACCACACACACAGTTTATCTGTCTGTCCTTCATTCATCTGTCTGTCATCGGCCATCCATCTGTACATCTGTACATCTATCCATCACCTGTCTTCTGTCTGTCTCCCTCCTCACCACTCAGTTCCCAGTGTGGTTCCCATGCCAGTCAAGCTAGTTGTCACCATTTCTATTACTATGACGTGGTGCTTATTCAAGGCTCAGTCACACCACATTGCATAGTACGGCTGTATTTCCTTCCTTGGAGTTAATAATTGTTGCAATTGCCATTTTCTGTTTCCTGGGTGTCGTTAATTGGTGACCAGACACTGCTCCGGAGCATCAGCCTCCTGTCAGCTTGCTCGCCATCTCTGGTGGCCTCTGCTTCACCGTGTGTGGGAGCCACCCCCTCCAGGTCTCCCAGCGCCTCTGGGCTCTGCCCATAACGTTGTCTTGGAGTTTCCCTTAACTGTTATCCTGGGAACTTCTTGGTCTCTCTTCCACATTCAACTCCATTTCCTGGATTCCATGCCTTCCTCTTTCTTGACATATTCCTGATTTGGGTAGCGTTCATACTCTAGACACTTCCTTAAGAGAAGACATCTGGGAAGTAAAAGTTTTAAGACTCTGGGTAGCAGAAAATGTCCTTGATGACAGTCTGGGTGTGGAATCCAACATGGAAGTAATTTTCCCTGAGAATTTCTAAGGGGGTGCTGCCATTGTCTTTCTAGCTTCCAGTGTCGCTGTTGAGATGCCCAATCCCACTTTATTTGTGAGGCCTGCTTCCCCTCTGGAAGCCATGGGGGGAGTCTTTTCATTTCGGTCCTTGAAGGGACTTGGTGTGCCTTGGTGGCAGTGTGTTCATCCACTGGGCTGGGTGGGCCCCAGCAGGCCCTTCCAAATTTGGAAATCGTGAACTTCAGCTCTGGGGCGTATTTTATGTTCTCCCACTCTGTCCTCTCTTCCAGGAGCTCCTGATGGTCAGAAGCCAGGTCTTCCCTCTCCCTCGTTTTCCATCCCTGCCTTTTTGTTCTACTTTCTAGATGGTTTTTCTCAGATGGATCTTCTAACTGCTCTATTCTGCTAAAATATTTCTAATGTCTGAGTGCTTTCTTCATAGTTTTCTCTCCTTCTTCCACTAGTGGAATACTGAATTTCTCTGAGAATATTCATGCAGCTGTTTCACTGGCTTCCTTAGCTTTTCTGTTTGTACTGGCTTGTGTCGCACACTGGGCCCAGTGTGTGAGCTTGTCCGTGTGCTCCAGGCCACATCGGCAGCACTGCTAAGTGTGTTCCGTTGTCCGCCACGCTTT
Organism: Leopardus geoffroyi; assembly: GCF_018350155.1. Lineage (NCBI taxonomy): Eukaryota > Metazoa > Chordata > Mammalia > Carnivora > Felidae > Leopardus > Leopardus geoffroyi. Next base: position 93,960,968 of record NC_059342.1, on the reverse strand, counting down.
GCTTACCCCGCTCCTCCTGTTGATGGGCACTCGGGTTATTTTTTGGCTTGGGTTGTTATGGAGAAAACAGCTATAACTGTTCTTGTACAAATCTTTTTGTGCACGTATGGTCTTTTCTCTTGGGCAAATACCTAGGAGTGGAGCTACCTGGTCATGGGGGACATTGTGCCGTTTTACACCCCCCACCAACAGTGTTTGAAGTTCAGGTTCCCACATTTTTGCCAACCCTTGGTATTAACCTCATTTTGAATGGTTCTAAAGGGTGTGTGGGGGCATCTGGTGATCTCCCTGGGGCCTAATGAGGTCACGTGCTCGCTGGCCCTTTGTGTATCTCATTTTGTAAAGTAGTGTTTACATTCTTATCCATGTTTAACTGGTGGTTTGTCTTTTGTTATTGATTCAGAGGAATTATTTATATAATCTGAATACAAGTCTTTTGTCAGATAATATTTAGTAGTAATTCTGTCTCTCAATCTTTGACTTTTCGTTTTCTCAATGGTATTTTTCAATGAATAGTTTTTAATTTTTATGAGGCGTGATTTTCCATTTTTTATGGTTACTGCTTCTGGTCTGCTGGGCTTCTGAGAGTTCTTGTCTATCCTAAGGTCACAAAGGCATTCTGCCTTCTTCTAGAAGCTCTGTGACTCCAGCTTGTGCATTCGGGTCTGTGAACCACCTGACACGTCTTGTGCCGGTCAAGGCTCTGTTCTCCTCATGTGGTCATCCAGCTGAGCCAGCACCTTTGGTTGTAGACTGTGTCCCCCACCAGAGCATGTGGGCTCTGTCGTGTCTGTCCTTCACGACACCACTGCCACAGCTTTATGGTAAATCTTAACATCAGACACTGCAAATTCCTGAGTTCTGTTTTTTTCAAAATTGCTTTTGGCCCTTCTAGGTCCTTTGCTTTTCCATATAAATTTTTAGAATCAGCTAAGTATTTTATGGGATTTTTTTTTCCTGTTGTAAATGTTTTCTTTTCAATTTCACTTTCAAAGTGTTTGTTGCCAGTATATAGCAATACAACTGATATTTGTAAATTGATGCTCTGTATCTTATTGCCGTGCTAAATTCACTTATTCTAATGACTTTTTTATTTTTATTTTTGCATTTCCTATATACATAGTTATATCTTCTGAGAATAAAGCCAGTTTTTGTCTTTCTTTCCAAAATACGTATATGTCTTTTGTTTCTTCTTCTTGGCTTGTTGCACCGGTTAGACTTTGCAGTACAGTGTCGAGTGGAAGTGGGGCACACATGTCTTGTCCTGTCGCCCATGGGAGGGAGAGCATTCACTGTCGTCACTGAGTGTCATCTCGGCTGTGGTGTCTATGGTGCCCTGTGTCAGAGGGAGGAAGCGCCCTTCTTTTCTTAGTTTGCTGAGTGTGTATCATGGATGGTTGTTATTGTGTTTCTGTCGAGACGATCGTGTAATTTTTCTCCTTTATTCTGTTAATGTGGTGAATTGCATTGATCTTTAAATAAAAACTGATGTCTTCTGAGGGTAGACCTGTTGGCCCATGACGTGTTGCCCACTGCTGGACTCCCTTTGAATCTGTGTGAGGTTGGGCTGCACGTGGGTGTGCTTGCTGGCTTCAGAGTGGAGTTGGGAAGTGCCTCTTCTTTTCCTGTTCTCTGGGAAGTTTTATGTGAAATTTGTGTTACTCTTCCTTATACGTTCAGTAGCACTCCCTAGTAAAACCATCTGGACATACAGCCTTCTTTGTGAAGATTTAAAAAGGAAAGGTTCGGTTATATTGATGGTTATAGTACAATTCAGATTCTCTTGTCAGTTTGGCACACTATGTCGTTCTAGGAATATGTCCATTTTATCTGAATTTTCCTACTTAGGCACGAGGTTCACACCTACTTCTCACTTTTGTAACTGAAGCATCTCTGCAGATGCGCCCTTTCTCACTCCTGACACCCCCTCCCTGCCTTTCCTTTTCTCGCAGGAGGGGCCGGGAGTTGGTCCTCTCCGAGCACCATTTGTTAGCTTTGTTGGTCCTCTCTACTGAGTCTTTTGTTTTTCTGCCTCATCAATTTCTGCTCTTACCTTTATTATTTCCGTAATTTGACTTGTTTGATTTAAACTGTTCTTTTTTTCCTAAGTTAGGGGTTGTAGATGTTGTGTTGTGACCTCAGGACGGAGAGGCCAGCCCTCCTGGGCTGCACCAGACCACCCTCTGTCCAGACGTTTCCGCCCATCCCCTTCTCTTTCTGGACTCCTCTGCCGGATCCCACACATGCTCTAGGCTCCCATACGTCTGTTCTAAGGAGTGGTCTCCATGTCCGTTCTGGGGTGTCCTGGGACTCAGGATTTTCTTGTGCCATCTCCATGCTTCATGGGTCTCCAGTGAGCCTGGTCTGCTGCTTAACCTGCTGAGTGAGGTCTTTATCTCAGACACTGTATTTTCCACTTGTAAAGTGGTGGTTGGCTCTATCCTATAGTTTCCATTTCTGTGCCAAATTATCAATCTTGTCTTCAATTTCTTGAAAATTTTTTAGCCTGATACCTGAATATTTAATTTTTTTGTGGTGATATTAAATTTTGTTTTAATTGTGTTAAAATAAGCATGTGGGGCGTCTGCATGGCTCAGTCAGCTAAGCGTCCGACTTCAGCTCAGGTCACGATCTCGCGGTCCGTGGGTTCAAGCCCCACGTCGGGCTCTGTGCTGACAGCTCAGAGCCTGGAGCCTGCTTCAGAGTCTGTGTCTCCCTCTCTGACCCTCCCCTGCTTGTTCTCTCCCTCTCTTTCTCAAAAATGAATACACATTAAAAAAAAAATTAAATATGCATGCCACAAAATTTCCCACTATTAATATTTTTGAATGTGAAATTTAGCTGCATGAAGTACATTCACGATATTGTGCAACCATCACTACTCAGCTCTGGACCGTTTCCATCTTCCCAAACTGAACCTCTGTCCCTGTTACACCCTAGCCTGCCCCCACACCCCCCACCCCCAGTCCCCAGCCTCTGCTCTCTGTATCTGTGATCTTGACCCCTCCAGGTCCCTCATGTGAGGAGAGACCTTGTCCTTCTGTGTCTGGCTTCATTCACTTAGCGCAGGGTCCTCAAGTTCATCCATGTGTTAGAATTTTCTTCCTTCTTAAGGCCAAGCAACATCCCTTGTACGTGCATGCCACACTTTGCTTACTCCCTCACCCATCACACACGTAGGCTGCTTGCCGCTTTTGGCCCCTGGGACTCTAATCATGGTGGTTGTAGAGCCTGCGTTGTGTCTGCTTCACAACTGCTGAGGCTCTGAGAGACATCCCGGTGATGGCCGCAGCCCCTCTTTGGGGCCATGTCTTTGAGGCAGGCACTGAGGAGGAGGAGGTAGATGGGGATGACTGTCTCTGGGTCCTTTTGCCAGCACACGGCAGGTGCTGTTCCTGGCAACAGTGCTTACTTCTGCTCTGTGCTCCTGCTTGATGTAGAGGCTGTGCCCAGGTTGGCATCATCCGGGCCCTGACGGAGTGTGGCATCCCTGTGGACATGGTTGGAGGGACGTCCATCGGGGCCTTCATGGGCGCCCTATACTCCGAGGAACGGAACTACAGCCAGATACGGATCCGGGCCAAGCAGTGGGCTGAGGTGAGGGGTCTCTGCCCTCCCTGGAGCTCAGCACCAGGTCCCTGTGGTGCTGTGGAGGGCAGGAGGGCATTGGGACCTTTGGCCCCTGATCGCACTCTGCAGGGCTCCGGCCTCAGATTGGGGTTTACAGGATGGTGAGGGAATGGGGAGCACAAAAGAGATAAGGACATCAGTGTTGGGAGGTTTGGCTCTGGTTGGTGCCTGGTCTTAATTTATAAAGGTGACTGAAGACAACACAGAGAGGTCAGCACCACCGGAAGGAAAGTTTAATGTTACCTGTAGTTGCCCACCCTACAGGACCACATGGGAGCACCCATGCCTGCGAGGCGGCGGAGAGGAGCAGGGGGAAGGCCGAGGCCAGAGCCTTTATGGGGGTTTCTGTGGGAAAGGCAGGGGAGGGCAGGGTAAACAGCTTCGGATGGGCTTTTGGAATAATTCCAGTGGGCTTGCCGTGTAGGGGCCGTCCCCAGTTGTCTGGTGCCTGGGCCTGGGTTGATTCAGGCGGAGGATTATTGACCTGGTGTGAGAGTGCGACGTAGAAAGGGGGCCGGGGGGTGTGGGCTCTGGATCGCTCGCTCGGTTTGCGGGAGAGACGCTCCCAGCGGGCGAGGCTTCTGCTGTCTCTAAGGATTGGCCAGCCCTGCGAGGGGACAGCCTCTCCCCGGGTCTGTAAGACCCCACATGCCAGGGCATCAGGAAGATAGAAAATAAGAAAAAATTGCTAATAGCTGGCCGGGTGATGGATGCAGGCCGACAAAGCCCGCACTGTAAGCGAGCTCGCTGCAGCAGCTCCCGTGGGCAGACTGGAGCCTGGTGGGGAGGCCGACTCACCCCTGTCCTGAAGGTACAGATGCCGTTTGCCCTTGTCACAGTTCCACTTGCTTTCCTGGGGCGGCACAGAGCCCCATGAGTGGGGTCAAAAGTGTTCAAGTTCTCCTTTTAAAAAAGAAAAGAAAATTGTTCATCTTCTATGGCAGAAGGTGTCAGAGAAGGCTATCTGCCCCATCCATGTGGCCCCAACTCTGTTCCAGAGACCCCTCTTTCCCTGAAATGAGCCACCCCAGACACCCCTCAGTGGGCCGCTCCAAGGAGAGGTCCAGGAGCAAACACAGCTCGTCACTAAGGATGGCCTCTGAGAACAGTGGGTGTGGGCACAGTGTGCTTCAGCCTCAGTTGAGGGTCTGCTCACAGGCCAGGAGGACACCTCCCTTCCCCACCTCTGCTGGCCCAGTGCAGGTGTGGGACTGGCCAGGGAGCTTTGGGCTTGATGCCCCTGTCGTCCTCAGTGAGCAATGGGCTGTGGGACTCTGCACGGCAGGGCAGAATGGATCCCATCCAGGATGGCCTCTGTCCTGCCTGTCTGCATGGGCACTGGCCTCCTGCCGTGCTGAGGGGATGTGATTGTGGGGGGCCGCCAGGCTTGACTCTGCAGGCTCTCTGGTGCTAGGCAGGGGCTTCTTCAGGAGTGAGGCCTTGCTAACCAGGGAGGACCCTGGGGTGTCCTGTGCTTCTGGGTCCCTTTCCTCTAGGAGCACACGGGTTCCCTCTGTTTGAACAGAGTCTCCACTCTGTTCATCTCAGTGTGAACACACTGGGGGGCAGCTCCCCCTCAGCTGGGGGCCCACCCCTTGTGTGGCCTCTGTTTTAGGCTTTTGCATCTGTTTCTGTCCACATAGAGGCAGGGAGGACCTTTCCTCTCTATCCCTGACTCTTAAGAAGGTAGATAACCTTGAACCCAGGCATTCTTGGGGCAAGGCCAGTGCTGCCTGGTCAGTCACGTGTCTTCCTCGCAGGTCTAAGAGGCCCACGTCCTCACTGAGGAAGGATGAGCTTCAGTCCCACAAGAGAGGGAGGGTGGGGGGCCTTCAGCAGAGAGGACTCTCAACAGGGCCCTGTTTCCGGGACCCTGTTGTACGGCCTGCCATGCTGGAATGTGAGGGTCAACCTTGAGCATTCTAGGGCAGGGCAGCTCCCCCTCCTGGAGAAATCTTGACGGGTCGCGTGTTATTGCCTTTGGGGACCTCAGGGGGTAGCGGTCCCTGCCACTCACCTGCCAGTGTGGGTCCTGGATGGAGCTTCGTCCTCAGCTCGGCCTCCTGAGCAGGTGTCAGCAGGCACCCTCACGGGACCTCAAGGCCCTGCTGCTCAGGCCCTGGAACTCTCTCCTCCTGGGGGACTCCTCAGGACGCTTCCCAGACACCCTTGTTCTGTTTGCAGGAAGCACAGACGTGTGCTGTGTCCCTGCTCCCTTTTCTGGATCTGGGCTCCTGGCTGGGTCCTGTGGGATCACCTTGCCACCCACGCCAGCAGGTGGGGGCGGGGTGTGAGCCCCTCATCCTCTGCAGGGGTCTCACGTGTGCCCCATCCACTCAGGACATGACGTCGATGGTGAAGACTGTGCTGGACCTGACCTACCCCATCACCTCCATGTTCTCGGGGGCCGGCTTTAATAGCAGCATCTGTAGCGTCTTCAAGGACCGGCAGATCGAGGTGCCCCCCCAAAGCAGGGACCACCCTGGGGTGCCTCAGCTGGAGCCTACAGCCAGCCTGAGCCTGACTTGTGTCTGGGTGCTTGGCGTCCTCCTCATCCCCTCAAGCCCCTGGGCCTACAGGGTCAGGGAGCTGGCCGTCAGGGAGGATGTCCTAAGTCCTGTCCCCCCCTTGCAGGACCTATGGATCCCCTACTTTACCATCACCACAGACATCACAGCCTCTGCTATGCGGGTCCACACGGACGGTGAGCACCTCCTCCTTGGGTGCCCCTTGATACGGGCTCAGGCATGCACAGGGCACAGCCCCCCACTCAGGGCAGAGTGGTCAGGGGAGGGACATTGAAAGAGCACCTCCAGGGGGGGCGGCTTGCAGGTAGAGAGCGTGGCAGCTCCTTGAACTGGACGAAGCACCAAGATGACCTGGAGGAGGCAAGACACTCAGGGAGATCTGAGCACAGAGGTGATCCTGCTGTGAGCATGAAGGAAATGGGGAGGGACATAACCAAGAGCCTAAAAACACTGAGAAGTCCAAACTGGACACAGAAAGGTGGAGAAATTTTGTGAACTGGGAGCAGAGAGGAGTGGGGTGAAGGGCCTGCTTGGGCCGTGGGGTGTGATGAAGGGCACATGCAGGGCATGTGTTTTTATGAGTTCGAATCGGGAGGTAGTGGTAGACTGCTTGGGCTGGGGACCATGAGAAGGCTGATGCATGGGTGGCAGCTGAGGGCCCTTTTCCTGGGCAGAGCGGTTTGTGAGCTGATTGCATGTGTCTCTCTGGAGGTGAGTGGGACGGCGTGGCTCACACAGTGGAACGTGGAAAGACTGCAGAGCCAGCCTGGCCTCCCTTGTGGAGGAGAAAGAACAGGAGGGGTGTCTGTCTTCAGGCCTGCGGCCATCCGCCAGAGCCAGACGTGCAGACTTCAGGACCCAAGCGCTAGCAGGGCTCTGAGCTGAGGGTCCAGGGCAGGAACCCACCGTGGGCAGTGCGAAGCTCCCCTCCCACAGGCCCTGGTGACCTCTCCCCCAGCCCCCCGACTCTCCCCCAGGCTCCCTGTGGAGGTACGTGCGTGCCAGCATGTCTCTGTCAGGCTACCTGCCTCCCCTCTGCGACCCCAAAGACGGACACCTGCTGATGGACGGGGGCTACATCAACAACCTCCCAGGTGCTGCAGTGGGTGGGGAGGGGCTGCCCCCACCCCTGCCTCAGCCCCCTCCACTCCCGGGAAGGCCAGTGGCACGTTTTCCTCAGTGTTCCCTGGAGCAGGGGGTGGGGGGTTATAGGTGCTCCCGGAGTCCGGGGAACACGTCCAGGCACACACACACAGACGCACGCCCTCGTGCACACTAGCTCGGGCACCGTGTGCTCCCAGCATATGGCCCTGTTTGTCGGCTCAGCAGCACTCAGAACAAGGGCCAAGTAGAGGAGCTGAGAGCAATTATGTCCCATCTGTGCCCACAGTCAGAACTAACAGCCAGAAAGTGCCAGGTCTGTTGTGGGTGAGGCCCCTCCCCTGGGCACACCTGTCACCTGTTGGACAGTTCTGTGCACTAGGCTGCCTCTCTACAGGCCCAAGGGGAGACCCTCTGGCTCCCAGTGCTGTGCAGGCTCTCTCCCCGTCCCTCCCAAGCCCTGTTCCCACCCGGGGCTCTATGTGCCTGTCCTGGGTGGTGACCAAGGCTGTCTTCTCCCCAGCGGATGTGGCCAGGTCTATGGGGGCAAAGGTGGTGATTGCCATTGATGTGGGCAGCCAGGATGAGACGGACCTCACCAACTATGGCGACGCGCTGTCTGGGTGGTGGCTGCTGTGGAAGCGCTGGAACCCCTTGGCCACAAAAGTCAAGGTGGGGGGCATAGCTCTGCACAGTGCCCAGGTCATCAGGTGCTCCTCTGTAGCTTCCCTTGAAGTCTCTCCATGCTCTCATACCACTGGCCCCAAGATGGGCGGTGTGCTGCTGCCCAAATGCCTCCTGTGGGCGGGGGAGGGTTGTAGTGCATTCCAGGCCCCGAGGCCAACGGAGCTTGCTCACTGTCCTTGCCAAGGATCCTGCCCGGACCAGCTCTGGGGAAAGGGGACAGGCCCAGAGGCTCCACACGCTGTCAGGATACATCTCCAGGACCCCTGGCTGGGCACCTGCCCTCCCAGGCCTAGCAGGGATGTGTCTCCCCTTGGGGAGGGGAGGGAGAGGGTCAGGGCACAAGACCCAGGCAGCTGTGCCCGCATGGGGCCATGTGGGGACCGCAGAGCCTTGCTCAGGTGCTCTGATGGCAGCAGGTGTTGAACATGGCGGAGATCCAGACACGCCTGGCCTATGTGTGCTGCGTCCGGCAGCTGGAGATGGTGAAGAACAGTGAGTACTGTGAGTACCTGCGCCCCCCCATCGACAGCTACGGTACTCTGGACTTTGGCAAGTTCAACGAGATTTGCGTGAGTGCAGCTGGGGTGTGGAGGGTCAGCGGGGTCCAGTGTCTGCCTGCCCCCTCCCCAGCCTCCCTGCCCTCACTTCTGAGAGCTTAGAAGTGGGGGCTCCTGGTGTGTGTGCAGGAAGTGGGGTATCAGCACGGGCGGACAGTGTTTGACATCTGGGGTCGAAGTGGTGTGCTGGAAAAGATGCTACAGGACCGGCAGGGAACGAGCAAGATGAAGGCGTGTGATGTGAGTGCCAGAGCTCGCACCCTCCTTCCCTTCCTGCCTCAGTGGGCCCGAGAGGCGCAGAACTCCCTGCACTCTGCAGGACCGTGGCACACCCCCTCAGCTGCTCAGGGGCCAGAAGACAGGACAGGGGTGTGACCCCGTGGGGGTGAACTCTTGGCCTCTGCCTCAGCATCCCCTCTTTTTGCCCCACTCTGGCTCTCTACTCTTCTGGTACTCACGGTTGAAGGGGATGGGGGCTTGCTTAGGCCCCTGCTCATCTTCTGTGCCCCTGCCCCAACTCCAGGGGTTAACTTGGGCACCTTAGCCAACTAGGGCCATAGAGGGTCACAGAGATGTCTCTTCCACCTCGGCCCTCCAGGTCCTCACCTGCCCCAATGCCTCCTTCACGGACCTTGCTGAGATTGTGTCACGCATTGAGCCTGCCAAAGTAGCCACAGTGGACGGTGAGTTGGACGCCCAGGACATGCACAGCCGCAGGTGGGGGTGGCAACATCTCTTTCTGACCCTTGGTGTGCCCAGCAAGCCACCCTGGTCACCAGGCTCCCTCTAGCAGCCCCTGGACCTGATGAGTGGCAGGTAGGGGCTTGTGCCACCATGGCATGGCCCCTGCTCTTGAGAGGGGACCAACACGGCCCTCCCTTCTGCCCAGACGAGTCTGACTACCAGACGGAGTATGAGGAGGAGCTGCCAGATGGCTCCAAGGACACGTATGCTGACTTCCAGAGCGCCCCGGCCCACTTGGGCTCCGACTCGGTGAGCTGCCTAGACCTGCCTGTGGTGCCCCTCAGCTGAGGCAGCTCCGAGGGCTCCAAGCAGGCCAGCTGCTCGCTCCCTGCTGCCCTGCAGCACAGAGCCACAGAGACCTGGCCCTGGGTCAGCCCTTTGGGCTCACCCCCACCTGCACGGTGTGCGGTTTGATTCTAGGAGGACGAACCCTCACTTCGGCATCGGTACCCCAGTCTGGCTTCCCCAAACTGCCCTGCTGTTGACATGCTGACGAAGATGGGTGGAGCCCCTCACTCTGATGCGCCCTAGAGTCCGCCTCTGCTGTGGGCCTTTCTCAGAGACCGGGCTCCTAGAGTTCCTGGGGGCTCTTCCCCACCGGGCTGGGGCCCAGCGCCCTGTGCACCATGGGTCCAGCTTCATCTGTGCCGGACCCAACCTGTATGTGTTTGGGGTGGGGGAGGGGGGCGGCGGGGGCAGGTCTCTGGCTTCTGTGTACTGGCAGCTGCTGGTGGAGCACTCGGTCCTGGCACCCCTGCACACACAGCAGTCCTAGGGGCTCCTTGAGGCCTCTGAGAGATGTTGGAGCCCCTGAAGCATCAGGGCCTGATGTGCCAATAAAGGTAGATCTGATTGTGCGTGGACACGTCCGTTTGCCAACGTCCCCGTGGCACGATGCGCCTGACCGGAGCCAGAGAGCAGCCTCCGGCTGCACCACTGATCTGCCGTGAGGGCCACGTCCCCCGAGGCCAGGTTGGGTGTGAAGTCGTCATGTAGGGACCCCAGGCACCCCTCTGCTGGGGCTTGAGACCGCAGGGCAACAACTAGCCAGGCAGGCAGGGCGCCCAGGGTCTGGCGTGGAGCCAGTGTGCCCCCGAACCAAGAATGAGCCCCCTCCAGATCTCTCCCGCGGGCGTCTTCCCACGCAGTACACGAGCCGCGCTCCGAGGTTGTACGCCGCCCACACTTTCTCAGATCGTTAAACGGCGCCCGGGAGTCCTTTTGTAGAAAAGGAGAGACCGCTCTGGCGCTGTCACTTTGGGGTCCGCAACCCGTGCAGACCTGTGAGGGGCACCGAGAACCCTGACCCGAGGGCCCAGGACCTTGCAGTCGGGTGACCGCTGGCCTCAGTTTCTCCGCACCCCGTCCCAACCCCGCCCCCTCGCCCGGCACGGTGGGCGGAGCCACCGCCTCGGTCCCCTCCTGACGACCCGGCCAGGCCCCGACGTCACGGGCAGCCGCCCCCAGGCCTGACGTCGCGGTGGGCGGAGCCCCTGGCCTCGCCCCGTCCGTGACGTCGCGGTGGGCGGAGCCCCCGCCCCCGGCCCCTGCCGCGCTCTCCCGGTGCGGCGGGACTCGCGGAGGGCCCAGCGCGGGCCATGCGGGGCCCGAGCCCGAGTCCCGGCGTGGCGCGGCTCCCCCGGCGGAGGCGGCGGGCGCGGGGCGCGCTCTGAGGCCGGGGGATGCGCCGCCGCCGCCGCGACCATGGGCGCCGCCGCCTCCCGGAGGAGGGCGCTGAGGAGCGAGGCCATGTCCTCGGTGGCGGCCAAAGTGCGGTGAGTGCGGCGGGGCCGGCCGCCGGGGCTCAGCGCCCGCCCCCGGCCCCCTCACCCGTGGCGGGGCTTCTTCGCCGAGTCTCCCTCCCCCGCTCCCACCCCCACCTTGTGCGGCTCCCCTCCCGGAGACAGCTGCGGCTGAGATGCCCGACCTCACGACCCCCCCGCCCCCCCCCTCCCCAACACACACACAGAGTGACAGGGGCTGGACAGAAAGCAGGCCAGGGCCCCGGCCACGTTGCACTGGGACCCAAGGCCCCCGGAACTGCGACCTGCTAGCCCTGGGCTTTCTGGGGTGGGAGGGCACTGTCTGCCATGGGTGACCCCGGCCCCTCCCTTACCGGTGCCCAAGGTCTGGGTGGGGGTGGGGACCCCAGGCTCCCATCTGAGCAGAGTCCAGAGTGGTCTGTGTGCACTGACAGCGCACCCCGCTGTCCACCCTTCAGAGCAGCCCGAGCATTTGGCGAGTACCTGTCCCAGAGTCACCCTGAGAATCGGAACGGTGCAGGTAGGGGCATTCGAAGAGGTACCGGGGCGGGGTCGGTTCGCAGCCCCACCGCACCCCCACGACCTCGGGATGCTGTCCCCTGCTCCAGCAGCCCAGGCCCGGCCCGCAGGCTGTGGAGACTGTGGGGTGTGAGCGGGCAGCAGCTGCTCTGCTGGGCTGGCTTCCTCACGCCCCCTGCCCTCCCTGGCCCAGAGCCCCAGAAGGAGCTTGGAGTCACTCATCACCATGGCACCCACCCAGCCTGGGCCGTTGGCATGGCAACAGGCCTCCTGGCACCCCCAGGGCTGGCACCGCTGTCTCTGGGGGCCAGCTGGTGGGGGGGAGGGGAGAAATTGGCACTGGGCACACGAGTGCAGTGGCAGGCTGGGAGGTGGCCTGTTTATTCCTGTCCACCCCCCACCGTCACCCACAGGTAGTCTAGCCTGTCGCCCCCACACACGCACACCCAGAGCTCAGGGCCCAGGTAGGAGGAGGGTGGGAGCCTCTAAGAGGAGTGCGCAGCTTGCAGACACCTTTTCTGGAGATACCAGGGGCTTAGGATGTGGTCACCGGGGCTGAGCCAGGCATTCGCTGGGTGTTCTTTGCCCTCACGGCACCAGGAGAAGGGGGGGCAGGGCCAGGAGGGCTTCAGTTCACCTGCTGCCTCTCTCCCAGACCACCTGCTGGCTGATGCCTACTCTGGCCACGACGGGTCCCCCGAGATGCAGCCAGCCCCCCAGAACAAGCGCCGCCTCTCCCTCGTCTCCAACGGCCGCTACGAGGGCAGTCTCTCGGAGGAGGTCATCGGTGGAAAACCGACCGCTGAGGGCCCCCAGCCCCGCGTGTACACCATCTCCGGGGAGCCTGCCCTGCTGCCCAGTCCCGAGGCCGAGGCCATCGAGCTGGCTGTGGTGAAGGGGCGGCGGCAGCGGGAGCGGCACCCCCACCACCACAGCCAGCCCCTGCGTGCCAGCCCAGGGGGCAGCCGCGAGGACGTCAGCAGGCCCTGCCAGAGCTGGGCAGGCAGCCGCCAGGGCTCCAAGGAATGTCCTGGGTGCGCCCAGCTGGCCCCTGGTCCCAGCCCTTCCCCTCGGGCCTTTGCGCTGGACCAGCCACCTCTGCCTGAGGCCACCAGCCGCCGCAAGAAGCTGGAGAGGATGTACAGTGTCGATCGTGTGTCTGGTGAGGGGCTCGTTGAGGAATGGGCAGGCTGTGGGGCAGGGTGGTAAGTTGAGCCTTGGACAGGTGGAGGGTGCCCAGGTCGTGGCATGCAGGTAGCCTCCTGCTGCCATCTCCCACGCCACATGTCAGCCCTCGTAGTTGGTTTTGGCCCTGCCAGCACCAAATCAATCAAGGAGTGCTTCCCGGAGGAGGGGGGTGGGGGGCAGGAGAATCTTAAAGATTGAGCAGGCAGAAAACATGGCTTAATTAGAAGATGGGTCTGCCGTTGGGAAATCCTGGGAAATAGTCCCTGCCCTGGGTCCCAGCAAATGGAGTTCTCATTCACCCCAGGAAGCACATATCTGTCTGGGGCCTGGCCAGCCATTGGGAGCCTCCCAAGGATTGCTGAGCTGTGTGGGTGGCTGGTGAGCCCTGAAGGCCTACTAGGTCTAGAAGAGGCCTCTCTGGGGCACTTGAGCAGCCCCGTGCCTCTTGAATCTGAGGTCACTTCTAAAAAGCAGAGTCCTTACTAGCTGAGCACCCACATCGTCCCAGGACACCCCCTGGGCTTCCAAGTCAACAACCTGCTTGGGCATCAGGGCACAGGCCTGAGGTGTGGGCAGTTCAGCTCCGTGACCTCACACTCCTCTGATGAACACAGCTCAGGGGCTGGGGCGGGGGTCAGGGCAACTCTCAGGGGGGTAGAGCAAACTTTCGTCCACCTTGTCTAGGAGCTGGAGGGGGCAGCCCTCAGCAAGACCATCTCCATGCTGCCCGAGGGTTCCGCCTCACTCTCCTGGCAGGGTCCAAGGGAGTGGAGTGTGCAGGATGCAGACAAAGGGAGGCTGCAACCATTGTCCCTGCCCTGCTTCTCTCCGAAGGGGAACAAAGTGAACCCTTTTCTCTGGGCACCCTGGACACAGGCTGTGCTTTCAAAGGACCGCTCTTCAACTGTAGGCCACCAAAGGGAGAGCTAAGCAAAGACAAACTGTCACGAAGCCGCTGAGCTGTCTTGGCTTGAACAGCTAAGCGGGCACATGTTGCCTTACGGCCTGTGCCAGCCTCCGCCCACCTGGGAGAGGGTTAGGGGACCCTGGTGCCTTTCCTCCACTGGCTTTGGCAGAAGCATTGCCTTCCCTGGCAGAAGGGGGTAAAGGCTTTAGGAACTCCCAGGCCACCCTAGCCACTTCTTTTGTCTTCCAGATGACGTCCCCATCCGTACCTGGTTCCCCAAGGAAAACCTCTTCAGCTTCCAGACAGCAACCACAACTATGCAAGCGTGAGTTGTGTACCTGATACGTGCCCGCCGTGAGGGGTGGTGCTCAGGAACTACTGCCAGACCCTCTCCTGCCCTCTGGGCCCACCTGGGTGGCTATTTCTGAGCGACCCCACGTGCCCATGTCCCACCAGGTCTGCCAGATGTGACATCAGTCTCAAGGAAGGCAGCGCTGGCCGCTCTTCCCCCCCCCACTCCCACCCTCCACTACCCCTCCCATGCCCCCTCCCTTCCCACTCCTCCCTTGCCCACTGCCCTGCCCTCTATCTCCTAGCCCTCCCCTGTCCCTCATGGTCCTCTGCGGACCTGGCCCAGGGCTGAGGCTGATGTAGTCACCACTCGGGCGGTTCTTCCAGGCCACGGCCCCATCTCAGCTTCCCAAACAGCAGCTTACTTGCGTATTCTGTATGAGCCTCAAGGGATCACAAGTCAGGAGTCCCCTGCAGGGGCCTGCTCTTCTCTACCTGTGACACATATCTGGGTTTGTTTTCTGATATAGCGTTCCTTTCCGGGAGGCACCCTTTGCTGCAGTGTCCCCCACACTGAGGAAGCTTCCGCCCCTCGTGCTACCCTGGGGAACCCACCACTGCCCTCAGGCTGGCTGGGGACTGCCATCTTTGCTGCCAGGCCCAGGCCCAGCAGAAACAGGCCTCTGTGCAAGCCCAACCACGTCACAGCACTTGGTGGCACGGGCCAGTGACCTCAGTGTCCACTGCCCTTTCATGGGCTTACCACAGCACTGCTAGTGCCTTGCTAGAGCCTGGAGTGCCTGTGAGGGACCCCTGGAGTCCATGACAAGAAGGGAAACGACTGGGAATTTACAAGCTGAGGGGGTCGTGGCTTACTATGTCTTCTTTCTTACGCTGCCCCTTCCCGCCGCACCTCCAGCATCTCGTAAGTACTCTGCGGGACCCTGAGCCTAAGGGCATGGTGGTTGTCCCTGGGGGACCCCCCACCCCCCACCCCCAAATAGGTTTGGACAGGCCAGGGACCTGGGCCTTGACTGTGAGGGAGTGCTGTGTCCCAGCACCAAGGCCACGGCAGGGCCTGCCGAGAGCCGGGCCGAGGACAGGGTGAGGCAGGCCAGGACCCTTCTGCCCGGCCCTGCGCTCTGGATGCCCCTCCAGGCCCTGTGCTCACGCTTCTGTCCCCACGTCTCGGTCCCTCCTACCTACCTGCGGCCAAGGGCAGTGCTGACTCGTGGTGGTTTCCCAGGGTGTTCAGGGGCTACGCGGAGAGGAAGCGCCGGAAACGGGAGAATGATTCCGCGTCTGTAATCCAGAGGTAGGGCCTGCCAGCCACTCGCCACCAGAGTCCGTCTCTTGTCTGTGCTGGTCTGGCCTGGGCCCACTGGGCCCTCGCAGACCTGATGGGGGAAGGGCGGTGGCGACCACTGGCCTGGCCCTGCTCTGGGGACGCTGCAGGCAGGAGAGGTCATGTGACCTGGGCCCCCCCAGGCCTGTGTTTTGGTGTGTTTTGGGGGTACATTGCCAGTTGAACTGCAGCCAGCTAGCCCACCCGTGTCTCTTTCTGGCCCTTGAACCCCAGAGCTGTGGGGTCAGCAGCAAAGCTTACGCTCCCCATGCCCCACCTCAGAGACGTGACCAGAAACCTTGTCCATCTTGGACACTGGACCCTGGCAGGGCACAGATTTGGGGGCAAAGACCTGTCTCTGAGGTGGCCCAGGGACAGAAGGGCAGGGGAGGGAGTGTCTGCAGGCCCCAAACCTACCTGGGGTCGGTGCGGACAGTTGCGCTTCCCTGGCCCGGAGAGCACAGGAAGCAGGAGCCCTTGACCACCTGGAAGAGGGGGGGCTGATGGGGTCCAGAGTATGCCTGGGCCCAAAGAGGGAATTAACGGTGGGCAGTGGAGGTGGGTGCCTGAATGCTGGGGAGCCACCAAGGGAGTGGTCTTGCATGGCGGGGGGGGGGACGGGGACGGGGAAGAGGGGGGTGACCGCAAGAGAAGGCGTGATCATTGTGCCTTTGTCCTGGCAACAAAGGGGAGCCCTGGAAAGGTGTCAGCAGGAGAGGGACTGGGTGGACGGTGGGTGAGTGGGAGAGCATAGGGGCGCCAGGAGGGCATTTATCACCTAAAAGGGCGAAGGCAGGCCATGTCAGGTCCGGCTGCTGGGGGAAGAGTGGCGAGCAGGAAGCATGGGGGATCCGTCCGCCTCCCACCCCTCTTTCGCGGTCCTCACCAGCCACCGGTGTTTCTTCCCCAGGAACTTCCGCAAACACCTGCGCATGGTCGGCAGCCGGAGGGTGAAGGCCCAGAGTAAGACCCTGGGCGGGAGGGCGAGGGGGTGGCGCTGCTCTTGGCCGGCTGGGGCTTCGCAGGCTGCTCGCTGCACCGGAAAGACCCAAGTTCCCAGATCCCCATTCCAACCCCACGGCCTTCTTCCTACCGCCCCAGGCCCGCCAAGAAACCCTTGACTCTGGCCCCGCCCCTAGTCCTGCTGAGGACTCCCTGACTCAGGCTCCGCCTCAGGTCCAGCACGCAACCCCACCTCAGAACGCCTGGCTCTGCCCCTAGCCCCCCTCCTGGCTCGGACCTCGCCCCAGAACCGTTCGCCCCGCCCCCAGGCTCCGCCCCCAGCCCCTCCCCCCAGAACACCTGGCTCAGGCCCCGCCCCCAGCCCCCGGCTCAGAACCTCTGGTTCTGGCCTCGCCCAGGCTCCGCCCCCACCTCCACCCCAGAACACTTGGCACTTGGCTCCAGCTCCCCCCCCCCCCCCCCACAGCGGAACCGATGGCTTTGCCCAGGCTCCGCCCCTAACCCCGCCTCAGAACCTCTGGCTCTGGCCCCGCCCCAGGTCCCACACGCCACACTTGTCCCCTCACCCCAATTGGCGTCATTAGGCGCCACCCCCTAGTCCTGCCCCACCTGACTCGGTCCCGGGTGGCCTAACTGATGTCCTCCGACCTCCCCGCCGTCGGGAGCTCGAGGACTCTTCCCCCTGGCTTTCCCAAGTCTGCAGTCCCTTGTGTCTGGAGTCCCCTCAGGCTGTGCCCCTCCCGCCCCCGCTCCCGCCCCCGCCCCTGCCCCCCGCCCGCTGACGCGGCTTTGCTCTCACTGCAGCGTTCGCCGAGCGGCGCGAGCGGAGCTTCAGCCGGTCCTGGAGCGACCCCACCCCCATGAAAGCCGACACTTCCCACGACTCCCGAGACAGTAGGTGCCCGGCGCAGGCCGGCCCACCTGCCTCAGAGGTTCCCCTAGTCCCCCAGTCCCCGCGCTCCGCAGGGCGGGCCTCCTGCCCGGGCAGCTAGGCTTCCGCGCTTCTGCTCTCTGAGCCTCAGTTTACCCATCTGTGAGGCGGGGGCGCCTGGCACCTCCGACCTCGTGGGCAGGGTTAACTAACGGCTACGGCAGTGCTGGGCGGGGGCGCGTGTGTGCTTCACCGACTCTAGAGGTCTGAGAGGCTGCAGTGCCCTGGCTGGAGCTGACCCTTGCACGGAGGTCAACAGCGCAGCAGCTCTGGTGGCAGCGGCCAGTCTCGCCAGGCTGGTGGTGGCCAGTGTTGGTCTCTGTCACCCACCCTGGGTTTCTCGCCGGCCTGGAGGGCCCTCCAGGTCCATTTATCGCGGGTTCTGTCTGCCACCTGTGTCTGTGGACCACGGCTGGGGCTGGAGGTGGTCCACAGTCCTGGTGACCCATCCTGCCCCTCAGGTAGTGACCTGCAGAGCTCACACTGCACCCTGGGCGAGGCCTTTGAGGATCTGGACTGGGAGACCGAGAAGGGCTTGGAGGCGGTGGCCTGTGACACAGAGGGCTTTGTGCCCCCCAAGGTCATGGTGAGGTCGGGCCGTCTTTATGCTATTCCTATTCCAGCCTGTCCTGGGCTGGAGGGGGGAGGTCCCTTTTCCTCCAGGAGCCCAATGGCTCTGCCTGGAGATGATGCGGCCACTACAGGCTGCCTAGCAGTGGGGGACAACCTCATGGGGCCTCCCACTGCCTGTTGGCTCCAAGGTGGCTGGCCCCTGAGCAGCTCCCCGTGCTGTCTCCAGCTCATCTCCTCCAAGGTGCCCAAAGCCGAGTACATCCCGACTATCATCCGCAGAGATGACCCGTCCATCATCCCCATCCTCTATGTGAGTGACCCTCCCCCGGCCCCTGGTTCCGGGTTGGACTGTTGCCCAAGAGGGACTCTGAGAGTGTGGCCCGTGTCTGTTTCAGGACCACGAGCATGCGACTTTTGAGGACATCCTGGGTATGTGTTCTCCAATCCCCTGTCTTCTGATCCTGGGTCTGGGGGCTTACCTATGGGCTATGGGGGGCTTTGGAGGGCTGTGCTCACACTCCTCCCTCCATAGAGGAAATAGAGAAAAAGCTGAACATCTATCACAAAGGGGCCAAGATCTGGAAGATGCTGATTTTCTGCCAGGTAGGAGGACTCAGTCCCTTTCTGCCGTGGGGGTGGGGGGTATTGAGAATGCAGGCTTCGTGCAGACGTGTGTGAGTGCGTGCATGTATGGGGACGGTGGATGGATGCCCTGTGTATGCCCCACGCGGCCAATTGCAGTTTCTTGCAGGGTGGCCCAGGACACCTGTACCTGCTCAAGAACAAGGTGGCCACCTTTGCCAAAGTAGAGAAGGAGGAGGACATGATCCAGTGAGTGGGCAGGGCTGCACGCGGGGGCTGGGCAGAGGGGCTAGAGGCAACGTCCACCCACACAGCCCATCCCCACAGACCCTCCCTGTGATGCTCCGTCTCTGGAGCCCTGCCCTGGCCTCTGGCCTGCCCCTCCTTGCACCTGGGGGCCTGGGCTGGAGACCACTTGTGACCCACCCCTCCCCCACCAGCTTCTGGAAGCGCTTGAGCCGCCTGATGAGCAAAGTGAACCCAGAGCCGAACGTCGTCCACATCATGGGCTGCTACATTCTGGGAAACCCGAATGGGGAGAAGGTACAGGAACCCCCAAGCCCTGCTCCAGTTTTCTGGAGACCCCAGATCCAGTAAAAGACTTGACAGAACCTCCCACTTTTTCTTCTGTTCCCTTTCTCTCTTCCTTAACCCCCCAGAACCACCTATGCATGAGCCCCCCTGTCAGTGGTAGAGAATTCCTGCTTCCCCCCAACACCGTTCACCACCCCCCTTCCCCTACCCTGAACTCATGGCCCTGCCCCGC
Organism: Leopardus geoffroyi; assembly: GCF_018350155.1. NCBI lineage: Eukaryota > Metazoa > Chordata > Mammalia > Carnivora > Felidae > Leopardus > Leopardus geoffroyi. Next base: position 93,941,893 of record NC_059342.1, on the reverse strand, counting down.
TCTTTCAGCTGTTCCAGAACCTCAGGACCCTCATGACCCCTTACAGGGTCACCTTTGAGTCCCCCCTGGAGCTGTCGGCCCAAGGTGAGTTTCGCAGGCTGGCTCCCGGCCTGAGGGGCGGGGTCCAGGAGGTAGAGGCCTGAGACCTAGCCACCCTCTCCTTTGGCCCCAGGGAAGCAGATGATAGAGACCTACTTTGACTTCCGGCTGTACCGCCTGTGGAAGAGCCGCCAGCACTCGAAGCTGCTGGACTTTGAGGATGTCCTGTGAGGGCCACGGCCACCGCCTGGCTGCTTCCTTGGACCGGTGGCTGGGGCTGGGACATGTGCTGTGGGCCGCCCAGGACCACGCGGTCCCAGTCTTCACAGCCGCTTCAGGGCACCCTCAGATGTCGCTCAGGTTCCCACCCACGGGTCTGGTCCTCACTGCACCACAGGCCAGAGGTCACAGCCCCCGGGGCCCCGGGACGAGCCTCACCCCATGTGGCCAGGGGTTGCTCAGCGGCCAGGCGCTGACAGGGCCTAGGCCTCGTGCAGAGGGTGCAGCACTGGGGTGGCTCCTCTTAGCGGGTTCATAGAAATAAGTGCAATTTTCACACCCCCAAAACAATTCAAAGGGAAGCAGCATTACTAGTTGAATAGTTAAGTGCTATGTTACCAGTTCCGGTGTAGACAACCTAGCCCAGTGTGTGTTCAGGACCTTGTCTGCCCCCCGCCCCCCAGCCCTGCCGTATTTGATCACCAGCACCAGGGTGGCCCGTCCGTGGGGGCGGTGTCGCCTGGCTGCCCGGCCCGGCTCCGGCCTTGGCCGAGTCCCTGATGGTCTTTGCTTGTTCCCTCTTGCCACCCACTGCTTACTCTGACCTCAGCCGTACTGGCCTAGCAGGGGTGCCTGGGAAGCCGCGGGGCAGGGGGGAGGTGACACACCTCCCTTCTCTCAGGAGGCTCTGGGTTGAGCCGGGCCCTGCCTGCTCCCCGTCCTCCAGCACCCGCCTGGCCCTCTGATGCCGCGGTGCGTTCAGCTTTTGCCAGCCTTGGTCTGGAGGCTTCTCCCAGCACAAAGGGTTTGGCAGGGGCAAGTGGGGCTGGGCCCCGCTGGGTGAGAACCCCGCCGCACACTGCAGTGGGTGCCTGGACCCCGCAGCAGCGCTGAGCAGACGGTGGACTCCGGGCTGTGGCCTTGCTGGGGCCCAGCGGGGCCGGCTCTTGTATATAGCTGGGGCTCAGGGGCAGGACCCCTTTGCAGAGCCTGGGTCTGAGGACACCTGGCTGTGCCCTCAGCTAGGGGAGGGGGCAAGGGCATGTGCTGGGCTCTGAATGATGTACGATATCCCTTAGAGTGACCATTAAACCTGACCCTCTGCTGCGGCCACCGCCTGGGTCTCCTCTGTCAGCCCTGTCCCTTACCTCCCTGGGCCCAGGAGCTTCTGGGTCTGCTGGTCCAAGGTTGCTGCTGTGGTGGCTGCCCGCACACCTCTGCCTGGACTGACAGGGCTGGGTGGGGCCGCTAGACCTCCTTGCCAAGGGCACACTCCAGAAGAGGGTCTGGCAGCCAGAGGAGGGGGAGAATGGAGAAAAGCAGGTTCTTTTTTTTTTTTTTTTTTTTTTTTTTTTTTAAATTTTTTTTTTTTTTGAACGTTTATTTATTTTTGGGACAGAGAGAGACAGAGCATGAACGGGGGAGGGGCAGAGAGAGAGGGAGACACAGAATCGGAAACAGGCTCCAGGCTCTGAGCCATCAGCCCAGAGCCCGACGCGGGGCTCGAACTCACGGACCTCGAGATCGTGACCTGGCTGAAGTCGGACGCTTAACCGACTGCGCCACCCAGGCGCCCCGAAAAGCAGGTTCTTGAGATGGCCGCTGGGGGGGGCAGGGGCTGTGCTCCTGGAAAAGGTTTGAGAAGGATCAGGAGGTGCAAACAGAGACACTCCTGTGCCCTGCCTCCTCTGTCACTACCCCCGGGCACTGGGCGGAGGGCCACCCATCCCCCTCAGGCCACTCTCCGCGTGTGGTCAGCAGCGTGGCTGCAGCAGGATGCCAAGAAGTGACCACGGGACCAGCTGGCCAGTCGTCTTCTCTGTCATCCCCAGATGTGCCTAATGCTGCTTTCCCCCCAGTGGCAAAGCTGCTGCTGGACATAGCCAGGCTATGGCTATGGCCAGCCTGGCTGCCTGGTGGCTCCTGGTCCTGTGGCCCAGGGATGGAGCGGCAGGTGCCAGCTGGGTGTGTCCACGCCAGCAAGGGCTGGAGGGGACAGGAGGCCACCGGCGGACGGCATGGGCAGAGGCTGGGAGGCTTGCGGCCCGGGATGTTGAGAACCTGGGGCCCGGCGGCGCTTCCTGGGGTGGGCGTGCCAGCTCTGGGGGCGCACGGCCCTGGAGCCTCCAGGCGCGTGCACGGTCTCCCACGCAGGGCTATGGAGGGCAGCAGAGGTGTTGGCACCAACGTGGACGGACACACTGTAGGTGCGTAGACTAGATTCCAGATGCCTGTCCACACGCTCTCACGTACTGGGTCGCTAACTACAAAGTCACGGGTCACTCGGGAGTCCTTTGTGCTCTCGGTTCCTGAGCCGTGGCGCGTCTCCCCTACTCCTCACACCTGGAGTCGACGTGGTGCTGCCAGAATCGCTCTCTGTGGGCTTTGCCCTCCGTGTGCAGGCCGTGAGGCTGGCCGTCCCCAGATGACCCACCTGCCTGCCCACCGTGTGCGCAGAAGGCGCGTCTGCTGTGCCGCTGCGGCCCTCGTCCCAGACCAGCTGGAAGCTTTGTCACGGGCCCCTGCCCCTCCCCTGGCCCCTGACGGGGCCCCGCGTCTGCAGGTCCGGGCTGCTCCCACAGGTTGTCCTCCCCACACGCTTCTTAGGGACGGCTGTGGTGGGGAAGGCAGGGACATCTGCCGGCAGGAGGCTCGCGGCCTCGCACCTGGCTCCCGAGCTCCTGTTCCTCGCCTGTGGCCACGGAGAAGCACGGAGGGAAGGATGTCAGATGGGGGAGGTGCCCCGTACAACGCGGACAAGCGTTTCAGGGAAGCACAACGCGGGGCTGAGCCACCTGCCCCAGCAGCTGGAGACAATGATGGGACTTAGGTCCTTGCCGTGGAGGAAGTTCTTCCCTAAATTAGAAAAAAGAAAGTTTTTTTTAACGTCTATTCATTTTCGAGAGACAGAGTGTAAGCAGGGGAGGGGCAGAGAGAGAGGGAGAGGCAGAATCTGAAGCGGGCCCCAGGCTGCGAGCTGCCCGCACAGAGCCTAACGCGGGGCTCAAACCCACGAACCACGAGACCATGACCTGAGCCCAAGTCGGATGCTTAACCGACTGAGCTACCCAGGTGCCCTGACCTGTGGGAAGTTTCTAAGTATTAATAAGAAAAGGACAGGGGCTCTTGATTTCAGCTCAGGTCACGGTCTCACAGTGCGTGGGTTCGAGCCCTGAATGGGGCTTTGCGCTGACAATTCAGAGCCTGCTTGGGATTCTGTCTCTCCCCCTCTCTCTGCCCCTCCCCTGTGCATTCTGTCTCTCTAAAAGAATAAATAAACTTTATGGGGCGCCTGGGTGGCTCAGTCGGTTGAGCGTCTGACTTCGGCTCAGGTCACGATCTCACGGTCTGTGGATTCGAGCCCCGCGTGGGGCTCTGCGCTGACAGCTCAAAGCCTGGAGCCTGCCTCGGATTCTGTGTCTCCCTCTCTCTCTGACCCTCCCCTGCTCGTGCTCTGTGTCTCTCTCTCTCTCTCTCTCTCAAAATAAATAAACATTAAAATAAATAAAGCAAGTAGGTAAGTGAATGCCGATGGTGACACATACACCTTCTTAATTACTCAGAAGGCCAGGCCTGAGCACCCGTGTCTCCAATCGGCATGGGCAGAGTCGTCCCAGCCTGCCCCGTGTCCCCCACACTGCCCTGTCTGGAGCTCACTCACATGGTGTGGGTGGCCCAGCCTGCATGTCCGGGCTAGCCCCCACAATCCCGAAAGGCTGTCCTTTGGCACTCCTCAGCCCCAGATGAGGGCCCTGGAGGACAGAGCTGGGGCATGGTCAGCCAACAGGGTGGGAGGGGGAGTGTCTCCGGTCACAGTGAGGTGAGATCCTCCTCATCTAGAGAGATGGTGTAACTACAGGCTGTGAAGGAAGGTGTGGCCGCTCACTCCTGGCAGAGGAGAGAGGACCTGACACCTGCCCCTGCAAATGGCAGGGCGGGCCAGGCAGCCTCCGTCCTCACTCCTCTGCCGCGACATAGGGGGCACATCTGCCTCATCCAGAACCTTCCAATGCTCCCTCACCCATAGAAGGAAACTCACATTTTGCACCACCATTTGCCCCCTGCTTCCAGAAGGGGCACTTTGTGCCCACAGCTCCTTTTACTAAGTCTGTGCACCCTAGAGAACAGATTGGTACTTGCATTTCCCGTTGAGTGGTCTCCGGAAACCAGGGTCGGGGGAGATTGTCAGCCACTGTGGGAAGTGCCCCCACTGGTCCCACCCCATGCAGCTGTCAGCCAGACAGGGTCAGGGTCTGTCTGCAAGCTCAAGGAAGACAGCCACGCAGGCTGGATATGCTGGACACACTGGCCTGGTGCAAGAGGAGTTTGCCACAGGGCCAGGAAAAGGGACCCAGCGGGGAGCCTGGAGGCAAGGGTATAGAAGGCACCGGGAAACCACCTGGAAAGGTGTTTATGAGGCCCTAGCCCTGCACCCAGGCCCACGTAGAATGAACCGTAACCCGAGCCTGAGCAGCAGACTGACCCGCTCCCAGACTGGAGGCACAGCAAAGCCAAACAGACGACACAGTGAAAGAAAAGGGGATGACCTGGGACTAGAGCCACCGAGGCCACAGCTAAAACCCCAGCATTGTCCACAGGATGGGGGCCAGACCCCAGGCTCACAGACTAGCATTCAAAATATCACAAACCAGAACTGGTTGGCACCTGGAGAGCCATGGGAATATTGGCCAGCAGGGAAAAGGCCCCAGCACTTAGCAACACTGAGCAGCACTTTGGCACCGTTCTAAACAGAAATCACCAAGACAAAGCACAAAAGTGCAAAAACACAGCACTGCATAGGCTCTGAAAAAGAAACAGTTTCCAGGATGTGGAAACAAGAAGGCTGAAACAAGAAGGTTGCCTTCTTCAACCTCAGCTGAGAAAATGCATGTCTGGCACTCGGGTGTTTTGCTGCCCTGCACACGCCCATGAATGACCATGCAAGTACTGATTTGGAGATCACCAAAAAAATTTGGTTAGTAGGCAAAATTGCAAACACAAGATCCACAAATAATGAAGACTATGTTAGCAAATCAAATCCACTAATATATAAAGAAAAGAACGCACCACAACCAACTACAGTTTCTTCTGAGACTATAAAACCGGTTTAGTATTCAAGAAAGTCAACCAATGTAATGCATTATGTTGAGAGTTTAAAGAAAAATCACATGAACATATTAATGGATAAGGAAAAAGCATTTGACAAAATGCAACATTCGTTTATGAAGAAAACTCGTCTAGCAAACTAGAAGGGAACTTCCCCAACCTGAAGAAGGGCATCTATGTAACACTTACATCACACCTACAACTAACACGATGCTCAATGGTAAATGACTGAATGCTTTTCCTTAAGACTGGGAACAAGGCAAAGATGTCCACTCTCCCAACTCCTACCCAATATGCAACTGGAAATCTTAGCCACTGCAATAAGGCAAGAAAGGGAAATAAAAGGCATGCATATTGGAGAGGAGGAAATGAAACTATTACTGTTAACAGGCAACACACTGTCTATGTCAAAAATTCTGGGGAATCTATACACAAATTCTTAGAACTAATAAGTGAGTGTTAGCAAGGTAGGAGGATACAGATCAACACACAAAAACCAACTGTATTTCTATTTACTATTAATAACAATTGAATATGGAATTTAAAAGTAATACAACCTGTAATAACCCAAAAGGAAATACTTAGGTATAAACCTAACAAAACATGGACTATAAAATACAAGACAAAGACTGTAATAAAAGACAAAGAAGTGATAATGATAAAGGAATCAGTCCTACAAGAGGATATAATAACCCTAAATATTTATGCACCCAACATAGAAGCACCTAAATATATAAAGCAAATATTAGCAGACCTAAAGGGAGAAATAAGCACCAATACAAAAATAGTAGGGAACTTTAACACCCCACCTTCATCAAAGGATAGGTCATCTAGACAGAAAATCAATAAGGAAACATGGGCTGTAAACAGTACCTTAAACCAGATGGGCTTAACAGATGGACACAGAACAGCCCACCAGCAAAGGACCACACACTCTTCTCAGGAGCACATGGAACATTCTCCAGGACAGATCACATGTCATGAAAAAAGTCTTAATAAATTGAAGAGGATTGAAATCGTATCAAGCATCTTTTCCGACCACAATGGTATGAAACTAGAAATTAATTACACAAAGAAAACTGGAAAATTCACAAATATGTGGAGATTAAACAACATGCTACTGAACAACCAATGGGTCAAAGAAGAAATCAAAGGAGAAATTTAAAAAAATACCTTGTGACAAAAAGGGAAATACAATGTACCAAAATCTATGGGATTCAGCAAAAGCAGTTCTAAGAGGAAAGTTCATAGTAATAAATGCCTACCTCAAAAAAAACAAGAAAAGTCTCAAATAAACAACCTAACTTTATACCTCAAGGAACTAGGAAAAAGAACAAATGAAGCCCAAAGTTAGTAGAAAGAAGGAAATAGCAAAGATCAGAGCAGAAATAAATGAGACAGTGACTAAAAAGATTACAGAAAAGATCAATGAAACTAAGAGCTGGTTCTTTGAAAAGTTAAGCAAAATTAATAACCTATAGCTACGTTTACCAAGAAAAAAAAAGAGGGCTCAAATGAAATCAGAAATGAAAGAGGAGGAATTAACAAATGACAAAGAAATACAAAAGATCATAAGAGGCCACCATTACCAGTTCTACACCAACAAATTGGACAGCCAGAAGAAATGGATACATTCCTAGAAACATAAAACCTACCAAGACTGAATCACTGGATTCAATGGAAAATTAATGGAAAATCTAAACAGACTGATTAACAGCAAGGAGATTGAATCAGTCATCAAAAATATCCCAGCAAGAAGTCCAAGACCAGGTGGCTTTACTGGTGAATTCTGCCAAACATCCAAAAGAGAATAAATACCAATCTTTCTCAAATTCTTCTAAAAAACAGAAGAGGAGGGAACTCTTCCAAACATTACATGAGGCTAGCATTATCCTGATACCAAAACCAGGTAAGGATGCCACCATCCTTATATAGATAGATAGATAGATAGATAGATAGATAGATAGATATAGATAGATAGATAGATAGATATATATATCCCCCTGATGAACATAGATGCAAAAATCCTCAACAAAATATTCATGATCCAAATTCAACAATACATAAAAAAGATAATGCACTGTGATCAAATGAGATTTACTCCAGGGATGCAGGATGGTTGAACATCCACAAATCAGTCAATGTGATACACCACATTAATAAAATGAAGGATAGGGGCGCCTGGGTGGCTCAGTCGGTTAGGCGACCGACTTCAGCTCAGGTCATGATCTCATGGTCTGAGTTCGAGGCCCGCGTCGGGCTCTGTGCTGACAGCTCAGAGCCTAGAGCCTGCTTCAGATTCTGTGTCTCCCTCTCCCTCTGACCCTCCCTCTTTCATGCTCTGTCTCTCTCTGTCTCAAAAATAAATAAACATTAAAAAAATAATAAAATAAAATGAAGGATAAAAATCGTATGATCATCTCAATAGATGCAGAAAAATGATTTGACAAGGTTTAACATCCATTTATGATAAAAACTTAATAAAGCAAATATAGAGAGAATGTACTTCAACATAATAAAGTCTGTACATGACAAATGCACAGCTAATATCATACTCAATGCTGAAAAGTTGAAAGCTTTTCCTCTAAGATCAGGAATGAGACAAGAATGTCTACTTTGCCGCTTGTATTCGACACAGTACTGGAAGTCTTAACCAGAGCAATTGGGCAAGAAAAAGAAATAAAAGAATTCTAAATTGGAGAGGAAGAACTAGAACTGTCACTATTTGCAGATGACATGATGTGTCTAGAAAACCTTAAAGGCTCCATCAAAAAAAAAAAAAAAAAAAACCAGAATAAACAAATTCAATAAACTTGCAGGATACAAAATCAATACACAAAAATCTGTTGTATTTCTTTACACTAATGAACCATTATCAGAAAGAGAAATGAAGAAATAATCCCAGTGACAATTGCACCAAAAAGAATAAAATACCTAGGGATACATTTAACCAAGGAGGTGAAAGACCTACGTATTGAAAACTATAAGACATTGATGAAAGGGGTTGAAGAAGATACAAATGAATGGAAAGGTATTTCATGCCCATTGATTGGAAGAATTAATATTGTTAAGATGTCCATACCACCCCAAACAATCTACAGATTCAATGCAATCCCTATCAAACCCCCAATGGTATTTTTTACAGAACTAGAACAAACAACCCTAATATGCATATGGAACCACAGAAGACCTGAAACAGCCAAAGCAATCCTGAGGAAGAACAAAGCTGGAGGCATCATGCTCCTTGAGTTCAAACTATTTTACAAAGTTATAGTGATTAAAACATTCTGGTATTGGCATAAAAACAGACACATAGAACAGAACAGAGAGCTCAGGAATAAACCCATGCATGTACGGTCAATTAATTTACAACTGAGGAGGCAGGAATATTCAATGGAGAAAGGACAGCCTCTTCAATAAATGGTGTTGGGAAAATTGGGCAGCACCATGCAAAAGAAGGAAACTGGACCCTATCTTCCACCATACACAAAATGGATTAGACTTGAATGTAAGATCTGAAACCATGAAACTCCTAGAAGAAAATAGGTTGGAAGCTCCTTGATATAGGTCTTGGTGATAAGGTTTTAAAAATGTTTATTTAGGGGCGCCTGGGTGGCGCAGTCGGTTGAGCGTCCGACTTCAGCCAGGTCACGATCTCGCGGTCCGGGAGTTCGAGCCCCGCGTTGGGCTCTGGGCTGATGGCTCAGAGCCTGGAGCCTGTTTCCGATTCTGTGTCTCCCTCTCTCTCTGCCCCTCCCCCGTTCATGCTCTGTCTCTCTCTGTCCCAAAAATAAATAAACGTTGAAAAAAAAAAAAAATGTTTATTTATTTTTGAGAGAGTGTGTGTGTGAGTGGGGGAGAGGCAGAGGCCAAGCAGGCAGAGGATCCGAAGCGGGCTCTGTGCTGACAGCAGCGAGCCTGACATGGGGCTTGATCCCACCACACACCAGATCGTGACCTGAGCTGAAGTCAGATGCTTAACTGACTGAACCACCCAGGGGCCCCTTGGTGATGAGTTTTTGAATCTGACACCAAAAGCAAAAACAACAACAGCAAAAATAAAATATTGGGACAACGTCAAACTAAAAATCTTCTGTACAACAAAGGAAACCATTAACACAATGAAAAGGCAACCTGCTGAATGAAAGAAAATACTCATATATCTGAAAGTGGCTAATATCCAAAATATGTAAGGAACTCATGCAACTCAATAGCAAAAAACTAAATAAGCTGATTAAAAAATAAGCAAAATATCCAAATAGATGTTTCTCCAAAGCAGACATACAGGTGGCCAACAGACACATGGAAAGATGCTCAGCATCATTCATCGTCAGGGAAACACAAATCCAAACCACAATGAGATAACCCCTCACACCTGTCAGAATGTCTAAAATCAACGACATGATGGGGCGCCTGGGTGGCTCAGTTGGTTAAGCGGCCGACTTCGGCTCAGGTCATGATCTCGAGGTCCGTGAGTTTGAGCCCCGCGTCGGGCTCTGTGCTGACAGCTCAGAGCCTGGAGCCTGTTTCGGATTCTGTGTCTCCCTCTCTGTGACCCTCCCCTGTTCATGCTCTGTCTCTCCCTGTCTCAAAAATAAATAAAAAACGTTAAAAAAAAATAAAATAAAATCAACAACATGAGAAACAAGAAAAAGGAATCCTCATGCACTGTTGGTGGGGATGCAAACTGGTGCAGCCACTCTGGAGAACAGTATGGAGGTTCCTCAAAAAGTTAAAAATAGAACTACCACATGATCCAGCACTCCCACTTCTGGGTATTTATCTGAAGATGACCAAAACACTAATTCGAAAAGATATATGCACCCTGATGGTCACTGAAACATTATTTATCTATTTTAGAAGATTTTTAAAAGTTTATTTCTTTTTGAGAGAGAGAGAGAGAGAGAGAGAGAGACAGAGCATGAGTCGGGGAGGGGCAGATGTGGGGAATAAACTTCGGAATTCCCTGAGCCTGCACTGATGGGTTAACAAGGTGTGAAGAATTACAAAGCCATAGGATGCTCACACCCAAGTTTGGGTAAACAAGTTTAGGTAAATAATAGGCGGGGCAGAGGCCCCAGTATAGAACAAGGGTATATGAAATAAACAAGATTAGGTATTCTGGGCAGAAGCGCTCCTAAAGTCTGTATTATAGCAGAAAGCTGCTTTCACAGGAAGGAAGGACCAAATTAGGTAAACAGGTAAATAGGGCTATAGACGCAGCAGGTGAAGCTGCCCAGAGTGGAGCTGATTAACAAAGAAAGGTGCCTTGTTGACCCTGAGGTTACGTACTCTGTCTCATCCCCTAGGCCAGCTAAGACAAACAGACTCGGCCACTCCTGTCTGCTGTTAACAACCACCTGCCCGTCCACGTCCACCCGGTGCCAGGATTTTGTTTTGTGTTAACCCAAACCCCTAACCCCAGATATCCTCAAGACCCCCTTTCCCTCACGTCCATGAGTTAATGTTCACAGATTTATTGTCTCTTTGTGCACGTCCATCACCATATCTGTAAGCCTTCTGATCCTAATAAAAACGGAGCAAGGACCCTTACTTGGGGCCCTTGTCTTCTCCCAGACATTAGCCATCTCTCACTTTTAATCCTGTGTCCGCTCTCTTGCTGGACAAGAAAGAACTTTAGACTTAGAGTCTATGTCAGGCAGAGAGAGAGGGAGACCCAGAACCCGAAGCAGGCTCCAGGCTCTGAGCTGTCAGCACAGAGTCAACATGGCACTCGAACTCACGCACTGAGCCAAAGTCAGACTCTTAACCGACTGAGCCATGCAGGCACCCCTTGAAACAATATTTATAATAGCCAAGATACTTAGACAAAACCTAAGTGTCCATCAGTGGATGAATGGATATAGAAAATATGGGATGTATGCGAGTTGTATATAATGGAATATCGCTCAGCCATCAAAAAGAATGAAATCTTGGGGCACCTCGTGGCACAGTCAATTAAGCGTCGACTCTTGGTCTTAGGTCATGATCTTCTAGTTTGTGAGTTTGAGCCCTGCATGGGGCTCTATGCTGACGGGTGAAGCCTGCTTGGGATTCTGTCTCTCCTTCTCTCTCTGCCCCCCCCCCCACTTGCTATCTCTCTCTCTCTCTCTGTCAAAATAGATAAATAAACTTTAAAAATTTTTAAAAAGAATGAAATCTTGCATTTGGGACAACATGGATGGATGTTGGGGGGATTCTGCTCAGTGAAACGAGGTAGATGGAGTGTGACAAAGACCATGTGACCCCTTACATATGGGACCCAACCAGCACCACAAAGCCAAACTCATGGATACAGAGAACAGAATAGTGGTTGCAAGAGATGGGGGTAGAGAGCGGGAGACATGGGTAAAGTGTTTGGCTTGGTTTTGTTTAAAGAAGTGGAATTTAAAAAGCCCACAGATACTGGGGCGCCGGGGTGGCTCAGTTGCTTGAGCGTCCAACTTCAGCTCAGGTCATGATCTCACAGTTCGTGGGTTCGAGCCCCACATCAGGCTCTGTGCTGACAGCTTGGAGCCTGGAACCTGCTTCAGATTCCGTGTCTCCCTCTCTCTCTGCCCCTAACCCACTCGCATTCTGTCTCTGTCTCTCTCAAAAACAAACAAACAAACAAACAAACATAAATAAATAAATAAATAAATAAATAAATAAATAAATAAATAAATAAATAAAAAGCCCATAGGTACTAGATCATTGTTCTGAAAACCGGAAAATTCAGACAAAAGAAAAAATTTTTAAAGATGTAAATTCTAAATAAATAGAAGAGAAATTGTGCTCGTGGATTGAAAGACTCAAACTTGTAAAGATGTCAGAAACACAGAGGAGCTACAGCGGTAGTTAAAAGGAAGAAGAAAATGGGAGGGGGGGCTCCTCACACATGGCACTGAGACCCCCTGCGGACTGTAGCGGCCAGCACAGAAGTGGGGGCATGGGGACACAGGACAGCCCCAGAAACAAGCGTAGCTATTCGTACAAAGGTGAACAAGGGTTCATACAGAAAGGATGGTCCTTTCCCCAGATGTGTCTGGAGTGATCGGTTGTCCACAGGAAGGCCGTGGTCCTCAGCCTAAGCGGCACATCTTACACAAAGTTTAAGTGGACCGGGGCTCTAAACACCCATCATGAAACTATAAGGCCTTTAGGAAAAAGAAATCTCGAAGGTCTGGTAGATGAGAAGTCCCCAGTAATGATGTGCAAGGTGCCACCCCCGGAGAACACACCGATAAACTGGATTGCATCAGGAGTTCAAAATGTTGCTCTGTGAAATACACTATTAAGAAAACAAAAAGACGACCCACCCACAGACGGGGAGAAAAAACTTGCAAACCATATCCGTGACAAAGACAAAGGGGTAGATGGAGAATATATAAAGAACTCTTTAAACTTAACAGGAAGAGATCAAACAATTCCGTTTCAAAATGGGCAAAAGACATGACACCATCAGAGAGGATATATGTGTGCAAATCCGTGCGTGGAAAGGTGTTCAGCATCACAGCCAGGGTGCATGCATCAGATTGGCTGCAATAAAACATTGGCTCCAAATGCTGGCGGGAAGGCGGGGTGCAAAGAACCTGGACCTGGCTCTGGAAACAGGCAATTTGGAACTAAGTGAGGCGTGACTCAGCCACAGGCTCAGCAGCGGTCTCCTGGGTGAGACTCAGGCACCAGGATCCGTGGCAGCTCTTCGCCAGAGTGGAAACTCCCCGGATGCCTCATGCCTTCCAGGGGGGCAGGCCATGCAAACTGCAGCGTGTCTATGCAGACTGACTCAGGCACAGAGCAGGGACCTCAGAGCCCATGGTGGCTGCTGGGCCTCAGGCCTCACACCTGTCCCTGTGGCCAGGAGACAGAACTGTGACAGGAGCCAGTTGGTGGGGCTGGGCTGGGCTGGGGCCAGGGCGTGACCCTGGAGGGGCAGAGGAGGGGTGCCTGGTGAGTCCGACTGTGGCAGTGCTCCCGTGAGCCCACAAGTGTGCACAGAAGTGGGGTAGTGTTATTGTATGCTTGAAATCACCAAGCAAAAACATTGCTGAGAAGCTGAACCTCCCTCCTCTCTGGACCACAAGGGAGCCGGGCCTCTGGCCTTTGCTCTGGTCAAGCCCTGGGTCACCTGACTGACCTGCCCTTAGCCTGAGCGGAGGCACCGGGCCTCCCACTGGGGGAGGGTGAGGTTAGAGGGCAAAGTCTGAGCACCTCCAGGGAGGGGTGGGGGCCCACCTGGGTGGTCACCAAATGTGGCAGGTGGGGCAGGAGAACTCTAGGCAGCAGGTGAGGGTATAACCCTGGGTGATGGGGGGGGGGGGCGGGATTGGTGTGTGGAGTGTGACCCTAAGTAGTGGGGGATTAACCCCCAGCAGGGGCTGAGTTCAACCCCACGGAGCCTCTGTTGGCCAGTCTGTGATCTGGGGGTGGGTGGCACCAGCCCCCAGTGGACAGAGGTCGAAGCTCTGTCACCTGCCTGGTGAGGTCCAAGCAGAGGTGGGCGGTGACTAGCTGAGGGAAAGAGAGAGGCGGGACCGCACCCAGCAGGAGCCTGAGAGACAGCAGCCGGCTTCCTCCTTGCGGCAGCCAGCTCTCCAACAGCCCAGGTGAGGGGGCTGTACTGGGCTGGGGGTGCTGTCTGGGTCTGGGGGGGCTATCCTAGTCTAGGGGGTGCTGTTCTGGTCTGGGGAGAGCTGTCCCGGTCTGAGGAGGGCTGTTCCGGTCGGGGGGGGGGGCGGGCAACCAGTCCTGAGGGAGGGTGTTCTGACTGTGGGGGAGTCTGCCCATCCTCTTTGCCCACTCATTGGGGACTCAAGCTGAGGAGTCTCAGATTGCTGTATCCCTTGGAGGTGAGATATGAGGTGGGGTCCCAGTGTCCCTGGGTCCTGCCTGTCACCTGTTTGTGTGTGATGTGGCCTGTGACCCAGGTTCTGGTTTGGGGACACAGCCTGGGTCCCCTCTGGGCCTCACCAACCCCGAACCCCCATCTTCCCACCTTCAAATGGGTCCCTAATCCACACAGCCTGTCCCACGCCGCGGCGGGGGGGCCGGAGCCCCAAGACAATGGCATCCTCACCCCTGCCTGTCACTCCATTTGAAATAAGCACATGAGGGATGTTTACGCTTTTGTGAGACACAGTGCGATACAAAATCACAGGAGTCTCTGGGCCTGGGAGACCCCAGACAGCTGTCTCCTTTGGACGGAGGCACCAGCGGGGCCGAGGCTCCCGGCAGTCCTGTGTGTATGGCCCGGCTTGGGGACGCTTGGGGCCCGGGGAGGGTCCCGCAGGGGCCAAGGCCACTGAGCTGGGCACCTCGGCCCTGTGCAAACTGCACTCCAGGCTCAGCCTCGGCCAGCTGCCCAGGGCGGGGTGTGGAGCCAACTGCAGAGCTTCCAAATCAGATGAGAGAAGGCAGCGGTTGGTTTTCGCATAGAAACCAACGTCTTTGTTCGGAACTCCCTGATCTCAAGTTCCTTTCAAGAAAATGTGCTCCTCGGGGCCCTGCTGACCTCACTCATAAGGGCACAAGGGAGGCTGCTTGGGAGCAGTTATATGTCTAGCTGGTCCTCTGTCCTCACCTGGTTCAGGGCCGACCTCAGGGCTCCCAGAGTGAAGATCCTACCCCGGGGGAGGCCTGGGGAGAGGGCTGCAGAGAGGAGGCGGGGGGGGGGGGGCAGGGTCCTGGGTCCCCCAAGGTGTCAGTCTGGAGCTGACCTTCAGAACTGGGGCTCCTCCCGGGAGGGTGGGGAGAGTGAGGGCGCCTGGGGGGCTCAGTTGATCAAGCGTCTGACTCTTGATTTTAGCTCAGGTCATGATCCCAGGGCCGTAGGATCTCCAGCCCCAAGTTGGGCTCCACACTGAGCATGGAACCTGCTTGGGATTCCCTCTCTCTCTCTCTCTCTCTCTCTCTCTCTGCCCCCTTCGCTCTCTCTCTGCCCCCCTCGCTCTCTGTCCCCCCCCGCCCCCCTCGCTCTCTCTCTGCCCCCCTCGCTCTCTCTCTCTCTCTCTCTCTCTCTGTCTCTCTGTCTCTCTGCCCCCCTCTCTCTCTCTGCCCCCGTCTCTCGCTCTCTCTGTCTGAAAAGAAGAAGAAAGAAAGGGGCTCTTCTGGACCCCATCAGCACTGTATGTCCCAGGCTGGACTCTGGCTCCACAGCACTCCTGGGCAGGCCCAGCTCCTGTGGTGTGGTCTTCAGCTCTGCCCACTGACTGAGCTCAGACGTGCTGAGCCCCAGGGAGGACGGGGTGGCTCTCCAGGGCAGCAGTGTCTGCGGCAAGGGGCGTCCGGTGCCCACTGCTGCCCACACCCGCAGGTGCCAGCCCAGCCCTGCCCTGCCCTGCCCTGATGGGGCTGACCTGGAAGCCGCGGGTTCTCACGGCACTGCTCGGGGCGGCAGTGGCCTCAGGCCTCACCACGCTCATTCTCATCCTGGTGGAGGCCACTGATGTCCTCCTGCCCACAGACACCAAGGTAGGCCCCCAGAGCCCGAGCAGCGGGGAGGTTGGGTTGGGCTGGGCTGGGCTGGGCGCTGGCCCCACGCCCTCCTGACCTTGTTGTCACTCTCAGTTTGGGATTGTGTTTGACGCGGGGTCCTCCCACACGTCCCTCTTTGTGTACCGGTGGCCAGCAGACAAGGAGAACGACACGGGCGTGGTCAGCCAGGCCCTGGTCTGCCGGGCGAAAGGTCAGTAGGCAGCTCTGGGGACAGCGGGCGGGTGTGCACGGCTGTCGGCTGCCGTCTGGGAGGGATTCCCGGCGAGGCGGAGGGTTGGGAGGTGGTACAGGCTGGAGCCAGCTGAGCCACGTTTACATCCTTTAGCAAATCAGCAGATCAACCGACAGGAAAAGTGGCTCAGAGAGGTTGAGTGAATTGCCCAAGTGGCACAGATGGTCAGTGCGGAACTGGACCAGAACCTACGTGTGCCTGCACAGAAGTGGCACAGTGCCTGCCCGGTCCTTCCTGCCTCTTCCAGCTTCTGGAGGCTCCTGGGCTGTGGCCACATCATTCCAACCTCTCCCCCCAACCTCACGTGGCCTTCCTCCTCATGTGCCTTGACCTTCCCTCTCCACTCTCTTAGAAGGAAATGGGTCATCAGGGGTCCCCTGGGTGGCTCAGTCGGGTAAGCGTCCGACTTCAGCTCAGGCCACGATCTCCCGGTTCGTGAGTTCAAGCCCTGCGTCGGGCTCTGTGCTGACAGCTCAGAGCCTGGAGCCTGATTCTGTGTCTCCCTTTCTCTGTCCCTCCCCTGCCTGTGCTCTGTCTCTCTCTCTCTCTCTCTCTCTCTCTCAAAAAATAAAAAGTTAATTTTTTTTTTTAAATTAGAGGATATGGGTCATCGGATTTAGGGCCCACCCAGGGAATCCAGAATGATCCCATCTTAAAACCCTTAACTTAATTACATCTGCAAAGATCCCTTTTCCAAATAAAATCCCACTCAAAGATCTCAGTGGTTAGGACATGGGCATACCTTTTGGGGGCGGTGGGGGGCGGAGACACTGTCCAACTCCCCACAGGCCCTTCCGGCCCAGCCCAGCCCAGCCTTCAGGCCTGGAGCCTCGTCCTGGGGTGCTGTGTTTCAGGGCCTGGAATCTCCTCCTATGCCTCCAATCCTGCACAAGCCGGTGAGAGCCTGCAGGGCTGCCTGGAAGAAGCGCTGGCGCTGATCCCAGAGGCACAGCAGCGGAAGACGCCCCTGTTCCTGGGGGCCACGGCTGGCATGAGGCTACTCGGGTGAGCTGGGCTGACTTGGGGCCTGTGGCACATCCGTGAGGAACAGCTCCGAGAGCCGTGGTGGTGTCAATGCCTTGGGCAAGCGGGCGGAGCGGAGTGGGTGTGGGTCTCCTGCCAGCTCGGGCTGCTGGTCTTTTCTGTCCAGCCAGAAGAATAGCTCTCAGGCAAGAGACATCTTCGAGGCGGTCACCCAGGCCCTGGGCAAGTCCCCCCTGGACTTCTGGGGTGCTGAGCTTCTGGCCGGGCAGGACGAGGGTGCTTTAGGTTGGATCACCATTAACTACGTCCTGGGCATGCTGGTCAAGGTGCTGTGTGCAGCCCGAGGGTGGGGGTTGGATGACCAGGGGCGGTGGGTCAGTGCGGCTGGTCCCAGGACTCAGTGCCCCCTGTCTGTGCTCAGTACTCCTTCTCTGGAGAATGGACCCAGCCTCTGGAGGGGACACTGGTGGGCGCCCTGGACATGGGTGGAGCCTCCACCCAGATCACCTTTGTGCCCGGAGGCCCCATACTGGACAAGAGCACCCAGACCACCTTCCGCCTCTACGGATCTGAGCACAGGGTCTACACCCACAGCTACCTCTGTTTCGGGCGGGACCAGATGCTGAGCAGGCTTCTGGCACAGCTGGTGCAGGTCGGCTGGGCCACGGAGGAGGCGGAGGCGAGCTGGGGCGGCCTGTGGCCCTGGGCTGGGCTCAAGGCCACCTCCCTGCCCTCCCGCAGAGCAGCTCCGGCCCCCTCGTCCGCCACCCGTGCTACCACAGCGGCTACTGGGCCACGCTGTCCCCGGCCGCCCTCTACGAGTCCCCCTGTGTGCACACAGCAGCCCCTCCAGAGCTGGCCGGGAACCTCACTGTGGAAGGGACGGGGAACCCCGGGGCTTGTATCGCAGCCATCCGGGGCCTCTTCAACTTCTCCAGCTGCCAGGGCCGAGGACACTGTGCCTTCAATGGGGTCTACCAGCCCCCTGTGCGGGGCCAGTTCTATGTGAGCTCCCTACCCTGCCCCCCCCAGGGTCTCAGCCTCCTTCCACGGCCCCGGGCCCCAGGGGTCTGACCCCAGGTGGGCCCAGGATGAGCCCTGCACAGGCGGGCTCTTGGGAACTCCGGGGCCCCGCATGGGGGCAGGTGGGGACTTTGCCTAGTTTGTCCGCGGCTCCTCTGACCCGGGCCCACCGGGCATCACCCCAGTGCCCAGGGAAGACACACAGCTCATCACCACCCCCCCTGCCCCCAGGCCTTCTCGAACTTCTACTACACCTTCCACTTCCTGAATCTCACCTCCAAGCAGCCACTGGCCACCGTCAACGCCACCATCTGGGAGTTCTGCCAGAGGCCCTGGAAGCAGGTGGGTGGATCCCAGGGCCGCCCTGGGTCTCCGAGCTGCAGCTGTCACAGGCACAGACCTCAGCAGGCAGGGACTTGGTGGGACCCTGTCCCTGGGAGGCTGGGAGCGGGGACACCAACTGGCTCCTCACCTCCCGGGCCCCCAGGTGGAGGCCAGCTCGCCCGGGCAGGACCGCTGGCTTCGTGACTACTGTCCCTCGGGGCTGTATATTCTCACGCTGCTGCTTGAGGGCTACGGGTTCAGTGAGGAGACTTGGCCTGGCATCGAGTTCCGCAAGCAGGTGACCACCTGGCCCAGGGCGAGGGTGGGTCGGGGGCTCCAGGGCAGCCGCCCACGGCACTGAGCAGCCCGTGTGTCCCACAGGCTGGTGGCACGGAGATGGGCTGGACGCTGGGCTACATGCTGAACCTGACCAGCATGATCCCCGCCGAGGTGCCTGCCCAGTGGCGGGCACAGAGCTATGGCATCTGGGCGGCCGGGGTCGTCTTTGCCGTGCTGACTCTCACGGTTACTCTGGGGGCTGTGGCAGGCCAGCTCCTCTGGCCCCAGGGCTAAGCCGGGCGGCCGCCTGATGGCGGAAGGCACGGGCTCAGCTCCCACGGTCCGAGCTGGTCAGAGCCTCCCTGATCTCCTGACCCCTGCCGGGTCCCCTTGTCCCGTGGGCTCTAGCCCCACAGTCAGATGGCCCCCGTGGATGCAGGAGGTATTGTGGCCTCCCCAGGGCGGCAGGTGATAAATGCCGGGCCACAGGGGCCCCTGCAGCATTCCAAGGCTCTGTGACCTTCAGTGTTAGCGGGACATGGGGCCCAGTCAAGCCCGGACGTGGGAGTGACTGCTGAAGAAGGGGTCGGCTCCCTGGGAGAGGCTGGCAGGGCTTCAGGAGGTTGGCGGAGGGGCCCGGCCCGAACGGGGGTATCACTCAGCCTGAGGGGAGGTATCCAGGCTCCTAGGCTTCTCTGGGAGTAGCCCCATCCCCCATCCTCAAAGCCGCCATCGGGCCCTCCCAGTGGACAAGCCAAGAACACAGACCACACCTTAGTGGGGGGAAGATTGCTTTATTAAAACCATTCTTGCCACGGGACTTCCTAGGGCTGATTTCCTCACTGGGCTTGGGGTATGTGGGGCTCCAGGTGGGGGTGTTGGGCTCCTCACATGTACTGTCCAGCTGGGACCACGAAGCACTTGGGGAAAATGCCGATGCGGCCATCACAGTGGCCCTCCAACCAGGCCGGGTCCACTGCACGCGAGGGGATGTCAGTGTTCCTTAGGGCACATCAGATAGTATCTGCTCACAGAAACCCCTTTGGCCCCAGCGCCCCACTGACCTTCACACAGGACGTCCACGATGTCCCCCGGCTGTAAGTCCAGGTCCTCAGGCCCCTGGGCAGAGTAGCTGTGCCGGGCCACCACCTGGTAGAGGACAGGCCGGCCACCCGCTCCCTGTGGCAGGGGAGGGCTCCAGGGTGGGCCGGCTACAGAAGGGCCCCAGGGCCTCCCCCGCCCCGCACGCACCGGGACCCACACCGGGCTCTCCTGGGGCTCACCCGGCACTGGAGCCGCAGGACCCCAGGGCTGGCCGCCTTGTCCCGCCAGGCCCTCTGTAGCACCTCCTCCCTAGCAAGGGGGACCCAGCGCCCCTCGTTGCTGGGGTCTTGGTAACTGCAGAGAAACTCCTCCAAGTGAGCGGGGGGTGGGGTGGGCAGGGGGGGGGGTTTCTGCCAGGGCACAGATGTACCAGCCCCTCTTCCATCCCCTGCCCTGGCCAGGCTCAGAGACCTCAGGTCCCACCTCTGACTGGCTCACCTGAGCTGCCCGTGCTGGGCCTGGTGGGGGAGGGCCTGGCTCAGCAGGGTCCGCAGGCTGGACAGGTCAGCTCCTCTTGGGACCTTCAGGGCCAGTGTGAAGGCACACTGCACTATGAGGGTCACCAAGGAGTCAGGGTCCCCCACGGCCACTCCCTGGGACAAGGCGGAAAGGCAGTGGTCAGCTTGTAAAGCCCCAAATCTCCATGCACAAGGCCCAACTGGGATGGCCTTCGAGCTGGGGCTGAGGGTGGGGACAAAGACGGTGGCAGGGGGCCGGGGCTACAGGCCTGTAAGTTGCTCATCAGCTGGGGTCCCCAGGGCCATTTGAAGGGATGGGGCCTAGCCTCAGGGCCCCAAATACCAGAAGAGTGGGGGTGACACCAAGGCTCTTACCCCAGCATGAGAGGGGTCTTCAGAAGGGCCGGGGTCTGGCTCCCTTGCCACCCGCAGCCCTGTGGAGGTTGACAGAGCAGGTTCTCAGGTGGAATATTTTGGAGCAGAGGACCTGCCTGGACCACACGCCCACTGGGAAGCACAGGTAGCCAATCTCCTCCTTAGGGGACAAAGAGGCTGCTCCCCACACCCCCAGATGCCTGCCCCCTTCCCCCAGTATCCCTGCCCACTGCCTGCAGCTCAGGAGCCCTTACCTGGAGGAACCTGTTTGCCAACTTGTTCCACACTGGGCCTCTGCAGGGAAAGCCACAGGCTTGGAGCAGGGGCCAGGGATGGGGGCCCTGGGGGTGGGGCAGTGTCCCTGGCTTGTGGAAGCAGGCCCAGTGGTGAGGCGTACCGCCTGTGAACCAGCTGACCACCAGCAAGCCAGAAATGCAACCCGTGTTGGGGTGTGTTCAGGGCAGGCACCGGGTCCCCACAGTCCTAGCGACCACAGACAGGCTGCCTTACATCAGTGCGGATGAAGCTGTCATCCCGGGTGGTCCCAGGTGGAGCCTGAGGACCCAGGCCAGGGACCAGCTGGACCTCACCCTATGCTGGATGTGCTGCAGGGGCAGCAGGGCACCCCAGAGAGGCCCCGGGGTCCAGGCCATCCTGACTCCGTTCTGACTTCAGGTGAGGGTCTGCAAGTTCATTGGTAAAGGAAGCATTTGGACTTCAGCGTATTTACCAGCTGGTTAACGCACTTCAGAAGCTATTCGCTATTGTGCCAGGAGGGTCGAGGGCCTAAAACCCCTAAGTACCATGAACTTAGTAAATGCAGCTTTAACCGCATGCAGGGAGTTAATAAAGCACAGCTGTGACAGAGAATAACCGCTAAGGGCACAGGTCCGTTCAACTTGAGTTAGCTGAGCACCAGGGAAAAGAAAGGGAAGTGACCGCATATTCCCTCATGAAGTCCTTTGATAAAATGCCTGTTCAGTTCAACCGCCTGCTCTGTGCGTGGAGGCCCCTCTCCTGGTGCTGGTGCGGGAGGGGGTCAGCCACGCCCCTCCTGGCTGCACCTGCCTGGGAGAAGCCCGTGTCCAGGAAGGAGGGCTGGGGTGGCAAGGGCCACGGCTGGACGGCGCAAGACCCAAGACCCAGATGCACAGGCTGCAGGCCAGGCCCCCCAAGGCCTACGGCCGGGTGAGGACGGCCATCAGCAGGCCCCCCCGACCCCGGTGTCTGGCTCCGGCCCTGTCTCTGACCCGACAGAGAAAGCCAAGGCTCTGTCCCCCAGCAGGGCACGAGGTCGCCCGCCCGAGACCCGCAGAGCGCCTGGCTGTGGCTGCTGTTCCCCATCTCGGGGTCACCCACCTGTTCATCCGAGAGGACGGGCGCATGGTGGTCAGCCTGCCCCGCCTGCCCGGGGCCGACCTGTGTCTCTGTCTCGGGGGGCCTCCTGGGACCACAGGCGGTGCGGGTTTTCCAGGCCCCGGTGACTGCAGCCCTAGGGGAAGGGGGGTGCCCTGACCTCAGGACTTCCTCCCGGACAGCCTGAGGAGGGCCTGGAGTGTGGAGATGAGGGCTAGGTCCGAGCAGGGCCCCAGGGCGTGGGGCTGGCTCTATGTGGCGCAACCTTGAGCACCAGCCCCTCTCCCGAGTGGGGACAGCCCCATCCGTGAGGCTCCAGTCTGGCAATGCCGGAAGTGTGATCACGCCAGCCTGCGGTCCCGCCAGCACCCTCCCTGGGCACCTTGGCTCTGAGCTTTTGCGCTGCTTGGAGTCATCATGACCGCAGTCTCAACTCCCCTCTGGTGCCCGCCAGGGCCAGAGTGACAGCTCTATGAGAGGGGGGCACCCCTCCCCTGGCATCAGGGGCTCCGGCCACATCCGCTCTGGAAAGGGGGTGTGACAGTCCTGGCCCCTGGCCAGGCCTGCACGGGGGCTCCGGCCTCAGGCCTCACACCAGGGCCTCTGCCCCAACGGGAGGGACGCTCCTTCCTACCGTGGGGTGGCTCCGGGGCTGGCGCTGCCATCTGCACCCTGAACCTGTGGGCACAGAATGCCACCCTCTCTCAGGATGCAGACCCCGGTGGGTGAGTTCGGGGCGGGGGGCCGCGCAACGCTCTTCCCCACCCCCCCCAAGCAAGACGGTGTGATTTTTATACACTCTCGCACACAATAGGCCTGCTACTCCCGATTCCAGATCAGAGGAACACTGGGGACGGTCCAGAGCATTCTCCTCCCGTCACAGTAAAAAGGTGCGAAGGGCTCAGGCCTGCAAACTGACAGAGAAAGCCGGGCTGGCTGGCAGGCCACCACCCACCTGGGGCTGCTGAGGCTGGATGTCCTCCTGCCGGCCGGCAGGGAAGGCAGAGGATACCACCTGGTAAGGGACAGCAGGGGGACAGCAGGGGGACAGCCGGGTCAGCAGGCACCAGCCCCAACCCCCAGGGGGCTCTGTGACGTTGGCTCCCAGCCCTTGCCACCCACCGCACCCCCCTGAGTCTCCCATCTGCTGGGCAGGGGCCTGCCCCAAGCTGCCAGACTGCCACCAGGGGGGCTGGGAAGGTAGGAAGAATACGTCTGATAAAGGAAGACATCTGTGCTGAGAGTTTCAACTTATTTTTAGTACAATTTTTGAAATATTTTTGTTTCTTAGAGGTCTTATACTGTGATGAGTGGACTCTAAACTGATCAACGCAGCTCAGAACCGCCTGGCCCCCACCAGCAGATGTTTGCGAACATGAGGTGTCTGTGGCAGGTGACCTCGCCAGCACTTTTAACATGGTCACATGCAGCACGCTGGCCCTTGGTGACCTCGGCCCTTGGGGTGCCGGGGCTAACCCAAGGGCCACCAGCTTGAAGTCAATGTGAATTTTCCTTGTGCGCACAGGAGTTATTTCCCTGTGTTCCCCAGTGTTCTGTGATTCTGGTGGTGCTGCCCGGCCCTAACCAAGGGGTAGGCGTGAAGTGGCCCCGGGCCAGCCTACCTCGGGCCTCCCTGAGATCTCACTGTCCGGGGCAGAGATGCAGGCAGACAGAGCCAAGGAGATTCTGAGGCCAGAAAAGCATGGCTGAAGTGGAGGCAGGCGGGGGAGCCTCGGGGGTCCCCGTCAAAAAGGCATGAGCTCCCTCCTCTGCAGCCAACTTCTGGTGGCCCCTGTGTCCTGGTTCCAAGAGCCCGGGATCCGTAAACTCCACCTGGAGGCACTGCTTCTGACCTAGGAAGCTCCCGTATGTCTGCAGCTTGGGGGCGGCCGGTCCCTCCCCAGCTTGCTGGCTGCTGCCGGCCCCTGAGCACCTGGGCTGGGAACCGAGACGCTGCCCCCTTACCTTGGCCTTGCCCAGGAAATCCACTGGTTCCAGGAGCTCCAGGTGCCACCTGTGGGGCCGGAAGACCTCACCCCTGGGGCCCTGCCGAGGCTGCAGGTGCACCTGTTTCTGGAGGGGGCCCGGCCAACGCAGACCTGAGCATCTGACCAGGGCGGTGGTCTCAGGGGGCCCCTCCACCCACTTGTCACAGACTACGGGAAGTCCTTCCCCAGCCCCCACACCTGGGCACATGGGCCACCTCCCTCTAGAAAGTCTTGGGGGGCCTGTATAGATATGAGCCCTGCACGGTGGGCTATGGGACCAACAACCCCAAGGGGTGGGGACGACCTGCTTTCCTCCCTGCCCCTCCCTCACCTGCACTTGGTCCAGGGCAGTGCACAGGTGGTCTCGGGCCCCTTCTGACCCCTTGGAGAGGGCTTCCTCTAGGCTGCGGGTGGCCTCAGCCCAGAGACCCAGGCGGCACTGTGCGGCCCCCAAGTTGAAGAGCACCTGGGAGCCAGGGGACAGCCCACTCCCCTCCTTAGTCCCCTCCGGCCTTTGGGTCTCAACCCCCCCCTCTCCCCCGCCTCGCCCCCCCTTTGCCCCAGATTCTACCCCGGGGCGTGCCCCCAGTCCCACCCCCGACCTTTCTCCTGGCCTCGCCCTCAGTGCCACTATGTAGCTCCAGCTCCAGTCTCACGGTCCCCTCCCAGGTCTCACTCCTAGATCAGACCTTCTGGCCCGGATTCCGGACCTCCCCGCCCTTCCCCCCACCCCCTCCCGTTCTGGCCTGGGCTCCCAGTCCCACCCCCAGCCCCTCTCCTGGCCTCTCACCTCCAGTTCCCTTCCGGCGCCTCTCCCGGCCCCACCCCAGCCCCTCCCCTGGCTCCACCCCCGGCCCCCTGCCCGGCCCCCAGCCCGTCCCCCAACCCCTCTCCCGGACCCACTCCCAGCCCCTCCGCTGACCCCGCCCCACCCCAGCCCCTCCCACAACCCCACCCCTGGCCCGAGCCACAACAGCGAGGGCTCTTCTGGCCCAGGAGCCTGGCTCAGGGCTAGGCAGCCGGTCCGTGGCGGCGCCAGTGCGGGGCTCTGCCGGGCAGGCCTCACTCTCCAGACCCCCCCCATCCGGAGCGGTTCATCGCTCTGGCGCTTCTCTGCTCCAAAAATCAGGGGCGGATTTCTGGGCGCGGGAAGCATCCTCTCTGCCTGCCTCACCCCCATTCTGCATCTGGCCAAACCCCTTTCGCGGCCCCTTCGTCTGTGTGCTGCCCTGTCAGTGCATGAGTCTGGGGTGCCGTCCAAGGAACCCATTTCTCTGTCCTGTCCCCGTCCCCACCCCCGTGTCACAAGACGTTTGACAGACAGTTTGGGATGGGTTAAGGCTGCCGCGGCCGGACATACCGAGGGCAGAAGCAAAGTTGCCTGGTGCTCCTGGGAGCCGACCTCCCCACTGAGCCCCTGCTGCTGCCACCGAGGCAGCAAGTGCCACCCAACTTGGCCCAACGTCAAGAGAAACCAACACACTCCCTCCGCGCGGCCCTCTGTCCCCGTGGCCCGCCAGGTGACACCACCCCCCCAGAGCCAGCTGGCCGCCCTCTGGAGACTCCTGTTACGAGGCCAGGTGGGGGTCACTGCCAGGCCATTCCTCCCCGCGCTCCCCACCGCCCTGCACTGTTCAGTGCCCTGGGCCAGGGGACCCCACCTGGAGGGGCTTTCCCACGACTTGTTTCTTGCAACACCGCTTGTTGGGGGAAGGCTGCAAGGCAGCCAGTTTCCGGGAGCACTGCGGTGTCCTCTCCACTCCCCTCCCTTGGTGTCAGCCACAGAGAGCCAAGCTGTGCTGCTTCCTGACCCCACCCGCCTTTCACCTGTCTGCTCTCTGCCCCTCCCCTGCCCTTCTCCTGGGCAAAGCACTCCTGGTGGCCTCTAACTTCTTCTACCCTCCCGCTTCCTCAGGATGAAAGAGTGGCCAGAGGGAGCCTCGGTCAACACGGCCCCACCTGTGACAGCGAGAAGAGGATGGAACCCAGAGGACGGGGCCTGAAGGACCACCCGGGCCACCCGCAGACAGCACCCCCAGAGCCCCAGCGGGCCACGCTTCCCGGTGCAAGCTCACCTCCCAGGCATGCAGCTTGAACCGCAGGCCCAGCTGTGTATAGTCAATGGCGGTGTTGTCCCTCAGCTGTGCCAGGGCCAGACGGAAGTCACACAGGGCCTCCTGGAACCTGTGGGCAGTGGGGGAGCCAGCAGCGAGGGGGACCTCAGTGGCTGCAGGGAAAGGGGCCAAGCCCTGCCCCAGCCTCCCCACCACCCCAGCTCCAGGGACACCTGCTAGGGGGCAGTGGTGGTCACCCAGGTCTCAGCACATGGTGGGCCCTCCAGTCCCAACACACGGGTCATGGACCGACTGGCTGTGAGGGGCATGGGGGCACCACATCCGGGGTGCGAGGTGATGCCAGCTCTGATCCAGTCCTGATTCCTGGGGACCTCACTCACTCTGCCGCCTAGAGCCCCTGTCTGTACCCCAGACCTTCTTCCACATTTCCCTCCTGCTTCATGGGACCCCCGACCCTGTGGGCCTCCTGCCGCAGAGACCGGCTGGACACTCCTTGGCCTCCACTAGAATCCCCATCTCCTCCAAGGAGGCTCCTGGACCCGTGAGAGGAGGCGGTCGGCCCCGGAGCCTGCCTGCCTGGCATGGGGCCTGCCTGCCGTGGGGCTTGTCCTGGGGCTAGTGGGGGAGGGGGAAGCCGGGCCTGCCCTGCAGAATGTTTCCTCCTCTGGGAAGGACCACAGTGCAGAGAGCCCAGGTGAGCACTGAGGACCCCAACCCCCTCCCTGCCCTGGGACACACCATTCCTGCAGCCCTGCTCTAAGTTTCCTCATCTGCAGAATGGGTGTAATCACGCCATCGCTGCTGCAGCAAAGATGTGGTGAGGAACAAAGGAAGAAGTGCCCGTGAAAGCGCCCTGTGACCCTCAGCACAGAGACAGGGCTCACCGTGTGGCTGTTCCCTGTGTCCCCCTCCAGCGTGGCCAGTGTCCTCTTCCAGGCTTCCCTGAAGCTCTGGAGGAGGGGGTGGGCAAGAGAAGGTGCCCCATGGGGAGAGAGGAGGCGGGGAGCACAAGGACGGACTTTGCAGAGACAAAGGGCCCTCAGAGAAGAAACGAGACACCTCTGTGCTCACCTCTCCAGCTGGAAGCTGGCCACTCCTCGCTGGAAGAAGCCCACAGCCATGCAGGTGTCCTTGGTCACTGCTTGGTCAAATGCCTGAGGACAGAAATGCCCACAGATCACCAAGGTCTGCAATTCCATCACCCCTGTGTCACAGATACAGCCCAGACAGATGACCAGTGGCGGGGGGCCAAGGAATTTCACTGGGCCCCACAACAGCCTGCATGCAGGGCATCACCATTCAGTTTCCCTCAGTGGCACAACCTAAACCAGCCTGAGCTCCCGAGGTGCAGAGAACACAGCCACAGTCCAGTCTGTTTACTGTAATGACAAGGGGGTACAAAAAAAGGAAACACTGTGGCACATTAATGATAGTTACCTCTGGGGGATGCAGTTATGCAAGATTTTTGTCTTTTTAAAATCCTATGTGGGGAGGGGCGCCTGGGTGCCTCAGTCGGTCAAGCATCCGACTTCGGCTCAGGTCATGATCTCACGGTTTGTGAGTTCGAGCCCCGTGTCGGGCTCTGTGCTGACAGCTCAGAGCCGGAGCCTGCTTCGGATTCTGTGTCTCCCTCTTTCTGACCCTCCCCTGTCCATGCTCTGTCTTTCTCTGTCTCAAAAATAAACATTAAAAAAAACCTTAAATCCTATGTGGGGAATAAACTTCAGAATTCCCTGAGCCTGCAGGATGGGTTAACAAGGCGTGAAAAATTAGAAAGCCACAGGATGTTCGCACCCAAGTTTGGGTAAAGGAGATTAGGCAAAGTGCAACAAAGTTGCCAGTATAGGACAAAGGCACAGGAAGAGGGACTCTCGGGATGAAAACATCCAAGGTGAGGTGAACAACATTAGGTATCCAGGGCGGAAAAGCCCCCAACTTAGTTTAATAGCAGAAAGCTGCTTTCACAGGAAGGAAGGACCAAATTAGGTAAACAGGTAAATAGGGATATAGTCGCTGCGGGTGAAGTTGCCCAGAGCGGAGCTAATTAGCAAAAGAAAGGTGCCTTGTTGACCCAGAGGTAGCCTGCTCAGTCTTTCTGGTCCCCTAGGCGAGTTTAGGTAAACAAGTCAAGTCTGCTGTAAACAACCTTTCGTTAGGAGCCAGGATTTTGTTTTGTGTTAACCCAAACCCCTAACCCCGAATATCTTCAAGACCCCCTTTCCCTCACGTCCACGAGTTAATGTTTGCAGTTTCATTGTCCCTTTGTGCACGTCCACCACCATGTTGGTAAGCCTTCGGATCCTAATAAAAACAGAGCAAGGACGCTTACTCAGGGCTCTTGTCTTCTCCCGGACATTAGTCGTCTCCCGCTTTGAATCCTGGGTCTGCTTTCTTGCTGGACAAGAACTCCAGACCCAGAGTCCATGACAACCCTATTTCTGATAGTTCTCATGAAAGGACACACTCCTTATCTATTAGAATCAGAAAGAACAAAAGTTTTAGTGTGTGTGTAAAGCACAGCTCTTCCCTACACCTCACTCAGAAATGATGTTGTCTGTTCCTAACGAGGACAGTGGCTATCAGTGAGACACAGGCAATCGGTCGGAGGGGCTTCACGCTCTTACAATCTGGCCAAATGGGGGCTTGTGCAGCCCTGGGTTTGACCTAAGGTTGAAGGGATGCACGGAGGCCCTGACGCGGGGGGCGCTCAGTGCCAGAGAAGTCCATTTGTTTGCCACCCTGCCAGGAACAGCAAGCAAATCAGGCTCACACAGTTTCCTATCAACAGACCACAGTCCTCTCTACACCCCTCCTCACCTGCCCTGCTCCCCAGAGACACTTGTATTCATTGAAGCAATTCCGTCTGCTTTCAAAAATCTCCACGTTTCCAATTAAAGTGCCCATGCTTTAATTACTTAATTTTATTGTCTTTCCACAGTCCTCCCTCTCCTATTGGGTAGAGGAATTAATACCACCACCTCTGGCCCCTCTGTCTGGTTAAATCACAGTTTATAAGTAAGTGATAACTGGATTGGCCTCACACCTACCATTCGCTGTTGAACTACCTGCTGTCAGCGATTGTGTTCCCGTTCTTAGGTAACATTTTAAAACTGAAATTGTTCCTGAGAATTGTAGATTTGTATGCAGATGCAAGGAATGCCAGAGGAGATCCCTTGTAAGATTTGCCCAGTTCTGCCCGCCCCCGCCCAACTCCTGTGGTGAATTTTATAAGATATTGACATGGGCACTCTCCTACAATACCTAATTCTCTTTTCATTTGTGTCATTTTCCAGGTAACTGTCACTGATGGTCTCCACAACTGTAGGATCCTGTTTCTTTTTACTGGGGAGATTTGGGGACCAGAACAATGAGTAGAGTGCTGCTGGATTTTTGCGGAACATGAATCACTTTAAAGAACACAAAGCATTTAAAAGGCGGCGAGTGGCTCGGTGCTGCCCCCTCCGTAGAGGCAGGTATGTGTGTGCCCGTGTGCACTTTTGAGTCTTGCTTCTGTTTTGGGGGACAGATTGGGAAACAGAAGTACTCAGATCAGACGAGACAGACCTCATCTCCTTGCCATTGCCACAGGCATCTGATGAAGTCCCCTGCTCTAAGCTCTACACCTCGGGAAGCAGGTAAGTCCCCTCCAAGCAAGATCCGGCCTCGAGCCTACTTCCGGATATGTTAGACCGTGAGCACCTGAACCACTAGCAAGAGCCCCGGCTTTTCTCCTTGACTGGGGAGTGTGGCACGTGGTCATCACCTAGTGGAGGTGGTGAGGGAGCCCAGCACCTCCATCATGGCCCAGACTTGGTTCTGGTGGGACCCCCCGATCACACAGTTCCCACCTGCCTAAGGTGTTCATTGAGGCGGGACCCTGGGGGGACATCCCCAGGTGACTATCAGGAAGAAGGGCGGGAGGGGGCGGGGGGGGCGGACTCCGGGCTCATCCCTGTAGCTGGGTCTTTATCGCACCGCCCCTTGACCCGGAGCAAGGTAAGTAAGGTTCCCCAGGGCCATAGAACAGCCTCCCCAAGAGATGGGGTCTCCGCGACCAACCCTGGGGGCGCCCGGCTCTCAGGCCCCCGGCTCACCCGCAGCGCGGCCTCCGGGTCCCCGGCCAACAGGTGCACGCAGCCCACGTTGAAGCACATCCTGGCGGACGGCTCCGGGTAGCCCGAGAAGAGGCGCAGGGCACAGTCCCAGTCCCCGCGCGCTACGGCCTGCGCGCCCCGGTCCCATTCCCGCAGCAGGTCCCCGAGAGAGGGCATGGCGGCGTGGACACCCGCGGGACCGTGCGGCGGAAGTCCGCGCTTCCGGGCGGGAGCGCGGCGGGCGCGGCCGGCGGCGGCGGTGGGGGTCCCGCGAGGGGTCCGGCGGGGACGACTGCGGGCCGAGGGCCGCGAGGCAGGGCCTTCAGGGTCGGGAGACTAGCGTGGTGGGGATGTGGGGCCCCCACTCCGAGGCCGGCAGGGTATCCGGGTGGGACGCGGCGCTGGGAGCGCGCGGAGTCCACGAGCCGCGGGTGCGCCACGTCTCCTGCTGCCCAGAGCGCCCTCTCGCGGCAGAGCGGCCCCGCCCCTCCCCGAGCCAGCCCCGCCCCTCCCCACGGCCCCGCCCCTCAGGGACCGCCCCTCCGCATCCGGCCCCGCCCCCCGCTTATGCCGCGCCCCTCCGGACTTCCGTCCGGAGCTCCCCGAGTTCGCCCTCCCCAGCCCGCGGCGCCTCCGGCAGTGTGGGTCTCGGTGCGCCGGAGAAAGCCGTCCGGGCCTGCCGCTACCGCCGCGGCCGGGCCAGGGTTCCGGGCGGACCCCGCGGGCTCAGGTGAGAGACCGCCGGGGCGCGGGCCGAGGTGGGGCGGTCTCGGGGTCTGCAGGGGCGCGGGGAGGCAGGGCAGGGGCGAGCGGGGCTGTGGCCGAGCCGGCGGCCTGGCCGGCCCTGAAGGTGGTGGGGGTGGGCCCTCCACTGCGGCCCCTGCCCCGCCAGCCCGCGGACCGAGTCTTCGAGGAGCGAAGGCGTCGTCGTTCCGGCTCCGCTGGGAGGGGAGAGACGCGGGGGCCGGTCCTGGGCCCGGGGGCGGCCCACGGTGGTCTGGGGTCTCCCACGGCGGCGGCCCGCGCTCACCCTCGCTCAACTTCGGGGGGAAACTCGGGGGGGAGGCCCCGAGTCTCACTCATGGAAAACCAGGTCGTGGTGACGTGCCAGTGGCTCTTCTGGGGCCCGTCGGTCCTGTGCTCCCTGTCCCTGCCCCAGATGGAGGCTCAGAGGGCAGGACTAACCCAGCCCAACCCACCCCTGTGGCAGGCGGAGCCCCTGCCCTGTGCCCTGCACAACCTCATTCACTAGAAAGTGGAGGCCCTCCGGGGCCAGGAGCCTCTCCCTGCAGGGGCCCCAGCCTCTCGGGGGCACACGTCCCTACCGCCACTCCCATACAGGTTTTACCTGCTGTCACATCCTTCACACCTGTGTTAGAGAAACAACCAACAGGTGTACAGGGAGATGGATTGACTTTAAGCAGCTGTGGGGGCTGGAAAATCCAAAATCTGCGGGAGAGCCAGGGAAGAGCTCAGGGTTCAACTTGAGTCTGGGGGCAGAGTTCACTCTGTTCTCTTAAGGCCTTCCCCTAACTGGATGAGGCCCACCCACGTTAGGGAGGGTCATCTGCTTTAGGACAAGTCTACTGTTGTACATGTTAATTTCATGTAAAAAATGCTTTCACAGCAACCTGTGACTGTGTTTGACCAAACATGTGGACACCACGGCTTTGCCAGGGTGACACAAAATGAGCCATCACAACACCCAACCCCAGAAATGCTCCCGTAGACAGGCTCTGTCCTTTCATGCACATGAGAGAACACCCTGGCCCCCACGGTCCAGGGGAGGCTCGGGTCCTGGATGGCTGTCAGAACTCAGAACTCAGCTGTAACTCAGGGACCTGACTTGCCTTCCATGTTGGCCATCCTGTCTCCCCCGTCGGGCCTGTGGGTCCCGTGACCTGGGAGCCACTCTGCTCGGTTATGGCTGAGTCTCCTCCCTGGGTGATCCTGGTCCAGCTCTCTGACCCTATAGACTTCCTTACCTGAGGAACGGGAGCGCTGAGTCCTGGCCTGGCAGAGCGCTGTGACGACTCACAGACATCGCCTGTGATGTGCTTGGAAGGGCACCTGTGCCCCCGAGGACCTGCTTCCTCCCCAGTGGGGGCTGAGGCTCCCCATCCTGCTGGCCTGGAGGTGGGCAGCAGCACTGGTTCCCTTTCCCACCGTGCTGCTCCCGCACCGGCTCTGGGTGGCCTTCCTGCAGACCTGTCAGGGTCACTAATAACCTCCTCCCTGGGCATGGCTCATCCTCCCCACTCATTGCCTGGCCTCAGGGACATGACCCCCTCCGGGTCCCCCAAGCTCCCCCCGGCTGCCCCTCCTGCCTCCCCTGGGCTCTGGCCTGGCCTTTCTGTGCCCTCACTCCCCAGTGGTCCCACTGTTTGAATTGCCTTTGGGCACCTGCCACATCGCTCTTTTCTCGACTTCTCTATTTCCATAATAAAAAGATGAAAAACGTCCCATCCCTGTGCCTGTCACCATACCCTAACATTCACCGCAGCTCTGTTCATGACGCCCCAAACTGGAAACAACCTAGCTGTCCTCCAGTGGGCGAACGGTTAGGCAGACTCGCACCCACACGTGGACGAGGGATGGGCCGTGGGCACACACAGCTTGCGGGGAGGGAGGCTCAGGGGCATGCTGAGTGGGCAGAGATCGCATACTTTGATTCCATCTGTATACGTTTCTAGAGGTGACAAATGATATAAACGGAGAGATTAGTGGTTGCTTGGGGCTGCTAACAGATTAATGGCGTGGGGGTGGCTATAAAGGGGCAACCCTGGGGGGTCCTGTGGGGTGGAACGTTCTATATCTTGACCGAGTCGGTGTCACTCCCTCGTTATGATTTTGACTGTGGTAACGTCTTGAGAACTGGATAAAGGGTCTATGAGATGTCTCTTTCTCTCAGAACTGCGTGTGTGTCTCAAAATAAATTCTGAATTTAAAACCATTTTTAAAGAAGGATTCAATCACAGGTTTTTCTGTTTTACAGATGCCCTGAAAGTTGGAGTGATTACCGAGCCTAAGATTCTTCCAGCTCTGAAATTCAGCTGCTGACATGTTGTTTCGAAAACTTACATCTGCTAAAATCTGTTCCAAGTAGGTGCTTCAGCGTTTGGAGCGGCCGCGGCCTGAGGACCGGTCTGAAGCTGGCCTCTGCAGGGGGCCCTGGCACCCTCCCCAGACGTGCAGCGGCTGTGGCATCGGAGGGGAGGCCGCCCAGGCTCCTGCCGCCACCAGCTGCCTCCCTGTCAGCTTTACGGGCAGACCCGCTAAGGTTGTGTGGATCACACAGTTCCTGCCTCAGTAGAAGAGTCCAGAAAAGGGAACCATTTCCTCAGGTAAGAGCATGACTCAGATAGAGGTCGGCATGGTGCTGGAACTTATTTGCAGAGGAGGGCAGTGCTTCTCTGTGGTTAATTCTGGAGCACGAATGTCCAAGAAACAGGTAGGAATTGGTTTTAGCCCAATACAAAGAAGTCGGGTTTGTTTGTTTTTTTTCCTTTGAAAACTGGGCACTTTCCAAGACAAAATGAAATAAAAATAAGATTTTTTCCCTCAGGAAATAAAAATAGTCTTGGTGTGATTGAAATGCGTGATGTTAGAGATCAGCTTCCTGAGACCCGGCCCTTCCTGGGGTCAGCGAGGAGGCACCCGCCGCAGGGCACCACGTCTCTCAAAGCCACCAGTTCCGCGGAGGACCTCGCCCTCCACCACCCAAGAAACGTTGAAGGAAGACCAGAGGGACGAGGAAGGCAGAGCTCAGGCCGCCGCGGGGTGCTCTTCTTGGTGGCCAAGACCGCCTGTGTGACAGGGAAGCCGTGCCCACAGGAAGCGCCTCAAAACTCCTCTCCTTTAAGGTGCACGGTTGAGACTGTAGAACAGGGAACGTGTCAGCGCTCCTGCAGGACTCCATGCTGGGCAGACCCTCATCCTCTGGGCGATGGGAGTCCTGGGCCGGCAGCACCGACGCGCCCTCACGCGCCCTTCTACTCTCAGGCCGAAGCCAGTGCCGGTTTCTCGCCTTGTGGTTTCAAACGCAGAACGAGCCGCCACCGGTCTCTGAGCCAGTTTCCGCACGCGGCCCTTCACGGTGGGTGTCTGGGCCAGGCCACACATGAGACCGTCTCGCAGCTGTGGGGGACCCTGTGCCATGGCCACTGCAAGGCATGGCCCGCTGTCTGCGGGGGAAGCGAGAAAGGGGCAAGGCTCAGAGCCCTCGGGCCGACCGACACCGTCACGTTACGCCCTGTGACTCTGCTAGAACAGCCTGTGACGAAGGAAAGAGCTTATGGTGCAGGAAGTAGGTGAATGAGCTAGTGGATGACACCTTGGGACATGCAGGGCTGAATCTGAAGTCCAAGGGTGAGGGGCCGGTCTGAGGAGGTCCCAGAGAGCGGTGACGGCCGTTTGCAGAGGAGGGAGCCAGGCCAGCACAGCAGCTCTGGAGGTCGGAAGGAAGCAGAATATCTGTGAGCCGTTCGGAGGAAAAGGCAAATCCAAGTAGCCCGTATTTAGTCAAAAGGAAGGAAATCATGCCCAAAAAAGTAAAAAGCAAAGGGAAGAAACCAAAAGGAAGAAGAGGGAGTTAATTAAGAGAAAAGCTTAATTAATTAACTAATTAATTAAATCAGAAAGTATAAAATTGGTAAGACGGGGCGCCCGGCTGGCCCGAGCGTGCGACGCTGCATCTCAGGGTCGTGAGTTGGAGCCACGTGTTGGGTATAGAGATTACTTAAAAATAAAGTAAATTAAAAAAAAATAAAGTCAGTGTCTCAATGAAAACAATAAAATCAGAAAGACCAAACACCAGTTCTTGAAAAACAAACAATGAAATAAGCTCCTGACGAGATAGAGGGAAACCAGTGAGGTGAGACGACACTCAAGCTCAATGAGAAGCGCGGGTGTTCTGCGTCCACACTGGCACCGCGGTCGTAAATGGGAAAACCTCAAGAAATCGATGCCTTATGCAAACACACCTGAGAAGAAACAGAAAATTGGAGCAGGTGGTGAGCAGCAGGGACGCAGCGGGCTGCAAAGTTCCCGCCACGTGGGCACCGGGCTGGCAGCTTCCTGCCACGCACGGGTGTGTGCTCCCAGCCTGCGTGAGCCCCCGGCCCCAGCTGGGTCTTGAGACAGCGCAGCCCCTGCCTTGTTCCAGCTGTGGCCGCCAGGGACCCTCACACAGGGCCACTGGGCCAGGCCGCTTCAAGTGCCTGACCGCGGGCGACCAGGGCAGGATGTTTTTTCTGTTCTGAGCCACTGAGTTTGGGGCCGTCTGTTTGCCAGCAGCAGATAACCGGTGGTGAGGGCTTAAAGCCATCCAGCAGAGCGAGGGCCGTGGGGAGAGGACCTGGTGTCCAGTGGGAAGTGGCCACCGCCCCTGCGGCCTGTCGGGGGGCTCGTGGAGGAGTGAACGGTGGCCCCGTCTCCTTTCTGCAGCTAAGATTCCTTTATAGTTTATTTTAACTTTTAAGATACCATTTGTGGTTTTCTTTTCTTTGTGAATATAAAGTGGAGTGTGTTCATGGTAGAATATTTAGCAAGTACAAAAAAGTTAAAATAGAAAATACAGTAAAACCTTGGATTGTAACTTGTGCTGCGAGTGTTCCACAAGATGAGCAAACATTTCTAATAAATTTTAACTTGATAAACGAGCCATGTCTTGCAGGACAGGTAGTACAGAACGCCGAACGTCACGTGATCACAACTGAGCCAATGGTTCTTCTCTCTCTCTCTCTCTCTCTCTCTCTCTCTCTCTCTGTGGGATTGTGGGTGATCGTCTTCCATGCTTGGATGTTGGTCTCAGGCTGTGGTGTTTGGCAGATATCCGTGATTTTTCAGAATGTTACAAGGTGCCCACAACTGGCACTGGTGTATTTTTGTCACTTCAAAGCACCAATGGACAGTCCTTTGCTTTTCCAGACAAGAGTAAGCTTAGGAATGCTTTGCTTCATTCTAGGTCAGGCTGCCTGCAGATAGAGACCCTTTCCTCTGCTGCCTTATTGCCGGTTCCATTAAATACAGTCTATGACAAGAGTTTGTTAATACTGTGCTGTAATCAGCATCTGTGTGAACGTTTGCAATGGCCCCCATGCAGAGAAAGGTTGAAAAGAAAGGCAGGAAGAAGGAGATGATCACGGTGGAAGTCAAGAAGGAAATCGTCGAGAAGTACGAACGAGGGATGCGAGTGGCTGAAATTGCAAGATTTTATAAGAAGTCTACGTCAACCATTTGCACAATATTAAAGAAGAAAGAAGAAATAAGGGGGCTAGATGCAGCGAAAGGAGTCACGAGAATATCAAAGCAACGGCCACGTGTTCTGGAAGATGTAGAGAAGTTGCTTCTGGTTTGGATAAATGAGAAACGGCTGGCAGGTGACACCGTGACCGAGAACTTTATCTGCGAGAAGGCAAAGGCCTTGTACGCCGACCTCGTAAGTAAACTGCCAGGTACGTCAACAGAAAACGAAGAAGGCTTCAAAGCAAGCAGGGGATGGTTTGATAACTTTAAGAGGAGAAGTGGCATCCGTAGTGTTGTGAGGCACAGAGAGGCTGCGAGTTCGGACGCTAAGGCAGCCGAGGTGTTTGCTACCGAGTTCCAGAAGCTCATGGCTTCCGAGTGTTACCTGCCGGAGCAAGTTTTTAACTGCGATGAGACGGGGCTTTTTTGGAAAGAGATGCCAAAGAGGACACACGTTACGGAAGAAGAGAGTGCAGTGCCTGGTCACAGGCCCGTGAAAGACCGTCTCACCCTCTTGTTTTGCGCTAACGCGAGTGGGGATTTCAAAGTCAAGCCCCTGCTCGTGTATCATTCCGAGAACCCACGAGCCTTCAGGAAATGCAGGGTGCAGAAGAGCCAGTTAAACGTCATGTGGAGGTCCAACAGCAAGGCTTGGGTCACTCGTATCTTGTTTGTCGAGTGGGTTAACGAGGCCTTCGGTCCTGCAGTGAAGAAATACCTTTTAGAGAAGAATCTGCCGCTCAAAGCCTTGCTGGTGATGGATGATGCCCCTGCTCATCCTCCAGGCTTTGAGGACGACCTGCTGGAGGAATTCGAGTTCATTAAGGTCAAGTTCCTTCCTCCCAACACTACTCCAGTCCTCCAGCCCATGGATCAGCAGGTCATTTCAAACTTTAAACAGCTTTACACCAAAGCACTATTTCAGCAATGCTTTGAGGTGACCAAAGGAACAAACCTTACCCTCCGAGAGTTTTGGAAAAATCATTTCCACATCGTGAACTGCCTCCAGATCATTGATAAAGCCTGGGATGGGGTCACCAAGAGAACCCTCAATTCTGCTTGGAGAAAACTGTGGCCCGATTGTGTTCTTGGACCTGACTTAGAGGGGCTTGCTCATGAACAGCAGCCGCCAGTTGTCGGTGAAACGGTGTCCTTGGGGAAGACCAGGGGACTGGAGGTGAATGAGGACGACAGTCAGGAGCTGGTGGAGGAGCATGGCCAGGAGCCGACCACCGGCGAACTGATGGGTCTGCATCGCGAGCAGCAGCAAGAGGTTATGGGGGAGATCTCGTCTGTAGGAGAGAAAAAGGCCGAGGAATCCCTCACTTCAAGTGAGATTAGGGAGATGTGTGAAATGTGGGAAACAGTGCAGAAGTTTGTAGAAAAGCACCACCCGAATAAGGCTGTAGCAGTGCGAGCGATGAATCTGTTTAACGACAATGCGATGTCCCATTTCCGTGAAATCCTCAAACGGAGGCAAAGGCAAGTGTCATTGGATAGGTTCCCTGTTAAAGTTGCACGAAAAGAAAGAGATTCCACGGAGCCAATAGACAGCAGTGATTCCGTTAGTGATGGTGAAAGTCGTCCTACCCAATAACCCTCCTCTCTCTTGTCTCCCTCACACCAGCCACGAAGGTTTTCAAAGGTCAGTGCAGGTTAATTTGTTGCTTTTCCTTTGTATTTTGTACTTTCTTTATTGTTTTGTATTATATTTCATACGAACACTTTTGAGTGGTGGAATGAATCATCTGCGTTTCCATTATTTCTTATGGGGAAATTCACTTTGATATACAAGTGCTTTGGATCACAAGCATGTTTCCGGAACGAATTATGCTCGCAAACCAAGGCGTTCCTGTACAGAGAACTGGCAGGCGCCCCCCCGCCAGGGCCCACATGTCCTTCGTGTCCGTGCCGTGTCCCGGGCTGACACCGCCGGCTGTCCTGCGGCACACGCCGTAGCATTGCTGCTCTCGGTTAGGTTCAACGCTAGGGCGCATTGTGAGGACTTTGTTTCCCGTGACACTAGATGTTTTTGTAAAATGTCTTTTTTAAGTAGGCATTCATCATTCATAGGACTTCTACCCCGTTGTTGGATATTAGGAGGCCCTCACGAGAGCAGGTGTGGAGCTGGAAAGCCCAGCTGAACTCTGGGGCCAGTGATTTCTGCCCCCTGCCCCCAGGCCATGCCGCAGCCTGCGCCCCATGGGAAAGGGTCCCCGAAGAGCCTCCTCTCGTGAGGGCCCCCGGCCAGGACTCTGGAGGAGCCGGTGCCTCCCTGAGCTGCAAATGCAGGCCTAGACCCCGCTCGGTCTTGACAATGTGCACGTGGTCGTGAGTGTGCGGAAGGGCACCGCTCCAGCCCAGAATCAGCACCCGCCATGGCGGCGGCCAGAGAGGCACACACCAGCAGTTCCACCTGTGCCCCTCGTGGTTACCTCTGAAAAGTTACCTTCCTGTATTTCAAATCGGCAGTCTTCATTTTTAAAGAAAGGAACGGCCTGAAGTTAAACCAGTAAGTTAAAAGTCGCTCCCACGGATACGGACAGAATAAAAGAGACACCAGCAAACGTTGGCAAGGATGTGCGGAAATTGGGCCCCTCGTGCGCTGTGGTGGGAAGCAGTCCGGCCGCCTCTCAGCCAGCGAACCAGCTCCACTCAGCCCGGCAACTCTACTCTCAGAGAGATGACGGCACACCTCCACATACAGCATCCGTGCACGAACGTCCACGGCAGCCACAGGGTGGAAACAACCCAGATGTCCGTCCCCAGAGGAGTGTGGTCCGGCTGTACCGTGGAGTATTATTCAGCCGTGAGAAGGAGTGAGTACCAGCAGTGCTACAACGTGAATGAGCCTTGAAAGCAGCGTGCCGGGTTGCAGGACCCAGAGGCAAAAGGCCGCGTATCATATGACCCCTTTTCTTTGAGTGTCTAAAACAGGCAGATCCCAGGAGACGGAGAGCAGATTTGTGGTTGCCACCGAGAGGGCCGATGGGGAGCGACTGCTAATGGGTGGTCTTTCTGGGGTGATGGAAACGTACTGCCATTAGGTAGCGGCGACGTTTTCTCCTACCTAAATATACCAAAACACCGAGTTGTGCACTTTAAGGGGGTAGATTTCATAGTATGTGTATCATATAAATAAAACTTTTTAAAAACCACTGAGCTGTGTGCCCAGACATTTGATTCAGTTTGAAAACGAATTGAAATGGCTTTCAAATTAGCATTCTCCTTTAACAAAACAGACCTGAGTGGCCCCTGTTTTCAGGGTCCAGGCTGGACGCCCAAATGTGTCTGGGGTGGCGACCCCAGCTCCACTGGCATTTGGAATTTGGGGACGGCAGGGTGAATCCCGATGCTGTTGTGCAGAGTGACGCCTTTGGGCCCGGTGCCCATCTCTGCGGAGGCGGCCAGGCACCTCCAGGTCCCCTGCTGTCTGGCCGGCTGCTTACCCAATGAAGACCCAGCAGAAATGTGTGAATCACACATGTGCTTTTAAATTTTCTGGTCCAGGGAGCCTGGCTGGCTCAGTTGGTAGAGCATGAGTTTCTTGACCTCAGGGTTGTGAGTTCAAGCCCCACGTTGGGCATAGAGCTTCTGTTAAAAAACAAAAAAAAGTGGGGGGTGGAGTTAATTTTTCTGAATGTTTATTTTTGAGAGAGAGAGTGCAGGTGCAGGAGAGGCAGAGAAAGGGGGGGGACAGAGGCTCCGAAGTGGGCTCTGCACTGATGTGGGACTTGAACCCATGAACCGTGAGGTCATGACCTGAGCTGAAGGCAGACGCTTAGCCGACTGAGCCACCCAGGTGCCCCAGGAGAGGAAATTAATTTTCATTTCCTAAGTCCAGTGTTCCCTGAATATCACCGTTCCCAACTGTAATCGATATAAGAGATCAGTAGCGAGACATTTGATGCCTTACGCAGGGTACATTTTGCACTGAAAAGTAGGGCGCAGCTGACCTGCTGGATGGTGAGGGGTGGGGGGTGGGGGGCGGGGCAGGGCTGGGAGGAGACAGGGACTCCAGGCCTCAGGGGCCTTCCCCATGAGGCCTATGGCTTCGGGGGCTCCAAGGCTGGTGCCAGCTCATGACCCTCTGACGGCCCCTCGGCATTCCTGCCGCATGTCTTATGGGTAACATGGGCGGGGGCTGCCACCCATAGGGCCTGGGAAGGCTGGGTGCCGTGTGGGGGGCTGGGCACCGTGTAGGGGGCGCCAGGAGGAGTCCAGGGCTCTGGCACCCCCGGCAGTGAGGCTGTCTCGGGCAGTGGAGCCTGGGAGCTGGCAGCTCCGTTGTCACCCCCTCCTCGGCCTCGGCCACCCCTGTGATAAAGGGCACAGGACTCACCTGGAGAGGGGGCCACACAGGTGCCGCCTGTTTGCCGAAAGCATTATAGGAAAGCGGTGAAGGGACCATGACTTGGCGTTCACACGAGAGTGCTTTGGTGACATTTAAAGTCACTTCAGTGACCACAGTGTGGAGAGAATTGTGCTCTGTGGCCGCAGGAAGCCCCCTGGCCTTGTTCTCCTGGGACGGAGGGACAGACAGGCAGAAGGCTCAAGCCAGTAGCCAGCCGCATCGGACTCTCAGCCAGCCACGTAGGTCCTTCCGGATTCTTTTAACTTCTGATCTTTTCCTTTACTTCCCACCTTTCTGGGAGGCTTGGAGGGCAGGCAGCTTTAGGTCGGGACACACCATGAAGTGTCTGCTCCATGCTGTCCTGTCCTGGCCAGGAGCCTGGCCCGCTGGGCTTCCAGCCAGGTCTCAGGCTTTGCTGCCGTGCTCCTCCCACGCATGTGGCCTCTATGCAGAGAGACCACCAGCCAGAAGAATGTGCCTCCCGGCCCGTCTCAGAGCAAGCCAGGGCCCCGCGCTGCTCTCCCTCCTGTAGAGGTGACGAGACAGCCAGGTCACAGCCAGGGCTGTGCGTGTGTCAGCCGCACTCGCTCTGTGGTTCCCATGCCCTCGCTTGCCCCAGGCTGCCCACTTCACCGTGCGGCTGGGCCGGGACCCCAGCCTGAACTGTGCAGGATGCCAGCAGGCTCTGCCTGGAGGAGACAACACTGCTGGGAGGGTGGCTGGGGCGTGGCCGAGGGGCAGGGTTTCAGGAGGCCTTGGGTCCTGCTTGGTCAGTGTGCCTTGGAGCATCGGGAACCTGTAGCAAACACTGGACATGGCTTGTGTCGACCCCGATAATTAGAGCGCCAGTTGTTTTGCCAGCAAAATGGGCTCACGTGGGAAAGGCAGAGGCTTTGCGATTCGGGACGAGCAAGCCATGACGAAGCCACAGGCAAGTCTGGAGAACAAAGGAGAGGAAGGTTACTTTGCAGAGAAAAAGGAGACAGTTGTGAGGCACTGCTTGGAAGGGAAACCGCTTGGAGGAAGGGAGGGCTCAGGGTGCCGGCAGCTTCTCCTTGGCCGAGTCCTTCCTGCTGAGGGTGCATGAAGCCCCAGCTAAAGTAATGTGCACGCACGCACAGGTGCCTCTCTTGCTGCTGGGTGTGCGGCTGGCGCAGAACGCTAGGGCTTAGGGCTCCCCCTGCTGGCTGTCTGGCTCCAAGTAAAAGGATGGTTCCTTCATTCTGCTTCACATCTGCAGGGGCCTGGCGGGCCTGTGCGGCTGTCAGGTAGGCTCTCCTGGGCCAGCTGTCAAGAGGAGGCCACCTGGCCCGCACCCTCCTGCTGCCGGGTTTGCCGCTGGGCCAGGGGCTTCCCACTCAGGTGTGGAGCAGGGGCCAGGGAGCACGGCCTCTGGAGTGAGTGGGTTCTTTGAGGCAGATGTTTTGTTGTGCTGCAGGGTACCCAGCAAGAACCTGGCTCAGGTTAGCCGCCTTTCAGCAAAATACATGGTGCTTAAATGAGTTGCACATTTTGACCGTTCATTTTAAATAGAAGTTCTCAAACTGCCAGGAGCTGCTCACCCCAGTGGGCTCCCGGAAGGCCGTCCGTGGGAAGGCCTGCTGGTTGTGGTGTGGGTTGCAAACCCAGAACCACATTTCCAGCTAAAGATGATTTGGACTCCAGATTTTTTAATTTTCACTTTAAAATGAGGTCAATTAAAAAAGTCTGTTGTGGGGTGAACTTGAACTTGGTCTCTGCCGGCTGTTTTCATTCTCAGAAGCACATGGGTTTCAGTGTGTTGCTGTACTTTGTCCAGGGCTCGGGAACAGAACAAAGGTTGTGTAATGAGAGCTGAGCGGAGTTTCTGTGGCCTCGGTCCTTTCTCCAGGAGGAGGGGGTAGGTCCGTCTACCTGTCCT
This sequence comes from Leopardus geoffroyi, assembly GCF_018350155.1. Lineage (NCBI taxonomy): Eukaryota > Metazoa > Chordata > Mammalia > Carnivora > Felidae > Leopardus > Leopardus geoffroyi. The sequence goes on along the minus strand of NC_059342.1, from coordinate 93,899,261 downwards.
GGGACTGGCCTGTGAACGCAGCCCCCTGCCCACCTCTGGGGGGCCAGACGCTGGGCGCTATGCTACTTAGAGAAAAGGGGAAGAGAGCCTGTGGCAAATCTTGGAGCCGTAGGGGTTTCTCCACTAGAAAAAGGCCCCTCCCTCAAAAGGGCCATTTGGTCATCTGCCTCCTTCCTGGGCTGACCGGCGAAGCGGGTGGCTGCAGTGCAAAGGAGGTCGTCGGGGTCATGGCAGTTTGTGCTGTATGCGGCGTGGAAAGAGCCTGACCACAAGGCATGGATGGACCATACTTGGTCTGCAGGACAGGCTTCCTCCTCTGGTGGCCTGACTTGAAGGGGTCAGAGGAACCTTTGCCCTGCACCGATGCTAGTCTTTATTATAATTCTGATTGGACTGGGGCTCCACCTGTTTTTAAATTTATTTGAGAAGTGGAGGGGGGGATGAGTTGGGGAGGGGCAGAGAGGTAGAGAGAGAGAATCCCAAGCAGGCTGCACGTCGAGCGCAGAGCCCGGTGTGGGGCTGGATCCCACGTCCCTGGGGTCATGACCTGAGCTGAAATCAAGAGTGGGGTGCTCAACTGACTCAGACACCCAGGAGCCCCAGCTCTACCTTTTTTTTAAATTTTTTTTTTCAACGTTTATTTATTTTTGGGACAGAGAGAGACAGAGCATGAACGGGGGAGGGGCAGAGAGAGAGGGAGACACAGAATCGGAAACAGGCTCCAGGCTCCAAGCCATCAGCCCAGAGCCTGACGCGGGGCTCGAACTCACGGACCGCGAGATCGTGACCTGGCTGAAGTCGGACGCTCAACCGACTGCGCCACCCAGGCGCCCCTGCCCAGCTCTACCTTTTTAAAGAGGAGCCCCTCAGACCACACAAGGGCGGGGATAGCCAAAGAGAGGGGGTGGCCTGGGGGCCTGGCTGTGCCTGAAGGAGGGCTTCCGACAGGACGCGTGGCAAGCCCTCGGCCTCCCTCTGAGACCCTTCTAGCAGCTGTCAGAGTGGCCTGCAGTTCAGAGGGCAGCACAGGGCACCTGCCTGCAGTCGACCCAGAGACAGAGGCCAGGGGGAGGAGCCACCATTTGGGGTTTATTTAAACCACCCACATGGCTCTCGGTCATGCAGGTGGTGGGTGCTTGGCCCTGTGTTTTTGGATGGTGGACAAAAGGGTGCTGAGCCAGAACTCTGTACCCTGGGGGGAACTCCCGCCCCCCACATCATGCTCTTTGCTCCTCCCCACCCCCATCCTTGTGTCCAGGAAATGCAGGCACAGGATGTGGCCCCAGGGGCTCACACTGCCCTTGGGGGTTTGCTGCTTGCTTGGGTGGGGCGTGGTGTGGAAGGACCCTGCCTAAGAGGCCCTTCTGCACATGTGCTACACATGCCATGAAGTGTCAAGGGCTCTAGAAACGTTAAACAATGGTGTTGACACCATGGAGAAGCCAGGCCAGGGCCTTGGCCTTGCTGAGGCCTGGAGGCTGCTCCAAGTTAGCCCAGGGAGGAACCAGGGTTGAAGGACTGAACAGAGGAAGAAATGGGCGGGGCTCCTGGTGCCTCCTCAGGGAGGGGCCCACAGGACCTGGACCGTCTCCAGCTTCCCTTCATGGGGGCTGTCTGCTGGGCCCAAGAGTTCTCCTCCCTCCTGAGGCCACAGGGGCCTGAGAGGTCTCCTTGGCACAGCCCACGAGGGCACCTGTGGCACCGGACTGCCCCCTCAGCACCCAGCTTTGTGGGGACTCCCAGGAAAGGGACAGCAGTAAACAGACAGGTGGATCGGCGGGAGACTGTGACCCGGCAGGTGTCGCGGGGGAAAGACCGTGAGGGACGAAGGTGGCACGTTGGCTACATGTGAGACGAGCAGACAGACGAGGAGAGCCCCCAGCCCCTGCTGCTCCTTCCAGCGGGGAGCCTGGCCATGGGCCTGGAGGAGCACCTGTGCATGCGCCCCGTGGGGCCTGGCCAGTGTGCAGGGGTGCAGGCGCAGGGGTGGCCGAGACCCCCAAAGAGGGTGTGCTGTGGGAGCGAGTCTCTGTCCCCCTGACTTGCTTGCTGTGGTGCAGGAGGAAGGAAGCCTCCAGGCAGCAGGTCTGGCGGGGCGGGGTCAGGGGCAAGGCCAGGTGTGGGAAGGGGGGGGTTGGGGTGCAGGGCTAGGGGAGGGCCGAGGGCCAGGGTCAGGCAGGTGTGTGAGGTGGGTCAAGGTGGTCTGGGGTGTGGGCGGGGTCTGGCATGGTGTGGGCCACGGTCAAGGTGGGGCAGGGGCAAGGGTAGGCCGCCGTCTGGGAGATGCTTTGGTCTTGCAGGCTGGAGCAGAGCCCTCAGGATCTTCTGGTTTGGCACATTTGGCGTTTATTGTGGGCTTGAGCTACCTTAACGTGATTTCGGAACAAGATCCAGGAGGAAACCCACAATAGAGAGAAATTATGATTGTGCTATGTTAAAGTGAGAGCTGTCCCTAAAGCGTCTTCCTGCTGAGAGTCCTGTTTCTTGAGTTAGGTAGGAGACAGGATGGTTTGTTGTGAGGAGAAGGAGGGGCCCTGTGGCGTGGGAGCCTGTGCCTGGAGCGTGTGCAGTGCGCGTGGCGAGTCGGGGGCGCAGTAACTCGGCACAACCCCGACCTGCAGGAAGGCGCCTGTCCCTGCTTGTCACCGCACGAGGGCCCATCCTGCACCCAGCACCAGGAGGGGAGGAGGGCTGCCGCACGCGGCGGGAGCGCTGACCCTGACCACGTGTCTCGGCAGGGAGGCTGGCACCCGGAGCGTCGGGGCAACGGCCAGGAGGTGAACAGCACACGACTGTAGCTTTTAATAGCTTTCCTTTGCATTGATTTTTCAAAATTTGAAAGCTTATTTCATTTTCCAAATGCTCTGCTAATATGCATAATTGCCTTTATAAATAGTAAAAAGCCAGTTAAAAACAAATAAAAGTGAACAGTGGTGCAGGGAAAGAGCTGGAAGAAAACCCAGGTTTAGTCCCAGATGACCCCCTTCTTCTCACACGCAAATGAACGGCAATCCCCCTGGCTCTGGTGGAGGGTCAGACCGGATGTGGTCCCTTAGTGTCCGAGGGTTCTCTGACCGGTTCGGAACCAAACGTGGGGAGGCATCAGGGGTGTGTAGCCCCCCTGTTACGGTTGAGTTGTGTCCCCCTAAAAATTCATATGCTGAAGCGCTAACCCCAGCACCTCAGGATGTGATCGTGTTTGGAGACAGCATCTTGACAGAGCTGATTAAGATGAAATGAAGTCGTTAAGGTGGGCCCTCATCCACTCTGAGTGGTGTCCTTGTGGGAGGAGATCAGGACACAGACATGCACAGAAGGAAGACACAGGGGGAAGACGACCGCCTTCACGCCCAGGAGAGAGGCCTCGACACCTTGATATCTGGCTTCCCTTCTCCAGAACTGAGAGAGATTAGATTTCTGTGGTTTAAGCCATACATTTGTGGTGCTTTGCTTTGGCCACCCTAGGAAAGGCATCCCCCCATCCCCGGGGGCCAGTCTGTGGGCCAGTCTTGTGGGGTGGGGTTGTAAGCTCGCCGTGAGGACCATCCCCTCCTGTAGTCCCGTCTCTCCGTTTCTTTCCTGGTGAGAAGCCCAGGCCGGGCATCCATTCATCTGAGCTGTGGTAGGAGATGTGCGCACCTCTGGGGCGGGTGTTCCCAGAAGAGAACCGTGCAGGCCGACATCATTTATGGACTTGGGTGCGACAGCACTTAGGAGAGTAGTGAGACATACGGCGGCACTGTGAACAGAGCGTGAGCTCTGCAGGAGCTGGGTCTGCCGGCCAAGAGCCACAGAGACCGGTGGTGGCTGCCTACCCCAGCCTCTTTTGAGGCCCATTAAAATGATGGTAAAGGCCTTTGAAAAGGGCAGTTTTGCCTTTTTACTAAAGGCAAAGGTGCTTAACGGAAAAGACAAGGGGAGGAGATGGAAGGCAGGGTGACTAACGGCTTGAGAAAGCTGGAGCCTGAGGCAGAGGGGTGGCCCCGTCCTGGCCCGAGCCCAGGGAGGCTCCAGACTGGAACCAGGGTCTTGGGGGGGTTTTCAAGTGGAGGGGTCAGACCCTGACCTCGGGGACCTGGGCTGTGGCAGCTGAGTGCCCGTCTGCAGGTGAGGAGGGAGCATTCCCTCCTGACAGACCGGCTAAGGCGAGAGACCTCTGGGCCCTGGTCTCCCAGGCCCCCAGTGTACCCGCACCGAGGACTGGCTTCTGCTCAGCCCCCGGGCGGCTGTTCAGTGCCTCACTCTTGAATATGAGCAGTGGTCTCCAGACGCTTGAGAAAAGCTTCTGAGAGGAAAGACAGTCACTGTGTAAGCAGGAAAAAGGGCGTCGATACAGAAGAATGTGTATGAAAACAAAGACTGAGTCATGAGGTCCTCTGGGGTAAGAGGAGAAAGAGTTCTTGATTAATGAAATTTTGATAGCGGAAATGAATAATGCAACGAGCATTTTAAAAAATAAAGTTCAGGAAACCTTCCCCAAAGGCACAGAAGAGGAGAGATAAGAAAAATAGAGGTTCTTCCAGGAAGCTCAGTATCTAAGAGCACTTCCGGGACAGGACGGAGGACAGGGAGGCCAGGACATTGTCAAGGAAAAATAAAAGACATGTCCCAGAACTGAGGGACATAAGCGTACCCGATGGACTCCACCCCATCCATCCTGCTGAGACCCTGGATGCTTGAAGGGAGGGTGCCTCGGGAGGAGGAGACAAGCGTCCTGCATGCAGTGGGGAGTCAGGTGGCTGCAGACCTCTTGGCACCGGCACTGGGAGTTAGAAGGCAGTGCAGGGCCATCGCCATCACCTGCCACCCACACACAGCCAGACTTCCAGCCAGGAGCAAGGGCCCAGGGAAAACTCTTGCAGACAACCAAAGCCTTGTTAAATGTGCTTCTTTGCGATTGTTCTCAGGAAGATGCTGGAGAATGTGCTCCTCAAAACCAGAGGAAAGCTGGGGAAGGTGAGGACATGGAAGTCCAGAAATGCAGGAGGCACCGGGAGAGGAAGAGAATGGGAATCTCAGGGTGGAAGCTATGGCACAGGGCTGGAGAGTGGCTGTCCAGACTGAGACAGAGGACAGAGGCTTGAGAAGGGATGTCTTTAAGAACAAGTGATAGACTTCCAGGATTGTTTAAACACGTGGAGAGAGGTGTTGGAATTCTGTCAAAGTCCCATTAATGATGGCAATGTAGAGCATCCAGCAGTGCAATTTGTTCTTTGATCTATTCCCTTTCCCCGTTCTTTACGTAGGATGATTTCTAGTGATCTGTCTTCAAATCCCCCGATTCATCTGCCATCTCCAATCCACTGTCGGGCCCAATCAGTGAATTTTTCATTTCAGCTATTATACTTTTTATCAGAGAATTGCCATTTAGTTCCTTTATATAGTTTCAAGTAATTTCCATTTTCCCTTGTCTGTTTACTCATTATGACCATGTTTTCCTTTAACTTTTTGGACATGTTTTCCATTCATTCTCTGCATACACTTACAACAGTTGTGTTAGTCTTTGATAAATCCAACATCTGAGCCACGTGGAGTTGGTTTCTATTTTTTGGGTTTGTTTTGTTATTGTTGTTTTTTGTAATGTTTTCTCCTTGATTATGAGCCATATTTTCCTGTTTCTGGGTAGATCTTGTGATTCTCATATCATGTACCGAACATTGTGAATGGTGCATCGCAGCAACTCTGGATTCTGTTATCTTCCTCTGAAGAGCGTTGACCTTTGTTCTAGTAGGCAGTTAATTTCTAGCTGATTACCTTGAACAGGCGAGCATGGCTTGGCATTTCGTGAGGATGGGTCTTTGTGTTGGTGGGACTCAACCTGCAGAGTGCTCCGTTGTGGATTTTACCGGGGCTTGGTTTTGGATTTTGGCAGGGCAGGTCAGGAGTGGGGCTCACTCTAGGCATAGCACCAAGGCCTGGCCTTTCTGGAGTCTTGGCTAGATGCTGCAGTGTTGTCTGGGCTGGAGTCTAGTGTGTCGAGCACTGCTTGACTGCTAGTGTCTCTGTTTCAGTCTCAGCCCCAAGGCAACTGTTTCTGGGAGCCGTGGGGATCCTGCATTGCTCGTACCCACTCCCGGCTGCTTCAACCGCCCCTCTTGCCGGCGCGCTGCCCCGCAGATGGCCTGCCACCTCCTCCACTTGGTGGAATGCTGTGCTCCCTGGGTTCCAGATCAGTGGTCTTGGCTGGGGGATTGCCCTCGGTGGGAGGCGGTCACCCTGGGGCCCTCCTCGGGCATTGTCCTGCTGTCAGGAAGCACGGTTGTGTGTGGCCTGTTGTCCAGAATCAGCTGCCTCGACTGTGTTGTCCAGTTGGTGTTTGCAGCGAGAGGGCTGCGTCAGTGCCAGCCCTCCCACGTGACCAGAGCAGAAGTCTGGAGCAAACTCTGCAAGAAAGGAGAAATAACCGTAGTCCACGTGTGGCTCAGCTGGGGATAGTATTTACATAGTGGTACTCATGTCTTCTATACATAGTGAGCCAAAGGAAGACTCTCAGAACCGTTTCAGGAGGTTGTGGGGTATGCAGGCGGTGCTGGGGGACGATAGTGAATTCTTCCCTTGAGGTTGGTCCCTCACAGGTAAGACTGAAACTGAAGGAACAACCACATCAACGTATTCTTTAGAAAGATAAATGAAAGTATCCGAGGGCGTAGCTAGCAGAGCTCCTCTGGGTAGGAGGTTTGGAGTAGGGAGCACAGTGGGTCTCCTCTCCCGTGCCCGTGTGAGGATTTGGGGTTTACGCGGTAGGCCATGCAGGCGTTACTGTGGTGCAAAGGAACGACCGTGAATGGAGACGAAGACTTTATGAGGCCTCCTGGGCACAGAGGAGAGGAGGGAGGACCGGCTAATCTCCAGAAACGTGGAGAAGTGCGTCGTGGACGTAACGGCTTGTTGCCGGGCGGCGTCATTTAGCGGTGCGTGTGCCTGGGTGGGCTGGCTCCCGGGTCCTCGTGGCGAGCCCGTCTCTGAGGCCAGCTGGCGGGTGGAGCCGAGGGCGCCTGGGTCCCCGCACCTTGACCACAGAGGCGGGCCCTTGGTGTGTGGTTCTACTTGTCTCTCTCCGCCGATTCCTCACTCCTCAAGCTGCCCGCTTTCTTCCCCAGCGCCGCCTTGAGGATGGACCCGGCAGACCCTCCTGGCGACCCCGCTGCCGGCGACCCCGCCGCTGGAGACACAGACCCCGCTGGCCACTCCACTGGCAGCGAGCGCCGTTGCACAGGTGAGTCTGCGCGCCTACGGCCCTGAGTCCGGCTGGCTGCATTTGGCAGGGCCAGGCGTGGGTGCGCGTGCGGGGTGCGCGTGCAGCGGGTGTGGCGGGGGAGGTCTGTCCGGGTATGGGGTACGTGTGTGCACCAGGTAGGCGCCCCGGGGGAAGGCATCCCGTGCTGTGGCCTTGCGCGAGGCCGCCCCGGGAGTGGGTGCGAGCGTGCAGGCGACACAGCACGGCAGCGCCGCCGTCCTGTGTCGAGGGCTGCGGGTAGGCGCCTCTCTTTGCGCTGGGAAGGGCGCCACTGGCTCTCGAGGATAAGCCACGTGGCCTGGTTGTCCCAGGGCGGGCTGCCTGCTGGCCACCTGCTTGCGGGCTGCCAGGAGGACTGCGGGACTGGACAGACACTCAGGCGTGTGTGGGGGCACTTGGGAAGGACGGCTGTCTCTCTGAGTCCTGGCTCGACACGCACAGTCTCTGGGCTCCACACATGGGCGTCTGATCCGTCTTGCCAAGAAGGAGCGGGGAGGGGACCGGGATGTGTCTGAAAAGCAGGGGCCCGGGCCAGGCTGCAAGCACAGGAGCCCCAAACCCCGTGGGGTATTCCTGCCCTGCGCCCAGGGGCGGAAGAAGACGGTGCAGGGCATTGGCCCCGGGTCCTGACCGGAGATGAGGGGCCTATTTGGTCCCGGAGGCTCCTCCGTGGGGAAGGGAGGCATCTTCGGCTTGGTGGCCCTGGATGTGGTCAGCAAAGAGCTGTTTTCTCATTTCCACCCTGAGAGTCCGGCTTGCCTCTTTTGTTCGGGGCAGCCATGGTCTCCAGATGTTCCCCACGGCAGCCTCCAAACTGGGTCATCAGTTTGGGGGTCACCTCTGCCCATTGAGCCAACCAGAGACAGGAGCGAGGACCCAGGTCCTGGTGGGATAGGGACCCAGGGTCTGGGGGGAGACAGAGACCTGGGGCCTGGGGCAGGGAATCTTCCGGCCCCTCCTTCTCTCAGGGCCTCACCCAGGGTGGTGTGTCAGGCCCTCCTGTGTCTGCCCATCCCCTTGGGGCGCATGTAGGGTGGGGCCTGCACTGATGTGGGGCCCGGCCATCACACCTGGGCCTCAGTCTGAGGATATGCAGAGCAGCGCCTGCCATCCGGGGTCTTGCAGGCCTCACCCTTGGTCTACTGGAGCTAGCAGAGGGACAGGCCACCCTGCGAACAGACAGCCCCCCTGGATCAGACACAGCCCCCCTCCCCGGATCAGACACAGCCCCGCCCCCGGATCAGACACAGCCTCCCCCCGGATCAGACACAGCACCCCCTTGATCAGACACAGCCCCCCTGATCAGACATAACCCCCCCCCGGATCAGACAGCCTCCCCCCAGATCAGACACAGCACCCCCTAGGTCAGACACAGCACCCCCCGGATCAGACACAGCACCCCCCCCACCGGATTAGATACAGCCTCCCCCCAGATCAGACCCAGCCCCCCCTGGATCAGACACAGCACCCCCTGGATCAGACACAGCCCCCCTGATCAGACATAGCCCCCCCCGATCAGACAGCCTCCCCCCAGATCAGACACAGCACCCCCTGGATCAGACACAGCCCCCCTCCCCGGATCAGACACAGCCCCGCCCCCGGATCAGACACAGCACCCCCAGGTCAGACACAGCACCCCCTGGATCAGACACAGCCCCCCTGATCAGACATAACCCCCCCCCCGGATCAGACAGCCTCCCCCCAGATCAGACACAGCACCCCCTAGGTCAGACACAGCACCCCCCGGATCAGACACAGCACCCCCCCCACCGGATTAGATACAGCCTCCCCCCAGATCAGACCCAGCCCCCCCTGGATCAGACACAGCCTCCCCCCGGATCAGACACAGCACCCCCAGGTCAGACACAGCACCCCCTAGATCAGACACAGCCCCCCTGATCAGACATAACCCCCCCCCCCGGATCAGACAGCCTCCCCCCAGATCAGACACAGCACCCCCTAGGTCAGACACAGCACCCCCTGGATCAGACACAGCCCCCCTCCCCAGATCAGACACAGCCCTGCCCCCAGATCAGACACAGCACCCCCAGGTCAGACACAGCACCCCCTAGATCAGACACAGCCCCCCTGATCAGACATAACCCCCCCCCCGGATCAGACAGCCTCCCCCCAGATCAGACACAGCACCCCCTAGGTCAGACACAGCACCCCCCGGATCAGACACAACCCCCCTCAGATCAGACACAGCACTCCCTAGGTCAGACACAGCACCCCCCCACCAGATTAGATACAGCCTCCCCCCAGATCAGACCCAGCCCCCCCTGGATCAGACACAGCCTCCCCCCGGATCAGACACAGCACCCCCAGGTCAGACACAGCACCCCCTGGATCAGACACAGCCCCCCTGATCAGACATAACCCCCCCCCCCCCCCGGATCAGACAGCCTCCCCCCAGATCAGACACAGCACCCCCTAGGTCAGACACAGCACCCCCCGGATCAGACACAGCACCCCCCCACCGGATTAGATACAGCCTCCCCCCAGATCAGACCCAGCCCCCCCGGATCAGACACAGCACCCCCTGGATCAGACACAGCCCCCCTGATCAGACATAGCCCCCCCCAATCAGACAGCCTCCCCCCAGATCAGACACAGCACCCCCTAGGTCAGACACAGCACCCCCTGGATCAGACACAGCACCCCCCCACCGGATTAGATACAGCCTCCCCCCAGATCAGACCCAGCCCCCCCTGGATCAGACACAGCCTCCCCCCGGATCAGACACAGCACCCCCTAGGTCAGACACAGCACCCCCAGGTCAGACACAGCACCCCCTAGATCAGACACAGCCCCCCTGATCAGACATAACCCCCTCCCCCGGATCAGACAGCCTCCCCCCAGATCAGACACAGCACCCCCTAGGTCAGACACAGCACCCCCTGGATCAGACACAGCCCCCCTCCCCAGATCAGACACAGCCCTGCCCCCAGATCAGACACAGCACCCCCAGGTCAGACACAGCACCCCCAGGTCAGACACAGCACCCCCCGGATCAGACACAACCCCCCTCAGATCAGACACAGCACTCCCTAGGTCAGACACAGCACCCCCCCACCGGATTAGATACAGCCTCCCCCCAGATCAGACCCAGCCCCCCCTGGATCAGACACAGCCTCCCCCCGGATCAGACACAGCACCCCCTAGGTCAGACACAGCACCCCCTGGATCAGACACAGCCCCCCCCATCAGACACAGCCTCCCCCCGGATCAGACACAGCCCCACCCCCGGATCAGATACAGCCCCTCCCAGATCAGACACAGCACCCCCCATTCAGACGAAATCAAAATGACCTTTCTCTGAGAGCCCAGTGCCAGCATTCCTGGCCTGTGGGATCTGTGAGTGTAAGAAATGACCGGTTTAGGGTAAATTTCTACGCAGCCATAAAAAAGGGAACGCCCCTCAAGGACAGGGTTTGCCTTCCTAGCTGTCTTTTCTTCTTAGATGTGCTTTTTGAAAAATTGATTTTCCGCAGTTTTTTTTTTTTTTTTTTTTTAATGTTATTTATATTGAGAGAGAGAAAGAGAGAGAGAGCAGGGAAAGGGCAGAGAGAAAATCCCAAGCAGGCTCCGCACCGTCAGCGCAGAGCCCGACGTGGAGCTCCGACGCAGGAACCCTGAGGTCATGACCTGAGCTGAAACCAAGAGTCAGATGTTTAACTCAGGAGCCACCCAGGCGCCCAGTTCCACGTTGTTTTTACAAGTTGCTGTGCCGTCATTTTAAATCCCTGTTGTTAGTAGGATCTTTTCTTCCAGCAGATTCTCTAATGTGCCCTCGAAGTCTGGTAGTTTCTGTGTGTGGATCACACGCTCACCTGAGTGGACCCATAAGCTGTGTGGTCTTGTCGCAGACAGCGAGAGCCTGCGTCTGTGTGGACGCCCTGGCTCGTCCTGACTTCCACGGCTGTTCGCCAGCCTCGCGCTTAGGGGCCCTGTGCTGAGGACAGGCGAGGTCTGTCTTGGGGGCCCGCGGCTTGTCGGAGGGGGCAAGATAACAAGGCCTTCTCGCCCCACTTCCCAGATGGGGACGGCCCCCACCGGAGAGCTCACCCTGCCCACGGGGTTTGGGTGCCACTGGGGGCCTCCGAGGGACTGCCGGGCAGGAGGTGTGGATTTGGGAGCTTTGAGGAACGCCCTTTCTCTTGGCCTGGCGCCTGCCCTCGCGGTGCCCGCTCGGGAGGGGCTGGGCCCACCATCACATCCCAGACGAGCGTGGAACCTGGGACCAGGGACCGAGAGGGGCAGACAGGTGCACTGGAGAGAGTGGCAGTCCCCAGCTTTGCAGAGGAACCGTGAGCCCCCGTGCTGGGAGGTGGGATGTCGCCTGCCGCCAGCGCTCACGTGGACATTGCCGCAGAGGGGGCCGGCACCTGCACCAGGTGGTGTGGTGGGCAGTGAGGGGACGGGCTGGCCTCCCAGAGACAGGCCTTTGTGAGGTGCTTCTAGGTCTGCAGAGGTGACGGGGCCTGATGCTGTGGCCCTTTCTCAGGGCCGACGGGGTCAGGACAGCCGTCCTGGGGGCGGGGGTGCACACCGCGATGACCCGATGGCTTCCAGGCCACCTGAAGAGAGGGCAGGTGTGGTCGGGGTGGCCTGGGCTTGGCGTGGTGGGCACTGGAGCTCTGCAGACCCTGACCCGAGCGCAGCTGTGTATCCAGGTCAGGACCGAGTGTCCGAGGAGAGGTGGCTTCACGGAGACCGCCGCCCAGCTCAGGCACGCCCAGCTGTGGTTTCTGAACTTCATCTCCCCGACTCCAGCGATAAAAAGCACCCACTTTATTTATTTGATTCCTTAACACCAGCTTCGCGATGGAAAATAGTAGGGGTCTTCCTGGCAGTTGGCATGGCAGCTGAACACGTTTTCTGGAATGCGTCTGTTTCTTTTTTTTTTTTCAACGTTTATTTTTGGGACAGAGAGAGACAGAGCATGAACAGGGGAGGGGCAGAGAGAGAGGGAGACACAGAATCGGAAACAGGCTCCAGGCTCTGAGCCATCAGCCCAGAGCCCGACGCGGGGCTCGAACTCACGGACCGCGAGATCGTGACCTGGCTGAAGTCGGACGCTTAACCGACTGCACCACCCAGGCGCCCCGGAATGCGTCTGTTTCTTAAAGCGAAGGCCACTGAGGTAGCTTAGACTCAGTGGCATTTCAGATGAAGCGGCATCTGTCTGTCCTGTCTGTCCCTGTCCCTGCATCCCTCTTCCTCCTGTCGGCCACCTCACGAGTGGAGGTAGCCGGCAGCTCTTGGTGTCCAGTGGGCACCGGGGAAGCGGGATGGGAGGGGGCAGGGCAGAAGGTGGGCCATCCCCGTGCCTCTGCCCGAGCCCCTGGCTGCCTTGTGGCCCCCAGGCATGTGTGTGGGAGGGCTGTGGCCAGGACAGCCAGTGAGGCCCACGTGCCTGGCGGGGAGAAGCAGCCTAGGGTGCAGGGGTGAAGGTCTGGCTCTGGGGATTGAGGTACTTTTCAGTGTCTTCCCTGCATACAGCCCCCCACCTGCCCCCGCCTGCCTGGTCCTGGGATGGGGTCAGGGGCCAGGTATAGGCCGGAGGCCATCTGTCTCGGGTCCCGGATCCAGGCCTGGGGTGGGGAGGTGGAGGTCATGGCAGGCTGTGGGCAGAGGCCCCTCGGCACCAGGCCCCACGTGCCCTCCTAGGCCCCAGCCTCCTACCTAAATCCCTAGGCCAGGGCAGTGGGGACACAGGCCCCTCCCTGGGTTCTGCAGAGTGGTACTGAGCTTGCTTATCTAACCCTTTAGACAGACACCTCCCAAGTCCTCCCTTTCTGTGTCTTTGGATGGGCATCAGCCTGGGAGCCCCCCCTCAGCCTAGGGGACCTCCCTGACCCCCTGCCTGCATCTTGCCCATAACTCCGTGCCCACCCAGGCCACGCCCTTGCCATGCCTCACCCCACCCAGACCAGCCTCAGGTCCCCTCCAGAGGTCTCCCTGAGGCCACTCTGAGCTGGAGGCCGTGCACGCCTGTCCCTGGCACCGAGGTCACTGTGGAGCACCCATCAAGGCCCAGACCACAGCCGTGAGCATGGTCAAATGTGCTCCCTTCCTGGGAGGAACCGATGGTAGCCTCTCAGCCCGTGTGCAGGGTCTAGCTGTGTGGGCTGAGTCGGGGGGCATGTCCAGGGCATAGCTCCCAGTGGGGCCCAGGTCTTAGGTGCTGGGAAAGCAGCTTGGAGCAGGGCTGTGCCCTTAGACAGCCCCCGGTGAGGGCGGGACCAGGCCGGACAGGAGAGCCGTCTTCCAGTTCCTGCAGGGTCCTTCTGATCAGTGGGAATCTTTTATGTGATTGACTTCTTTGGGAGACCTCTCCGGCCCAAGGTCTTCAAGATGTTCTCCCAGAGGCCCTATTTATCTTTCACGTTCAGATCTACAACTGGGGGATGGATTTTCTGTAGGTGTGAGGCCAGGAGATGCCCCAGGGTCCTCTCAATAGGGTTACCCAGTTCCTGGGGCCACTGTGGTCACACATCGGGTCCCGTGTGTGCCCGGCTCTGACTTGAGGTCTTTACACTGGTCCACACCTGCCCTCTCTGGGCCAGTGCCGCTCGGCTACCTCAGCTAGGGTGCTGCTTGGGGCTGGGTGGGGTTGGAGTCCTGTCTCGCTGTGATTTGGGTGGATGGTTAAGACAGGTGGACACACACACACACACACACACACACACACACACACACCCAGCCCACTGTTTGGGCTGGAGCAGAATGGTTAATTGTGGGACAGGTGACAACTTCACATTGTCCATTGTGTGGGATGGCCCTTCTTCAATAGGTCTTTTAATTTTACTCTCAATGCTTTATGGCTTTTTTGCATGAATTTCGTTTGTTAGAGTTATCCAAAGAAATGTGAATTTTTTTGTGCCATTGTCACTTTTTCTTTTTTTTTTTTAACGTTTATTTATTATTGAGAGAGAGACACAGAGTGTGAGCAGGGGAGGGGTAGGGAGAGGGGGAGACACAGAATCTGAAACAGGCTCCAGGCTCCGAGCTGTCAGCACAGAGCCCGACGCGGGGCTCGAACCCACAAACCCCGAGATCATGACCTGAGCCGAAGTCGGACTTAACCGAGCTTAACTGACTGAGCCACCCAGGCGCACCTTTATTTGAAATTTCTTTTCTTTTTTTTTTTTTTTAATGTTTATTTATTTTTGAGAGAGAGACAGAATGTGAGTGGGTTGGGGCAGAGAGAGAGGGAGGCACAGAATCGGAAGCAGGGTCCAGGCTCCAAGCTGTCAGCACAGAGCCCCCCGTGGGGCTCAAACTCACAAACCCCGAGATCATGACCCGAGCCGAAGTCGGTCTCCCAACTGACTGAGCCCCCCAGGCGCCCCCACTGTTTCTGACGCCCATCTCCACTTGCTGGCTTACAGTGGACTTTACTGTTGGCCTGGTGGTGAGGGTCCGTGCAGAAACGTGTCCACTGAGGAACCTCTTCAGATTCTTCAGGGCTCTCCACAAAATTATGTTTTCAGTGAGCAGTAGTGTCTTTTCTTGTTGTTGTTTTGTTTTAACTTTTAAAGAGTTTATTTTTTCTAGAGCAGTTTTAGGGTTACAGCAAAATCCAGGAGGTTACAGAGATTTCCCATATCCCTGCCCCACACAGCCTCTCGCGTCCCGGCCAGTGTGGTGCCCTCATGAACCCTACTGACACGCCGCCATCGCCCAGAGCCCCCGTGGGCACTCGGGCCCTCCTGGCGGCGGTGCTCTGTGGGCCGGGACATGTGCGTGGTGACGCGCGTCCACTGTGACGGCCTCCCGCGGCGTCGCGTCACTGCCTGCATGGCCGTGCCTCTTCCCGAATGTCGCGGGGCTGGGATCCTGCCGCGTGTGGCCTGTTCACACGGCCTCCTCCGCTCAGGAGTGTGCGTTTGAGGGCCCTCCGTGTCCTCTCTCGCTTGACCGCTCATTTCTTCTAGCGCTGAGTCGTATTCCGCTTGTGGACAGACCAGAGTTTGTCAGAGTAGTGTTGCCTTTATTGTTTCCTTTCCAAATTCTGTGCCGTCAACTGTTCCTTCGTGTCGTGCTGAGCCAGCAGGGGCCTGCAGGCCGTGCTGAATGGGCAGTGGGTGCCCTCCTGTTGGCCCTGTCGCTGGGGGCCTGCTTTCAGCTTTCAGCTTTCAGCATTAAGTTCTATGTTTGCGGAGGGGTTTTGTTTATAAACATCTTTTTTTCTGGGTCATGAGGTTGCCTGTGGTCTAGTTGCAGAGTTGTTTCCTAAATCGTGAATAGAATTTACTCTTCTGAAATGCTTTTTCACGAAATGTTTCCCCGTGTCCCATTAACGAGCCACAGTGGCGGACCCTCCATGGGTCGATCAGCCTCGCTTTCTGGAGTGCGCCCAGCGTATCCCTCCTCCCGTGCTGTGCCCTGAGTCTAACCACTGTTGCCTTGTCCGGTCCCTGCGTCTGTGTGCTCGGGTGGGCAGCCCTCCAGGGCTGGGCTCAGGTGTCCCCGCCTTTCCTTCCACGTCTGGTCTTCTGCAGGAGCCCGGTGGGTTGCTCTTATCTCTTTGATTCTTGAGTAGATTTGCGGGTGAGCCACCCATGCTCTTGAGCCCCCTGATTTGACCTATGGAATCTGTTAGTGACACCCCCTCCCCCCACCTCTGAGCCACATGGCCTTGATGGTCCTTGAGGAAAGAATGAGGCGCCCCCTCTGGGCCCTGTGCTCTGCAAGGTTCTGGCGGGGCTGGGGAGGCCAGGGTCAGTGGCAACTGGGTGTCGGCAGCAGAGCTTTTGCACAGAGAAAAGGGGTTTCCGCGGCCTCGTGTGGTGAGGCCGTGGGGAGCCAGGAAGGGCTGAGCAGGGTGGCCCTGCCCTGAGGCCCAGGGCAGGTAGCCGCAGAGGTGGGGCGGGCCCTCCAGAGGCAGCCAGGGGGCGCTGGTGGCTGTGGGTGACTCAGAGGCCGCTTTCTCTCCCAAAGTGGAGAGCAGGCGGCAGCCACCTTCCCAGGCCTTGACCTCAAACCTGGTCTGAGGGCACAGTCCCTTTTCCAGCATGAGGGTAACCCCAACTTCCCCGGGGCCTAGGGTCCCAGTGGGATCCCTGCCCCGGCCAGCAGTCCTGCAGTGGGGCTGGAGACTTGGGCAAGCAAGAGAGGGCCAGGGCTGTGGGTAGGGAGGCTTTGGGGAGCAGCCAGGGGAGGCAGAGGCCGGGACCACTTTAGGGTCTCAGCAGGGGCTGGGGGCCACACTTGGTGGGCAGTGGACAGGCGTGGGCTGTGACATGGCATGGAGGGGTGGGGGCGCGGTGGCCCACCAGGCATGCCCTGATGGTTAGTGCTGTGGGCTTGGCCCTGGGGTCCGATGCCCCTTCCCCGCGCACACAGTGTGGTCAGTCTGAGACCTGCAGCCCACCATTGCTGAAACATGAGGCCTGGGCTGCCCCAAGCTGTGGGCAGAAGCCCATCCCAGTGAGCACTGCAGGATGGCCAGGCTGGCGTCACAGGGAAGGGCAGTGGGGAGCTCTGGCCGGAGTCCACGGGCACGGGCTGGCATCTGCGGGAAGCCCCCAGGCGTTGATCAAAGGTTGGGGGGGGTGTTGGTGGACTCTGCATAGCCCTTGTCTCGTCTGCCCAGGCCAGGACCCACTCCTGTTCCGGCAGGCCCTGCAGAAACTGTGGTCCACGCGAGAGCTGCGGCAGGTGAGTGAGCATGGGGGTTGCGGGCCCTCCACGGGCCTCAGTGGGCCGCCCTGTCCGGATGTTCCAGCAGACACGTGGGGGCTGGGGCTTGGGGTGACACCCACTAGACACTGGTAGACACAGACCCCCGAGGCTCAGAGCAGGAGGGAAGGGCCTGCGGCCACCATTCAGCTTCCGCACAGCACAGGGGACCCAGTGGGCCATGACCACCTGTGTGCCGGGTGGGGCCCGGGTACTCACTGGTTCACACTGGCCTCGCCCATGGCCTCCTCTCCCAGGGACAGCCTGTCGTCCAGCAGGAGGCGGTGGGCTTGGCAAGGAGGCTGCTTGGTGGTGGTCTGTGCCTGGAGGGTAGCTTTGTCCCTGGAGCGGGACTGCCTGACCCTCGGGCCCCGGGCCCTGTACTTGGCTCCCCTGGGGCAGCAAAAGAGTGAAGTCGCCCTAGTTCCCAGGGAGGACACAGAAGTCACTGCTGTGAAGGCTGGAGGGATGAGGCCCGAGTCTAATGTCGGCCTTGCCTCCTGCCGCCCAAGGAGGGCCAGGCCCACGGGGGCAGGTGTCCAGAGCAGGCGTGCTGCAGGAAGGGGCCGCAGGCTCGTGCGGGAACCGTGTCTGTGAGCTGTCCAGGGTTAGGGTGCTCCTCGGGCCCGCAGCTTGCTTGGTGATGCCGGGAGGACCTGTCCCTGGCTAATGGGTCAGCCAGACTCCTGGGGCCACCACGTATGTCTGTGTCGGGGGACAGGCCTGGGCTCCTCCACTCCCGAGCCAGGTGCTTAGGCTTCGAGCAGCCAGTTCAAGCTGGACGAATCCGAAGTTTTCTGCAAGTCAAAAGCTCTCTTCAATTTTGTAACGGTGGCTTCGGGATCAAGACTGAAGCAACATGACCGTGCTGTCTGGTGAACAGATTCTCTAACTCAAGTCGCCCCCGCGTGTCTGGGACGCGTCTCCCCCCGGTCACTGTGGCGTTTGTGAGCTTTTGTCTCTGTCTGTTTCTGGTGAACTAACCTCATACAAGGTGTTCCTTCGTTCCTGTCCCTGGAGCAGCTGGCGGAAGACAGGAATTACTTGTTCGTCCAGAGTCTGGGAGAGGGAAGAGTGCACAGTCCTCCCCGGGGGGTCTTGGGGGTGGGGTCGGGGAGGCGGGGGACCCAGGCCTGTTCAGAGTTTTGCTTCTGGTTTATTTCCCCAGGAAGCTTCCGTTTCTTCTGTGTCATCGTGGCTGCTGGCCAGGCTTTCCGAGGGGGGCGGTGCGAGCCCCCAGCTCGAGCTGTAGCGCTGCCCCCGGGGCTCCGCTTTTGGCGTCTTCGCTGTGGCCAGCGTGTGGGCGTGGCTGGTGCCGCTGGGCACCACCGCTTGTCGGGCGCCGTCCTTACTCTCCGGTCCTCCTTTCCCAGGCGCTCGCCCACAGCGGTGCGTTTCCCTCCAAGTACCCTTGGTCACGAGTTTTGAGGTGAAGAAACCCGTTGTCCCTCTTCCCTGTTTTCTGATTTTCATCATGTTGTCTCATTCGGCCAGCAGGTTACTTATTTCCAAGCAAATACAGGTGTGTGTTTTACCTTTTGTTACTCGTTTCTGTCTGTGAAGGGTCACGTCCGCGAATTTTCATTTTTGGTGCCAGCGAGGCCTGCTGTGCATGTGCCAGGGAACTGCGTCGGCTCCCAAAGCCCCTGGCTGGAGGGACACGTGCTGTCCCCTGGCTGACCACAGGGAAGTTTCAGAGTCCCCGACAAAACAGCACAGGGAAACTGGGGGTTGGGCTTGGAGAACCGTGTGAGGGTGTGTGGCACAAAGAGGAAGGGGGCAGGCTGGTGTGGACTGGGGCCTGGGGCGGGGGACGGACAGTGGGGTTGGGATGCCCTCAGAGCCCCCTGAGTTGGGACGGCAGGAGAGATGGCCAGCACAGGAGGGGTGAGCAAACTGGAAGGACGGTACTCCTTGGAGCAGGGCCCCCAGGCAGCAGGCACCTGGGAGCTTGTGAGAAACTCAAGTTCTCGGGCAGCCCTGCCTGTTTGAACAGGTCCATAGGGGCTCTGGCGCCGCTCCAGCCCCAGGAGCATGTGGGCACAGAAGCCGGTGACGACGGGGCACAGGCCCCTGCTGGGTGGCAGCGGTCAGGGGGCAGGAGGGAAGGAGACCCGGGACCCAGGCCAAGGAGGGACCAGCATGGGAGCAGGGCCTTGGGGCCTACGCTTAGATCCTCTAGGACGAGGGGCGGCAGATGGCCCATGGGTGCTGGACCTAGTGCCTGAGGGGCACCCTGGAGGCCACAGGGGCCGGAGGGGCGGGAAGGGCTCTCAGACCCCAGCCTGGGGGGTGTCCTCCTGTCCCTGTTCTCAGACCTTTCACTGTCGTGTTGTGGCCGTCATTCACGGTGACTGTTCCCTGTGTGCTTTGTGGGGTTTCACGTGGGCTCATCTTACTGAAGCTTCTTCCCCTGGTGGCGAAGGCCCAAGTATGTCTGCAAAGTAGTTAAAGAGCGATGGTGTTTTTTCCTGCCAGCTCCTGCCGGGTGTCACCAATGCGGGTCCTTGTGACGTGGAGGCCCATGTGTTGGAGGGGCTTCCTGGGACTCCTGGAGCCCGGGCAGCCCACCGACCTGGGATTGGCCCACCCTTTCCCTGTGGCACCCCGTGGAGGGTGCTGACCGCACAGCCCTGGGCCCTCAGAGGCCTCCTTTCCCACAGACGCCTCTCCTTTCCTGGGCGTCTGCAGAGAGAGACTTGCCTGGCTTCCTGAGTTCACCCAAACGCTTGAGGGGAAAGTCTGCATTTCATTTTTGGTAAGCAAGTCAGATGGCTCAAGTACTGTGGTCTTAAAGTTACATTCAAACCAAGTGGGTGTTTGTTCTAAGTGTCCTGGGGAAGCATAGTCCACACTGTGGATGCCAGGGCTGTGGCCCATGCCCCAGTTCTGCACCCTGCCTGCTGCCCACTGCTCTGTGGGTGGGCCCCTTGACCTGTGGGCTGCTGGGTGCTGTCTGAGCACAGCAGAGGCACATGTGTGGGAGAAGGCACGCACAGACAACGTGGGTGACTCTCGGAGCTCCAGACATAAGAGATGCCTTGCAAGGAGAGGGTTCTGGCCCAGCCTGGCCCTGAGATGCTCTCAGGGCAGAAGCGTGGGAAGGGCCGTGGGGCCAACAGCAGAGGGGGTCTGTGCCTCCTTGGTGACTTCCCCTCCACTGTTGCTTAGTCACTGGCAGTGGAGGAGTCTGTGGACCAAGTTTGATCAGCAGAACCCTGGGGAGGTCACTGGGGGCTTCCAGAAGTCCTCCTCTCTCCAGGGGAGATGCCAGAGTGCAGCAAGGAGGTGCCTGGGCCCTCACTGGTGACACAGCATAAATGAGGCCTGTAGCCCCCGGTGGGGCTTGGTACCTGGGCAGGTGAGTGTCACCTCCACAGTGCTCCCAGGCACTTTTCTTTTCTTTTTTTTTTTTTTTTTTTTTTTAATTTTTTAAACGTTTATTTATTTTTGAGACAGAGAGAGACAGAGCATGAACAGGGGAGGGGCAGAGAGAGAGGGAGACACAGAATCGGAAACAGGCTCCAGGCTCTGAGCTGTCAGCACAGAGCCCAACGCGGGGCTCGAACTCATGGACCGTGAGATCATGACCTGAGCTGAAGTCGGACGCTTAACTGACCAAGCCACCCAGGCGCCCCTCCCAGGCACTTTTCACGGGAAGGGACAGAGGCAACTCCCAGCCACGGAGGGCAGAGTCCTTGGCCCAGGGTGCCGACAATGGGCAGCGGCCATCGTGGAAGGACATGCCTGCTCACCCCCCTTCGGCTGGCTACCACGAGGTTCCACCACAAAGAGCAGCTGGGCGAGCCCGAAGGAGGGAGCCGGCCCCAACAGTGGACTACGGAGCGACCCTACTGGGAAGGGGTCTGTGAAACCTACCAGGGCTGGGCAGCCACACCTGGCTGGAAGGGTGGTGGTGCCCTTGGAAGAGCCTTCCTTTTCATGGCGCCTGGTCAGCAGGCACCCAGCTCAGAGCTGGAAGGTCGCGGTCCTGCGCCTGGTTCCTCCTTCCGGCCCCCTGCCCTGCCCCAGGGCTGGCTGCCGCACACCCTCTGTCCGGCTGGTGGCAAGGGGCCAGGCAGGTAGAGACTGCCCCGCGCAGAAAGGAGACAAGGCGTTTACCTGAGCTCACCTTGCGAGCGGAAGAGCTGACTGGCTGGCGACTGTCAGCCCAGGCCCCGGCCACACAGCCTCCCTGCTTTGCTCTGGGAGCCTCTCGGAGCTGTTCTTCGGGGGCCCTGAACGGGCACCACACGTGAACAAGTTAGGACCAAAGTCCAGGGCCGCATCCTTCTAGACCTTTCCTTCCATGAGCAAGAAAGTGGCGGTGGTTCGGCCTCAGCTGTCTTCTTTCACACGTTCCTGGAGGGTGGAGGACAGTGGCCCCTGCGGGTGCCCCCAGCTTCCTTGAGACGGGCGTGTGGCCCGCGCATCCCAGAGAGTGGCAGTATTTCAGGCTGTCCTCAGGGTGCTCTCCGTGTGCAGGTCTGCAAGGACAGCCGCGGCCTCACCTCCAGGCTGCTTACGAATAGCCTCCGGTGTCCAGGGGTCTGTTTCCTGAGCTCACGGCCGAGACCCTGACCCTGCAGCTCTGCCTGGAGGGGGGCCCGAGACAGGCCTCTGTAGTTGCAGCAAGTTCTTGACTGCAGGGTGTCTCACGACTGAACGGCCGAGTCAGGCAGAGTGGAGAGCCAGGGCTGGGTGCAGTGTGGCCCTCGCCCGACACCCCACTTGCTTAAAAGTCCATCAGGAATCACTGTTCTCCTGAAGACACATTTGGGAGAGAACACCGCACGTGTTCCTGGTGTTTCTCTCTTCAGCTCATACATGTTTCCAAGCCTTTGGCAGTGCAAGAGGTGGAAAAGTGAATCAAAGACCTTTTCCAGTTTGGCTTTTTCTCTTCTTTCTTCTGTTTCCTGTTGCTTGCTGGCCCCGCCAGGGAGTCACTGTGTCTGAAGGACCAGTGCCAGGTCCTCGGCGTGCCGCACGGGTAGTTGGGGCGAAGCCGAATGAACGGAGCCTCTCAGATGGGTCCCGCCGCCCTTGGCCCGACTCGGGGAACATGCCCTCTGTCTTTACAGGACCGTCGGTGTGGACGGTGGCTGCCACCCAGGGCCAGGGGCATGGCGGGTCAGACCAGGACCCCGAGGATGGGAGGACAGTGCTGACCAGCCCCAGTCCCCCCTCTGAGCAGACCACATGCTGGGCCGTGCAGGCCGGGGCAGGGTTTGCCAGGAGGATTTGAGCTCAACAAAGAGACAGTGAGGTGCTGTGTCTCCGCAGCTCCGGGAAGAGGCCTGGCGGGGGTTTGCTGCCCTGGATGACCCACTGACCGGACTCCTGGACATGCTGGAAGGCAGCCAGGCCTGGCAGCGGAAGGGCCCCTCCCTGGAGGCCTGGGTAGTCTGTGAGCTGCACCGCTGGCTGCAGGCACGGCCACTCCCTGCGCCGGCCCAGGTGAGCCCTGCCCACGGCCCCACCAGCCTCGCCCCTCCCACCCCCTCCATAGCTCTCGGCCTGGTGGGCTCCACGCCTGCCTGACCTGGCCCGCTGAGCTCGTTCACCCCTGGTGGGCAGGGGCCGCTGCCTTCGGACTGACTGTGCTCCCGGGTCTGTGGGCTTGACTCTCAGCTTCCCCACAGTCACACGTCTCCCTCGTCCGTGCTCCTGCCCCCCAGGCCTGGCCTGCCTGGACTGTCCACCGTAGGCACAGGGGTGAGGTGCTGGACTTCTGCCCCAGCACCATGCTCCAGCTGCAGCCCCCCACTCCCCGGCTGAGGCTGGCTCTCCGGTCTCCCAGCCCAGCTCAAGGCTGCAACAGCTACAGGCCCGTGCAGTCAGGGTCCTCGCCAGGAGCCCCCCTAGTCTCGTGGAGCCACTGGTCAGCATCTTCCAGCTGCAGGACGCAGACCGGAGCCCCCTGCTGACTCACATCCACCAGCTCCACCAGGAGGGCAAGTTCAAAGAAGTGAGTGTGACCCCCATGTACATCGGGGCTGGCTGGGAGGGGCTCAGGGGCCAGGTCTGCACGTGGGGTCAGTGGAGCCGGCAAGAGCTGGGCTGAGGGGGCTCCCAGGGTCCACCCTGGGAGTGTCCTCTCCACCCCTCCGCTATGGGAGTGCTGCAACGGGGACTCTGGGTCTGGAGCAGAGGGTCTCAGGGATCAGCCACCCCAGGAGCCCAGCTCGGGGCTGTGCCATGCACTGGGGTCCCAGGAGCCCCTCACACTCACCAAGCTGGAAAAGAGTCTGGGAGCAGCACCCCCCGCCCCCCACGCCTGGCTCTCTGGTGCAACACCTGGGGTCCTTCCTCCTGGGTGTTCGCTGAGGACGCAGCCCAAGGACACCCTGGCTTTGGCCTGGAAGCCCTGTGGCAGAACCGCTTACCTGAGCCGCTGCTGTCCGGTCTCACATGTCAGTTCCCAGAAACACTCCGGGGGGCTAAGAAGATCAGGGGTGCGGGCGTCCCTCTGCCCACACTTGCCACCCCTCGAGCCTCGATCAGACAGCTGGACCTCCCACACCCTCCCAGCCCAGAGCCTCCCAAGCGGGGAGCTTTGCCAGGGAGCACCCACATGACTCCACAGGGTTCCCCCTTCTCCCTCCTGCCTCTGCCCAGGCCCACTCGCAAGGTCTCTTGGCCTCAGTGTGCTGTGGCCTGGGGACCGACAGCCCAGTTCCCTCTGGGCCCAGCCGCTTCCAGCTGCTGGCTTTGTATCCTTGTCGGGGGTCCTGCGGCCACACCCATACCAGGCCTGGGGACTGGCCCATTTGCTCCTATTCTCACAGCGGGGTCTGGAAGAGCCCCCTGAGAGCCCTCATGCTGTGTCTGCCACCTCCTTGCACCTGTCAAGGGGCCTGCCCTGGAGTGAAGGGGCCTCGCTCTGGGTAGCACAACTCCTGCTATTTGTTGTTCTGTTGGACCAGGTCCCCGCAGCGGTGGTGCCCCTGTGAGGGTCAGACACCCCAAGGGTCCTTTTGGGTCCTTGCAGGTACTAGGCTGGGCAGGACCCCAGCCTACCTGTTTCAGTGTTTCCCAGGACCAGCCCCTCAGCATGCCACTCATGGTTTTGGGTTTTTTTGCAGAAGTTCCGCGTAGGGCACAGCACTGGCACTTTGGGGCACAGGTGACCAGTTATGACAGCAGAGAGTCCTCTGGCGCATGTAATGCTTTGGGACGTGGGGCCATGCCTGGGACGGGTCATGGCTCCCTTATCCTGGGAAAGTCTGGGTCAGAAAGAGCAAATGTGGAAACGTGGGCTTAGTAGCTGCAGGTCTCTGGGTAAGAGCTTGTGGGGCTCTGGAGGTCTTGGTGGGTTCGCTGGGTCTCCCTTATGAGCCCTACCAGCTCTCATTGAAGTCCAGAAGTTTCCGAGAGGAGGTGGAGGCTGGCCACGAGCACTGGGAGTGACTTGGGTCTGCATGAGGTAGTAAGGAGTGGGGGGTCTGTGGTGAGCAGGGAGGGGCGGCTCTATGGTGGGGGTGGGGCGCAGCTCTGAGCTGTTGCTGCAGGCACAGGGGCCCCCATGACATCTCTGTGCCCTGAGATGTGAAGGTCGCAACACAGGGAGAAGTCTTAGGCTGCGCAGCTCAGCGGGGCACTCTTGCTATGTCCCAGGTCCAGTCCCGGGGGTGTCCAGGGGCTCACTCCTGGCTCACCCCTCCCACTGCCCAGGGGCGCTGCTCCCCATGCCTCAGTGGGCACCGAGGCAGAACCCCAGACCTGCCCCACGGGGGGCCTTCCTCCCCGAGGGGCCAGTCCCAGTGAAGAGGCTCATTGCCATTTGGGCCTCACCTGGACCGCCAGTCCTGCACCCTCAGAGGTGTGGGCCGTGTGTTGGTGACTGTCATGCCCGGCCCTGGGCTCTTGTCTCGAGGCTGGTGAAGGGCGCTGAGAAACCAAGATGGCCACGCCAGGGACAATGTGGCTGGGGCTCCGCTCCTGTGGCGCAGGGCCATTCTCCGCAGGCTGAATGGGCGGCTGGGCTTGCAAGAATGCGGGAGGCAGAAGGCAGGCTAGTGTTTCGGTGTCTTCTGTTACACCCGAGCCTTTCAAAGAGTGTCTAGGGCCGGCTGAATGCGCCTCCCTCGCGCTCCAAGGCAGGAATCCCAACACAAAGGGGGCTCTTGTCCCGCACAGGCCCCTTCTGCGAAGAAAAGCCATTGTCCCCAAGCGGGGCCGCCCGGCAGGCAGTGCATGCTCCAGTGCCCACCGCCGCGCCCGGCGAAAGGGGCCGCATTCAGGCCTGTCCGCTCGGATTAGCAGGGACTCACGACTTAATGTGCACCGATATTTCATGTCGAGGGCGGCGGCTGGCTCCAGGCGGGATGAATGCCCGCTTTTGTCTACTGAGTTATTTTATTTACATTTTTTAAACAGCTTATCAAGGTAAAAAGATAGCTTTGCTTCAGGGGGAAGAAAAAAAAGCCCCTTGGCTCCAGGCCCGAGCTGAGCTGTGGAGGTGGGAGGCAGGCCCGTCCTGGGTCTGAGGCTGCCGAGTCTGGGCTTGGCTGCCTGGGCACCTGCCCGGCCTCCAGCCCCATGGAGTGGACAGCCGGGAGGAGGTGGGGGGTGGCCCATGAACGCTCCTCCCACGGCGGCCACCCCGGCCCCTCTGGGTTTTCTGAGTTGTTTTCCCCAAAGGCAGCAGTCCCGGAGTCTGTCTGGCCAGAGGTTTCCACAGCCTCGCCCTGACTCAGCTGGCATCTCTCTTCTTAGAGGCCTCCATGCAGAGGCCAGGAAGGCCTGGGAGGCGCCAGGGGCCCGGTCCTCCGCAGTTTCCTCCCGTGGGGTCTCAGCCCCTCCCACCTTCCCTGTCACAGGTGCCTGTGTCAGCAGGTGATGTGCCTGCACTCTCTCATGTGACCAGGCCATGGGCGGCTTGGTGTGCTGTCCTCTCAGCAGAAGCTCAGACAGAAAAATGACCAGAGACAGATGCTAAGCCCACCTCATGGCAATGAAACAACTACATACAGCACCCGCCCCGACCAAGCCCCAAGACGGAAGCCAGGCCCCGGGGGGCTTCCTGCTGTCAATCATCCCCGCCAGGTCACCGAGACCACACCCCCTGGCTGCCCCTTTCCTTGTCCTGTGCCACCCCACCCAGCCTCCAGGTACAGAGGTGCAGGTGCAGAATGAGGGTACCTCCCAAACTGTCCCTGGGGGGTGTCTGCGGCCATCCAGCCCTGGCACGCTGGCCATACCCTGCAGCTTCCACAGAGGCCACGTGGCTGAGAGAGGGCACCCTGGGTGCTAGGAGAGCTTGGGAGGAACCAGGGAGCAGAGAGGGGCCATACTGAGCACTCTGAGCCCTGTGTGACAGTGTCATTGTGTGGCCAGGTGGGCTGTGTACCCGGCCACACATGTTAGGACTGAGCTGCCTGCCTAGGATGGGTGGGCTGGGCTCTGAGCACCGCCCCCCCCCCCCACCTCAGCCGGTGGGCACCACTGACCAGGACCCTGGTGGCAAGGCGGCAGGTGAGAGGGTTGGGGTTGGCACCACAGGCTCCTCGGGGGGAGGGAGGCCCTGCCGGCAGAGCGGGGGCACCCTCAGCGCTCTAGGCTGCCCTGTAAAGCGAAGCTCCTGCTTCTGTGCAGGGCAGCGCCCAGCCTCCCGTGGCAGCCTGACCTGACACCCAGGCCACCGTTCCCAAGCCTGAGGCCTCACCCCAGGAGTCAGAGGGGTTGTTGGAGAGTGGGGGGCTCAGGATCCCCCCCAGACCCCAATGAGGGCTGGAGCCTAGAGACAGACGGAGTCTTGTCCCTAGAGGAGCAGGAGCCACAGATGATGGGGGCCGATACCCCAGCAGAGGTAGTGAGGGGAGAAGGAGGGCATCTCTGCCGCCCCCTGCCCCTCGCCTCGTGCCCCCCCCCCCCCACCTCTCCCAGGGTCACTGGCTCGTGGCCCGGTCTGGAGGATGGGAGGGTCTCAGGCCCCCAGGTATCCCTCTCCACAGCCCCTTCTCGGCCGTGGCGTGGCCTGACCAAGCGCAGGTCCAGGTGTCGACGGCGGAAGAAGCGCCGCAGGTGGTAGTGTTCCGACCACCCCAGTTCGTGAGCTCGGTGCGCGGGGCCACCGGGGTATGCACGCTAGCCTTCCCGGGTGCGGGCCTGGCGCTCCCTCAGTTCTCAGGGGGCCTCCCATCCAGAAAAGACAAGGTCCCCGTGGGCGGGAGGCACCTGAGCCCCTCCCCAGGCCCTGCCCCCCCCTCGAGTCCCTCCTCCAGCTCTGGCCCCGCCCCCTGCGCCCCTGCCCCCCGCTCGGGGCCCCTCGGGGCCCTGGCGGCCGAGCTCCTGGACAGCAGCCAGGCTGTGGAGGCGCCGGGTCAGCGCTGCGCAGGGAAAGGCCCCTGGCCCTGCGCCCCCGCCCCGCGCGGTCCGCGGCCGGAGGCCGGAGCGAGCCTTTCCCAGGCCGCTATTTTGGTCCTTTGTGTGAGCCGCGTGGGGCGGGGCGCCCGGCTGCTCTGCCGGTTATTTTTGCTCATAATGGGAGCGCGATGTATGGAAATTATTAATAGCAGCCCGGTCAGCGCTACGTGCGGGCGCTCAGGGCCCCGGGCGTTCTCTATGCTGAGTCGGAGGAGGGTCCCTGCGGCCGGTCGGCCGCCCGCGGGCAGGGTTCTCAGCTGCGCCCACTACCCTCCCGTCCTCACCAGGAAGCGGTGGGTTCAGAGCCTCTCTTCTGTGGACCCAAGGGGGCAGCTCTGTGCTTCCCCCAACACACTCAGGCCACACCACGGCCTACTCCGGCCTCTCGTCCTGGGGCCAGTCCGCCCTTTTGGACAGAGAGCCCTGCACTCATTAGCCGTTTTGGATTGCACACACAGTATGCCTTGTGGAAAGCGCTCAGAGGCCCCTGCGCTTCAGGGCCACAGGCCCCCAGGCCTCAGGGTGCACAGAGGCAGGGGTCACCAACCCTGGCCCCTGGCTGTGAGCACCGTGACTGGCCGTGCCAGGCTCTTGCAGGTGGAGGGCAACTGGTGGGAGGTACGGGGCATGTGAGAGCGGGTATGTGGAGGCAGAGCCTGGGGGTAGGTGACAAAACTTCTACTTCTTGTCTGCCCCCCCTCGTTCTCTATCCACTCATCAGCACCCCCTGGCCAGAGCCACTTGGGCCCAGCACCCACCCTGATGCCCTATCCAGCAGGCCACACCCCAGCCTGGTAGGGCCCATGGGTCATTCCCACCTGCCCCACCTCTTGTGGAACCTGACTCAGCCCGGGGGGGGGGGGGGGGGGGGGGGCAGGGGTGCTTGTCTGCCAGGAGGCTTCTGGGTTCCAGGCCCCTTGGACCTGAACAGGCCTGTCCTGTGCCCCAGTGACAGAGGTGTAGAGGGTGGGAGCCCCCCCCCACCGTGGCGCTGCCCATGCCCCACCAGGGCCCGTGTACTTTGTGGAACCTGTTCCATTTCTGATTGCCAGGCTGTCGTGCTGGGCTCCAGGCTGAAGTTGCAGCCAGCACTTGATGTTGAAAAGGTAAGTGTCTTTCTCACGTGAGTTTTGTAGGTCCCAACGTGGATGAAGCCCAGGTCTCCAGAAACATGGTCTGGAGGCGGAGGGTCTTGTACCACTGAGCCCCGGCCTCTGCTGTTCACAGGGTGGGGCTGGGGTGCTAGAGGGCAAGGGTCGCGTGTGACCGCCTGACCCTACTCGGAGGGCCCAAGGGGCGTGCCCAGGAGGGCAGTCATTGGGCTCAGGTGTGGTATGCTCCGAAAGTGGTGGCCAGAGGGGCTCTCAGGAATGGAGCTCTCCGTGAGGACCACCCCCATGGTTCCAGCCTGGCTGATGGGACCCCATCCAGTCTGGGCTCCAGGCAGCCTGACCTGTGTGGTCACATGGAGAGGAAAGGAGGTGAGGTGGGGTCTAGTGTAGGGACCACTGGAAGGGGGCTTTGTTGAGGCCTGACGTTTGCAGTGGGAACGGCCCGAGTGTCCAAAGGGCCAGTGCCACCATCAGGGGCTGCCTCCAAGGTTCCCTGAGGGCTCAGCTTGGGGCTCTCATGGGCTCATGCACTCATGGGCCCTAGGAGTAGGCATGCCATCTGTGCCAACGAGGAGGCATTTCTGTGCCATCGGGCTACTGCCCACGTTGGCCTCCCTCCCGCCCCCCGCCCCCCGCCCCCAGTTCAGTGAAGATAGGAGAAACAGCTTCCCCAGGTTCCCCTTGCCTCTTGGGGCCTCCAGGCC
Organism: Leopardus geoffroyi; assembly: GCF_018350155.1. Classification (NCBI taxonomy): domain Eukaryota; kingdom Metazoa; phylum Chordata; class Mammalia; order Carnivora; family Felidae; genus Leopardus; species Leopardus geoffroyi. Next base: position 93,870,150 of record NC_059342.1, on the reverse strand, counting down.
TTTGTAATGGGGATGAAAATGACCACAGAGCCCAGGCCGAGCCCCAGGGAGCTGTGGGGCCTGCGTGTGTGGGGGCGAGATGCTCAAGCGCAGGGCATGGGCTGGGCTGCCTGCATCGTGCCCCAGGAGCCACTATGGGGGCACTCACACTCTTGGCTGGGTTGGAGGTGAGTCTGGGGTCTCAGCTGGGGGTGGAGGTGCCAGATGCCCACAGGGCTGTGGCCTGAGGACGTGCTTCCCCGCAGATGTGCACCCCACTGCTCCTCCAGGACAGAGTGAGCCTCGTGGAGCGTTATGTGGCCGGCTTCCCGGACCTCCAGAGGAGGCTGCTGGCCCTCCTGGACTCCTGGTGCCGGCCCGGCTTTGACATCGGAGTTGTTGCCAGGTGAGCCCCACGGGGGCCCAGGGTGGGGTGAGGGGGGCAAGCACAGGGGAAGGCCACACGCATGGCCCCCACAAGTCGCAGCCGGGTCGGCCAGCGAGGGGCCACGCCTGCCAGGGACCAGATGAGAGATGGTTACCACCCTCGGGCGAACAAAAACAATCCTCCGCGTCAGGTGGGTGACTTCTTACCTGGTTCCGGAAGTCTCGCTGCTTATCCATTCACTCATTCCTTCATCCCTTCGTGGGATAAATCGCCAGGGACAAGTGTGGAGCCCATGTGGATAGCCCACGTGCCTGTATATGTGACGTGAGGGTGTCGCCTGGGTGTGGGGCACGGGGGTGGCATCTGGCGGGAGAACATCTTGCCACACGTGTTGAGGGGGGCACAGGGGCAGCAGCTCCTGGAGGTCTGTGAAGGCTCCTTGAGCCACCCGCCCATCCGCAGGTAGTAGTGCCTCGATCCTGGCTCCGCGAACTACTCAGCCCTGGGGCCCCCGGCCGGAGATCCAGACCTCGGGCTCTGGGGCAGACCTCCCTGGACCTATGAGCAAGTCACTTCACTTTCTGGGTTTCTTTCCTTGTCCCTAAAACTGGACTGATCTTGCCTGTTTCAAGGGTTGTGTGACTTAAATGCTGGGAAGCAGGCAAACCCACACAGCCCCGGGCCGGGCTCGTCCAGCGCTGGCTCTCCTCCCTGTCATTACGGATTGGAAAAGTGACAGAGTGGCACCCAGCTGGCCCAGTCAGTGAAGCATGCGACTCTTGATCCCGGGGTCATGAGTTTGAGCCCCAAGTTCGGCATGGAGATTACTAAAAAAAAAGTGGCTTGAACAATAAACAAGGACTTTAAAAAAAGGGTGGGGGGACACACAGAGCAAGTAAGTGAACATACTGTGGGGCCAGGGGCCAGAGTCCCATGTGGAGAAGGGACATACATGGATGGACAGTGGGACAGTGAGGAAGGCCCTGTGTGGCTGGATCTAGTTGAGGATATTGGTTTAAATCAATGATTTTTAAAAAATTTCCTGGGTCTTAAGACACCTGGGTGGCTCAGTCCAACTCTAGATCTTGGCTCAGGTCGTGATCTCACGGTTCATGACTTTGAGCCCCACATTGGGCTCTGTGCTGACAGCTTGGAGCCTGCTTGGGATTCTCTCTCTCTCTCTCTCTCTCTCTCTCTCTCTCTCTCCCCCCTCTCCCCCTCTCCCTCTCCCTCTCTCCCTCCCTCCCCCCATTCTTCTTTCTCTCTTATAAATAAACAAACAAACAAACAAACTTAAAAAGAATAGTTTAGAAAAAATTTTCCTAGAGCCTAGAGAAAGGGAGGGAGAGAGAGACAGAGAGAGAGAGGGAGAGGGAGAGGGAGAGAGAATAACAAGCAGGTTTGGCACCATCAGCACAGAGTCCGATGTGGGGCTTTAGCTCACGAACCGTGAGATCATGACGAGCTGAGATCAAGAGTCAGATGCTTAACCGACTGAGCCCCCAGGCGCCCCTATAAACGCTAGGTTTTAAAAAGTGCTTCTGGCTGATAAATACAAGCATTTATTATTGTGTCTCTGCCCCAAAGTGAAGAAGACATTTTAAGAGAAGGAGAGGCAGCGACAGCAGGGGTCCAAGAGCTGGTGGCAGGTGGTCAGGTAGAGCACTTAGCAGGCTGGGAAGCTGACCTGTGGCCACCAGGAGCGTGTGGGGTCCAACGCAGAGCCCGAGGAGGGCCCTCAGCGGTCAGCCGGTCCTTGGGGACCCTGGGCCGAGGTGTCTGCAGAACACAGAACAGAACTCTTTGCAATCAAAAATTTAACAGCAAAGTGAAAAGCACAATAAAAGTTTGGAAGATAAATTTGAAGATGTCTTCGAAAAAGTACAAAACAGATAAACAGATTGAAAATCAGAGAGAAAAGGTTAAAAGAAAAGGTAGAGATCTTGCCAAGAAGGCCCGACATCCAAGTAGTGGGAACCCCGGTCCCGAGGCGCCCGGCTTAGCGGGTCTGCGGGGCAGCCTGCATGGGTGAGACACACACTGCAGACCCCAGGAAGAGCGGGGATCAGGCGGGATTCCAGGAGCATCGCCTGCCCGGACCCCAAGGTCTCAGCTCAGCCGAACCCTCAAGCCGGCGCGGGGCAGAGCTCAGGCGCACACCAGCTCTAGCAACTTCTGCGGGTGTGTGCTGAGCTGTCAGCTGGGGGAGTGAGGAGGTGTGTCCACCAAGTTGTGGGCACAGGGCGAGGCAGGCGGGGGGCCTGGGTCAGCAACCTCAGCAGACAGGTATTAACCCTGAAGAGAACAGGAGGATGTGGCCTGGCCACTGACAGTGTTCGCCTGGTTGTCTGGTCATGATATGGCAGACACGGCATCCTGGCCCTACGTAAGGGCTTGGATACTGTGTGGGGAGGGAGGCCGGAGAGCCTTCCGTGGTGAGATGTCCAGACCAAACTCCTAAAACTGAATAACCAAGAGATCACGTACAAGGATGTCGCTTGTAAGCACAGAGACAAATACGAAACACGACAAAAGTGATGTGTGTGTCTGGTGTGCAGTGGGGCAGGGTGACAGGGTGACTGCTCTCTCCATAAACCTTGTAGAACTACCTGAGTTTTAAACTGTGCGTGTGTGACTTAGATGAAAACAAAAGTCTTAAAGCAGTGCCAGACGGGAGCTGTGTTTCTCTCCCTGCAGGCAGCACCCACAGGTGACCTCGAGGCTGGAGAGGCTGAGTCCCAGAGTGCTAAGTCGGCGGGTCCTGAGCCAGCTGGAGCCGCTGGGCCTGGACCCGGGTGAGTGCCGCCCCCACAACCTGTGCGCGCCCGGCGGATGCGGGGTTCAGGCTGACCAGGGTCCACCGACCTCCCCCCCCCCCCCCCCCCCCCCCCCCCCCCCCCCCCCGCTTCCTGCCGCTTGCCCATTGCAGGCCCTGGACGCGAGCAGCAGCAGCCTGAGGCCCGCAAGCCCCTTTGCCCGCCTGCGTAGACTCCTGGGAGGTGGGGCCTTGCTGCACCCCGCCCCCTCCCTGCCCCCGCCCCTTCTTGTCCGTTCTTGTCTTTTCGTCCAATGATGGCTGATGGCCGTTCTAGCACCCGTGAGGTGGTATCTCATCATAATTTGGAGTTTCATTTCCCTGATGATTAGTGGTACCTTGGACCATTTCATTCATTCAACACCTGTTTGGATATCTTCTTTGGAAAACATCCATTCGGTTCCTCTGCTTGTTTTTAAATCTGGTTATTTCGGATTTTTGGCTATTGAATTGCATGGGTTCCTTCTGTATTTTGAACGTTAGCCTCTTGTCAGATGCGTGGTTTGCAAATATCTCCTTCCACTCTGTAGGTTGCCTCTTCATTCTGTCGACTGTTTCTTTGCTGTACAGAAGGTAATTTTTAGTTTGATGTAAGGCCACTTGTTGGTGGCTTTTGGCTTTTTGGCCCTCTTTGTTCATTGCCCTCCCCAGCCCACCAAACTAAATTTTAAACCTTCTTGCTTCTTAAAATATTCCTCAAGTTTCAACATATATTAGTTCTATTATTGTTCGGGTTAAGATATTTTCTAATTTTTATTATAATTTTTTCTTTACCCATGGGCTAATTAGAAATGTATTTCTTCTTCTGTTTTTAATGTTTGTTTATTTATTTTTTAATTTTTTTTTAATGTTTATTTATTTTTGAGACAGAGAGAGACAGAGCATGAACAGGGGAGGGGCAGAGAGAGAGGGAGACACAGAATCTGAAACAGGCTCCAGGCTCTGAGCTGTCAGCACAGAGCCCGACGCGGGGCTCGAACTCACGGACCGTGAGATCATGACCTGAGCCGAAGTCGGACGCTTAACCGACCGAGCCACCCAGGAGCCCCTAATGTTTATTTGTTTTTGAGAGAGAGAGAGCTAGTAGGGGAGGGACAGAGAGAGAAGGAGACAGAGGATGTGTCCTGACAACACAGAGCAGGATGCAAGGCTCGAGTTCACTCATGGTGAGATCGGGACCTGAGCCCAAGTCAGACACATGACTGAGCCACCCAGGCGCCCCTAGAACTGGACTTGTTAATTTCAAAGCTATGTGGCACTTTGAGTTATCTTTCTAGTGTGGGCTCTTAATCTCATCATGATCAAAGATCATGCTTCGTATGATGTCAGTCCTTTGGGTTGAAATGTGTTGTTATGAAGAAATCTAATTTCTTTTCTCTGAAAGCAGTCTCTCTCTCTCGCTCTCTCTCTCTCTCTCTGTCTCCTCTGTCTTTGATGTTCTGCAGTCTCACTCTGAGGCGAGTGGTTATAGATCTCTTTGTATTTATCTGGCTTGGTTTTTGTTGGGCTTTTTAAATCTGTGGATTGCTGTCTTCACTTGGTTCTGGAAAATTGTAAGTCACCATGTCCTCAGATGTTGCTCTTGGTTCTCCGGCCCCGTGTGTGATCTTGTCACCCTGCCTTCCCTGCGGTGTTACTGTCCTGTGTCTCGCTCACGATGAGCTCGGGCAACTCCTGCTCTTTTCCGCGTCACTAATTTTCTCCTCTGTGTCCAAAAAACTACAAAACACTGCATTTTGATCGTTGTACCTGTGGCTCCAGAAGTCATACTTTGGTTCTTTTCCAGACCTGCTCTTTCGCTTTGTGTGGTTTCTTGATACTTGAACATATTTCCAGTTTTGTCTTTTTTCCCTTCGAATGTCTTGCTCACAGGTGTTTTAGGGTCTGTGTCCAAGTTTCAGCCCCATCTCTGGTCAGCACCTGGTTTCTGTCTCAGTCACCTGCAGGCTTCTCTGTCCTCACACCCTTGAGAAATTATGCAGATCCCCTGACCCTGGACAAAGGTGCCTGCGGAAGGCAGTATTGCCTCCAGAGAGGAGGGCAATACTAGGGGCTTTTGCAGACAGAAACACATCACCAAGAGGTTTTGATGTGTGATTGTCCACGGCCCCCCAGGTGGCACCAGGTGAAGAGATGGGAGGACCAAGAAGGGGTCGCCTGGAGGCTGGTGGTGCGGGTCAGTCTGGGTCAGTTAGGGACAAGGAGCTGCTGGCTGTGCTGACGGTAGCTGGGGGGCCTCTGCCCGAAGCAGCCGAGGCAGGTCTAGGAGGACCAGCCGGCTGCTGGGACCCCTGGGGCGTCAGGGGACACAGCCCTAGGAAGGAGCCACCCTCAGGCTGCAGAAGAAGACCAAAAGAAGGGCTGTAGGTGCAGAAGCTCCAAGGAGGGTCCCGGCAGCACAGACCCCTGGGGGTGCTGGGGTCTGAGGGACAGGGAGGTCTGGGGTGCAGTTGCAGGACTGGAGCGCTAAGGAGTGGACCCCCCATGGGGATCCCCGTCCCTGGCATGGGGGCCTCTGAGGTCACCTGCATGCCTGTCCTGGGTGCTGTGTTGGGGAGCCCTGCTGGCGTCCCTCAGGGTGCACACGGGGTGAGGGACACGGGCCCGAGAGGCTCTCAGCACGGAATCACTCACAGGGTCGATGCTGGCTGCTGTGGGGGGCTGCGCCTGCCGCCTCGGCGGAGGCTCTCCCCACCCGGGACTCAGGCCCGTGTGGGGCAGGGCGGGGGTGGGGCGTGAGGCCCACAAGGCCGGGGTGGTGGGTAGGCTGTGTGGGAGACCACAGCTGGGTCTGAGATGCAGGCCTTCCCCCCCCCACCCCACCCCCCCCCCCAGCAGCCCTGCCATGACATTCACTGGCCCACAGGGCCCACACTTCCGGGTCGGGTCATGGCCACAGTGGGCCCAGGGCTTGGGGCCAGAGGGGTCTTTGGGGTCTTGGACCAGCCTTAGCCTGGCGCCCCCCGCAGTTCAGGATGTGCCCCCCTTGGAGGTCTATCCCCCCCCCACAGGTCTCAGCTGAGTGTGGCACTGGAACAGGCTAGGTGCCTAGGCACCCCTACATAGTGGGGACTCCCCCCCACTATGTGCCGAGTCACGTAGTCACACACAGTGGGGGGCCGCTGGACAAGAGGGCGGGGTAAACAAGCCGGTGCTTTCCGTGGGTGCCTCGCTCGTTGGCCTGCTGGGGGCAGGGAGGACAGACCCCCTCCGGGTCTCCTGTTCCGCATGACCACCCGCTGCCAGGCCCCATCTGCTGCTTCCCCAGCGGGGTCTGTCTTAGCCAGGAGGCCTCAGGGTCACAGCTGCGGTCACTGTCCCTTTGCCCCTCTGCAGTCCATCCGCGTGTCCACCGTCACAGCTGTGGCCTCCACAGGACCGACCCCATGTCCTCCGTGGGCTGACGTTAGACGCAGAAGGAGGGTCGGGGGCTTCTGTTTGCCTCTCCAGCCTGAGCTCCCCACTAGCCCACCCCTCCCCAGGCCTGGGTCCCAGGTGGAGCCCCCCCAAGGTGTCCTTGCGCGGAGGAACCAGCAGGCTGCAGTGTGCGTTGTATTTGGGTTTTGTGGTATCTGCAGGTGCTCAGGGGTGTGGCAGGCGGTTGGGCCTGGCTCAGCTGTGCCCGCCCCTTTAAGGGTTTGTGCTGCGTCTGGACCAGCCAGTCAGCCCAGGCTGCACCGGAATCTATCTGTGGACACGATACCGTATCCACAAGGCTTTTGGACAAAGCTTCCCACTGGCAAAATGATGCTTCAAATTGTGTAAATGTCGGAAAAGCCAGTCTCTGTCTGCAGATGCCTCTGCAAGGACACATGGTTACTTTGTGTCCTGACAGAGCCTGCAGAAATTCACTTCTTTCCTTCTTTCCTTGAGTAGCTCACTCATTCGTCCCCCCCTTCCTCAGGCCTTGTCCACCTCACTCTGCAATGTTGTCCCAGGTTCCTTAGCAGCCTCCTGGGGTCTGGAATCCTCACAGCCTGGGCAGGAAGGAGGAGGGGGTGCCCCGTCACCTGTCTGAGGAGTCGCTGGCCCTCCCTTGCAGGCCCCAACCTCTGGGCAGCACTGACCTCCGCTGTGGTTGGACAGCGACCCTGTAACAGGGCGCTCCCCAGTGCTGGGAGTGGGGTGCTGCGGGCGCAGCCACACTTCCGGAGGGTGCAGGGCCCTGAGAAGGCCAGGCCGCCACTGGGAGGGGCAGGGTTCTGTGGTCAGCATCCCCTGCGCACTGCCAGGCTTCAAGGACAGCTGGCCCCAAGAGGGAGGACCAGCATCAGAAGGCGGGGCGGGTGGATGGGTGGGTGGGAGGGGGCCCTTCCTGGGCCCCTGCGGGCTCTGAACAAAATGTGGAAGTAAGGCCAACAAGTAAGCATCAGTTTGTAAACAGGTGAGCAAGATGGCCCCTTCCTCACATTCTGGTGGGAGAAGGACACGAAGGACAAGAAGCCTGGAGAGATGGGGCTCCTGTCCCTCAGAGCCCCTGATGCAGAGGGTCTGGGAGACCCCAAACGAGGCTCAAGGCTGGGAGGGCACCTGTGGGGACAGTGAAGGGTGGAGGGGAGTGGGCAGAAGCTCCCTACACACTGGCCCCCGGCCCCTGCCCTGCCCTGAGCTCTGTGCTTTTTCAACAGCTCTGTGTCCCAACGCTGCCACTCAGCAGCGCCTGGCCGCCCTGCGCTACCTGTGCTACAAGCGGTTTGTGGAGGTGCGTGTGCCCCGGTTAGCGCCCTGAGCCTGGGCCCGTGACAGGAGGTGGGGGGAGCTCTCCCTCCCCAGCTTCTAGAGCTGCAACTAGAAAAGGTTATCTTGATGCTTACTTTTACAGAGAAGTATGTCTCAGGAGAACTGGGTGGACCACGTGCAGGTGAGTCCAGGGGCCCTGGAAGCCTCTGGAAGGGTCTGGAAGGCTCTGGAAGCCCCTGGAAGCCCTGTGCAGGGTGGGCATTCACTGGAGACCTGGGCAAGGACTAGAGGGGCACGTGACCCTGAGAGGCTATGTGCACACGTATGGACTAGGCATGTGGTGTGTAGGCCCACGCACCGGGTCAGCTCTTCCGATGTCCAGGCAGGGCCGGAAGTAGATGGTGCAGAGACAGGGCTTCTCCCCGCCCAGCACAGACCCCACACCTTGATGAGAAACCAGACACAGGGACTCACGTCTGCCCCACCCCTGTCAGAAGGTGGGGTGCCAGAGGCAGCTGCTGAGGGGGACCCCGCCAGGTGAGGCAGGGCCAGAGCGGCTGGGGGTCCTGGAGCCCCTTTTAGCTGGTGGAGCATGGAGCTGCCAGGCAATGGAGGAGGTCAGGTTTGCTGGAGATTCCACCTGTGCACCGAGAGAATATTCTAGACCATCCTTGAGTGCTGTGCTTGCACACAGCTCTGTGCCCCCTGAGGCCTTGTGAGGAATGAGCCCCCAACTGCCCAATGGGGTGATACAAGGGCCACTCCTGGCCCAGGGGGCTACAGAGCCCGCCAGGACAGCAGCCTAGACAGGACCATGTAGTGGCCTGGGTCCTTCAGGCCCGAGCTGGAAGTGTGGGTCATCATGGGCACGGCGCTGTCCCCAGCCCTGGGCGAAGCAGCCTTGGAAGAAGGTAGGGGGTGTGGGGTCCCAGATGCAGCACAGGAGCAACGCACCAGTTAGCGGGGTTGGGGGGGGGGGCCCTCCTTCCTTGATGAATGGTCTAGCATCTGGTGTTCTGAGTGGCATCCAGTGGGGGGCAGCGCTGAGCCACCCCTGCAGTGATGGGTGTGTGGGGTGGGCGGTGAGTCACCAGAGAGGAACGTGGACCCCCGGGGAAGGCCCGGAAGGCTGGTCCCCCCTGGGTGCCAAGGCCGAGGCAGCCGGAAGGGCAGCGGACATCCTGAAGAATGTGGAGGGGTTTCCACATATTGTCGTCCACGTGGGAACCCGTGGCCTGCGGGAAGCGGATGGCCTGAGGCTGCTGGGGGGACAGAGTTGTCTGGGAGGGGCCCTGCCTGTCAGCCGGCAGAGGCTCCTTGGGGAGCACAGAGGCCTCAGGGGCTAGAGATCCGGAGAGTGAGAGGCTCAGACTCTGGGGAGGGTGGGGTGCCTGGGCCTTGCCCTGGGTGCCCCGAGGCTGAGCGGACTTGGGTGGGCTGCCCGCGGGCTACATGAGTCCTGTGCCCCTGTGCTGGGCACTGGTGTGGGAGAGGCCGCCTCGGGAGGCCCCGGAGCATCGTTACCCCCCTGAGGGCCGCCCGTCCGTGTCCACTCTCTGGACCATGGATTCAGGGGTGTCCCATGGCTCTCCTTCCCCTGGGCATGTAGGCCAGCCCGAGGGTGGAGGCAAGGATACCCGAGGGGCAGACTTGGACAGCCGCAGGGTCAGGAGCAGAACCCACCCGGCAAGGGTGGAGACGATGTTCTAGAAAGACAGTACCGGTGTCAGGTTGGGGGGGCAGGACCGGCGAGGAGGTGCTGGTGATAGCAGCAGGGTGGGACCGGGCATTGGAGATGGGGAGACGGACGCAGGGAGCCAGGCCGGGCTGCGGACACAGGACGGTGACCCTCCAGCCTGACGGTGTGGAAGGTCCTCGACAGCTCGGTCAGCACAGAGCCTTGGGGTCTGCGGGGGCAGGTCTGGGCCTGGTGCGGGACTGTCTGCACCCCCTCGGGGCAGGGCCGGGCAGCACAGCCCATCCCGTCTGTCCCCAGGGCCTGGTGGGCCGGGAGGAGCGGCCCCGAGAGATGGTGTTGCAGCTGCTGGCCTCCCCCGACAACGAGGCCGTGGCCGCGCAGTGCGCCCTGGGCCTCTCGGTGCCCGAGGAGCAGCTGCCAGCCACGGTGGCCGCCGAGCTCCGCCGGCTCCAACTCCAGGAGAGGTGGGCACCCCCAGGCTCGGGAGGCTGGTGAGCGGAGCACGCCCTGGGGCCCCCACCCCTTGGGAAGTGATCCCACGACTCACATGTGCCAGCACTTTGGGAGTGAGACCGGAAAAGCAAGGAGGGGGCACATGCCCCTGTTCCCAGAACGCAGACACGCACAGAGCAGATGAGCCAGGAGCCCGCACCCCTCTGCACCGGCCTCAACCCTGGGGCCGGAGCCCACTACCGGGCCCCACACCCCCAAGGGCCTGAGGAAGCGGCGGTCTGTTGGCTGGGGGGGGGGGGGGCAGAGGCAGGTGGGCAAGGCGGAGAGAGCAGCTGTGTGGGAGGAGGGGCACAGGCGGGCACACCACAAAGACCCCCCAGACGCCAGCGGCCCTCGTAGCTCCCCTTCCTCTCTGAGGTCTGCTCTGGGCCCGGCCAGGCCAGGAGGTGCTGGGGTGAGGTGGGGTGCGGCCCCAGGGGCCCAGAGCGGGGGGGGGGGGGGGGTGGGTGCCACTGCTGTGCTTCTCCCAGGGTGGCCAGGACGCCTTCGGAGGACAGGAAGGGTGATTATTACCAGCTGCCCATCGCCAGGGAGGACATCCACTTCCTGGCCTCTTGGGAGGACTTGGCCAGGCATGAGGAGGCATTGCTACAGGTGGGTGGCCAGCTCTGGGGCCCTGTCCACACCACGGACCCCAGGCTTGGCTGTCCTTCCCACCCGCCCCAGACACCCCTGCAGAGCAGGGCACCCGTATCAGCACATTTGGAAGATCCTGGGCCCAAAACACAAGCATGAGACACTGGCCCCTCACCTGCAGCGGCTCCAGACCTGCCCTGTGGCTGGGCCCTCGGCCTGGTTGCCAGGTTCCTTTGATCCCTTCTGTGTGGAATGGCGGGCAAGCCAGGGGCCAGGCGCGGCCCTGGTCGTGTGGGAGCTCCCAGGGCTGGTCAGCCCTCCCAACAGAGGCTGCCTCACCTGGACCTCACACTCAGGGGGGGCCCGGCTAGCTGCACCCTCCCAGCCCTCAGCCACAGCCCTGCAGCCCCAGCGGGCCTCACCTGCTCATAGCAGCCCCTCTCCGCAGGCCGGCCAGGTGGTCGGGGTAGACGTGGAGTGGAGACCCTCGTTTGGCACGGGGGGCCGGCCCCAGGCATCACTCATGCAGTTGGCGGTGGAGGGCCGCGTGTTCCTGCTGGACCTGCCTATGCTCTCGCGGCCGGCGGGAGGGCAGGTGTCGAAGGCCTTCTCCAGGCTGGTGTCCCGGCTGCTCTCGGACCCCTCCATCACGAAACTGGGTGAGCAAAGCCCCTGCCCACCGAGGGGGAGGGTGCCGGGGCAAGGCCCCGGCACCCTTCCTCGGGTGCCTGTCACGCTGACGGCCCTCCCTGCAGGTTATGGGCTGGCGGGGGACCTTCGGAGCCTGGGTGCTTCCTGCCCGGCCCTGGCGCACGTGGAGAAGCAGCTGTGGGGCGGCCTGGACCTGCTGTGGGTACACAGGCAGGTCCGCTCGAGGGGGGCAGGGGGGCCCTCCTTTCTCTGCTGAGCCGCCTGCACACCCATGCCCTGCGCCAGCTGGGGGTCTTCACCGTGGGCTGGCGGGTGTCTGTGTGCCAGGATGAGCTCATGACCTCAGAGCACCTTTGTGTTGGCCACAGGTCACCAGGCCCTGCCGAGGAGGGAGCGTCACCACGTGTCCCCACACTTTCCCCAGAACCAGCCCTGCTTTGGGCCCCTCTGAGTTCTCAGCACACGCCCTTGGGGGCTGAGATGTCATCCCCAGAGCTGACCTGAGGCCCCCCCACGCAGCCTGCCTTGGCCATCCACGCCCTCCCTTCCACGCGCTGGCGGCTCTGGAGGGCGAGGGCCTTCCCCAGGGCAGGGCCGCCTGGCACCGTGGGGGCCACAGGCTGCTCACCCCTGAGGGGCTCTGTCTTGGCAGATGCGGGTGGCGAACATGCCAGCTGGAGGCATGTATGAGGCCAGGGGGCTGCGGGGCCTCAGCCTCCTGGCACAGCAGGTCCTGGGCAAGCCCCTCGACAAGACGCAGCAGCTCTCTAACTGGGATCGGCGGCCGCTGAGCGAGGGGCAGCTGGTTTACGCAGGTGCACACCCCTACTTCCCCCACACCCCACACCCCTGTGCCCCCCACACTGGAGGCTGAGGCCGACCCATGCCAACCCCAGCCGCTGACGCCTACTGCCTGCTGGAGGTGTACCAGGCGCTGAGCAGAGAGCCTGCCAGCTTCTCCCTGTCTGAGGACCTGGCCAGGAGCCTGCAGCCAGGGTGCAGTGAGAGACCCGGGGCCCGGGAGCCGCCCCGCCTGCAGGAGGCCTCAGCCCTGCCTTGGCAGGTGGGTGAAGCCCCCCCAGGACCCCTTCATAAGAGTTCTCAGGGAGGAGGACCAGACGGGGAAGGAGGCCTGGGAGGGGAGCAGAGCCCCGTCAGCGTCCTGGAGGAGGAGGGTTCCCATCGCTCTCCTGTCAGCGGGCTTGACGTGCTCCCACCAAGGTCCAGGGCGGTGTCTCGCGTGAACCATGTGGCTCCCGAGCCCCGCTGCATCGTACACAGAGCCCCCACCCCAGGAAACGTGTGGAGGCCCTGCCTGGGCCCGGTGCGAGCGATCTCGCATCATTTCGTTAATGTGTCCGTCTGCCGTGTTCTGCATGGAGGCCATACTGCTCGCGATTCTCTTTCTAAAGGCTGAGAAAGAGCTGGCCACTCGGCCCGCAGGGCTGTCACTCCCCACGGAGTCCAGGGCGGGGCAGGGGGGCCGCCGGCCTCTGAGCAGGGCCGTGTTGCAGGTGCCTGCGGCCGAGCGCGAGGACGCCGCTCCAGAGGTCCCGGCCAGGGCCTTCCGCGTGGTGTGCGACAACATGCTGCAGGGGCTGGCAAGGAGCCTCCGCTGCTTGGGCGCGGACGTGCGCGTGCTGGGCACCAACGAGGACCACCGAAGGGCAGCTGAGGTGAGCGCGGCGGGGCTTCGTGCCCACCCAGCTGGGGCTCGGGGCCCCTCTCTCCCCCTGTCCGCTGGGAGCAGGGGCTGTGTCTCAAGCTGCCGTGGTGCCCCTGCTGCATAGACCCAGCCCCGGGGCAGAGGGCAGGGCTTCCCTGGCCTGTCAGGGACACTGTCTCCAAGGACAGCGATGTTTGTGGCTGCCGGGCACCTGGGGTCTGCCGGCGGGAGCCCTCTCAGCTCCTGCAGGAGTGGGCGTGACCCAGGCAGACCCCGGTGGTCTCGCCCCCACCTCCACCCCGTTGTCCTGTGGCCCCTGGAAACACCACACAGGAAGGAGCTCCGCTCTCGGCTGTGGCAGGAGCCTGCCTGTGAGGACACCAGCCCCCGGGGCCGTGGAGAAATCCTGAGCTGGGGTCTTGGAATTCAGGGGCTTGCACTTGGATGGAAATCTTTTCCACAGGTTCATGGTGATAAAACTCAACACACAACTCACCCATCAGAGTGTACAGTTCAGTGGCTTTTTGTACATCCACAGTGTTGTGGGACCAGAACCACAACTGTCACCCCCCCCCCCCAGCCCCACCCCTGGCCCCTGGCCATCCTGTGTCTGTCCCCGGGGGGTCTGGCCATCCCGTGTCTGGCCCGGGGGGTCTGGCCATCCCGTGTCTGGCCCCTGGCCCCTGGCCATCCCGTGTCTGGCCCCGGGGGGTCTGGCCATCCCGTGTCTGTTCCCAGGGGGCGGGGGAGGCTGTTCTGGAGTCTGGCTGTGCTCACTCGGCACGTTTTCCGGGTTCATCTATGTTCTCGTATGTGCCGTTGCTTCCTTCCTTTCTACAACCAAATAGTGTCCTGTTGTGTGAATGGATGGTCACCTGGGCTGCTCCCGGTCACGCTGCTGTAGGGGAGCACAAACATGGTGGTAATGTAGTTGTCCGTGAATCGTGGTTTCTTTTGTGCCTTTGCAAACGTCCTTCTGGGAACGGGTCCCCAGGCTCACTGGATGGCTGGCTGCAGCACGGAGCCCGTGGCGGCCCTGAGACGGCAGGGCACTGGGCTCTGTCTGTGGCCCGGGAGCCCCAGAGCAAGCAGCCACCATGATTGCCTGTATATGATGTGCTGGGTCCGGGCAGGGCCGGCCGTTCGTGGCTCAGCCCCCCGACACATCCAGCACTTGTGGGTGGCTATTCTTGGTGTCACCCCCCCCACACACACAATGAGGAAGCTGAGGCCAGAAGAATGGAGCCTGCCCCAGGCTGCCTGCCCCTGCCGTTCGTGAGGGGTTGGTGGCGCTCTCCCCCATCTCTAGCCCCTCATCGGCCACTTCTCCCAGGGGCCTGTCCTGGCGTTGGCCCTGGCCACCGTCCCTGTAGAAAACACCTGTTTCCCAGCTACGGCTGCTTTTAGCCCGTGGGGTGCCAAGACCAAGGTGGCCAGCCTGGCTTCTCGGGGACTCCAGACCACACGTCATCGGTCAAGGAATTCATGAGCCAGTGGGACGGTGTCTTCCCACCAGCCCCCCAGAGAGCGTGTGGTCGCCAGCAAATGGGAGACAGGGTTTGGCTCCCGTGTTCCTTAAACACCCCTGTTACACCTGTGCTTTTTTATATTGTGTGACAAAAGGGATTTAAAGATGTAATTTACTGATCAGCTTGCAGTCAGTCCGTAATCAAGAGAGTATTTCGAATCACTCAGGTGGGCCCAGCATCATCACATGAGCCCTTCAGAGCAGAAACAGGAGGCAGGAGTCGGAGTCAAGGCACAGGGTGCTGTTGCCCAGTGGGTCTGCCCCCGCCCCCAGAGCCCGGCCGCAACCCAGCTTCTGCAGAGTGGTGCTTGGGGGAAACGTTCCGGCCGCACAAGAGAGGGAGCGCAGGTCCTGGTGGCAGAGCGTGTGGCGCTGCCGGAACAGACGGATGGACGGATGTGGAAGGAGCTTGGCAATCGAGGGCGGTTTGGGGCACCGGGGTTGAAGCCTGGCCGGCCTTGGCGGACTGCGGGTCGAAGGCGTTGAAGGTCGCGAGACAGAAGCAGGGTCCGCTCAGTGCTGCTGGGCCAGCCGGGGCCGGGATTCAGACCTAAAGACGCACCGACTTCAGTTGAGAGGAGATGCCCGGCCCGCCCTGGCGAAGGCGGCACTTGTGGGTGGTCCTTCTCCGCGGTGCAAACCTGTGGACGGAGGTGTGAGCCAGACCCGGACCCTGCCCTGGTGTCGTACTTGCCGTGGACTGGTGTCAGCCATCCAGTTTCCAAAGTCCCTTTGACTCATTTCTGCCCAGCAGGCCTTTTGATCAAAGCTGTGACTGGATTCTGCCTTTTCGGGGCCTCCAGAGTAGGAAGCTTCGCGCCCCTTTGCTTGTCTGCTGCCAGAAACGCTCTGGGCGGTGATGGTCTCGCGGGGGCAGGGCCTCGGGCACTTTCCAGAGAGAGCTGCTGGGTCCCTGGGCTGCTCTCCGTCCTCCTCCATGGACCTTTCCGGACCGTGTGTTTCCGCATCAGAACTCCCACGAGGGAACCGTGTGTTCTGTACGCGGGCAGTTGTCCTCGAGGTCCCGCCTCCTGTACCGCTCATCTCGTGTGCTGCTGGTGCACGGACAAGCCCGTTCTTGGAGGGAAACGAGGCTCTGCTGCTGAGGGCCCCGGGGCACGAGGGGCGTCCTCCCTGCAGGCAGGCGGGGTGCTCGCAGAGAACGGGGCGCCGTGTCCTGCGCTGGTCAGGCAGGCCCCCAGACCTGAGGCCCCCACGCAGGTGCTCAGGGCACATCCCGGGGCCTCCTGCTGCTTCTCGTCAAGTGGGAGAGGACAGGGTCAGCTGGGAGAAGGTCTCTTCAGCAAAGAGGAGCCAGACTGGGTGCCGGGGGGGGGGGGGGGGGGGGGGGCGGCGGGCTTCTCAGTCTGGTGGGACCGTGAAAGATGCTAAAATCAAGTGATTGGTTTCCAAAGGGTGGCCAAGGGGAGGCCAGGTACCATGGAGAAGAGGTCAGAGTTTGAGTTTACAAAAGGCTATGGAGGGCCGTGAGGGCATGAGGGTGCCCACCAAGCCCGAGTCCTCAGGGAAGGACTTCCCTCGGCAGAAGCCAGAATTTGAGGAGAAAGTCCACCCACCGGTGACAGCTCTGGGCTGTGCCTGTGGTGTCCTGCCGCTCATGACCCGTCCCCGATGGGCCACCCGGTGGACTTCAGGCGCACCTGGCCAGCCACATGAGCGAGAGCCAGTTCCTTGTTTATGCCTCCGACTGGTGCCGCTTCTCCGGGCGACCGTAGCTCCTACGGACGCTGGTGCCAGATGTGGCTCCAGAGCACAGCCTTCAGGAGGGGTCCTCTGAGTGGGGTCCGGGGTTTCCAACTCGGTGCTCTAATCTGACGACCTTAAAAGGCAGCGTCTCCCGCAGGAGACAGGTCGCTGGGAATCCATGGCGTCACGTGGCAAAAGGCACTCAAAATCTTGCCTGCCCTGGATATCCTTACCAAATACCTATGGAAGAAGAGACTGGTGAACGCCTCAGGACGTTTTAGTCAAAGTAACCAGCGCGTGGAATCAGCCAGACAAAGTGGCGAAGGGAAGGAGTGGGCGTGGGCCTCACACTTCGTGTTCACAGCCCGCACAGGGGACTGCAGAGCTCCCGTATCTGCCCAGGAGAAGCCGCAGGCCTGAGACTGCGGGACAGCAGAGCCAGGGTCTGCGCCTCCGGACGGGCAAGTGGGAACAAGCCAAGTTCACCACTGGCACCAAGCTGTCCTCGCCCGTCCTGTCGGTGTGAAGTCCTGCATCGTGTATTTTAATTCGCCGATCTCTGGTTACCGACCAAGCTGTGTTCGCCAGCTGCTGCCGCCTCCAGCTTACGACGTGCTGGGTGAGGCAGTCGGTGGAGCGGGCCTGACGCCGTCCTTCGAGAGGCCCGTGCAGAAGCGCTTGGCCAGCAAACCGTTCCCTCGCTGATACGGCACTTGCCTGAAATGCTGAAGGTGGCTCACCGTGCCTGCAGCGTCCACACGGCGTGTGTTCTGTGTGGGCCCCCCCCGCCCCCCGTCTCTCTGGGAGTCGGCAGTTTGGGCGTAGGCCGGGCCGAGGTGCCCGTGTACCCGGCCCCGGCACAGCCCCTGCGGCTTCGCCTGACAGCCAGCGCTCCCTGCCACGTGCCCCCGCTGCTGGATGCACCCCGTGCCTCTAGCGCCTCGCCCGTGTGCCTTTGCACGTGTTCGTTTTGCTTCGTATCCTTGCCCCAGAATCAGCCTTTGCCATTAACGAGAACACATACGAGTCCTTCTAGTGAGCCTGGGGGCTTTGGGGACCCTGCCCTGGAAAGGTCTCCCCTGGCTCCATCCCTCTGGCTTTGCTCTTCACCTTGGCAGGAGGTGGGGTGAGCCCAGCCACTCGGGTAAAGCCTGGAACTGCACTGACAGCCGGTCAGGTGAGGGGAGGGAGGCGGCCTCCCACCTCTCTGCTCCGGCCCTCTCCACCAAGCCTCGCTGCCTCGCTCGGCAGAGCTCACCCGGGAACTTGGCGGTTTTGCCAAGAATTGATCTCACACCCAGAAGCCTGCTGAAAGTCTCCTCAGTTCTGCTGAGCCGGCAGTCGGGTCTCGGGGCCTCCTGCGGACTCACCGCCTACGGACAGCTGTCCTTCCTCCCTCTCCAATCCTTTCAGCCTCAGCTTCGCTCACTTGCGCAGAAGCGGTAGACTCTTTGCCCCGCGCCCTCCAAAGCCCAGGGGCTGTTTCAGCACGAAGCCGATGCCCGGCTGCCCTCCGGTCGTGAAGGAGATGGGGATCTGCCGAAAGCTGCCTCTGCGGCAACCGAGATAACCTCCGTGGTTGGACCTGTCTTGGCCCAGCTTGTGACCCTTTCCTATACCGCTGGCCTTGGTTTGAAGGTCTTCTGTGGGAAGTTTGGGTCCCCCCAGGAACACGTCTGACACAGCACTGCTCCTTTCATCGCCCTCTTTTCTGGCCTCGTAAACACGTGGAGGCGTTTTCCCTCTTTCTGCAACTTGGAGTCATGTTTGAATTCTCTTCTCCTCCAATGTTGGCTGACTTCCTGCGAGGCTTCCGGGCCTGACATGTTAGGGGAAGGGGTTTCTGGAGCTGATTCTTTCTTAGTGAATAATTATAGGACTGTTTAGTTGTCTGCATCTTCTTGGGTCACTTTTGGTGATTAATCTTTTTCTGGAACGTGTCCCTCCCGCCCCGTGTCCCAGATCCACACCGTCGTTGGTGTTCTCTGCGTGAGTCCCGCCGTGCCTGCAGCACTCACGCTTCTGGTCTCACCGTCGGGCACTCGCGCTCCTCCGTTTCTCTTGATCTTACGGAGATTTGTTAACTTAATAAGTCTTTTCAAAGTACTGGTATCTGGTTTGTTGATCCTTTCTATCTCATTCTTGTTTTCTGTCTCATTAACTTCTATTCTTATCTTTATAGTTTCCTTCCTTTTGCTTTCTTGGGGTTACTTCCAAGTGGGGTGCTCCTTAGCTCCTTAACTTTCAGGCTTTTGAATTTGATGATGTAAACATTCAAGACCATAAATTTTTTCTTGAAGTACCGTTTCCACTGCATTCCATCAGTTTCGATCTGTAGTACTTTTCTTATTCCATAGTTGTAATAATTTTTTTTTTAATTTTTTTTTTTTCAACGTTCATTTTTTATTTTTGGGACAGAGAGAGACAGAGCATGAACGGGGGAGGGGCAGAGAGAGAGGGAGACACAGAATCGGAAACAGGCTCCAGGCTCTGAGCCATCAGCCCAGAGCCCGACGCGGGGCTCGAACTCACGGACCGCGAGATCGTGACCTGGCTGAAGTCGGACGCTTAACCGACTGCGCCACCCAGGCGCCCCAGTTGTAATAATTTTTGAGTGCCTGTTACAATTACTTATTTGACTCAAGAGTTCTCTAGAAAACTATTTTCTAATTTCAGAAAGCTTGGAGTTTTAGAGCTTTTTAGTTCTCTTTTTTAAATGGATTTCTAACCTAACTGAATAGTAATCAAGGAGCATCGTCTATATAGTGCTAATTTAAATGTTTGTGAAGACTTGCCTTATATAGCCAAGTAGACGATCTTTTTAATCAATGTTCCATGTGGGTTTTTGTTTTTAATGTTTTTTTTAACATTTATTCATTTTTGAGAGAGAGAACAGAGCATGAGACAAGGAGGGGCAGAGAGAGAGGGAGACACAGAATCAGTCTCCAGGCTCTGAGCTGTCAGCACAGAGCCCAACACGGGGCCCTAACTCACTGACCGTGAGATCATGACCTGAGCCAAAGTCCGACACTCAACTGACTGAGCCACCCAGGCGCCCCCCATGTGGGTTTTAAAAGGATACATATTCTCCTCTAATCATGCTCATTTCTCTCTCTCTCTCTCTCTCTCTCTCATACATACACATACTCAGTAGATCAAACTGAATTAATATATTTCTCAAATCGTCTGTACCTCAATTATTTTTCTGCCTAATTCTCTGTACTGAAGTCTCCTATGATGGTGGGTTCATCAAATTCTTCTTGTAGTTGTGTCAGCATTTTCTTTATATGTTTTTAAATGATGTTATTAGGTGCATATGCATATAATTTTTAGACTTCTTATATCTTCTTGTTTGAAATCTTTTACAATTATTACCTAACAATAAACCTCTTTGGCTCTAGTAATGCTCTTTGCCATAAAGTCTATTTTAACTAATATTGATGTCATTTCTCCAGTATTCTTTGGTTAGTATTTGTATGTCATTCCTAGTCCTTTTACTTTCAACCTTCCTTTACTCTTGTAGACTAGGTGTATTATATGCGTTTCTTATAAGATGCTTCTAGCTGAATGTGAAAAAAAAATCTAGTCTGACAATCTTTGCTTTTTAAATTATTAGGTTAGTCTGTGTGCATTTAATGTAATTGCTAATACCCTTTGGGTTCAGTTGTGCTCCCCTAACTTCTGTTTTCTGTTGCTTCTCCTTCTGTTCTTTTTTCCCTTTGTTTCTTAACATTCTTTTAGCTTTTCACCCTTGTTCTATTTTTCTATTAGTTTGAAAGTTATAAATTCCATTTCTTATTTATTTGGGGGGGGGGGATGCAGAGAGAGGAGAGAGAGAATCCTAAGCAGGCTCCACGATGTCGGCGCAGAGCCCAACATGGGGATCCAAGTCACGAACCGTGAGATCGTGACCTGAGCCAAAGTCACAAGTCAGACGCTCACCAACGGAGCCACCCAGATGCCCCTATAAGTTATATTTCTGTCCTTTTAGAGATTATGCTAGAAATTGTAACATTTATATCTGAGTTAACGTTGTCTAGAGTTAAAGTTAATACGAGGATCTTAGATCAAGTCGGTTTTCTCCCTCCCAACTTACCTGTTGTTATTTTCCAATATTTTAACACGATGTGGTTTTTCTTGATTCTACTAATTAGACATCATATTTATTTTGTGTATTTGATGGCTTGTAGAGTTTATGCTGTGTGCATGTGCCCTTGTACAACAGAACTTGCTCCAAGAAGAAGCAAGCTCTTTCTTGCTAAAAGAACTTCTTTTACTAC
Organism: Leopardus geoffroyi; assembly: GCF_018350155.1. Taxonomy (NCBI): domain Eukaryota; kingdom Metazoa; phylum Chordata; class Mammalia; order Carnivora; family Felidae; genus Leopardus; species Leopardus geoffroyi. The sequence continues at coordinate 93,849,668 of NC_059342.1, read as the reverse complement.
ATCATTTCACTGGGGCTATTTTTCCCTGAAAAATCTCTATGTCCTCTCTCCTGAAAGAGAGTGTTCTGGGTTTATAACTATAGTTTGACAAACTTTGAAAATAGCCCATTGTTTTTTGGTGTCCATCGTTGCTGTTGAGATGTTTGTTTGTCATCAGTACTTGGTCATTTCTTTTTTTTCTTTTCTTCTTTTTTTTTTAGGCTTATTTATTTTTGAGAAAGCATGAGCGGGGGAGGGGCAGAGAGAGGGGGAGACACAGAATCAGGCTCCAGGCTCTAAGCTGTCAGCACAGAGCCCAACATGGGGCTTGAACTCACGGACCGTGAGATCATGACCTGAGCCGAAGTCGGACACTCAACCTGACAGAGCCACCGGGCGCCCCTATGCTTGGTCATTTCCGTATACCTTGTCTGTATATTTTCTCTTAACTTTCCATTCATTTCTTCTTTCTTCATATTTACTTCAGTTGTGTTTGTTTGTTTTGTTTTTTATTCATCACACAGACGTATGTTTGTTATCACTACAAGGTAACCACTCGCTTTATTGCTTTTTTTCTTCTTTTTTGGGGTAAAATATACAAAACATTGATCATTTTAACCATTTTTAAGTGTACACTTTAGTAACATTAAGGACTCGTAGTGTTGTGTAACCCTCACCACTATCTAGCTGCAGAAATTTTTCATCATCCTAAAGAAAGGCTTTGTACCCATTAAACATTCTCCATCCCCCTCCCCCACCCCTGGGGCCCACCATTCTGGTTTCTTTCTCTATGAGTTGGATTTTTCTGAATACCTGATATATGCAGAATCGTACAGTATTTGTCCTTTTGTGTCTGGGTGATTTCATGGAGCAGAATGTCTTCAGGGTTCATCCACATTGTAGCGTGTTGGACTCTCCTTCCTTCTTAAGGCTGAATAAATTCCAGCGTGTGTGCGTGTGTGCGCGTGTGTGTATGTGTGTGTGTGTGTGTGCGCGTGCGCCCACTCACCTGGACGCTTGGGTCCTTTCCACCTTCTGGCTGTTGTGAGTAATGCCAGTGCGTACCTTTCTGTCCAAGTATCTGTTCAAGTTTCCGCTTCCAGTTCCTGTGTGACTGTGCCTAGAAGCGGGGTGGCTGAATCATATGACGATTCTACGTGTAACTTTTTGAGACGCTGCCATACTGTTTTCCATGGTGAATATACCATTTTATTGCAACCAGCCACGCATGAGGGCTCCAACCTCTCTACATCCTCACTAACGCTTATTTCCCCTAATGGGTGCGAAGTCATATCTCGTCGTTTGCATTTGCATTTCTCTAACGATTAAAGATGTTGAGTGTCTTCTCACGTGCTTGTTGGCCATCTGCACGTCTTCTTTGGAGAAATGTCTATTTAAGCCCCTGGGCCACTTTTAATTGGGTTATTTGCTTTTTTGTTGCTGACTTGTAGGAGTTCTTTATACGTTCTGGATATTAATCCCAGAGCCGATACATGATTTGCAAATATCTTCCCTCACTCTTCACTTTCTCGATAGTGTCCTATGATGTACAATTGTTAAATTTCCATGAAGTCCAATTCTTCTGTTTTTAATTTTGTTGGCCTTGCTTTTGGTGCCATATCCAAGAAATCGTTGCCAAATACAATGCCATGGCATTTCCCACACCACGTTTTCTTTTAAGATTTTTAGTTTTTGGTTTCCTTTTAGTTTTAGGGACACCTGCATGACTCTGTCGGTTAAGCATCCAACTCTTGGTTTCAGCTCAGGTCATGATCTCATGGTTTGTGAGTTCGACCCCCGTATCGGGCTCCGCAGCTGGCACCGTGGAGCCTGCTTGGGATTCTCTCCCTCTCTCCACACCCCCTCTCTATCCCTCCCCTGCTCATGCTGTCTCTCTCTCTCTCTCTCTCTCAAAATAAACAAATGAACTTAAAAAAAGAGATTTTTATAGTTTTAACTCTTACATTTTTGTGTTGGCCCCTTGCATACTTCAGAGATCACCAGGGATTGTTTAGAATGTGCCGAACCCATCAATATCGCCGTGTTTGACGTCTCTGTGCATTGCTGCTGTCACCTCATTGATGGGTGCCCTGCCCCCCTGTGGCATGTGAGAGCTTTCCTTGGGTCCTCAGTCCTTTTCACGTGACACTTGTGGACTCTGATGACTTCTTTGCTTTCTGACACGGCGAGATGTGCCCGCCTCACTGTGTGCATTTTCTGCCTCAGACCTGGAGTCAGCTAGTTCTCCGAAAAGAGCCCGATTCCCTTTCCACCTGTTTGGAAACCAGTCTGGGCACAGGCTGCTCCTGGCTACATGGTTGTTCTCACTTGGAGGCCTTTGTGGTAGACAGAGTGATGAAATACTTTTCAATGTGTGTGCACACACAGGCACGCACGTGCACACGCACGTGTGAAATTCGTACCGAAGCTCCCGTCGGGCCTGAAGCCGTGGTGCCACCTCCCTGGTTCCCATGCTCACCCTTCCTTCTCCCACCCGGACCCAGCTCAGCACCAGCGTCGGCCATCTGTCTTTGGCACAGTTGGCAGCGAGCATTTCGAGGGATGCCGCCGGAGTCGGCACCGGCGACAGGACCGCTCGCTGCCCGGCTTCTTCGCCCTGGCCGCTAGCACGGCAGCCTGGAGCTGCGCAGTCAGTTCGCCGCGCTTTCGGGGCGCTTGGAAGACTTCTTTGTCTGCAGTTCATTGGTCTCATCATCTTTGGATTTTTAGAGATTGCTTTTTTGATTTCAAATTTTGTTTGCAATTATGTAAAATGGTTGCATGATTTTAAGACCCGATCTGCACAATGAGGCAGCGGCCCAGGACTCTGCTGGCCGCGCAGGCCCCAGGCGGGCAGCCTGGGGGCCGGGGTGGGGGGTGGGGGTGAGCGGTGGTGGCAGCAGAGGCCGGACAGGGCAGAGGCGAGGGCAGAAGTAGCCCTTGTCCTGGAACCAGCCTGCCCCTCACCTGTCCCTCTGCCTCCCCACAGGTTGCCAGGCAGGAGGGAAGGATCATCTTGACGTCGGGGCTGCCATACCACAAGGTGGGGGCCCTGAAGATGGCTCATCTTTCCAAGGGAGCCTCAGCCTGGCCCTTGGGCCACCGCCCTCGGGGTCTGCTCGCTGCGGGGGGGCTAGTGGGAGTGGGGGCTGACAGCTGTCCCGCTTGGGGGGACGAGCTGGGGGGGAGGAGCCCTTGGCCCCGGAGCCCAGGGAGGGGAGGTGGGCCTGGAGAGGCTCTGGGTCCTGTGCCCGCGGCTCAGCGGCTGTGCTTCCGTGCAGCTCCGGGCCCAGGTCGGGGCTGGGCGCTGCCTCTGGGTGGACTGCTCCCTCAAGGCCCGTCAGCAGGCCAAGGCCGTGCTCAGGCATTTCAACGTTCGAGTCACCCACGCAGACATCTTCAGCCGCTGCCAGGTGAGTCCCACCTGCCCCCGGCCTGCCTTGGGCCAGTGTGTGAGCCCCAGGGCTGTCAGGAAGCCACTGCTGTGACAGGAGACCCAACGTGTCTCTGGCTGGTGGCAAGACAACAGAAGTCATGTGCTTTAGCGTTTGTGCCCTTCCAAGCGGCCGCCGCCGCCCCATCTGGGGCAGATGGGCACCACCGGGTCCATTCTAACGTCTAGAAAGGTCTGGGTCGGGAAAGCCGTGTCTAGGGTTAAGATCAGAGAGGGGGGTCTGAGGCCTGAGTCCTGTCTGCCGATTCGGACCAGGGAGGGGGCGCCCTCCTCTCCCTTCTCTGCCGGCCTGGGTGCACCGAGTCCTAGCCCCCATATCCGGCTTAGGGGGAGGTGGTGCAGGCCGGGGCGTGGCTGCACTGCGGCATGGGGTCCCCACAGGGCACAGTCCTAGCGCACCTCAGTGGCTCCTGGTGCAGAGTGCTGGCTGTTCCCGGAATATTTGGAGTTGGGGCCATGATGAAGCTCTGTGAGGAGCACCTCTCCAAGCCCAGTTGTTTGGTGGACACTGGGCCTCACCTCTGCAGCGCAGGGGGGTAGGGGGTAGGGTCTCCAGCCAGGCTCATGGGACATCATCCCACCTTGGTGTGTCTGCGTCTGGAGATGGGGCACCCTGAGGGCAGGCATGCAGCTGAGTGTGAGGGAGACAGGAGGGAGGGAGGCCCTTCTTCAGGTCCTGGACCCCCCTCTACCCAGCTTCAGGTACAGCCTGTGCCGACCCCGGGCCCCCGGCCCTGCCAGAAATGACTGCGGTCATCCCCATCCCGGTGGCGGGGCCCTTTCCTTCAGCGAGCTCTGGCAGGACAGGAACCTTGTCTGCGGCCTCTCTTTGTCTGTGCTCAAGCCGACAAGTGTTGTAAAGACCCCAGGACGTCCGGGATGCCTGGGAGGCATTTTAATGAGCTTTTCAGAGCCTCTGCTGCTAAGTTTTCTTGAGAAAACAGGAAGTTGGGTAGCTGGGAGGAAACCCCCACCCGTGCCCCGGGAAGCCTCATGCTGGGGAGCAGGCTGACCTCCTTCAGGCCTGCGAGGGCACCGAGGGCAGCCGCACACGGAAGAGTGTCCCCGGCCCCACCTGCCCCTCCGCCCTGGGCGGTTGTAGAGCCCCCCTGCCCTGCCAGGTGCGAGGGGCAGGATGCAGAATGTGCCCCAGGGAGGTGGGGTGGGTGCAGTGTGGAGCCAGCTCAAAGGCTGGGAGGCAGAGTTGCACCAGCCCTGATAGGGGACCAGCAAGTGCCCTGGCCAGAGAGGGCAGCTCTCCAGCACCCCAGGACAGAAGACAACCCACTGGGGGGACACCGTGTCGTCCGGGGGCACAGAGGTGCTAAGACCTATTCTGGCTGCAGCAGGGAGCGGGTGGGGGGGGGGAGGGAGCCCAGGTGAGAGGTGGCATCTGTAGCAGGTGAGGAGTGGGCTCGGGTTTCAGGCTTTGCCCCTGGCCAGCAGGGAGGGAAGGTGCTGGGTCTGGGCTCCCTGGGGTCTTGGTCTGGAGGCCCACGCATCAGGCCCTCTGGGTTGGGGACGGGCATGGGGAAGGGGAAGCCTCGGCTCGGGAGCTCTGCCCAGCACCGTCCTTATTTGAGGTGTATATGCATTCAGCCAAGACTAGCTGGGGAGGAGGACAGACAGGGTCCACGACTTGGTGCCATGCGACTGCACTGGCCGAGAAGCAGAGGGCAGCCACCCCAGGCTCGAGAGGGGGGGGGCGGGAGGGGGCGTCCCAGGCAGAGACCCCTGTGTGTGGCTGCAGTCAGGGGCTGGCTGACAGGCAGCAGGCAGGAGCACAGGTGTAAGGCTGCATGTGGACGCCTGACGGGCCTTTGTCAAGAAAGGGCCCAGAGAGCTTCTGGTTCCAAGGCTGGCCAGCGGCCTCCAGCTGAGCTCAGCTCCAAAAGAAAGTGTGCTGGGTGTGCCCCAGGGCAGGACCCTCCCTGGGTGGCAGATAACTGTGTGGGAGGGTCCAGGAATGTGCACAAGGAGCCTGAAAGGCCAACTCTATGGAGCCAAGTGGGCAGAGAAAGGGGTTTCTGAGAAGCCAGGATTTCTAAATTTGGAGCTGGCCGTGGTCACCACAGAGACATCTGGGGAAGCGGTGGGAGGACTAAGCTTACTCTGTGTCAGTGAGCTGGTAGTATTAATGCTTGGGCCTGAGGCCGGGGTCCCCACGCATGTTCTCAGACCAAATACCCAGTCATTGTGAGCACAGGTCTGGGCAGGCCTCCGGCCACATTCCCACCCAGAGCTCCTGGAGCCCCTCCGCCACGGCATTCCCAGCTGAACCCCAGGAGCTCAGCCTGAGAAACAGCCAGGAACGCCCAACCACCCCATCCTGCACACTGGCCACCCCTACTCCCCACCCAGTTCTCAGGGCCAGGCAAGGTAGACGGGTGGCAAGCACCGAGAAGCCCCGAAGAGGTGCCCCACAGACGTTCCCAGGCGATGGCCCAAAGCTCAGCGAAGCCACTAGGCTGGCTCCACGTGGCCCCATGGGCTAGACTGGCTTTCGAGCCGGTCTGGACATGAGAAAGTGCCGGCCGCTGACCAGCAGGGAGCGTCACACTCAGGACTGACCCAGGGAGGGCCTCTGTCCTCAGGGCCCCGCCCTGTGCTCCAGTGGGGCCTGCGCACCCTGGACGCTGGCTCAGAGCCCCTGCCGCCCGGCCCGGGCTGGAGCTGGCTGTCTCCCTGGAGACCTCCCACTGCCAGGCTGACTTTCCATTTTCTTTTCCTTCCTTATGCTATTTTAGTGCCATTCCCGGAGGGAAAAGCCACTTGACACACAGGCATTCCCAGAGTGAGCCTGGCCACTCTCTGGGCTGGTGCATCAGGGTCCAAGGCGGGAAGCAAGTCAGAATGGGAGAGGGCTGGTCCAGGCCTGGGCTAGGTACCCGGCCAGGGGTCCATGGCCGTGCCCCACTCTAGTGCCCAGCACCTGCCTCCAAGCTGTGTTGACACTCGGCATGTGCCTTGGGCACAGGGTCCACTTTCTGGGGCATCTGCACATGAGGACAGGGAGCCACGTGGTGGAGGCCAGAGGTGGGCAGGGAGGCTCGGGTGAGGGGGTGGTGGGTCTCCTGTGGCGGGCAGGGTCATGGACCCCTGAAAATGGCCACCTGGGCCTGGGATCGTCCGTCAGGAACATCCGCCAAATGGATGTTCCCAGTGCCGTCCGCTATGGGAAAATATTTTATCAAAGAGATTGGAGTTAAAAAAAAAAAAAAAAAAAAAGCGTAAGCAGGAACCCCTGACATGGCCCAAGTGTAATGTCTATTTTTACTGTCCCTCTGGTCCCCCTCCGCTATGGTGGGGAGCAGGCTGTGGTCCCCGTGTGCAAGTAGGGCGTGTCCTAGGAGTCAGTGACGTTGGCCTCCGGAAGCGGGCACCCGGGAGGAGAGGCCACTGCAGGACGGTGACCCTGCCTTGGGGAGCTCTCAGGCAGTGCTGGCCACAGGGTCCCCAGGAGACGGAGGGTGTTGGGCCAGAGAGGAGCCTGCAGCTAGAAGAGGTCGGGCCTCAGGCTACAGGCTCACAGACACTCAGGACACCACAGGGCTGGGCGGGGGGCCCCCGGGGTGGAGGCGGACACCGGCCCAGACTGATCTCTGGCAGGGGACGGATGCAAGCAGAGGGCTCCCCTGGCCTGGGGATGTGAGGGGGACTGCAGGCAGCCACCTCCCAGCACCCATGCCCAGAACCTGGGGCAGCGGGGACACCTGTGCCCAGCCCATCCCTGCAGACCCTCCCTCTTTCCTGACGACCAGACTAGGGACCGACAGGAAGAGGGGCAGTGGCCGCTGACCCCGCCCCTCCCCAGCCTTTGTGTCCCGTGGCCCCCAGCCCCGTTCCCACACTCCGTGCCCCCAGGGTCACACAGGCACAAAGGCTGCAGGAGGGGTGGCCACCACCCTGCACAGGGAGAGACCCTGGCCCGCCGGCTCCTAGGCGGCAGGGGGAGCAGCGGGGGGCTCTGGGGGAGGATGGGTTGGGGGCAGCTGGCGTCGGGTTTCCGTGCCGACATGGGGCCTCAAGGACAGTGGGGTCCACCAGGCAGGTTTTGGCAGGGATTAAGGCCAGTGCGCCCCCAGCCTTGGGATGCTAGCCAGGGTGATGTCCCAGCGCGGTCCCTTGGGGCTGACAACAGGGTGGGCCCAGGCCCCACAGCCTGCAGGGCCACCCCCCTGCCCTGCCTCCCTTCCAGAAAAGCCCTGGTCCTCGGCCAGAGCCCAGCTTCAGTTCCCACCAGATGGCCCTGGGGACTAAGGGCCCCGGGCCCAATGGCCTGGCCCCCCCCCCCCCCCCCCCCCCCAGTTTCTGGTGGCTCCGATCTGACCCCAGCCGCTTTAGGAAGGGCTCTGGCACTCCTGGGTCACACCCCTGGCCCTGGCCCATCCAGCAGTCAGCACCGCCTGCTTCATCTCCGCGAGACCCTCATCCTCCACGGCTACACAAGTGGCACCTGTGCCACCCCGCGAAGTGGCCTGGGCTGAGAGGAGGCCCTAGGGCCAGTCCTGTGCTCATGGCCTTGAGACCTGCCAGGGCTCCTCCGGGCCAGTGTCCGGGAGGGTTGACGTGTGAGTCCCCCCAGCCCAGCTCACGCCAGGCGCCCAGCTGGGTACCCGGCCCCTCTCTCCTTCACACATCAGTCTGTGTGGGCTGTGCTCCAAGACCCGGCCATCAGCGATCACGTGCTTCTTAATGGGCCTTCCCGAAGCTCCAGCGATCTGGAGGCCCATCTGGATGGGGCTTCTCTGGCTGGACCCCCGGAATGTTGATGGAAAAGCGAGCCCACGTCCTGTCCACTTTCAGAAGGGGTGACAGGCTGGCCTGGCTACGCTGTGAGGGGGCCACACTGGACACAGGGCCACGGGGCATATGTGCTCAGCCAGTGTCCACAGGTGCGTGGACACTGAGCATGCAGGTGGACTGTTGGTGGCCTGGACAGACGCATCCATGGCCCCGAGTCAGGCCAGTGTGCCCTGGGCCTGAGGAGCTGGTGCAGGCCAAAGACAGACCCCTGGGAGTCTGGGGCAAGGATGGTGGGGAGGTTCCCTCAGGCAGGACAGTGCAGGCCTAGCCATCTGGGCCAGGGCGTCCCTCCGCTGGTCAGCTGGCGGTCACATGTACCAGAGGATGGGCCAGGCACAGCTGGCCGCGGGGGCACCCCCAGTGCTGTCGTCTTGGGCCTGCGGCCAGTTGAGACACCTTGGACACTAAAACAACACCTGGCGCCCACGACACACTGTCTGGGGGTACGGTCGTGTCTCTGAGGACCTAGGTCCTTCCCCCTCTCTGCTCCACACCTCCACACCCGCTGCGCAGCCCCCAGCCACGGAGCTGTCCAGAACCACTGGCCAGACATGGCCGAGGACCGGGCTCTGCAGCAATGGAGGGAGGGCAGAGCCCCTGGTGACCAGCCGGGCCTCCGGGCTGGAGAGCAGAACAGCCCCACACCGGCCGAGGGAGCCTGGGGCTCAGGGACTGAGGCACACCGAGGCCGCACACAGCCAGCTTCGGGGTTACCGGCAGGCTGAGACAGACACCCTGCCCCTGGTGTCGGCACACCGCAGCCTGCGGCTAAATCGTGTGAAATTCACATCTCAGCGTCCGCAGATAGTTGTCTTGGCAGCAGCCCTGCCTGTGTGTCCTTACACTGCCCACAGCTGCTTTCTCAGGGACCCACCAGCCCTTCCAGGGGACTGACCCTTGCCTAGGGGCCTGGCTGGCATCTGACCGGGGAGGTGGGCACTCTTCTTCCTTTTGAACGATTGCCAGCCCCAAAGCAGAAGTGGGGCCCAAGAGCCAGGGGGCAGTGAGCTGCGTGGTGGGTGGCCATGGGCCTGGATGGGGATGGCAGGCCTGAGAGCACGGACCCACTGTCCACTCAACCCTAGATACAGAAAGAAAGGCCTGGCTGGCCTCAGGGGTGTAAAGCCAGCGGCAGCCAGCCCCCCTTGGGGCTGCAGGGAGAGGAGGCCATGGGCAGCCATGGATTGGGTCTGGGGAGGGCCCACGGGTGGTAAAACAGGGTCTGCCAGGCAGGGACCAACGGCTGGATGGCCGGTGCAGCAGGGAGCTGGGGGGGGCGGGGGAGGGGCGGGGAGGGGGGCAGGAACATCCATGAGTCACCCGCACTGCCCCCCCCCCCTCCCGCCCAGCCTCTCTTCCCTCCCTGGCTGGGGCTGGGGAGTGGCGCATATCCCCTCCTCCCTCCCTCCCAGGGGGCCCTGCTCACTGCCCACTGTGAGCGGAGCACATTCAGGACAAGTGTAGACCCCAGAGGTCACTGAGGGCAGATGGGGCGTCTGAGGCAGAGCAGCATGCCTGGAGGGCCCTCTGCTCTGGCAGGATGGGGGCTGGGTGTGACCCCAGCCAGCCAGGGACAGGGAGGGGCCTTGGAAGAGTAACCCCACAAAGGGAGACAGGCCTGCTCGGCCAAGCCCGAACTCCTCCCTTGAGGTGGGGGAGTAGGTGGTGCAGGGTCCTTCAGGGAAGTGGGGGGAGTCAGGCTCCAGCAAGGACTGCTGCTTCCTCCCCTCATCTTGGAAAACGCATTTCAAGGCATAGGTGTGGTGGAAGGAGCCGCCTCTCTTAGCCTGACTCAGTGGCCCTGGGAAGAGGCAGGGAGGAGAGGACCAGGGGACCCCTGCCCTGTCTCAGCCCCCACTCAGGCTGGCTCCCCACAGTGCTGGGCCCATCGTACTGTGGCCCCCTTGGCACCTGATCTCCCACCCTCCCCACTTGGTCCACCAAGCCCCAGGTTGTCTGTCACTTCCTCCAGGAAGGCCTCCAGGCCCCCAGCCCAATCTCTAGAGCATCACCACTCTTTGGAGGAGTACTTTGGGGGCTCCTCTCTCCCTTGGCTGGGAACACAGTAGGGCAGGCCTGCTGTGAGTGAAAGGCAGGCCCCACAGACATTCAGACAGCTTCAGACCCCAGGCTTCAGGGCTCCAGTTCCCTTCCAGGCCGCTGCCTGCTGTCTGAGGGCTTGGCTCCACTTGTCTGTTGAAGGGGGACAACCAGAGCTGATCCCGGCTGGCACAGCCTCGGGGCCCCTCCCCAACTTCCTTAGCCTGCCCCCCCCCCGCCCCCGTTGCCTCCCTTGGCCCTAGGTGGGAGGGGTACCCCAGCCCCCCTGGCCCCGGGTCCTGGCGCGGGAAGGCAGGCGCAACCGTTTGCTTTTGAATCTCGGCCGGGTGTCCTGAGTGGCCCTTTCAAAGGCCGGCCGGGGGCGGGGGCCGTTCCCAGGCGCGCCCCGCCCTCCCCGCCCGCCCCTCCTCCCGCTTTCCCACGCGGCCCGGCCGCCGGCTGGTTCTCACGGCCCGCTGCCCCTCCCCCGTCTGGGAACGGGCCGCGCTGCGCCCGCCGCGCTGGGGTGCCCGGGAGCCCCAGGATGGGGGGGGGGGTGCGCCTGGCGGGGGGGTTACTGGAGGGGGTGCCGCCTAGGGGTTGCTGAGGTCGCCAAAGGGAGGCAGACAGCACCCCACACACGGGGCCTGAGGCCAGATTGTATTGGATTTAACCTAGGGCAGGTGCTCTGTGGCCCCCCACACCTCGTGGAGCCACCCAGGGGGCCCTGGCCAACCCTGCCTTGTGCGTGGGGACAAAAGCACCCACTCCTCATTAGGGTCTCCCTGACCGGGAGCAGGTTCTGGGGCCTCGGTTCCTCCTAATACCCTGCAGAGTCTAGGTCACTGGTTTTACGAAGTACAAACACAGACCCCGCAGAAAATAGTGAATACCTTCTCACATAGAACTGTAATCCCATCCCACACTTGATCTGAAATTCGCATTCAGGGCCCAAATTCTCGCTGGCTGCCTGAGGGGGACTGTGACTGTGTCGTATCAGGGTTGAGGAAGCAGGGCAGGACTTGGCTACCAGTCTGGGCCCCCTGGCTCACCTTGGCCTGCCTCCATGAAGGCCAGCCCTGGCCCACCCAAGTGAGCTGGAACAAGGGGGTCCATTCCACCCAGCTTCAGACAGCCTGGGCTGGAGTCGGCCTCACTGCCCCCACGAGGGGGTCTGCACGGGGGTCCCCAGTGGGCCCTGGGCTATGGCTGGTGCAGCTGGAGGAGGAGCTTTTCAGAAGCCCGGGCACCCAGGGTGGGGAGTGGATGCCAAGTAGGAGGCCCACCCGCCAGTCCTATGTGTGGCCACTGCCCAGGGCTCCGGCCTGCAAGCCCCAGAGGGGCCTGGGGGAAGGGCTGTGACCCTCCCGAGTCTCCCTGGCCAGGGTACACCGAGGCGGGGCAGGGCTTCCTGCTCGGGCAGCCTCTGGCTGTCACGCCTGCTGTGCCCCTCTGCCCTTTCCACCCACCACCCTTTTCCCCCCTCCCTCGCCATCAGAGAGACCAGCCGTGTGCTGCTGCAGGTTCAGGGGTATCCACCCCCAGCCGTGGCTATCGGGGCCCTCACTGTGAGTTGTCAGCCCGCCCTCACCCACTGCAGGCATGAGGGCAGCTCTGGAGCTGGGGGGTCCACTCCCAGGGAGTCCAGCAGGCCCTCCCGTCCCTGTAGCAGGAGGCTGGCGGGGAGGGTGTCTGGCTCCAGGCGCCAGCCGCACGTCTGCCTTTGAGGCCAAGGCCCCAGTCGCGGGGTGCTGGCCTCCGAAGGCTGCACAAGGTGGCATCAGCCTGAGCCTGTGCCCCATGAGCCGGTCGCCAGCCGGGAAAGTCCCAGATGCCATTGTCCCCTCCACACGTGCTGGGGGAGGTGGATGTTCAGGTCTCCTGCCACTGAAAATAGAGGCCCCCGGGAGCACCCCTCCTGCACTCCCTGGCGAGGTGCACACAAGCCCCTGTCTACAGGTGTCAGGCCAGACTGCTCATACGCAGACACACTCCCAGGGTCAGGGGACATGTGAAGTGACTCGCCCTGACACGCCCCGTCACACAGGTCCCTCATCCACACCTTGGAACACTCACTCCTGCTCACTCCTGCTCACGCCTCTGCGCTGCTCACGTGCACACACACCCTCAGTGCTCCTGCACCCTTCGTGCCGGAATGCTTACGAGAGAGACACCTGCAGGGCGCCAGCCTCACACACGTGCCCAGCCATAGCCCCTCGGGGACTCCTGCACCCCACACGCCCCAGTGCCAGTGGCTCCTGACCCCCTAGGGAACCCACACAATGCTGACTGTGCCCAGGCCCTGCTGTGTCTGTGGAGACACTGTCCTGAGCCTACAAAGGGATGGGCCCATGGGAACTGGCCTTCCCGGGCCTGGGGACAGGGCTGGCGCTGGAGCACGGCCCCTGTAGGGCTGCTGTCCCGGGTCATAGACATCCAGGTTGGAGGCCACCGGCAGGAGGGGGCCTGCTCCACAGACAGAAGAGCACCGGGGTTGGGTTTGAAAACCTGCCCATGCAGGCCTGTGCATCAGCCCCAGCCACGCGCTCCTTGCAGGGCCTGGGTCCTGGCCCTTCTGTCCAGCGTTCGCCCCAGGCCAGCAGGATGGGGTCACATCACACAGATGCCCTGTGGGCCAGCTGCAGGGAGGGGGCTCCGTCCTCCTGGCCCCTTGTCCCGTCTCCTCTGGGCAATCAGACAACACCCCGTGCCGGGGGCCAACAGGGTCCTCATGGGCAAAGCTGGCTGATGTGCTTGTCTTGGAGGAGGGCCCCAGCAGTCGTGCTCCGCTCCAGGGCCACATCACCTTTGGGGGCAGATGGCTCAGGGCCCCACGAGGTGCTGCCTGGATGGTGTGGGAGAGTGAGGTGTGGAGCAGACCCAGGCCTCACCACTTCCTCTGGGGCTTTGTTCCCGCCCCGTCCGGGCAAGGTGTCAGGCCAGTAGCCTTTCATCCCAGCCCGCTGGCCCTGCACGCGGCACCATTTGTTAGGGTGGCCCTGGGGGCGGTCACGGTGGATGAGCCAGACTGGGGAGGCCTCAGGACAGCAAGTGTGGACTGTAGGGGGAGGTGGCACTTGGCAGGGACCAAATGGGCAGAAAAGCACCCTGGGAACAGGGATGCTGGTGTCCTGAAGTTGAGACCCTCCAGGGCTCCCACTACCCTGACCGGAGCATCCGAGACGCTGGCCACGTGTAGATGTGCTCAGGAAGGTGCCGGAAACCATTCTCAGTGCCGCGTTGGCTTTTCCCACCAGGCGGTGGGACGAAGTGCTGTTTCTTTTCTTCTGCTTTTTTATGCTTCACTCTTGTTCCAATTTGCTCTAAATGAGCAAGAAATAGCCCATTACTCTAGAACATGCCACAGCTTCTGAGTCCAGCCCCCACCCGCCCTGCCTGTGGGTCAGAAATCCCCAAACATGGCCTTCCAGGGCCTGGGCTCCAGAATGACTCCCCTCCTCCCCCACTGGGGGTGGGGGCTGCAGGGGTCTGGCAGGGCCCCCGCTTGGAGCCTGGACCGCACTTGCCATCAGGCAGGAGTGAGGTTTCTACAAGCCTGCCCCTTGCTCAGAAGGAGGGCACCCAAGTGGCCTGGGCCCACTTCCCAGCTGGAGCCTAAAACTCTCAGCGGTGCCTAGTGCCTACCGAGCTGGGGCAGCAGGGTGGTGTGAACTCCCCAGGCAGCCAGCCTGTGGTGCGGAGCTCAGGTCATGGACCTGGCTGCAGGCTGGGCAGGAGGCCCCACTCACGTCCTTCTTAGGGCGGGGGTCCCTTCTCTGGGCTCCCAGCCTAGGCAGGCCCTGCACCCTTAGGAACACGTGTTCTCTCTCATACCCCATGCCCGGGTGAGTCCCAGGTATGGCTTCTATCCCGCCCTCCTCTCTCCCTCGCACCCACCCCCCATTTGCTGAGGCCTGGGGCTCAAGGCTGATGGGGGCCCAAGGGTGTTTACAAGCAACCAACGGGGCTGTGCTGTCCTGGGACCAGGGAGGGCTGGTCGCCTCTGGAGAGGAACGTGTACAAGGGCCCCTCCGAGCTGCCTGCTGGCCCTGCCCAGCCCGTTCTGTGGCCCTGGCTGGGGCATGCCCCTCTGGACTCTACACCTGTGTGCCAGCTGTCCGCTGGTTGTGCACAGCAGACACCTGCAGGCGTGCTGACCAGGGTTGTGTGTGTGTGGGTGGCCCTGCACCCAGGGCAGGTGGGAACACAGACGTTTCCAGGGACGCAGACTTCAGGACAGTTGCTGTGACCTTGCCTGTTGCGCAGCTCTTGGTTCTGGTGGCCACGACCACTCCTTGGGTGAGTGTGACTGCGAATCCTGGGCTCAGACCGCCCTTGGGCATGGCCCCTCAAAGCCCCCCAGCTCCCCCCTGCCAAGTCTTAGCCTCAGTGGAACGGGCAGGTGTCCCAAGTGCCTGCTATAGCCTCTCGTCACACCCCCAAGAAGCCCAGAAAACAGAGCCTCCTGGAGAAGTGGCCAAAGCAGGCCTCTCCCGCCCTCCCCAGGCCCCAGGGAGGGGCAAGGGGCTGCAGAGGGTGGACCAAAAGGTCAAGTCTGCCTAACTCCCGGTCTGTGGGCCCCAGCAGTCCCGATGACCAGTCACTGCTGGCGCCCCAGCCCCTGGGAGGCAACCTCCCCCTTGTGGGCTCAGGTCTCTGGCCGAGACAGTCCCCAGGTGGACAGAGTGCCCTGAGTTGGGACAGCACGGCAAGTGGGTGTTGGCTCCAAGCAGCTGTAAGAGCTGTGCGGACCGGGCACGCAGGTGGGCTCCTGGGACCAGGAAGCCACGAGCCTTCCCAGCCCCTCCAGCCCCCGACTCACCTGGCCCTTCCCGCCCAGCCAGGCTCTGGGGCTGGAGGCCCTCCCCGCCCTCAGACTCCCAGACTGAATGGGGGTACACAGAGACCAGGCTGGACTCACAAGACCATCCCACCCAGCCCCTGTCCAGGGCCTTCCCCGGGACCCCCACTGCAGTCTGTCCAGGCCCACTGGCATCCCAGGGCTCGGGTTCGTGCGTCCCCCAAGGGGGAGTGGGCATGGCCCAGACACCACCTGCACATACCCCCCTCTCCTAAGGGTCAGCGTGAGGACCCTGGTGTGGGGTCCTCGCTAGCCGAGGGCCCTGTAAGCAGGTTACTCAGCCCCTCAGAAGCCCCCTTTCTTCATCATGAAAGGCAATGTCTCCCCCTTTGGTGTCAGGAAGGGACCTCTGCTGGACTGGCACCTAGCCCATGACCAGGCCTGTGCTGGGCCATGGGCCCCAAAGAGCAGGGCCTCAGCCTTGTGTGAGGCAGGTGGACCTTGCAGGGGACGGGGACAGGAGACACAGGGAGCCGCCAGATGCTGGTCCTTCCTGCAGATGGGGAGCACAGGCCAGAGAGGGGGTGAGCATATAGAACCGGCTTTTCCAGTCGGGGGTGGGGGTGGGACAGGGCCTCCCAGGGCCCTATGGGGTGACGGTAGGGCCCAGCAGTGGGCAGCAGCCGTGGGAAAAGCAGCACCGGTGGTTCCCGAGGGTGGGGCCGGGTCCTTGTGGATGGCACCGGTGGTTTGTCTTCGTGCCGTGACTCAGCGTGAGCTGGCAGTCCCGCCCAGGTGTGTGCATCAGGCCCAGGTCCTGGGAAGGCTCCCACCCCCTCCCACTAATGCGGCATCCCTCTCACACCTACAGGCTCCGTCCCCTGGGGGGGCCTGGGTAGCGGGGGAGAAGGGCGAACGCAGTTCTCTGTGGTGGGCAGCCCAGGGCAGCGACCACCCTCTTCCCAGCTGGACCTGGAGTGACCACAGGCTAGACCTGCGGCCAGGGCTCCACCTGCACTCCTGCCCAGGAAGGTCCCTGGGTCTGTGACCGGGAGGCCAGGGCCCACGGCAGACTCCCCGTGCCAGAGAGGTGGCCAGGGGACAGGAGGCACCCCCCCCCCCCCGAGAGGCAGGAGGAAGGGTCCTGCTGGCACCAGCCCTGCCCCAGCCCCACCCAGGCCTCCCCGAAGAGGTGGCCCCACCCTCCGGCGCCCCCAGGCCCTGGCTCCCGATGCTGGATGCAGTACAGCAAGCTCATGGTGTCGAAAGGCCCATGGGAAAAGGGCGTGTGGGGGCAGGGGGCACCGCCCCTGACGTGGGCACACCCTGAGGCTCCAGGGGCTGGTGGCTGCCACCTACCCACCCACCCCTGGGAGCTGTGTCATTCAGGGCACCGGTCAGGCTCCTCCAGGAGGGGCCCGGGAGTGATCCCATGAGCACAGATCATGGACCCCTCCT
The DNA here is from genome assembly GCF_018350155.1 of Leopardus geoffroyi. Lineage (NCBI taxonomy): Eukaryota > Metazoa > Chordata > Mammalia > Carnivora > Felidae > Leopardus > Leopardus geoffroyi. The sequence goes on along the minus strand of NC_059342.1, from coordinate 93,833,130 downwards.
CCCTGTGGCCCCGGAACGCCCCCTCCCAACCTCAGGCCCTGCTCTAGGCTCATCCTCCTCTTACAGGCCGCTCTGATTTGGGGAAGGGCTGTGACTGGCTGTGCATGTGTCCATGAGCACCTGTGCCCACCTGCCTGGGAACCAGTGGCCCCTCCCACTCTCCCTTGGGCCCTCCTTACCTCATCATGGGGACCCTGGGGTCCTTCACCCCGTCGGTCAGTGGCCATCATGAAGCAACCCTGGGGCAGCTGTGTTGGGAGGACAGGATGGGCCCCAGAAGCCCCTGCCCCCACCCCCAGTGTCACTGCAAGGTCAGCAGGGCCGAGCTGAGTGCCTTCCAAGAGCCATTGCACGTCCTAGACAAGGACCCCAAATAGAAGCAAAAGTGGCTTCCCTCCTGATCCCTTGTAGATGTGGTGCCCCGGGGGCAGGGGGGCGGGGTCAGGCAACAGGCATCATCGAGAAGCACGGACACTGAAACAGCCTGGCTGAGGGGCCCGCTGCAAGCCTCTTACCCTGACCCTTTGATGCTGAGCTAGCCCAGGGATGCCCAGGCCTGGTTGTGCCCTCGAGGCTCTGCGATTGGGGCGGACAGCCCAGGTGATGACAGAGGCCCACAGGGTCTCATGAGCCGGAAGAGGCTGCCTAGGGCCCACTAGGATCCAGTGCCGTGCAGGAGGGCTCCCAGGAGGAGGTGTGCCCTGTCCTGCAAGGAGAGGAAGGGATGTGTGCTTTTGTCTCTGTGAAACCCCCTAGCCAGACCTAGAGCTGCAAGGAGCCTGAGGCTGGGGGTGGGAGGTGGGAGGTGGGCGGAGCCTCACCTGGCCTCAGCACCCCCTCTGTCCCCAGGCCTGTAACTGTGACCAGTACCTGAAGGTCTCCAAGGACATGATGAAGCAGCTGGTGAGGCTCAGCAGCCGCCCGGAAGGCCCCAGCATCACAGGTATGTTGCCCCATGGGGTTAGGCGTGGGCTCTGTGGGCTCTGTGGACAGTGGCCCAGTTGTGGGGTTAAACTGCAGGGATGACCAGGGAGGTGCCGGCCAGGGGCCGGTGGAAAGACAGAGCTCACGCTGCGCAAAGGTTACAGGCCCAGGAGGCCAGGAAGCTGAGACACTCAGGGCCCCTCTGGGGTGGGGTCCCCCCCCCCTCTCCGGTCACCCTGCCCTTCACACAGAGTGCACACGCACACAGGCATGTGTGCCGGCACGCACCTGTTTGTACACACTTGTGCACACATGTGCACGTGCACAGATGCACATTTGCTTGCACACTGGCACCTGCTAAGCAATCTGAAGGCAGACGATCCCGGACAGACAGAAAGGAGGGCAAACCCCAGATGTCAACCCCCTCAACCGTGGACCCAGCCTCAGTTTCCGTCCTTGTAAAACTAGAAACTGGAAGGAGACTTTGAAGTCGCTGGCTGGGGCAGAGAGTGTGCCCTTCCATGCCTATCACCGGCTCCCCCGCCCTCTAGAGAGAGGGGCACCAGAGGGAGCCTCGCAGCTCCTCCCCAGGCTCCCGGCTGCTCCTCAGCGGACGGCAAGGATGGGATGGATAGGAGAGTGTCTTAGTGCCCTCTCCAGGGGGGTCAGCCTGAGGTTAGGGTGCCTCTGAGATCCCCTTCACGGCTCGCCGTGGCTCTCCCGGACGGTGACGTCCTCACGAGGGTGTTCTTGTTCTTCCGAAACCCCCTGAGGTTTGGGGCTGGAGCTCCTCGGGTGAGCCATCGTGATGGCCTGTGTCCAGCCCCCAGCAGCTCTCAGCTCTCCACAGTGTGGCCTTGACATGTTCAAGGCCCAGGAAGGGAGGAGCAGGGTACGAGCACTGCCCTCTGCTAGAGCCGCCCCGCCACTGGGCTCCCGGCTCCTCTGAGCCACCAGCGCTCTGCCCAGAGGCCCACGCCTGTCCTGAGGTGGTGGGTGGCCCTCCTGCAGGCCTGCTGGCATCTCGTGGGCCTCCAGGTAAAGGCTGAGGCCGGACTGACTAGGGCGAGATAGGGAGACCAGATGGAGGTCATGGCCTCATTGCGTTGCGGCGGGAGGGGGGGGAGGGGGGGCAGTGCTCATCCATTCAGGCTCTGGCTAAAGTTAATCTGGAGCCATCTGTGGAGAGATGTTTGCCAAGCAAATTAGGGGTAGGACTCTTCTTCCGCCTGCCGGCTAGGACTCCTCAGCCGTCACTGCCCTCACGCCTGCACTGGCCCCTCAGCAGCCCGAGGCCTGGCCACCTCCCTGGAGTCTCCTGTGCTCTTAGCGGAGGTAGGGACCCTCTTGCAGAGTCAGAAGGTCGCCCTGAGCTCCAGCAGGTCCCCTGGGCCCTGCTGCTATGAAACACAGGCCCTGGCAGTGGCTTATCTTCTCATCGCCACGAATGGGATGCCCCCGCCCCCACCGGCCCGTTCTCAGGCCCCCAGTGCCCTAATCGGCCAATCTCACGCCCAGAACTCGTTTCCCAAGGACCTTTGAGCCCCAAGAACATTCCAAGGTGTGAGTTCCCATGGGAGGGGATCAGGCTGGCACCAAAGCTCCTCAGTCCCCTACCCTTTGCCCTTTCTGCTAAGGGTGGGAGGAGAGGCTGGGCACTTGGAGGTGCACTGTGGGCACTGGGGCTGCCAGGACCCACCCTTAGGACAGTCCCTGATGTCCTCAATTGATTGCCAGGTGATGAGGCCACCCAGAGCGAGGACATACAGGAGGCAGGTGAGCCCTGGGACCACCCACTGACAGGGTTTGTTCCTGGCCCAGGAGAGGGGACTGCCCTGAGAGGAGAGGCCCGTGCCCTAGGTGAGGGGTAGCGGGCAGGGCCAGTGGGGAGAGAGGGCCAGGGGTCCGTGGGTAAGATGAGGCAGAGCGTTGGGGGGACCAGGCAGTGTAGGGCAGAGGCACCGGAAAGAACAGGGTGGAGGCGAGACCATCCCCCCAGCCCCTCCCACCCCACCCCACCATAAGGCTGAGAGCTCAGAGTGGCCGCCCACCCCCCACCTTTCCAGGCTCGGCCCCAGAGGAGGCCCCCGGGGGCTGTACCTACGACCCACCTTGCCGCTGGCTGGAGGCCGCAGACCTGCGGGCTGGCGCGCCTGCCACACTGGCCAGTGGCACCCGGCTGCAGCTGGCAGGGGTCCCGGAGGGCGTGCTGCGGCGGCCGGGGCTACGCCATTTCTACTGCTGCTCTGGCTGTGGCAAGGTCTTCTGGGAGGGCTCCCACCTGTGCCGCGTCACCTCGCAATTCAGCCAGATCCTGAGCGGCGCCTCCAGCCCCTGGAAGCAGAGCTGAGCCCCCAGGCCCACGGGCCTGCACTGCCCCCTGGGGCATCCACCCACCCCCCCCCAGCAATACAGGTAATAAAAGTCCTGACCTGCATGGGCCTGCGGCCATGGACTCACTGCACACACCTGGGCCTGGCCCTAGGTGCACCTGTGGCCGTGGACTCATTGCATACACCTGGGCGCCAGCCCCAGGTGCAGAGCTAGGACCGGGGTGGAAGGGATGAAAGTTCTTGCACAAGGTCAGGATGCTCGGACCCTGAGCTGAGAACCGCCTGACACTCGGGAATGAGGCCGACGGAAAGTGGGAAGGACACGCCTGGTAGAGGAAATGGCCTTCACAAAGGCCCGGGGCTGGGACCCAAGCGGCTCCCGTCAGCAGGGCTCAGTGGGGCGGAGGGAGGCGGGGGCACACAGGCCCCCCACGCACTGGGGGCCCACTCCCTTCGCTGTGTTGGCAAACGCCACCCCCCTCTGTCCCACCTTCCTGGGCTCCTCAGACCTTCGGGGAGGCCTCCAGTTCCAGGGAGTGTAGATGGTGGGACCCCGCAGGGCCAGGGCCCTTTAGGCCAGATGTGGCGGGGGTGGGGGTGGGGGGCTTCCTGGGGAACAGGGCCCAGCCCTCTGTGGTGCAAGAGGCAGGGCGGCCACCCTCTAGGGGGGCATCCGTTGTGTCTGGAGGGCCATGCCTGGAGGGGAGGCCCACCTCTGCATCTGCTGCCCTCGCCCCCTCGCCGGCCGGAGTGTGACCCCACATGGCTTCTTCCCCCCGCCCCAGCCCGGTCGAGGTGGCCTCCTCTCATGAAACAGAGTGGCAGCCGAAGCCACAAGGGGGCCCTGCACACGAGAGCGTCCACCCTCACAACTGCAGGAAACAGCCACTGCTCCACCTACTCTCTGGGAAACTGAGGCGCAGGCACCCGTTGCCGACACCCGAGGGCCCCGGGCACCGGTGCCAGGTGGGCGGGGAGAGGGACCTAGACTGCATCTTGCCCTGGCCGCCTCCTCCTGGCTCACTCCCTAGGAATGTGCCCCCCCCCCCCCCCCACATCCCTTTCCTGTCCTTCCTGCCTTGAGCGGAAACCAGCTCAGATTTGGCCCGGGAACCCAGGCGGAAGCCTCAGGGCCCGGGAGCCCGGGGGGGGCGGGGCGGGGCAGGGCTGTTGCCTCTGCCCAGAGCGGGTGCACCTGCAGGCCCAGGTGTGACGGCCTCAGGTACCAGGTGGATGCTGGCAGTGCCAGGCCTACCTCTGCCCCCGCCTGGGCTGGGGGTCAGGCCCAAGAGTATGAGGCTGGGGGCTCATACTGAACGCCATGCACCCATCCTGCCACACTGCCCATCATTTCCTTTCCCTGAAAACGCCCACCTCGTGTCGGGCGCTGGCCCACCCGGCCCCGCAGCAACCTTGGGGCCAGCCGGACCAGATGCTACCGCACAGATGGAGGGAGGGACTCGGAGACTCAGGACAGGACCGGGCTGAGCGGGGGCACCGTGTCAGGGCCAAGCGTGCAACCCTGGCTTCCCCCACCCTTCGGTCACTGCTGAGCCCGAGGGCCACGTGGGGCCGTGGGGGCGAGCAGACACCCCACCAGGGCTCAGGACCTTCTGTGATCGGGGTGCTGCTTCCGAGAGCCAGACCACTGGCCCGCGTCCTGTCCTGGGAGGCAGCCCTGACCACGCTCCTCCCCTAGTAAGGTCAGGAGGAAACCGCCAGGGGTGCCGGCCCCACTGCCCAACCCAGCTGCTTCCTGAAGACTCTGGAGACTCTGTTTGACCCAAGGCCCTGGTGGTGGTTGCAGCTGGTCCTTAACACAAGGAGGCCAGAGCCAGGGACCGGCACGGGGGAGACAGGAGACCACGTGTCCTTCCTGTCCCTCCAGGCAGGCCGGGCCCCAGCACCCCACTGCCCCGCGCACCCTCTAGAGGGAGAAGAGGGCGACTGCGTGGGGCCTCTTTCCCAGTGTGCCCCTCACAGCTACACGCGTACTGTCCAGCCTGCCTTCCCACCTCCCCACCCCTCTGCTGCCCAGACTGGCCGTGTCCCCCCGGGAACCCTCCCAGGCTCACGTACTCGCTGCCAGCCCAGCCCAGCCCCACGGCAACCCCATCCTAGGCCCCAGCCCCCGACGCCTGGTCCTGAGCCATCAGGAGGTCAGCCCAAAAAGCCTTCTGAGGCCCCAGGACTGCCTCAGGCCCCCTCCCAAGCTAGGGGTCAGGCACCACGCCATCAGGGTGGGCTACGGCCCTAGTGCCAGGCCGTGCCCTAAGCGGCCGCGCAGTGATTGTCTGCCACAGTTCCTGCCCCGGGCGTCCTTCCTCCGCTCTGGCCGAGGGCTGAGTGTTTGTTATTTGATCTCTATCCTCTCTCGGCCCTTCTACCAGGTGTCTGGGCTGCTGGGAAGAAACACTCTCCTCTTTCCCACGCTCCCCGACACATTTTAATGAATTAGCTGGAAGCCCCGCCCCCACTGCCCGCCTGCCTGCTCACCCTCCCTCCCCCGCCTAGTGCCTTTAAGGTGGCCGCAGGCCTTGGCCCAGCTCTGGCCAGCCGCCTCTTCTGCGCTGTCCTCCCCAGGCCGCTCCACCCAGACCTTCCCAGCCCATATCCCAGAATGCTCCCCAGGCCGCTCCACCCCTGCCCACAGTGTTCCCCCCCCCAACACCCACTGCTATGAGCCTCTAAAGGAAGGGGGTCCCCAGAGAAAGAAGGGGGCCCTCTCCAACTCTGGCCTCCACCCACCACGGCCCTTCAGGGTGACATCCTTGGAGCCAATAGGGAGAAGGACGGGGTCCTGCCGCATGGTCAGGGTCGAGTCTGTCCCCGCCCCCCCCCCCCCCCCCGACCCCAGGTCAGGGGTTTCTCACTCAGAGCCAGTGAACTGCTTATCTATATACAACACCACCAAGAAACCCCACCCACACCGGAGAGGGGTTTCTCTGGGCCGCAGGGTGGGGCCTGGCTTCCCCATTCCCTCCAAGGCATTTGGAACAAATGTCCTCCTTTTGGACCATTCCTTCAGCAAACACTGAACAAGAGATTACTGGGAGCCAGTGCCCTGCAAGCCCCGCTTCCCCTCCTGTCCTCAAATGGGGCAACTCCCAGGGTGTGGACCAAAGCGGCTCAGACCAGAAATACCCTCCCAGCCACGGCACGGCCACGGGAATCCCATCGGCTCCCCAGAGATAGTGTGACTGTCACCCGAACCCCACAGTGGCAGACCTGGCTACACCTGTCTGACCCTCACGCCGAGCCCTGGGTGGGGCAGGAGGCAACATCAGGCTAGACTCCTGTGGCCGCTCTGTCCCTGCCGGGGGCACCCAAGCCACCGATTTCATGGCCCATGGTGGTGGCCGTGCATTCCCACACTGAGCTCACAGGGCCCCTTTGTCTGCCCACCCCGAAGCCTGCGCGGGTGTCCAAGGGACATTTCACCCCCGGGCTCTGCTCCCGGGCCCTACAGGGTCTCCAGATGCCCTTCTTCAGGTCAGGGGACCTGAACCCACCTGCGCTGGGGCCTATGAACCCCCCCGCCTTCTGGGGATAGCCCTGGGCACTGTCCAGAGATAAATACAGGCCCCAGGGGACAGGGCCTATGCCCTCTTCCCTGATGCCGGGAGGATGCAGGGAAGGGGGTGCTGGAGGTGGTCAGGGCCCCGCCCTCGAGGGGTTCACAGTCCAGCAGTCTCCCTTACTGGGCCCAGGGACCCCACCCGGCAAGATGAGTGGGGCAAGGGAGGGGCTGTTGACGCCGGCACCCCACCCCCACCCCCACCAGGTCACAACCTCAGCTGAACCTAGCACAGGGCCTGGTTCAGGACTCCCGCCTCAGGCCGGGGCTTACCCACCTACACTGTGGGGAGCTCCTGGTGGGAGCAAGGCTGAGCGGAAGAGCTGGACCACCAGCCAGACCACCAGCCTCGGGAAGACCAGAGGGAGGGACTCGGGGAGCTCTCTCTGGCTGCCAGGAGGACGCCGAGAGAGTCCACAACGGTCAGGTCTGAGGGCAGCTGGCCAGAGGCAGCCAGCCCTGGGGTGGCCTTACCCAGTTTTTCCTGCGATTCTGCTGCGACTCGTTCCAGAGCACAGAGCGAGATGGGGGGCACACGCCCACCCACATATGTCTCCAAACACGGGGCACACCGGGCAGGTGCCCACGGGAGCCCATCCCCAAACAAGGCCTGACAGGGGGGGACTCCCGGGCTGAGGCCCAGGGCCGCCTCCTCGGGAATTTCCAGCCCGCTTCTGAAGGAATTGAAGTTCCTGTGTGCTGCCCTGCTGCCCTGGGCCTACTGCTCCGAGACTCATTCCTGCTCGATTTCCAGCCACCAGAGCCCAGCTATAAGCTGTAAAATCCTAATGAGGAAATCTGGCGGGAGTATTAGAATGTCAATAAAAAATGGGTTTACAGATTGGAAATGAGTCACTGCTGGGCTTTCTTTCGGTCCTCGGTGCCCTACCTGGGGCTGCTCACCTGGCCAGGCCTTGCCTGTCCCTAGTCGTGCTGATGGAGGTGGCCCAGGAGAGGGAAGCAGGCCCTGAGGTCCGGCCGACTGACCTCCCCGCCTTGGAGGGGCTTCTGAGCACCTCCAGCCCCCAGCTTCCTCCTGTAAAGACCCTGCTTCGTCCGGGTGGGACCTCAGGGTTTGGCTCCTCACGCTTGTCGGGTTGGGGGCAAAACACGGGGTGACCCAGGCCGCCAGAGGAGCAGCCCTCGTTCAGGAAAGACCGCGTGGCCCAGGTCACACGCCCGAGCTGTTCGTGGACTCGTCACCCGCGTGGACTTCGTGTCCTGGGGGCCAGGCTGAGCCAGTCTTGTCGCTGCGCACCCAGCCCGCGAGGAACGCAGAGGGTCTGCGGCCCGCGCTCCGGAAGCGCGGAGTGAGACCCGGGCTCTCCACCCGGGCCTCCCGGGTCTGAAATGTCAGCGAACCCCCACCACGGGTAGGCCGCCCTTCGGTGCACCTCGGGGTTGCGCTCGGCCGGGGATCGGGCCCGGGTCTGTCCGCGGAGGGAGCTTGGAATTCCCCGAGTGGCAGAAAGGGGAGTAGGCGGGACGACCGCGGGGGTGCGGAGAGCAAGGACCCCCCGCTACGGCCACCTGGCCCCCTGCCGGCGACCAGCGCCCCCTGCCGCGAAGCGCGCTACCGCCCAGGCACGCCCCGCCCCCGCCCCGCCCCCACGTGGGCGCCGCCCAATCATCCGGTCGCCGGCGCGCGCGTCACGGGCGCCCTATTGTTATGCAAATATAAAGGGAGTAAAAGGCGCCCCGGCGCGGCGGGCGGGCGGGCGAGTGTAGCTGCGCGTGGGGAGGCGCGTGGGACCCGCGTGGGAGCCGCAGCGAGCAGGGACCCGGAACGCGCGGCGCCGCCGCCGGGCCCGCCGGCCCCCGCGAGCGCAGTGCCCGCCCCCGTCGCCCGCTCGCCCGGGCGCGGCTGGATGCGGCGGGGGCCCCGCGGCGGCGGCCCCCGGCCCCCAGAGCCCGGAACGCCCAGGGGCGGCGTGCGGGGCCCGGGGGCGCCGCGCCCTCCATGCGCCGAGGCGCGCCCCGAGACAGCCGGGGGCCCGCGCCGCAGCCGCCGCCGCCGCCGCCCGCGCTGAGCCCCGGCGCGGCCCGCGGCCCGCGCCCGGAGGCAGCATGAGCCAGGCCGAGCTGTCCACCTGCTCGGCGCCGCAGACGCAGCGCATCTTCCAGGAGGCCGTGCGCAAGGGCAACACGCAGGAGCTGCAGTCGCTGCTGCAGAACATGACCAACTGCGAGTTCAACGTGAACTCGTTCGGGCCTGAGGGCCAGACGGCGCTGCACCAGTCGGTCATCGACGGCAACCTGGAGCTCGTGAAGCTGCTGGTCAAGTTCGGCGCCGACATCCGCCTGGCCAACCGCGACGGCTGGAGCGCGCTGCACATCGCCGCGTTCGGCGGCCACCAGGACATCGTGCTCTATCTCATCACCAAGGCCAAGTACGCGGGCAGCGGCCGGTGATGCCCGCCCGGACCCGGACGCGGGCCTCGAGCGTGTCGTCTGCTGTACCTTCCCGCCAACTACCTCGGTGCGCACCGGGCCCCCGGGCCCCGCGGCCACAACGAGTCTGGCGCGCGCGTCCGCGCCCACGGGGGCCGCGCGGCGCCCGCTGCCAGGGGTCGACGCCCCCGCGCGGCCGCCCGGACCCGGGCCGAGGGCTTCCCACGGCCCCCGCCCTCCGCCTCGCGGTGGGGGGGTGGGGGGGAGGTGGGGGCGGGGCGCGGGCTGCAGCCCCTTTGAAATTTGAGTCTCGCTACCAGCAAGTTTGGAGTCCCGAGACACCGGATCCTCCGGTCAAAATGTTTTCTCCCGAAGGTGGAAGGCGGGCGGCGGGGACGCCGGGCTCGGGGCGCTCCGCCGCCCGCAGGACCCGCGGCCGAAGCCCGCAGTCGCCCAGGGGCCACGGCGGGGCGTTTCCGGCCCGGACGCGCGACGGTGGAGACGCTCCGCTGTTCTTAGGGTTCTAAACTATTTATCATGTGTGTGTATATTTGTGGGTGAAGTTTGTGCGCCTGAATTTTTTTTTTGTTTGGAAAATATTGTGCGTGGTCAATGTGGTTATAGGGGGGAAGATACTTTTTTTTTTTTTTTTTCTTAGTCTTAAAACTAAAAACTTGAGTCTGTCATTTCTTGGTTGCACTGAAAACACCGCCCAGCCTGATGGTTTTCCCGTGCAGGTCCCTCTCCCTGCTTCTCACTCTCTCCCCTCCTCCTCCTCCCCCCACCCCCGTACCCCCTCTCCTCTCCCTCCTGACACACAGGCACACAATTTTGGGAAGCCCCGGGGCTCCCTCTCCCCTCTCCCGTGAGAGAGGCCACCATCCCCCGAACCTGCTGGCTTTGCGAAGTTTCCTCGGGAGCACGGGTGCTCGGGTGTGGCGGTGATGGGGGCGGGAGGGGTCCTACCTTTTCTAGTGAGTTCTATTATAGTTAGTAGGTCGCACACTTTTTTAAAAAAGTAAATGGATTTGCCACATTTGAATGTCATAACATTTATGACAGAATATAAAATATTAACATATTTTAAGCCAAGTTTTAGGTGTATGTTTTGAATCTTGGTTATAAACCCAATTTTAAAGGGCGTTGTATCCAGCGTTGTGAAGGCAACAGTGTACCCATATTTATATTTTTATAAAATACCTATAAGACTGTGAATCTCTTGTGCTAATTGCTGAGTAAGTTGAAGGACTGTTTGGCCCCTTCTTCAGTCTCCCGGAGCTTCAAGGACCCGATTCGAATCCAAAAACCCTGTCATGGGGGGAGGGGCCGCGCGGGGACCTGGGCTGGAGGCGGTGCTTCCGCGTCACTCTCGGTCCCGAAAGGCGCCCTTCCTGGTCTCCGAGGTTCCTATTTTCTATGCAACCCCACACCCCTTGTTGTTTTGATCCTGAGAAATAAAAGGGAGGCTGAATTATTCAAATTTAAATGAGGCTTCCCCTGGGTAGAAGTGCCGCTGACCCTCCGTGCAGAAATGGGGAGCGCTTGAGGACACAGGTGGGTGGAGGCCCTTTGCGCGCGGCCGGTCACACTCGGGCGTCATCTGGGGCTTTTTATAAAACCTTGTGTGAGCAGAATATATTGATAATGTCAGTGAAACAAGCAGACATTGAAACTGAGGCACAGATTACTCCAAAAGGAGTTTTTCTGTATATTTTTTCTAGATGCAAATACCTTTTTAATTATGTTAATTAATGTTAAGACTTTCTAGGCTTATATGGAAGCTGTGTGTGGGTCCTGGTATGATCACTTCTAACTGGATAAAGTCTGCAGCACATTCCTGAGTGTACGATATAGACTTGTAGCCCAGCATGAAAAATTTATGAATAAATTTTTCATTGATTTTTTTTATTAAAAAAAAAAAAGTTTGTTGGTTTTTCTTAGTCTTGGCACCCAGGAGGAGGGTCAGGCTGCAACCTGCTAGTTGTGGGTGCCATCTACACAAAGCTTGGCTTGTTTCCACCTAAAGACAGCCTGGTGAACTGGTCAGCCGCAAACCGGGGCTTAGGAGGTGCCAGGGGTGGACCCTCTTCCGCCCTGGGTGGGGGGGGGGGGGGGACCTAGGCCACCCTGAGTGCACCCAGAACCAGCCCTCAAACCTTTCCTCTGCTCCCTGGCAAAGCAGCCGAGGCCTTTTGCATGGAAGGTTCTCGAAGCTCTTCCCAACCCCTAGCCAGCCTGACGTGCCACAGGTCCTGGGAAGGACCAGGCCCCACTCCTGCCCACCGCCACCTTCTTTTGCTGTGGCCTCATGCTGGACCACCTGCTGCGCAGAACGGGTATTTTTTTTCATTTGCGGGAACACCATAGTTGCTCTCTCCTGACAAGTGAAAGGCCAGTTTCTCCTCTCCGTCCCCTGGTGGCATCTGGGAGCTGAGCTGGGGAAGCCCCTGGAGCTGGCCGTCCTCGAAGAGCACAGACCCCAAGTTGGACTTGGTGTCAGCCAGCGTCCCTGCGTGCGTGAGCAGAGCTCAGAGCAGGGTGTCTGCTGCTGGGACCCACTAGAGGAGCAGAGACTCTTGGCACATCCCCGAGCTGCCCTCGGGGCCCTGGGGCCTTACGGGAAAGGGGGGAGGGACACCAGAGCAAGAGGAGCCTGCCAGGAGAAGGGGGAGCCGGCAGCTTAAGACTTCCAAGGTGACAGCTTTTTCTCCGAGCTTCCAGACCCCTCTACAGCAGCCCAAGGGCTCGGGCTTCCTGTCGCAGGTGGGCACAGCTCCGCTTGTCCCGCCCCACAGACACACTGCCCTGTCCAAACTGGACGCTTTGGGGGCTGCGCCTTCCATGTTCCTACTTCGCACACCCTGCCCTGCTGGACCCTTGAGGGTTTCCTGAGCTCGTCTTTCTGTTGATTCAATCGGCCTTTACCTTCCCCCCAGCCAAGAGACCAGGGCCGGCTCTACCCTCGGCACCTGCAGAGGTGAGTGGAATACTTGTTGCCGGTGAGCTCCCAGGGGAGGCGGTGTCCACTGGGCACGCGGGGCTGCGGACGCCAGCTGGGGCTGCCAGGCCTCGAAAGGGAGAGTTGCTACAAGAGCTCGGGCTTCGGTTGGGGTGTCTGGACCGTGAAGCCAGGCCCTGGGCACTCCCTGGGTGGCATGTGGGACTGTACCTCCATTCCCCACGGCAGAGGGAGGAAGCTGGCTTAGAACTAGCAAGTGAGGCCTGTTCCTGGCCTAGGCTGCTGGGGAGGGGTCTGCTTCCCAGTGAGCCGCTGTCCCTGCAATCCCCTGAAGGCCCCACAGCGGGGAGGCCCACCGGCCGGTGGAGCGTGGGCACCGGGGCACTTCCCGGGCACCCGCTGGCGGCTGTCTGCAGCTCCCTTAAGTCCTCCCTTGGAGAGACACCTTCGAGAAAGGCTTCGCGCTGCTCACAGGAATGGTTGTCTCTCCAGCAAGGACAAAAAAGGAGGCCAGGCCCTGCTCAGCGCCACAGCTGAGGGGGAGGCCTGCTGGGGTTCGGCTGCCTCTTTCCCTAGGTGCCTGCCGCCCCACTGCCTGGACCCTGGCTGTTGGTGAGGGCTCTCATGAGCATTTCATGGCCCTTTCGCTGGGCAGAGCCCTCGGAAGCAGACCCCGAACTACAGTTCTCCTTCTGCTGTCCGAGGTCAGAGCTGTGAACAAACCAGCAAACAGAGCAGTGCCGGCTTGTTCTCCAGGACCTCTGTGCTCAGGAACCGGCAGTAACTGCTGTGGGTGGGCCAATGGTGTCACCTGGGAGTCCCCCCTCCGCCCCCAGTGGGCCTTCAGGGGCGGAAGCATCCTCTCAAGTGTCTTTGTGGCCAGGATGGGAAAGGAGTCAGAGCCGACCTCTCCGCCTGGCCTCCGGGATTCTGCAGGTATGCACGTGGAGACCAAGCGAGGGGCCCAGCCAGGACCGCCCAGGACACCCAAGGTGGAGGAGTCCGGGGGCAGGGCCTGCCCCACTCTCCGAGCCAGGAGTGATGGCGGCTCCAGTCCAACTGTCTGTCTCCCTGACCTGCCCCCAGCCAGACACAGGAAGTGTTTACTGTTGGAATGGATGCCAGAGACAGACCAGGAAATGCAGGAAAATGGTCAGCCAGAAAGAGTGAAGTCTAAAGTCAACAGGCGTGGGAGCCAGGACAGAGCCTGCCAGAGGAGGGAGGGCAGGATCTGGAGGCCAGACCAAGGGCCAAGGGCCAGGGAGGGGGGTTAGGAGAAGGAGAAGGGGCTGCCCTCGGTGTCCCCCAAACGTCTCCCAGCTCAGCGAAGGGTGGCACAGGACGGGTATGACACAGGGGCCTGGCAGCTGGCTTGGCCAAGTGCCTCCCAACGCCTCACAGGAGCCTGCCTAGAAGAGGCGGGTGTCCACCTGGAAACTGTTGGAAGAGCAGGGGTGCCAGGCACAGGGGGCAGCTGGGGAACAAAGCCTGAGGCCGGGGTGTGAGGGCGTGGAGGACAGGGGGCCCTGGGAGGTCTGGGAACCTCCCAGACAGTTCCTCCCTAGGCCTCCTCCCGGGGCTCGGGGTCTCTGGAGGCCGCCCTCCCCCACCTCCCCCTGCACGCTCCGCCTCTGGGGCCTGGGCTCCCCGCCCCCCTTCAACACTCCCTCCCCTCCGTCGGGCTCATTCTTCTGCTTGGCTGTATGTCGGGCCGTCCCTCTGCGCGTCTGTCTGTCTTTCTTCTCTTGCCCCCTCCGAAGCTGTGGCCCCCATTCATTCTCAAGGCCTCTGCCCTTTCCTCCGAGCGGGTCCCCGCTCGGCGAGCAGCTGCTATGCTAATGAGGGCGGAGGGAGGTGGGGGACCGGCGGGCAGGGGGAGGCTGGGGGGCCTGGGAGGTGTGGGGGGGGGGGAGCAGAAGCTCAAGAGAGAGGCGCCAGTGGGGGAGTCCCGCTGGATGGCGCAACTGGGGGGCGGGCTGGGGGGGGCGGGCTTGGGTGGGGGAAACCAGCGTCGGGAGACTGGGGGCTCGGCAGAGAGCGGGGGAGGGAATGCGATGGACGGTGGGGGCCCTGGCTGGGGGAGGGGGTGGGCACTCACAAAGGCCGGGGTAGGGTGGGGGCACGGGGGCTGCCCCGCCACCAACTCAAAGCCCACCCTGGACACCCACTCTCCAGGCGCGGGATGTGCAGGGTAGAGACCAGCTGTCATCTCTTTTCTGGGGTCACGGCCTAGGACCGTTCGGAGGTCGTCTCCCCTCACCCCCCACCCCCCACCCCGCGCCTGGCACCGCGTCCCGAAGACACTGCTGCGCACGGGGACTGCAGTGCGCTTCCCACTGGAAGGGATCTGGCACTCCCCCCGCCACCCCAGGAATGGATGGTTGGACACAGAGAGGGGTACGGGGTAGCCCCCCCACAGGCGGTGCGTGAAGATCCCGGGTCTCGTTGAGACTGGGGAAGGGGCGGAGAGGGAGACGGGGACCCTGACCACCGTCCACCCTGAGCCCTAGAGGCTACGAGGGGTGGGAGGACCCCGCGAACCTGGCTCTTGGCGCCCGGTGCGCCCCTGCCGGTTCTCGACCGCGTCCCCCGCCTCGGGCGAGAACCCACGAGTGGGGACGGCGGGCAGCGTCCCCGGTAACTCTCGCGTGGCGCGTCCCGCGCGGTAGCTGTCCCAGGGCGGGCTCGGCACCAGCGGGGGCGCCGGCCCAGGGCCGCGCGACGCGGGCTGTGCTGCCGCCCTGAGGCCGCGGCGGGCACTACGCCCACGAGCCTGGGGGTCCCAGCGTCCGAGGGAGACACGAAGCCCGCCGGCCTTTCGCCGCGCGCACGCACGCCTTCCCCGCCTGCTGAGAACACCCTGGAGCCCACCCCGGCTCTGAGGATGGGTCAGGTGCGTTGACCCCATAGCGGCTGCTGGCTGCTGCAGTCCCGGGAAGGAGACAGGGCCTGGGCAAGGGAGCCCGTTGCGGTCCTCATCAAGCGCTTGCCAGTGGTGTCCCGTCCTCCCACTTGGCCGAATAGGGCCAAGACAGGACATTATAGGGCGCTGGGGCCACAAAGAAAGGATGGTCCACAGGACCCAGTATCTGTGGAAGCCCTGTGTGTCACACTTCAGGACCCGCAGGCCACATCTCTGAGAACCAACAGGACCAGGCATGGAGGTGGGGTGAGGCGGGTCCCAGATCACCGCACGGAGCCTGCAGCCTCAGCAGAGGGGGCTGGGAAGTGGGCAAGGCTCTGGTGGTCGGGTAGAGGCTGGCATTGGCAGTTGCAGACTCTTCCTGCTGTCTCCCCTCCCCACCCCACTCCAAAGGAGGCGGTTAAGCTGAGCACGTGCAAGGAGAGAATTTCTCTGCTCAAACTCTCAGCGCTGGAGCCTGGAGACCAGGTTGACACCTGGTGCGGGCTCCCCAGTGCATACAACCCACCTCTGCAGGTCTGTGGGCCTCCTCACTGGTACCCCGTGGACAAGAACCCCTAAGGGAACCAAGCCCAAAACGTCCCGTAAGCTTTCCAAGAAGATACGACAAAATTCACAACAGCAGTGGTGTAAACAATACGATGCATTTCTCAAAGGAGAAGTCAGGGTAGGTGGTCCCCGGCTGGTCTGCGCTGTTAGAGGCCAGGCTCCCCGGATGTTGTTCTGCTGTGCGGCGTATCGTTCACGTGACTCAAATGGCGGCTCAGCAAGTCTACATTCCAGCCGACACACTGGAAGAACTGGAATTCGGATCCTCTCCAGACACGCTTCCTACGAGTTGCTCCGGCCACGTCTGCTCACGTCTCATTGGCTAGAACCTAGTCACATGACCAGTCTCGCTGCAAGGGAGACTGGGAAATGTAGTTTCTATTCGGCGCTGGCGCCCAGGTTAAGATGGGGTCTTAGGGGAAGAAAGGCTGCTAATTTGGAGGAGGGGAGGGAGGGGAGGTAGCAGTCCGTGCCTGCCTTGGAGACGTCGGCACCCAAGTTGTCAGGCAGGATTGTCTGTGCTTTCTGCCCTGCCGTGTTCTAACCGTCTGCAAACACACTCAACAGTCTACGTTTGGAAGTCTGTGCTTTCGAACCGTCCTAAGAATTAAAATACCCACCAATGGACCGAGCCGAAAGAACAGAGGGGCACTCCTGAGCGCGGGAGACACCAGCCTCGTGCTACGCTGGGACTTCCGCCCCCGGGAGAAAGAGGACAGGCGCGAGGCTGGCCTCCTGCCGCAGTGTGTGAGCCGATCTGGGCCTGTTTTCCGCGGCAAACAGCACACGCCGGAGCAGGTGGGCGATCCGAGGCCGTGCAGCCATCAGGAAGTCAAACTACTTTCGGCTCTCAAGGCTCAGGAAGGGCCCCGGGAAGCCTCTGCTCCCCGCAGCCCAGAGCGAACAGAAATGTATGTAGATGTAACTTAGCCCTTTGCCCCCCCCCCCCCCCCCCCCCCGCACGCCCTTCTTCCGGGTTCTCTTCGCCTCAACCCCCCTCCCCCTTATCTTGGAGGAAAGTAATAAGTAACCCAGCACTTTGAATTCTCAAGGCCATGTTGTTAATAAAATACTCCTTCTCAAGGCTTCCTCTGATGTCTTTGGGTGGTTGGCTTCTTTTCATTTTATTTGAAGCTGAAAGAAAATCGTTAGGTTTATCATTTATATTCCGAAAAATCAACTTTATTGTGGTCTAATTTACACACAATAAAATACAGCCATTTACAGTGCGGTAAGTGCCGATCAACGTTCCTCACCACATAACTAATGCCATAATCAAAACATACAGTATTTCCATCACCCCCAAAAAGTTTTGCCATGCCCCCCACCCCGTGTCAATTCCTCCCCAGCTCTACACTTGATCTTAGCCAAAAGGCCGAGAAGCGATCCTCCTCCCCAGCTCTAGCTCCAGATTCGTGCCGACCTGATTTCTCTCACCACGGATTAGTTGTGCCCGTTCTAGAATCGTATAGAAAACGATTCGTGCAGGATGTACTTTTTTGGTGTTGCTTCTGACATTCGGCATAATGCTTTTGAAACTCAGCATGTTTCAATAATGGGTCTCGGTCTTTTTTTTTTTCTCTGTGTGTGTGTGTGTGTGTGTGTGTGTGTGTTTCCACTAGAAAACTCTGGCTGGTAACACACCAAACACAGGATAGTTCTCAACGGTAATTTTTCGTCGACAGAATGACTGTCCTCAGTAAAAGGTGCTGGCATCACAAGGACACCGCAGAAAACCCTGAGGAGGGTGGGCACAGGCCCACCCCGCACATCCCGCCCCGCCCCGGGCCCAGCATTGCCAGTGTCCGTCGCGGTTTGTCTCCTCCCCCCGGACACGGAGCCCTAAGAAGCGAAAGTCCAACCCCAGAGTGTCCACAGAGCCAGCCTTACCCAGGGTTGTAGGTTCGAGCCCGACGCTGGCTGTAGAGATTACTTAAAAATAAAATCTTAAAACAAAAAAAAGGTATTGAGAAGCATTTCTTCAGATCTCTGAGAGGAAAGTGGGAGTCGGTGGTGTTTGGCCTGGGGCTGTCCCCAGTTTGCATCACACAGGACTGATACCAGAGTGGGACCAGCCAGAGAGGGACAGCCACCTTTGAAGCGACCTGGAAAAGTCCCATCATCAACCAGCGTGGCTACAATGTATTATCAAAAATGTCCAGTTTGAAACGGAAATATTAGGAGACAGGCAAGCAAACAGGAAAGTGCAATTCACACACACGGTGAACACAGTAAGAACTGTGAGGGGGTCCCGATGTTGAATTTAGCAGATAGACTTCCAAGCAGCCAGTGTAAATGTTTGGAAAATAGCTCGGCAGTTACTTAAAATGCTAAAAACAGAGTTTCCAGGGGCACCTGGGTGTCTCTATCCTTAAGCGTCCAACTTCAGCTCAGGTCACGATCTAGTTTGTGAGTTCAAGCCCTGGAGTGATTGGGCCCTGTGCCAACAGCTCAGAGCCTGGAGCCTGTTTCAGATTCTGTGTCTCCCTCTCTCTCTGTCCCTCCCCTGTGCGTGTTCTCTCTCTCTCTCTCTCTCTTAAAAATAAATAAACATTTAAAAATATTTTTTAAAATAAACAAACAAACATCTAAAAAAATTAAGGGGTGCCTTGGTGGCTCAGTCAGTTATAGCACCTGACTCTTGATTTCAGCTCAGGTCATGATCTCACGGTTCCTGAGTTTGAACCCTGCATCTGGCTATGTGCTGACAGTGTGGAGCCTGCTTGGACTTCTCTCTCTCTTCCTCTCTCTCTGCTCCTCACTCACTCATGTACGTTGTCTCTCTCTCTCAAAATAAATAAGTAAACTTTTTAAAAATTAAAAAAAAATATATATATATATATATATATAATATCTTTTAGGGGCATCTGGGTGGCTCAGTCAGTTAAGTGTCCAACTCTTGATTTCAGCTCAGGTCATGATCTCATGGTTCGTGATTTTGAACCTGCATCAGGCTGTCTGCTGACTGCACTGAGCCTGCTTGAGATTTTCTTTCCCCCTCGCTCTCTCCACTGCCCCCGCAACTGGTGCGCTCTCTCTCTTTCTCTCTCTCAAAATAAATAAATAAACATTGAAAAAATGTCTTTTAACTCTGTGAGATTTTGTAAAGCAGACTGTTAACAAAAACAGAGATCTGCTAAGAAGGGGCACTTGGCGCCTTCCTGCCATGGGTCTGGGATTCAGGATGCCACCTCGGTATTTTGTAGAAGGCCCAGCACGCAGTGGACAGCAGGACACGGAGAGCATGGTGCTTCCGTGAATCGGGACATCTTGAGAAGTGAGTGATACTTGCGTCCCGGTGATGTAAACGAAACCATTTTGAGACACTCTCGAACATCAGTCTCGTAACTTTACGACTTGGTCCCAAAACGTCTCACTCAACTCGGTCCTGGGGGGGACTCTGGGTTATTTCACCACCTGCACAACACGTCTTCACAAGATGAAGCTTCCTGCCCCTGAAGGTGTTCAAGCGAACGGGCCGCTGGTTCTGGAGGTCATTCTGAAAGAGAAGTGCTGGGCATTTCGCACATTCCTGGAAAAATGTCCCCACAACACTCTCTCAGGTGCATCAATTCCATCACTTTTAGAAGCAAATCCAGGGGTACTGCAGCGACCCGGCCAGCCTCACGGCCAGAGGGCGGAGCCCCAGCTCAGACACCCAGGTGGTCAGCCGATGCGGGGCACCCCGGGCTTCCCTCCTGAGCATCTCAGAGCAGAAGCTGCAGAAGGTCACCGACCAGACCCAGAGCCACGCGCAGCGGGCTGCGGCTGGAGTCTGAGCGGTCCCTGTGCGGGCGAGCGGTGAGCCTCTCTCCCTGAGCGGTGCTGACCCCTTCTGGAAGGACGGCGTCTGTTCTCCCATAAAAGCCTGTGGCTGCCCCACTCGCCGCGGAACGTCCTCCATCCGGAACTCGGCACAGAGACGGCGGCCCGGCCCTGCGACAGCCTGCGGCGGTCAGGCTTCGCGAGGGGTCGTCTGGGGCGAGAGAGGTCGCACGCTCCGCTCCAGCGTCGGCCGCGTTGGACCTGTGACAGCTTCCAAGGCAGGCCAGCTGGCCCCCAGCCGGGCGCTCCTTGCTTTGCCGGCCGAAGCCCCGCAGTCCGTAGCAGAACCGACCCACTCCGCCCGGGGTTTTGCAGACCTCCGGCCGTGAGGAACGAAGGACCAGACCTTCCCAGAAGACGCGTCTTGACCATTTCCGAAAACGGCCACCGCTGCCACCAGCGAGTCTTCGGAGTCGCGTCGACAAATGACCAAGGGCCGAGCCCCAGCTTCCCCCGCGTGCAGCCGCCTCCCCGTTGGCCACACCTTCCCGAGCTCCACCTGGACGGTTGGAGACGGTCTTTGGGCGTGAGTCTGCCTTGTTGCCAGGTTGCCCGCTTCCTGAATAAAGCAACCCTCCCTTTCCCACTCGTCTCTCAAGGACTGCTTTCCAAGTGGCAAGAGGCCAAACACGAGAGGGGAGCGGGTCTTCTGCCCGGTAGCCGTTTGGTTGATGCTCCGATCACAAAACGAGATGCACCCGTTCTGACGGTGCCAGAGCCTGTCTCGCTCTGCCGTTCTAAGGAGGACTTTGCCATGTCTTCCTTCATCGGAGCCACTGATGTTTCCAGATGGCAATCTGATCCACAAAGGAAAGGATCCCCTCCCATTTCCTCTGTGGATTCCCATCACTTTCCATTCTGTCTGCAAAACGTTTCACTTCTTCAAAAAGAGAAGATGCTCTGACTCCAAAACTTCCAAGACAGACTGAAAACAGTAGTTTTTTTTTGTAGTAAAGAATTGGAAGACAGAGAAGAAGGAGGAGGGGAAGGAGGGGGAGGAGGAGGAGAAGGAGGGGGAGGAGGGGGAGGAGAGGGAGGGGGATGGGGGGTGGAGGGGAGGGGGAAGAGGAGGAGGGGGAGGAGGGGAGGGGGAGGAGGAAGAGAAGGAGGGGGAGGAGGGGGAGGGGGAGGAGGGGGAGGGGGAGGGGGAGAGGAAGAGGAGAAGGAGGGGGGAGGAGGAGGAGGAGGGGAGGGGGAGGAGGAAGAGAAGGAGGGGGATGAGGAGGAGGGGGAGGAGGGGGAGGGGGAGGGGGAGAGGAAGAGGAGAAGGAGGGGGGAGGAGGAGGAGGAGGGGAGGAGGGGAGGGGGAGGAGGGGGAGGAGGGGGACCAAATGGAACATCTGGAGTTGAAAAGCACAACAACTGAATGAAAAGTCCAGGAGATTCTGGTGCTGAAACAACTGGACGTCCACACGCAAAAACTTAATCCAGAAACAGACCTTATGCCCCTCATTAAAAATAAACCGAAAATGGATCACCTTAATGCAAAATGCAAAACTATAAACCTTCTGCAAGGAGGAAATCTAGACGAGCTTGGGTTTGGCAGTGACTTTTTTTTATGTATATTTGTTTTTGAGAGAGAGACAGACAGACAGACAGAGTGCGAGCGGGGGAGGGGCAGAGAGAGAGGGAGACACAGAATCCGAATCAGGCTCCAGGCTCTGAGCTGTCAGCACAGAGCCCGACACGGGGCCTGAACCCACAAACCGCGAGATCATGACCTGAGGCGAAGTCGGCCGCTTAACCGACTGAGCCACCCAGGCGCCCCTAAGATACAAAATCAAAGGCACATTTCATGAAAGAAAGAAATGATTGGCTACATTTCATTAACATGAACAACCTCTGTTCTTAAAAGCAATGTCAAGGGAACGAGAAGACAAGCCACAGATAGGGGACTCCTTTGCAAAAGACACATCTGATAAAGGCCTCTTATCTGAAACATACAAAGAATTCTTAAAGCTTGGGGCACCTGGGTGACTCAGTTGAGCTTCCGACTCTTGATTTCGGCTCGTGATCCCAGGGTCGTGGGGTGGAGCCCATCAGGGTCTGTGCTGAGCACTGAGCACGGAGCCTCCTTGAGTCTCTCTCTCTCTCTCTCTGCCCCTCTCCCCCACTTGCACTCCTTCTCTCTCACAAAAAAAATTTTTTTAAAGGTTAAAGAAAATAATTCTTAAAGCTCAACAAGAAAACAAACAACCTGATTAAAAAATGAGCAAAAGATCTGAGCTGACACCTGCCAGAATAAAGATACACGGATGGCCAGTAAGCACAGGAGAGGGCTCCACATCACATGTCATCAGGGAAATGCAAATGAAACAAGACACCACTACGCACAATGGCAATGAGCAAAGCCCGGAACCTGACATCAAGTGCTGGCGAGGACACAGGCCAGCAGGAGCTCGCATCGCTGGCAGGCACGCAACACGGTGCAGCCACTAAGAATGACAGTTGGGCAGTTTCTGGCAAAACTAAAGCTGCTCTTACCATGTGACCCGGCAGCTCCTCCGTGTCTGCTCAAACTAGATGAAAACTTCTGTCCACACAAAAACCTGCACCCATACATTTATAGCAGCCTGATCCATAGTTTATTCATAATTGCCAAAACTTGAAAGCCACCAAGGTGTCCTCCAGTAGGTAAACGGATAAACCGTGGTACGTCCAAAGAATGGAATGCTATTCAGCACTAAAAGGAAATGAGCTCTTAAGCCACAAATACACACGAAGGAACTTTAAACGCATGTTGGTAGGTGAAGTGAGTCAATCTGAAAAGGTGACATACTGACTGCATGCTTCCAATGATATGACATCCCAGAGAAGGCAAAACACAGGAACAACAACAAGACCAGTGGTTTCCAGAAGTTAGGAGGGAAAGAGGATAAGTCTGTGGGGTACAGAAGATTTTAAGGACAGTGAAAACACTCTTTATGATAATGGTGGCTATGTATCATTATAAATTTGCCCAAATGCACAGAATTACAACATCAGGAGTGAACGCTAATGTAAACTAGGGAGTCTGAGTGATAATGGCTTGTCAATGTAGGTTCACCGATTGTAACAAATGCACTACTCTGGTGGGCATGTTCACAGCTGGGAGGACAGGAGTTCCACAGGAAATCTCCACATTCTTCCAATTTTGCTGTGAACCTACAGCTGCTGTAAAAAAAAAAAAAAAAAAAAAAAAAGTTTATTTATTTTTTTAATGTTTATTTATGTTTGAGAGAGACAGACAGAGAGTGAGCAGGGGAGGGGCAGAGAGAGAGGGAGACACAGAATCCAAAGCAGGCTCCAGGCTCTGAGCTGTCAGCACAGAGCTTGATGCGGGGCTTGAACTCATGAACCGTGAGATCATGACCTGAGCTGAAATCAAGAGTTGGACACTTAACCGACTGAGCCACCCAGGTGCCCCAATAAAGTCTGTTTTTAAAATATCCACTTGAGGGGATCAACAGCAGACTTGAAAAGCCAGAAGAGGGGCACCTGGGTGGCTCAGTCAGCTCAGTTCCAATTCTTGATGTCAGCTCAGGTCATGATCTCACAGTTCGTGAGATCGAGCCCCATGTTGGGCTCTAAGCTGACAGTGCAGAGCCTGCCTGGGATTCTTGCCCTCTCCTTTTCTCTCTCTTCCTCTCTCTCTGTCTCTCTCTCAAAATAAACATTTAAAAAAAGAAAGAAAAGCCAGAAGAAATAATCATCGAACTTGAAGACAGATCAATAGAAATTATCCACTCTGAAGAAGCTAAAAAGGAATGAAGAAAAATAAACAGAGCCTTAGAGACCTGTGAGACATTATCAGGAATATAAAAATGTATATAATGGGAGTCCCAGAAAGAGAGATAAAAGACAAAGGAAGAAAAAATGTCTGAAGAAACAACAGCCCCAAATTCCCAAACTGGATGCAAAATATTAACCTTTACATCAAAGAAGCTCAACGAGATCCACACCTAGACATATCAGACAGAAGACGCTGAAAGTCGAAAGGAAAACCTGAAGGCAACAAGAGTGGAAGGGCTTCTGCACCGGGAGGTAGTGTGGTGACAGCTGACTTCTTGTCAGAAACAATGAAAACTTGTAGGCAGTGGGATGACATTAAAAAAAATTTTTTTTTATGTTTATTTTTGAGAGACAGAGAGAGACAGAGTATGAGCAGGGGAGGGGCAGAGAGAGCGGGAGACACAGAATCGGAAGCAGGTTCCAGGCTCTGAGCTGTCTGCACAGGGTCCGACGTGGGGCTCGAATCGTGGACTGTGAGATCATGATCTGAGCTGAAATCAGTCACTTAACCAACTGAGCCACCCAGGTGTCCTAGTGGGATGACATTTTTGAAGTGTCAAGAGGAAAACTGTCAACCAAGAATTCCATATCCATCAAAACCCATCGAACTTATATGCTGAAAACTACAAACGCTGCTGAAAGAAATTAAAGAAGTACCAGATAAATGGAAAGAAATCCCATGTTCATGGATTGGAAGACGCGATATTGTCAATATGCCCCAAAGTAAACTACCACTTCAGTGTAGTCAAGTTATATGAATCAAACTTCCTACAGTTTTTGAAGAAACGGAAAAGACAGAATTTGGATGTATGTCAACTTACAAAGAGTCCTAAAATAGCTCAATGACTGTGAAAGGCTAGAATCTGGGAGTACATACAGAAGTCATAAACACAAACTGAAACAATCTTTTTCACAAGGGTTATGAGGGTATGCTATAAAAACTTTATGTCAATAAAATTAGACAATTTACATGAAGTGGATAAATTCCCAGAAATTCCTAGAAAAACATGAATTATGAAAACTGACTCGCAGAACTGGCATATTTAATTAAGAATACAGACCTTGAGGGGCACCTGAGTGGCTCGGTCAGTTAAGTGTCCCACTGGCTCAGGTCATGATCTTGCAGTTCATGTGTTGGAGCCCCGCGTGGGCTCATTTTTTTGTCAGTGTGGAGCCCACTTGAGTTCCTCTGTCCCCCCCTCTCTCTGACCCTCCCCTGCTTGTGCTCCCTCTGTCAAAAATAATGAAAACATTTTTTAAAAATAGAAGCAAGAAGGGGCGCCTGGGTGGCGCAGTCGGTTGAGCGTCCGACTTCAGCCAGGTCACGATCTCGCGGTCCGTGAGTTCGAGCCCCGCGTCGGGCTCTGGGCTGATGGCTCAGAGCCTGGAGCCTGTTTCCGATTCTGTGTCTCCCTCTCTCTCTGCCCCTCCCCCGTTCATGCTCTGTCTCTCTCTGTCCCAAAAATAAATAAACGTTGAAAAAAAAAAAAATAGAAGCAAGAAGACACAAGGAAAGCAACTTTTCCCGAAGCCTCCAGAAAGACGTGCAGTGTTGCTCACACCTTGATTTTAGCCGACTCTGGTCCAATTTGGATTTGTGACCTGAAGAACTCTAAGAGGATACATTTGTGTTGCCTCAAGCCACTGAGTTTGTGGCAACTTGTTATGGCATTAACAGAAAACTAGCAATTATACTGATACCAAAGTCAGACAAAGACATCACAAGAAAGCAAAACTTCATACCAATATCCCTCATAAACACAGATGCATAAGTCCTCGACAAGATATTAGCAAACCGAATCAAGCAGCATATAAAAAGGCTTACATACCACGACCAAATGGGATTTGTCCCTGGAATTCAAGGTTGGTTTAACGTCTGAAAATAAATAAAATAAAGGACATAACCCACATGAGCCTCTCAATAAGTGATGTAAACGTTTGACAAAATCCAACACTCACTCAAAAAAACTCTGAACACTCAGATAGAATGAAACTGTTCCATGCCAACAAAGAGCACTACACAAAGTTCTACAGCTAACGTCCTACTTAATGGCAAAAGACTTGATGCTCTGCCCTAAGACCAGGAAGGCCACTTCTGGCCAACATTGTACTAGGAAGTTCCAGCCAGTACAATCAGGCAAGAAACAGAAATAAAGGGCATAGAGATTGGAAAGGAAGATGTCAAACTGCCTTTATTTGCAGAAACGTGGTCCCATATGTTGAGCACCCCAAGGAACCCGTACCAAAAAAATCCACAAACAACACAAAAGCAAAAACAAAAACAAAATGAGGACTAATAAACAAATTCCACAGGGTCATAGGATCCAAGATCAATATACAAAATTCAATTTTATTTTGGGGGTACCTGGGGGGCTCAGTTGGTTAAGCGTCCAACTTCCGTTCAGGTCATGATCTCGCTGTTCATGGGTTCGAGCCCCACATTGGGCTCTGTGCTGACAGCTCGGAGCCTGGAGCCTGCTTCCGATTCCGTGTCGCCCCCTCCCTCTGCCCCTCCCCCGCTAGCACTCTGTCTCTCTCTCTCTCTCAAAAATTAATAAACATTAAAAAAAAACTAAACAAAATTCAATTTTATTTTTATATGCCATCAATGAAGAGCTTGAAAAGAACAGTAAAACCATTCCATTGGCAATGACACCAAAAAGAATAACGTACTCGGGAATACCCTGAAGACAGGAAGTGCAAGGCCTGCACACTGGAAACTACGTGGAAACCACGCCACGGGGCTGAGAGGACTGAAGACGGGAGCCTGAGTGGCTCCAAGACCACGGACTGGAAGCTTCAATACTATCAAGATGGCGGTTCTCCCCAAACTGATCGCTAGAGTCAATGCAATTTGTATCAAAATACAGAAATTGGTTTTTGTTTTTTGTTTTTTGTTTTTTTTCAGGAACTGGCAATCTGATCTTAAAATTTATCTAGAAGGGCAAAGGACCCAGCCAAAACAATATTGAAAACTAAGAACAAAGTTGAAAGACTCGCGCTTTCCAGTATCAAAACTAACTATAAAGCTACAGAAATCAAAAGAATGTGATTCTGGCATAAGCACAGACACTTAGATCAACAGAAAGGAACTGAGAGGCCAGAAATAAACACTCATCTTTGTGCCCAATTAATTTTTGACAAAGGCGTTATGATGTTTTCTGTGTCAACTTGGCGAGGCTACAGTCCCCTGTTACTCAAACAAAACTTAATCGAGTTTTAAGTTAAATGTTGCGAAGGCATTTTGTAGATGAGATTAACGTCCACAATACAGTGGACTTTATGTAAAAGCACTGATCTTATGTGACCTGGGTGGGCCTGATTCAGTCTGTCGAAAAGACTTAGCACAGCTGAGCCTTCCGGGGAAGGACCAATTCCACCTCTGGGAAGCGGTGCCAGAGTCCTCGCCCACCTTTGCCCTTACAGACCTGCCCTGACAGCCGCCTCCCACTGCTGCTCGCCGGCGCTCTGGTGGAGCCTTAACTGCCGCAGCTGTCGAGGCAACGTACCAGGGAAAGCATGGGCTTTTCAGGAAGTGGTGCTGGGCCATCGTCATCTCACACCATCCATAAAAATTTGCTCAGAATGGTTCATAGACCTAAATAAATGGAAGAGCTAAAACCTTAAAACCATTTAGAATAAAGCATAGGGAAAAATCTTTATGATCTGGGGTTAAGCAAGGAGTTCTTAGCTATGACATCAAAGCTGTAATCCATGAAAAAAAAAACCTGGTAAGTTTGACTTCATCAAAATTAAAAACTTTTACACTTCAAAAGACATCTCGGGGGCACCTGGGTGGCTCAGGTGGTTGACTGTCCAACTGCGGCTCAGGTCATGATCTCACGGTTTGTGAGTTCGAGCCCCACGCCGGGCTCTGCACTGACAGCTCGCAGCCTGGAGCCTGCTCACAGCCTTGGATTCTGTGTCTCCCTCTCTCTCTGCCTCTCCCCACTTGCGCTCTGTCTCTCTCTCTCTCTCTGAAAAATAAATAAGAACATTTAAATTAAAAAAAAAAACAAAAACAAAACACCAAATCAGACTGGCTAGAGTTGTAAAGTTAGGTGGTTCGAGTATGAAGAAAACAAGCCAGTAATCACGTTGAAAGGTGGGTGTTTATCGCCTGGGGTGGGGAGGAGGAGCTGGTGAGTTTCTAGGAGCCTCGCCGTGTCCTTTTTCTTGACCTGAACGGGTGCTTGCTTTGTGGTAAAACTTTGAATGTATATTTTGCTTTCTACACTTTTCCAGATGCATGGTGCATTATACAACATTAACCCCTCACAATACCAACCAAAAATGATACGGTTTTTAGAAACAAATCTCACAAAAATGACCAAGACCTGTCCGCAGAAAGTTACAAAGCTCTACTGAAATATGTTAAGCCAGGCTTTCTACAAAGCGTGGCATTGTCATGGAATCACCATTCCCCAAGCTGATCTCTCAATCAGTGCAGTTCCAGTCAAATCCTAAAAGGTTTCCCCAAGAATCTGACAACATCAAGTTCTAAGGAAAAAAGCCCAAGAAGGAGTCAAATAACTTCAAAGAAGATGTCCCGGCAGCTGTCATGACTTCCAAAGACTAACAGGCCACCGGACAGTGTGCTGCTGACCCTCATCCTGGAAACAGTCCGGCAGGAACCCATTTATCACCGAATGGGAATTACAGAGCATGGAGAAAAGAGGGAGCTGGTTGATAAATAAGTCAACAAAATAAAACTTAAACATCAACAAAGAGTAAACATAAACATAATGTCTGGTATGGAGGGTCGAGTGAGAGGACACAGATGGGACGGCGTGTGCTCAGGGGGACCACTGCCCCCAAATAAAAATAAACAAGGCGTAAAAAGGCAGGACAACTAGAAGGCACAAAACAAAGTCGGAGAAGTTCAAGTCTGTCGCTGCGTTGTAGGCGCTGCTTCCACGCACCGGAAGCAGGAGCGGCGCCGGGGACCTCGGACCTCGGCACTGGACACAGGCTCCTGTCATATATTCGGCCTTAGAGACATGGGGCTCCTGTCCCCAGCTGCCCAGCAAGTGGGATCTGGTGGACAGAGCTGGCCACCCCCCCCCCCCAACCTCCTTGAGGAACAAAGCTTCCCAAGCGTCTCCCCCCTCCCCCCTTCCCGCCAGTTCTCAGAGCCTCTTGGGTCAGCCTGGCCCCATTCTGCCCTTGATTCCCGGGCGCGGGGCCGCAGGTCCGCGGCACCTGGCCAGCGTCCCCCCCCCCCCCCCCCGCCCCCTCCTCGGGCTGACCTTGGCCCAGGGCCGCAGACGGCCCCCAGGGCCAGAATGGATGGGCGGTGAGGGGGCTCCCGCCACGCGGGGCCCTTGGGGAGCCGGCCTGGGATGATTCTGAGGTCTGCGGGGCTCAGAGGTCATGCTGAGCTCAGACGCGGGGTGGGGGTGGGATGGTGCCGCACAGCCCGGCGCCCAGTCAACTCGAGCTTCGCCTCTGCGGGGCCCTTCCCTCTGCTCCCCGGGTCCCCCTTTGGGATTCGCCGAGGCCGGGGTCGCCGATGACGTGTGTGCACGTGTCCCCGGCCCTCGGGCTCTGTGTGCCCTCCTCCAAGATGAGCTGGGCCTGCTGCGGGGACCCGGGCGACAGGGAGACGCGGGACACGCCCCCGCGACCTCCGCGGCCCGGGCGGACACGCGCGGCCACTGGGCGGCAGCACTGAGGCCATCCCAGGGCGCGGGGGACGCGGGGCTGCGAGACCGAGTGGGGGTCGCTTGGACGCGACCGCCGCCCTCCAGGAGCACACCCCCCCCCCCCGCCCGCGCACAAACAACGCCCACCGCGCCCGAAAAGCGACAGGGGTCTGGAAACCTCTGCGGTCGAGTCTAAAGGATCTCTACCTACGGGCCTCCCCCAGTCAGCGACCTGAAGCCAGTTGGTGGCCAGGGCAGGGGGATCGGAGAAGTCAGCGCCACCCCCCCCCCCAACTTGGGCCCTGCCATCTACCGCTGGCACCGCGAGATCCCCCCACCTTCCAGAGCGTTCAGGGGATTCCAATGGATCAATTCATTATGTGTGGACTCCCATCCCCCCTATTGCCTCCCAGGGAGCTCCTGGGCCCCAGAGTCCGGGAGAAATCCGGGGAGTCCATGCCCTTCTCCTGGCTGGAGAAGCACCCAGGACTTTGGTCCCACAGGGTGGGGAGGGGGTTGCGGCGCAGACTGAGAGAGAGAGAGAGAGAGAGGGAGGGAGAGAGAGAGAGAGAGTGT
Organism: Leopardus geoffroyi; assembly: GCF_018350155.1. Taxonomy (NCBI): domain Eukaryota; kingdom Metazoa; phylum Chordata; class Mammalia; order Carnivora; family Felidae; genus Leopardus; species Leopardus geoffroyi. Next base: position 93,803,657 of record NC_059342.1, on the reverse strand, counting down.
GTGTGTGTGTGTCTGATGGCTGCTGCAGCCATATCCAGCCGCAGGGGACCAACTAGGTGACCCTGGGAGCTACTTTCTCTGAGGCCATACAGCCTCCGTACCGATGCCTGCGAGGAGGGGCACACAGCAGGTGCTTAGGGATGTGGGCTAGGGCCGGGAGGTGGCAGACTGGGGGCACTGATGGGGGAACTGTGACTCGAAGTGGGGGCTCGGAGCCGAGCCACCCCCACCAGCCTCCCAGCGTGAACCACGGGTTAGGGAGGGCGGTGGGGGCTATAAACAGATTTATTAGGGGCCCCAGGCAAATCCACAGGGTCCCCTCCCTCCTACTACCACCAACGACCGAGATGTCCCCGAGATGTCCCCTCGTGCCCACAAGCGTCCGCCGTGTCCAGCCGGGCCCCTGCTACAAGAGGTTCACCGTGGCCACCACCTGCTTGCAGCCAGTGACGGCAAACTCGCGGCCAGCCACGCGGTAGTACTTGAGCTGCGCGGCCAGGAGCTCGGCCCGGGCCTGCTCCGGGAAGAAGCCCTCCCCGGCCATCTCGTCCCGGAAGCAGCTGACCACGGCCCGCTTGTCCAGCAGCAGCAAGGGCACGATGGCCGCGGCCTGCCACAGCGGGTGCTCGCGGACCAGGAGCGCCCGCAGGCCGGCGCGCAGCTCCTCCTCGGCCCGCACGGCGGCCACCGCATCCCAGTCGCCGTGAGCACCGCGGGCGCCGTCGGGGCGCGGGGGCAGCGCGCGGGACGCGTTCTGCAGCACGAAGCGCGTGATTTCCGCGCCGCCCGCGCTGCTGAGGAGCACGTAGATGGCGTTGCGGAAGTGGTGGGCGCGCTGCGGCTGCAGGAAGCCGTGCAGCTCGTCCAGCAGCGCCAGGGGCAGGAGCTCCGCCTCATCCAGCACCACGAGCGGGGTCTTCTCCTCCGCTTCGGCCCGCTCCACCACGCCGGCCACCAGCCGGGCCAGCTCCTCGCGGCAGTCCTGCGCAGCGCGCGCCTTGGGGCAGTGGTGCCGCGCGTGGTACTGCAGCACGAGCGCGCCGTCCTCAAGCACCGCGCGGAAGTGGCGTGCCAGCAGGCGACCCACGTGGCTCTTGCCCACGCCGCTGGGCCCGTGCAGCGCCAGAAGCAGCGGGCGGCTGTGCACGTGCGTGGCCAGGTAGTCCCGCAGCAGCGCCACGATGCGCCCCACGGCGGCCGGCTGCCCGAACACGGCGCGCTGCAGCGCCTTCTCCAGCCCGTCGAGGTCGTAGCGCTGCGCGTTATCGTCCAGGTTCTCGATGGCGTTGAGCACCTGGAAGCCCACGATGGCCACGAGCAGCAGGAGGCAGCGCTGCGCGCGGCTGCGGCGCTCCGCGTGAGGCCGGTACTTGCGCGAGGTCTCCGGGTAGAGCACCACGCGGCTGCGTCGGCGCCTCTTGCGCGGCGTCCTGGACGGCGGCTCCGGGCCGTCGAAGGTGAAGAACCGGGGCTGGTCCGGGTCAGCGTGCGGCGCCCCCGACGCGGAAGCCGACCCCGAGCCGGGCGGCTGGGGGCGCCGCTTGCGCAGGAGGCACACGCGGCGGCGCAGACGGACCACTGCGCGCAGCGGCGCGATCACGCTCGGGCGGGGGACGCCGGGGCCCGCGGCCTCCAGACTGGGCTGGCCGCTGTCCATGGCGCAGGGGCGGCGCTCCGCATGCAGGTCGCCCTCTCTGCAACAGGAAGATGGGGAGGGTCTCCAGGAGTCGGCATGGCCGACTGGGACCCTTCCCTGGAGCGACGTCCCTCCTCTGGGAGGTCCCCAGGGAGTGCGGAGCGCGGGGGGGGGGGGGGGGGGGGGGGGGGGGAAGGGTGACTCCTGGTGCCGGCCTCTCCCCGCTGACCAGGAAGCGGCTCCCCGCAGGGCCCCATGCAAATCTCTCGGGTCCTCCCAGGAACAGCCGCGGGCCTTGAGGAAGTGGCGGCGCGGGGAGGGCGCAGCTTATCGGGCAACCACCCGGCTTCCTGGAGAAGTCGGTGCTAGCTGGCGCCGATTAGGGGTAAAGAAGGGTCAAGGCCCGGCCCCGCTGCCCATCCCTCCCTCCCTCCCGCCCGCCCCGCCCGCCCCGCCCGCAGCTCGGCCTGCCAGGCGCCAGGGGCTCTCTGAATCCCAAGTGGGAACCAAGGGGAGCAGGGACCCTGGCACCACCAGAATCCAGAGACATCCCCCGCGCACTTAAGAACACTTGGGGGGGGGGGGGGGGGGGAGGGTCGATCAGGAACTTCTGCTTTTGAGAATGGGCCCAGGCCTCCGACCCCCCACACCCCCCAAAACAGGGATCCTCCCTGCACCCCAGTGAACACACATGGAGTGGCAGCAGAGAGCCCCCAGACACTAGTAGGGTGGGGTGCAGAGACAAGAGCCAGAGGAGGAAAAGGGCCATTGAGGAGACAGAGCTGAAGAAAGGACTGATGCCCTGGTCTCCAACCCACCCCATACCTGCAGCTGAGTCAGGTTAAGTTCCTGCTGGCCCCCAGCCCACCCAGGGCAGCCCCCTGCAGAGGCCAGATGCTGAGGCCGCAACTCAGGACACAGAAAATACCAGCTTCCTGTCGAGGGTCCCGATGGGGTCAGGGGCCTGGCTGGCAAGCTCAGGCCTGGAGGGGTAGCAGCACCTGCAGGTCCCGGGAGCCTTAGGTCGGGAGGAAACTCTGGGGAGGTTTCCGCTTCTGTGCAGAGGAAGTGAGTCAGGGGTGTGGCAAGTGGGCGGGACTTAGGCTGGATGGAGGCGCCAGACGAGAGCCTGGCTGGCTGGCCCAGGTCCCCTGGCTGGCCATCGGGTCACCCACCCTCCTCAGCCCTGCAGCCCTCCTGGCTGTCCAGGCCCAGGTCACCTGGCAAGGCTTGGGGCATCCCCTCCCCAGAGATCCCACAGACACCTGCATCTCAGTCTAGCTTCCAAGGAACCCCTGCCTCCCCAGGGGCACTGGCACCTGATCCCCCACATGGAGCGGAGGAGGGCAAGAGCAGAGAGGGTGGGCCGGGCCCCTCTGTCCAGCTGGGTGCCCCCAGTCCCTTCCTATTCCCCTCTCCCCCACCTCCCTCCCCTCCCCTCCTGACCCCAACCTGGGGTCATTTCGTTTTCCCCTCCTCCCCTCCCAGGGACTGGGGCTCCATCCCATCTCCCTCTCCTCTTCCCCTGCAACCCCCCACCCCCACCCCCAGCCTAGAGCCCTCCCATCCCAAGGATAACACACTGGAACAGAAATTCTAGCCCTGGGGTTAGACCCCCATGTGTAGCTCAGGGTCCTGGTCAGGGAGCAAATTTACCAAGAACAATTTACCAAGAACAAAGGACTTAGGCAAAGAAGTGGCAGGTGGGGGCTTGTGTGGCCCTGCCCCCCGCCCTAGTCCATCTCTGCACAGTCGGCCTTCCTGAATGACCTTCTGCTCTTCTCATTCTGACCGACGGAGCTGGGCCCTTCCAGGCCCAGAAGCACCTCTCCTGGGCCCAGACCCGTCTGCAGCCCTCCCTAAGACTGGGCCCATCAAGCAGTCCGGCTAGTCTGGTGCTGCCTCCCTCAGTTCCCGAGCCCTTCGGCCGTCCTGCCTGTGGTCCCTCGAGCTCACCCCCTTAGCCTCCCTCTGCCCACACACTGACTCTGTCCCCTCTCCTAACTCTTCCTCGCCTCACAGTGGCACCAGGCACGTCGTGCATCAGGGAAGTGTTGGTCACGGGCTGGAGAGTTCCCATTGTCTCCAGGTATGGGATTCCCAGGCCTCTGGTGATGCATGTTCCTGCCTGCCCTTCAGTCTGGTGCCCTCGGGCAGGGTCACTGCTTCTCTCCATCCTCCCATCCAGCCCTGGGGCCTGCCTCCCAGGACCGGCTGCCCTCCTCTGTGCGGGGCAGGTGCGTGCGGCCTTGGGCCCCCTACCCACCATGTGGCCTGGCAGTACTCTCGGGCCTTCCTGGGGCCAGTGGGGGGGGGAGGGGGAGGACACTGTCCAGGCCGTCCCCACACCCCACGATCCCAGCATAGGGGCGTGGGGGTGGGGTCCTGCCTGAATCTCTGCTTCCTAAGGAAAAAATGGAAAGGGACTACCCCTCAGCACGTGCACCCACAGACGTCTCCCCCCTGCTCCCAGGGGCAGGGCCAAGCATCCAGACCGTGGCCCCCAAAGCAGAAATGTCTTTAAGAAGATACCTGCCTACTTATGCTACGTCCACCCCTCAGGGATGCCCATAAACAGCACACCCCCTGGATTTACCCAAACACCTTTTATTTACACAAGTCAAAGTCTCACTGTGCAACAGTCCCTCACTTGGCCAAGTGCGGGTGCGACTGAGTAAGAGGGAGCACACCCCTCCAAGGGTAAACTGAGGCAGCCAGCCGGTGGCCTGGGCTTTCCTCAGCCCCACCTGCTACATGGGGCGCAACTTCCTGCCTGTGGGGCTCTGGGTCAGCCAGCCGGTCCCGGCTGAAACACTCAGACGCTCCTCGGAAGCCAGGTTCGTTCTGCAGATGGGGGACTCAGCACACTGTATGATTCTGCCCGTCGGTGCCAACAAGGCTGGGCCCACCCCTCCCCCTTGGCTCGGCACGTGTCCCTCTCCCACCCTCGCCCCATGGAAAACAGGTGGCTTTTTCCTAATTCCAACTACTGCCAATCTGCCTCCCCTCCCACAACACGAGGCGGCAACCAGCCAGAAGCTTCCACGGCCTGGAATGAGCTCAAGCGGCCAGGAGGGGCAGAGCAGACCCAGAGCTGTGCTCCACAGAACCAGACGGGGACCCGCGAGGAGCGAAAACACGATCCCGTTCCCGTGGACCACACACACGTCCCAGGACCCAGTTCGTGGGGAGGCGGAGGCGCAGAAGGGGGCCCCACGTGCAGGAGGTCCCAGGGTGGGGGGTGCTCCGCTCGGCCAGCCCCAGCCCCCCCAGCGGCCCGCCGGCCCCCAGGAGAGACGGGGTCCCGTGCTTGCAATGGCAGGGGAGCTCCTCCTGGCCGGCCACGGCCACGGCCCCACCGGGGGCCCTGCCCAGTCCCAAGCAGCCCCAGGTGAAGGCTCAGAGCCCAGCCGGAGTGGACACGGCGGGGAGGGGCAACTCCAGGGCCGGAGTCTCAGCGGCCTGGGCCGGGCTGGGCTTCCGGTGCTCCAGCTGCTCCAGCCGCTCACCGAGCTGAGAGTAAAGTTCCTTCACGGCCTCTCCGCTCTGCAGGGGGGAAAGTGCGTGGTTCGGGGCAGCCCCACCCCCCCCCACCCCACCCCCCCGGGGCCGCATGGGGGCGGGGCGGGCGGCACAGGCCCGGGAGGCAGGGCACCCACCTGGCCCGTGGGCTCCAGCGCCTTCCGCAGGGCGTCCAGCCTGGACGGGGCCACCCGGTGGTGCAGGTGGATGAGGAGCCGCAGCACGTGGCGCTGCACGTTCTCCTTCCTGGAAGAGGCCACAGCAGCGCGGCGGGTGGGCGGAGCCTAGAACCGACCCCTCCCCCCTGGCCCCCCCCCCCCCGCCCCCACCCGCCCGGAGGTGCCGCAAGCTCGGCCTGCAAGCTCGCCCGAGCCCCGCAGGGTGCAGGCAGGGGGTGGGCACCTGGGCGAGGCCGTGAGGAGGAAGCCATCGAAGAGGCTCCTGCAGAAGTCCTCCAGGGCAAACTCATCGGCCAGCAGCGCCAAGTTCCCCATGAGCAGGTGCAGGAAGATGTCCCCAAACGCCAGGTCGCCAAAGGTCTCCACTGCAAACACAGGTGTCAGCCCCACTCAGCCCGCCGCCCCCGCCCCTGGATGGGCCAACGGGGAGGCCGCGGAGCAGCAGCACCCCCTGAGGACGGGGTGCCCGGTTTTCCTGCAGCCAGAACCGGGGCGGCCAGCCGCCCCCACAGAGGCGGAGAAGCAGGGCTGTGGGGATGAGGGTCGGCGTGGGGAGGGCACGCGAGCCTGCTGCCCGTGGTTCTGCCCCATGGCCAAGGGACTTTGGACTAAGTGGACTCGAGAAGAGGGAGAAACTGAACAGACTGGAACTAGAAAAGAAACAGGAAAGTGCCACGGCACCGGCCCCCGAGTTCTACCGGACTGCGAGCTACGTGGTTCTAGAAGAAAGACAACAAAAGGAAAGATTTTCATTTTCTGAAGCCACGGACTCAAACTAAAATAATCAAAAAAAAAAAAAAAATTAAAAAAAAAAACCAACCTAAAATAATCAGCAAAGGTAACTACCAACGTATCTCACTGATGACCAGAGACAGAGTGCACAGCAAACAAGGCCGACGACCCAGCTGGAAGGCAGCAGGTCACGGGGTGGGGGGGGGGACACACATGGGGACACAAGTGCCACAGCAGCCACTAGAGAAGTGCTGGTGCTGACAGGGAGCTGTGACCATGGCACTATCTGAGCCCCAGGCGCCACTGAATGCCACGGGGAGGCCCGGGCACCATCAGATGCAGCCGGGCTGTGCCCGCGCCACATGTGACCAGAGCCCCCGCTGACCTCACGGCCGGGGGCACTTTACAGGACACTCAGGCAAGGGCACGGTCGCCCACCCCAGGGAACACTGCCAGCAAAGTCCCTAATGGGAAACAAATGCCCTGGTTCCAACCCTTCGCACAGAACCCTCCAGACAAGGAGAAACACGAAAGGCAGCAAGGGGACACGAGGGTGGAGGGGAGACGCTAGCTGGAGCCCTGACTTGAACTAACCACCCACATCAAATGTCACGTGACAACGAGAGCCCCGTGGCCACCGTCGGGCCCTGGACCCAGATGTGACCACAGCCCCATTCTTTTGTAGAGACACCTGTCAAGTCCTCCGTGGGTTTACGTCCAGACCATCATCCGGGGGACGAGCGGCACACACGGACCCCCATGCAGCAGGTGAGAGGCACTGGGCTTCACCACGCTGTGCTCTTTGCTTGTAACGTCATCAAAAACCCCCACGATAAAAAGCTAAAAAATAAACAGAAAGGAATTTTTAAAACTGACATCTGATCTTACTAGCACCCGGTAACGACAGAAGAGGACAGCGTACCCATCCTGAGCACAAGGGAAGATCGGAGTCCCAGCGCCCTGGGCAGCAGCGCGTGGCTGGGAGACACCGACGCGGTGTCGGAGGCAGGGAGGGAGGAGCCCTCCCTCACCGGATGCTCCCGACGCAGGCAGGACAGCCCGCTTCTAGCTGACACCGTTAGACGCGAGAAAGACACAAAGGTACTGAAACGAACTGGAACGATGAGACAGTCCCAAACGGCGCCCTTGGAAGTCTCCAGGCTCCAGCCCCTGTGGCCCTGTGACACGTCTACATGTGGACGTGCTACCTCATGTGGAAAGAAGCCCTACGACAGGAGACGACACCGCATGCCCAGGTGGGCCCGACAGCATCACAGGGAGGCGGGAGGCAGGGGGCCAGACTCAGAGGGATGTGCGGGCGGGAGGAGCTGGAAGGGTGAACCGCGAGACCAAGTCAGGAGCCGGGATGCAGGCGGCTCCTAGAAGCTGGAGGAGACCAGGAGACAGATTCTCCCCAGAGCCTCCGGAAGGAGCCAGCCTCGCCCACACCTTGCCTGTAGCCCCGGGACACTCGCTTCACCCTTCCGGCCTCCAGAGCGAGAAGAAAATAAGTTCGTGCTGTTCACGTACATGGAAACTAGATACGAGGTAAGATGCACAAATAGCTTCCTTCCTAAAGAAAACACGGGAAATGTAACACGGGCACCACCCTCAGACGTGTCAGTGATCCAGAAATGCACTTGGCCGGGAACGCGCAGGATCCTTATGAAGCAGCCTCAACACCCCAGACATGAGCCGAGCCAGCAGAGGCCCCTGGGTCTGGGCAAGCATGGGAAGGCCAGGTGCTCCCCAACACCCTTCTCCTTGCCTCCACCTGCGGCTTACTCTTGAAGGGGTCCACTCGGGCCCCACCGGGAAGCAACCGGCCCCCTGGCCCCACGTAGCCAGAGACCGTCGGGGGTGAGCTCTCTCAATCGTCTGAGGCCTTGAGGGGCTCCACCTCCCTCGCCAGTTAGGGGCAAATCATGGTAGCTTTTCCACCACAGCCAAAAAGATGCTTTCACAAACGGTGACAATGGCGAAGGGTGTCCGTGAAACCGCCAAGCCGAGTCGCCCCCACCCCGGCACCAAAACCACCTCCAGAAGACAAAGACGGAGAAGCGCGCCAAGCCAGCCCCTCAGCGCTGGGACAGGGCAGCAGCCCGGGGCCCGGCACGGGGCCTGCCCGCACTCACCCAGCCCCGGCAGCAGGCGCAGGAGCGCGTTCTTGTTCCTTTGCTTGGTGATGTGCAGCACGTAGTACAGCCCCACCTCGCAGGCCATGCGGTGCTCCTGCAGGAACCTGCGCCCGGCAGGGACGGGTCACCCCTGGGCGACGCCCTCCGCACGGCCTCCGTGGGGAGCCGGGGGGGGCGGGGGCGCGGCACGCCCACCCGTGCCCGCGGGGCCCATACTTGGTGAAACTCTCCGGGAGCGTGTTCGGGTACGTGACCGGGGCTTTCTCCTCAGCCGGCAGCTTCTGGTCCACGTTGAAGGTATGGTCGTCGACCACGAAGGACATGAGCATGGGCAGGAACCTGGTGATGAGCTCCGCCTCCTACGCCAGAGAAGACCCAGGAGCGGGTCGGGCACAGCCCCACCTTTGTCCTGCAGGGACCCCGCCCCTCGCCCGCCTGCCTGCATCTACCCTTTGGGACTTCAGCCTGAGGGCCTGTCCCTCCTTCCCGCCTCCCGAGACCCCGCCCTGCTGATCTCCCGAGGCCCCACAGACCCTCTCGAGGAGGCGAGGAGGCGGTGGAAACCATCCCACCCTCGTCCTGTTACCATCTTGGGCTCCTTGAAGACCTGGCTGTCAATCATGTCCCATGCCCCCTGGCCCAGCGCCAGCAGCCTGAGCAGCAGCAGGAGATCGGGACTGTCCTGTGGGAAAACGAAGGCCTCAGCACGTGCTCACCCAAGGCTCCCCTCCACTGAAATCACTCGTTGCCCGGCAGGGTCCTCATGCCATGGCCAAACGCCTCGGCTTCCCCCGCAGCCCCCACGGCACCCACTGCCCATCGGAAGTGCTGTCGTCCGGCCGACACGGGCCTGGCCACACACCCACCCAGAAGGCGGCGTGCAGCCAGCCGCCGCGCTCACCCTAGGCAGGGTCTCCTGGCCGACCAGCTCCTGCAGGTGCCTGACGGTGCTCAGCGACAGGGTGTTGATGGCAAAGGGGTCACACAGGATCATGGACAGGTCCCTGTGAGGATGAGCACACTGCGTCAACATGGCGCGGCCACGGGCGGGCTGCCCTGGCCGCTGTCCTGGGGGGGAAGGCCCCTCCGCGCAGAGCAAGCCCACCCACCCGCCCGCCCTGTGCTTCCTCGGCACAAAAACTTGATGTTCGGAACTTATCCTTAACTTGCTCAAAATACTGAAGGGCTTTAAAAGGTTTTTAAAAAATCAGGCCCCCGTTTTGCTTCTGAGGACCTGCCCCTGACGCCGTAAGCTCACGAGGGCCCCACAGAGATGGTCGCAGAGAGAAAGAGCTGCAAAAGAGAGCTCGACAGAGCCGGTCCCGCCAGCACAGCGGCCCCGGGACGGCGCTGACCACCCACCCCGGTCGCAGTCAGGCCCCGGCTCACCGAAACTCTGAGAGCCTCGGCCCCAGCAGCCAGGTCTCAGCCGTGTGCACGAGCGCCAAGGCAGCTCTAAACCACACTGGAAGCAACTGCAGACACAGCCTGCTCATCCGGACACCTGTGGACAGGACCCTGGGGGCTGGGGCACCGGCGCAAGGCCGACCCTTACCCTAGGACTTGCTCCTGCCCCTTCTTCACGCCGTCAAGAAACCCCTGCAGCTCTCGGGCTCTCTTGCTGTCCACAAACCGCTCACGAATGCAGGCATCCAGGCACCAGGTAAACTGTGGGGAGGGAGCCCAGCCGGGACGTGGTCAGAGGCCGCGGCCTCCAGACGGCTCCCGTGGTCACCGCTCAGCTGCAGCCACCACCCCGAGCCTCACGTCGGCAACAGGACCCGCAGCCTCACGTGGTCTGGCCGGTACGGCGCAAAGGCGCACAGGCCTGAGGTCCCACATGCCCAGCAGGCCGGGTGGTGCTCGGAGCAGGCAGCATTTGTGCTCTGTTCTCAAGGGGGTCTCCCTGGCAGCCCCCACTGCGGGACCCTGATGCCGCACAGCCCCCCGGACCTCACGCTGTCTGGGGCTGCACAGCATCCGCGCGGGAGACAACAGCGGCACAGAAAGCCCCATGCCTGGAGCACACAAGTGGCCCCTGAGGGCTCTGGAGCAGGGGAGGGACAGTGGCCCGGGAAAGACCAGAGAAGGCTACAGCAGGGGAACAAACAGCAGGCGAATACGGCAGACGCGGGGCCGGTGGCTCTGACTCAGGTGCCCCTAAGCCTGGGCGGCAGAGGGGGTGTGGGGGCTGGCACAGGGCTCGTGGCCGGGTGGGTGGGCGGGTGGGCGGCCAGAGCCCTGAAGGGGAGGAGCCGGAGGGAAGGGGAGGAGCCGGAGGGAAGGGGGCGGGGCGGGCGGGCGCCACCTTATGGCAGGGGTCCACGGAGCAGATGTCCCCGACGTCCAGCTCGTGCAGGGACATGAGCAGCTCGGCCCGCAGCGTGCAGTAGTGCACGTTCCGGGTCCGCAGGAAGAGGGTCCGCAGGAACTGCAGCACCATGTCGTACAGCTTCACGTTCTTCCCCACCATCTGCGTCAGCTTCTGCACCACCTGGGGGAGGAGACCCGCGCCTCGGGGTCACGACAGCCACGGGGGCAGGACCGCCCCAGCCCGACTCTACTCCTTCCTGTGCGGGCCGGACCCAGAGTCTCCTCTGTCACAAGACGCCAGCTCTGCGTCAGGTGGTGGCAACCCTGGATCCCACAGACCCTGAGAGCCCATCGGCCTAGGACCCCAGCCTCCAGGGCTGCCCATCAGCTGGCACACGACACTGGGGCACCGCTGAGAGACGCTGGCCACTGTGGCCCCGCCAGGGCTGCCTTGCTCCCTGCGTCCTCCCATGTCGAGCACCTGTACCCCTTCCTCGGCAGGGACCACCCGCCTCTGCAGCCCGCACCCCGCGTGGAAGTCTCCAGCAGCCTCCACCAGCGGGAGGGAGCACGGCTCACCGCGCGACCGTGAGCAGGAGGCAGGCCTCTTGCTCTGATGGTGGGAAGCAGACAGGACGAGCTGGGGTAAGAGACGCCACAGCGCCCCAAAAGCCACCAGGCTGTACACGGTGCGTGCAGGGGGGAGCAGGGACAGAAGCAGTGAGCGCCCGCCAGGCGACCTCGAGGGCCCCCAGCGAGGCCTCTTCAGCAGGCCTCAGGGACCCTGACGCACAGAGCGGACCCGGAGCACGACCCACATCTCAGCACGCGGGCAGCTCCGGTGTGGACGAGGGCAGACACGTGCCTGCCCTGACCACAGCCCAGGCCCACCTCGCCGCGAACAGGAGGCAAGGCGCAGGCCGCTGGGCACGGAGCCGTGGCCCTAGTGGCCGACCCACACCGTGAGGACCGTGGGTGCCACACACACCTGCTACAACCCCCGCCCCCGCAGTGGTGAAGGCCGCACAGGTGGGAAGGACCCAGGCCGACAAGAGCAGGAAGAGACCACAGGCAGGAAGTATCACCACAACCACTGGCCAGATTTGGGGAGAAAGCGTTAGGTCAGATCCCACTTCAACCAAACGCACAACCCCAGGCGAGAAAGCTGAACAAAGAACCAGCAAGACGCCCCCGCACCACTCGACCCGGGCCTGGTGGCCTCCGCCGTTAAGCCATCATGCCGGAGCACGTCAGGCAATTGCAGTGGCCCCCCAACTCACTGGGAAAAGCCAAAGTGTCCATGGTGGCCTCCGGCCCTCCCGAGCTCACCGCCCCCCGCCGCGCGCACACACACTCACCTGCTGGCTCTTGGTTCCAGCCACATCAGCCTTACCTTCCCACACAGCCAGCCTGCTCCCCTTCAGAGCCTGTGCTCACACCCCAGCCTGGCTCCTCTTCCTCACCCCCAGAACCCAAGCTGCCCGGCTCTGCCTTGCCTTGCTCTGGGACCTCATGCCTTGACCCTCCACTCCTCTGGGTGCCCAGCATGTGACATTTACTGTGGAGCATCTGCTCCCTTACAAACTGCAGGTGCCCCAGCCAACAGCCTGACCCCCAGAGTCACCGAAGGGTGCAGGCACTTATGGCAGGAAATCAGAACTCAAGAAACATTCGCTTGTCAGAGTGAGGAACGAATCCGACGTAGAAAGAAAAGACGGGCGCCTGGCTGGCTCAGGTGGAAGAGCACGGGACTCTTGATCTTAGAGTTGTGTGTTCGAGCCCCACATTAGGTGCAGGGATAACTGAAAAATAAAATCTCTAGGGGTGCCTGGGTGGCTCAGTCGGTCAAGTGTCCAACTTTGACCCCGGTCATTATCACACGGTTTGTGGGTTCGAGTGCCGTATCGGGCTCTATGCTGACAGCTCAGAGCCTGGAACCTGCTTCGGCTTCACATTCTGTGTCTCCCTCTCTCTCTGCCCCTCCCCCACTCGTGCTCTCTCTCCCTCTCAAAAAAAAACAAAAACAAAAACAAAAAAAAATAAAAATAAAAATTATTAAAAATAAAATCTTTAAAAAAAAAATTTCCCAGAGCCAAAGGACGACACAATGAACTTCACCGGAAAGGCCTGCCGACTCCCAGAGCACCAAGGACATAAAACCAGAGAGGTCCACGTTAGGCACCACATCACAAAGACCCCCAACCACACGTACAAGCCCACCCCTCCCAGGGGCAGAACGACTGAAACGTGCACAGGGGTGGGAAAGAGGGTGGTCAGGGGGCCCCGTGCCCCACCTCGCCCTGGCGCCTCGTCTTCGGGGAAGGGCTGAAGAAGTTGTGCAGGACGGAGAGCTCGGTGCTGAAAAGCGCACTCTCCTTCTCGAGGATGTACTGCTTCAGCAGCGGAGAAACTTCGTCGCCAAACAGAGCCTGGTTGTCCTGCCAGATCTGCCGTTTCACCTCCACGGCACAGGCCCGGTACAGCTCCTTGTCAGCCATCACCAGCTTCAGCTTCTTCTCCGGAACCTACAGGACCATATCGGCCACCTGTGAGCCGCACCTGTGCCCCAGGGATCTCCCTCAAGACGAGTCAGGAGGCGGGGCGCCTGGGTGGCGCAGTCGGTTAAGCGTCCGACTTCAGCCAGGTCACGATCTCGCGGTCCGGGAGTTCGAGCCCCGCGTCAGGCTCTGGGCTGATGGCTCAGAGCCTGGAGCCTGTTTCCGATTCTGTGTCTCCCTCTCTCTCTGCCCCTCCCCCGTTCATGCTCTGTCTCTCTCTGTCCCAAAAATAAATAAACGTTGAAAAAAAAGAAAATTAAAAAAAAATTAAAAATAAAAAAAGGCCTCAGCTCCCCCAGCAGAAACCACCTCAACCCAGAGCCACCAACAGGGGTGCCTGTGACCGGACCCCAGGCCCCAGCAGATGTAAGCAGCCAAGCTGAACACAGACAGTTCTTGCCGAGTCGCCATGGGTCCCACAGCCCAATTCACACACCAGGCATCAGTCTCCGTGTGGCTTGTCAGGGAAAAGCCAGCACAGAGAACATGCCCCAGGGCTGCTCGGGGTTTGGGCAGGCTGCTCACGAGACCCCCCCAGAGCTAAGGTGCCAGCTTGACGAAGCACATGCACGATGTCCCCAAGTAAGGGCTCGTGCAGAGAGCGCCCTGAGCATGTGGGCCCACGGTTTTTACCTTGGGCAAATGTTTCATGACACACATCACCACTGGCTGCAGGGACGGCATCTTCACCAGAGAAAAGCTCTTTTCTAGAAGATCTTCCAGTTTCTTGTACCTGGAAAGGCTCGTGTGACTAAAGGAGCAGCACAGGACCCAGTCTGAAGCAGCTGTCTGTCCCCAGACAGATGACAGATAAGGGTATAGGTTTCCACGGGCGGGGCACTCGAGTAAAGGCCCCCTTTTCGAGCGGGGGTGTGTCGCCAAGGGAACGCTAAGTGCTGCTGAGTCCGTTCCAAGGCTGGGAAGGGGCCTGCACATGTCACCTGCCCACCTACCTTTCCTCAGCCTTCCCCTCTGAGGCAATGGCGGACACCCGCTCCAGCAGCTTGTCCCGAAGCTCGTCAAACACCGACTGGTGGAACTCCAGCCGAGGTGTCCCATGCAGGTCCAAGAAAGGCAAGGCCGACTGCAGGGAGGGCAGCAGCACGCCATTCTCTGTCTGAGGAAACAGAGGCCGGGGGGTGGGGGGGTCGATTTTACTTATTGGGGCTGGGCTCATGGGGAGGCTACAACAGAAACTTCAGGTCGCTGCTACACCTGGCCAGCACCCCGGATGCCCTGAGTACCTAAGAAGGCAAGGATGCCTCCCAGCAGCCCTGGTTGCAAACCAGGGTATATGTATACATAACGGCAAACCCCGGTACCCAACCAGATGTCCATCAGCGGGGAACCAGCTCAGGGCACCCGCTTCCTCCATCCTTGGACATCTGCCCACTTCCCCCGCGCCCCCGCGCCTCCGGCAGGACTCACGCCCAGATCGCCGGCCTCCCCACCGGGGCCCACCTGGAACTGCTCGATGGCCTTGAGCGGCTCCGTGCAGTTGGTCAGCGTCTCCTTCAGGTCTTCGCCGTTGGCCACGCCCAGGTCCTGCAGCCCCGCGAACATGGCCGAGGCCCCGGCGCCCGCCCGGCTCGGCGCCCCATCCCCGCCGCGCTCCCCTGGCGCCGGCGCGGTCGCCGCAGGTCCCCCCGAAGTCCGCTCGCTCGGGCCTCGGGGACCGCCCGAGCTCCGCTCCCCGGCGCCCTCCAGCTCGGCCAGGTCCCGCCCGCAGCGCGGCTCCGCGGGCACCGCAGCCGCCCACTTCCGCCCTGCGAGGCCGGGTCCGCCGACCGACCGGTCCCCGGGAAACACTGCGATCGCCACGCAGAGGTTCCTGGGAGCGGCGTCGCGCCCGGCTCCAAGCTCAGAGGACGTGAGCGGAAGCTGTGCTCTGGCGCGGCGCGGGCTGTCGACGGGAATCCCGCCCACCTGAGCCCCACCCCAACCCCGAGGCACCAGCCCGCCGCTCTTTTGCGGCCGGACCTCGAGGCGTGTGCTGCGTCTGACCTCATCCTCCTCTGGGGGCACAGCGGGGTGCTGCGGGGCACTTGAGGGTGGGGGAACCGGGGAAGGGGGCCGGACACCGGAGAAGGGGTGCTGCCGGCGGGGTTGGCCTGCTTTACGAATTTCAGCACTGACATTTTAACCAAGTATATTTTATGTTTATAACCATGAACAATCCTGCTGTTGACCTCACAGCAGCCTTTTGACTGTGAAAATAGTTTTGCTTCAAGGAAAGGAGCATTCGACCCCGGAAGCTCCCTGCCCCTGGGCCTCACCAGGTGCTCGACCCTCTCTCTCCCTGGAACCTGGCTCCCTCCTTGCCAAACCGGGACAGGGATGAAGTTCACAGCACAGGGTTGCTGCAAATGCGACTAAAATCTAAGTGTGCCTCCAGAGGTGCCTAACAGAGACCTAGGAAGCGACCTGGGGGCAAAGTGGTATCATGACCAAGGATGGCTATACTCATCACCATGAGCATCTAACCCCAAGTTCACCCAAGGTGGTGGGCCCTCAGGCTGAGGTGTCCATCCTGACTGCGAATTCAAGTTTCAGCTGTCATGGTGTCCCTTGTCCCTTGCAGCGCAAGAAGCTGACACGAAGTCAGTGGCCACTGCCTGGTCTGCACCCTCCCTCGGCTCCTCCTTGCTAAGTGTGCAAGCCCCTGGACCCAGCAGTCAGCCCTCTGCAGGCCCTCACCTCACCAGTTCACCTCCTTTCACCCGAACAGCCCTGTATCCTCCCAAGCTTGGCCACGCCAAACATCACACCCTCTCCCTTTTTGTGTGCGTTGGCTTCTGAGGTTTATCCTGCTAGAAATTCCCTCACATTGCCCAGCAAACTCTTGATTTTTCTTTCTAATGTTTATTTTTGAGACAGACAGAGCGTGAGCCAGGTAGGGGCAGAGAGAGGGAGACACAGAATCTGAAACAGGCTCCAGGCTCTGAGTTGTCAGCACAGAGCCCGATGTGGGGCTCGAACCCATGAACCCGCAGGATCATGACCTGAGATGAAGTCGGACGTCCAACCGACTGAGCCACCCAGGCGCCCCTTGATCATCTTTAAAAGTCAGTTCCTCTACTGCTTCCTCCAGGAAGCCCTCCCTCCTCAGCCCAGCTACAGGGGATTGCTCCATCCTTCCCGCTAGCCCCACTTCTGACTTTGAGCACTAGGGGTTGCCAGTGGTGCAGCAACAAGCAGAGCCCCCTGAGCCACGTTCCCAAGACCAGGGCTCTCACAGCTCTGTCTCTGTTGCCTGCTGCCTGAGCCGGTCAGCCCAGGGCCCTAGGACGGCCATCTGCAGTCCCACTGCTCCGATTCCCAGGGGTGCTGGCACTCAAGCCCTAGAAGAGGTCACAGGTGGGCTGCATTCAGACCCCCTGGGCCTTGGCCCCCCTGCAGAATGGGGCGATGTCCACACCACAGGAGCAGCTGCTGCAGTGCCTTTTTGAAGGGGTCAAGCTCTGGCCCAGGACTTGGGTGGCATAGGGGGGAATCCCCGGAGGAATTGGTGCAGTCACCACCAGCTGCAGTGAGGCCCTTGGAGGGAGGCACTCTTGGCGACAACCCCTGGGTAGAAGGGCAGGTTGCTGCCGTGGGCAAGTGCAGGGCCCTAACAAGTGAAGGCCCAGGACGTCTGTTGGCTGTGGCGTGGCCTGCACAGCCCCAGGCAAGTTCATAGGTCTTTGGTCAGGAGCTGAAGGATGCAGAGCCAGGCCCTGGCAAGCTGGTCCCCTGGGTCCTCTCTGGTGGCTGGGCAGGCTTTGGGTGGGCTGGCAGCTGCACCAGTCTGCTGGGTGGCACAGCTAGATGAGGGTGCTCTGTACTGCCCACAGGTCTCCCTCCCACCCCGTCCCCCGCCAGGAAGTCCCAGGCCGCCACCCCACCCACCCTAGAGAAGAGAGCACTGAAGGGGAAGCAAAGGGAGACCCCTGGCTGAGGAAAGCCAAACGTGGCAGGTCTGCAGCAGGCCACATCCGTGCGACAGCTCACGAAAGACACAACAGAGCTGGAAAGAACCGACAGCATCTCTGTGTGGCAAGGGGGTGGGCAGGTGAGGGCTTCCGGCTGGGCTCTCCTTGCTGTCCGCAGCTCACAGAGGGATTGGCCGGCCAGGAGGGGGCATCAGAGGCGCCCAGAGAGTCAGAAGGCCAAACTGGGCCCCACCCCACCCCCCCACCCCCCGGGGAGACCAGGGTTCCGTGGATACCCGGCCGGCCGGCTGAGCCCAGCAGGGGCTACAGCGTGCAGAAGGGTCCTGTGTCATGGCGCTTGGGTCTTCGCACGCCCTGGATGACCACCCCAGGTGCTGAGGGGAAGCGCGAGTTATAGCAATCCTCCACATGGTAGGCAGCTGGGCCGGGAGTGTGGGCTGCAGAGAGAAGGCGGGAGCCACACCCAAGCTGCGGCGCCAGCTCCCAGCTCCCCCACAGGCTGAGTCCCCCGTCCTGCTCCCAGGGCCTGGCCTCTGTCATCAGAAGCCTCCTTACAGGAGCTGACCCAGGAGGCGAACGCAGGTGAACGGCTCATGGAGAAGGCGGGCGGGCGGTGGCTCTGCAGCCGGCACCCAGGAGAGACTTCGTAGGTGTTGGGGCCTGGGCGCTTCTCGCCCCCCGGGGCCTGAGGAGGGGCCTGGAGCCGGGGCTGGGCACGGTAACCCGCACCCCCGGCCCACAGCAGCCCCGGCCGGGAGCGGGCCTCAACTGTCTTGGAGGCGGGGCGGCGGCCCCCAAAGCTGAAGGCCGGGCAGGCAGGCCGGCTGAGTGGTTGATAGTCCGCGGGCGATGGCCACTGAGGGGAAAGAGGCTGCTGCAGGCCCCTCCCGCCCTCCCACAGGTCCCCTATCCACGCCCCCTCAGGCTTCTCCTCCAACCCTCCCCCACAGGCCCCGCCCCCTCGGGCCCCCTTCCCGCCCGCCCCACGAGCCCCGCCCCCAAAGGCCCCTCCTCCAGCCCGCCCTCCACAGGCCTCGCCCCCACCAGCCCATACCCGCCCCGCAGGCCCCTCCTCTAACACGCCCCCACAGCCCCCGCCCCATAGGCCCCGCCCCTCCCGGACCCCTTCCGCGCACCCCCACGGGCCCCGCCCCCGCAGGCCTCTCCTCCAACCCGCCCCCACAGGCCTCGCCTCCTCGGGCTCCCTTCCCGTCCGCCCCACAGGCCCCGCCCCCTCGGGCCCCCTTCCCGCCCGCCCTACAAACCCCGCCCCCCAAGGCCCCTCCTCCAGCCCGCTCTCCACAGGCCTCGCCCCCACCAGCCAATTCCGCCCCACAGACCCCTCCTCCGGCCCGCGCCCACAGCCCCCGCCCCAGAAGCCCCGCCCCTCGCAGATCCCCTTCCGCGCCCCCACAGGCTCCTCCTCCGACACGCCCCCAGGCCGGCCTCCGCCCCTCTCAGGCCCCCATCTTCCAGCCCGCCCCACAGGACCTGTCCTGCCGGCCCTCCACCTTTTGCTCTTGGTTAAAGTCGACTTTCTGTGTGAAGGGGCTTTCGCTCTGGAACCACGCTGTCTGCCACGCCCTGCGGCCACCGCCCTCTGCAGTAGCGGCAGCGTGGTTGGGGAGGGAAGGCTAGTAGCCGGAGCCCCACTCCCAGGGTAGGGGGCGAGCGGTGTGGAGGGGCGCAGGGAGGGGCCACGCACCGCGGGAGGAGTGCTTGCGGCCGATGCTGAAGTGGGGATGTGGGGAGCACTCGCGTATTGAAGCATCGGGTACCTGGTACTTGGTGGGGCCGGGGATCTGCAGGTCGGTCACGATGGGTGGGCGCCGCTCCAGTACTGGCAGGAAGCAAGCTCTGGGCCTAGAGTCTCCGCAGGCGCCTCCCCCCCACCCCCAGCCCCGCCCGCCTCCCCAGACCAGACGGAGGTAGGGGGTAGCCAGGACCCTTACTCACACAGCTCCTTCAGGTTCTGGGTGCAGATAGGGGGACGCTCCTGGGGGGGACTCATTTGCATCCCGAGGCCAGGTGGGAACTCCTGCCCTCCAGGGGTCCACATCTCCTCCCAGGCGGCCCCTGGCGGGGGGCCCAGCAACAAGACACAGGCCTTGGGCCTATAAGGGAGACAGATAAGCACCTTCCAACCAGTCCAACGGCCACTGCATTTGGGCTGCCCCCCACACACAAACACCCGAGCCCACCCACGGCTCCCTGGGAAGTTACTGGTATGGCACAAGTGTCTTCTGCCTCAGGGGGCCATGGGTCCAGTGTTTGCCTCCATTGATGTAAAAATTTGCCAGGAATTTCACAGCCTTCTGGTCAAAATTCATCCTCAAAGTGTCTTGCTCCCTTCCCCAGGGACACCTCAGAGCTCTGTGACCTCAGTGGCCAGTCAATGGGCACCCCCCGCCTCCGTTGCCAGGGACTCCTTGGAGAAGGAACACTGCCCAGCCCTGGAGGGACTTCCCCAGTGGGCCCCTCTGAGGGGCCCCTCCCCTGGCCTGCCAGGTGGGTCACCCTGGTGTCAGCCTTGGCCGGGAGGACCCCTAGTCGGCCCCAGTGACTCCTGGCTTGGCCTC
Source organism: Leopardus geoffroyi (assembly GCF_018350155.1). Lineage (NCBI taxonomy): Eukaryota > Metazoa > Chordata > Mammalia > Carnivora > Felidae > Leopardus > Leopardus geoffroyi. The sequence continues at coordinate 93,784,068 of NC_059342.1, read as the reverse complement.
ATTTCCTCTCTTCTCCCTTCTTATCCCAACCCTCTCCTCTCATAGAATGGGGGGTCCCCTGGAGAGCCCGGGTCCACTTTAGCAGGCCTTCTGGGAGGACCGAGGCCTCCGCACAGGGATGAGGCGAGGTGGGTGCTATGGGATGCCCAGCTGTGCAGTGCCATCCAGAATGAGGCAGTAGGGGGGTAGGGTGGAGGGATCCAGGGAAACTCTCTGGAGGAGGAGGGGCTCCTGCTGGAAACCCAGCCTCAAAAAAGAAAAGTAATGGCAGGTGGGCCTGGGTGAACCATGCTGACCGTAGAGGCTGTCTTGGGACTGGAGCTGCCTGGTGGCTACGCGGGTGCCAGGCAGTATGGAGATGTGGGGGCCCGGCTTCCGCTTAGGAGCACAGAGGCTGTCAGGTGTCACAGATGAACGGGGCTGCTCAGGCTGAAATGCAAAGGAACAATAAGCCCAAATGAGCGCGAGCCTGCTTGGGCACCATGGCCCTTGCTGTGCCCTCTGCAACTGACCAGCCTGTCAGCCCCAGCCCTGTTCTTGACCTAATCGGTACAGACAGGGCCCAGTCAGGAACATCTTATCCTCCAGGCCCACCCTACCTAGACCCAGTCTCTTTCTCTCCTGATCCCTCCCATCCAGCACTGACCCTGCCTGGCCTCCAGAGGTGCTCCAGATGGAGGGACAGACGGACAAATGGAGACTTGCTTGAGGAAACGTGTGTTTCCTTAGGGTGAGGGGCTCATGACCTGTGCTCAGGGCCCTTCCCTTGTACAGTGTTCCCTGAGAGCATAATTGACAGTGGCTGTAGGGGGAGCTTTATTAACAAAGCACTGAACGTTTGGGTTAGTTCTGATTGCTCCCTGTAACACCTGTTACTGTGATGGGTGACACAGCACAGACGTCTTCAGCTCAATGTCAGTCATTCCTTGGAGTAGATAGATTCCTACGAGTGGAAGCGCCCCGTCAAAGATCGTAGTGTCTTGTATGGGTGTGGTATGTATTCCAGGTGCTGTCTGGACAGTGCCTGGGACCTTGCTGGCAATGAGCATCAAAGACTCCCAACGTCAGACCTCAGCCGTGTTTATTTCAGGTTCGGTCTTCTGTGTATAGACTCTGGGGTCTTAAGATGTTCGTGACATGGGCATTTTTCTATCATTGCACTAATTTTTCTTGTTTTTGTTTTATAAAGTTTCTATACTCGTACATGTCTGTCCACAACACTCGTTGCAATCTTTGTTCCCAATTCGTAGTCTGCCTCTGAGTATTTTTTTTTTCAACAGGTACTAGAATCTGCTCATTTCTTCTTTGGTTGGTACCTTCCTTTGTTTTTATAGTTGGAAAGTCATTCCTATACAACAAAATAAAATCAAATCAGGAATTGTTTAAAATGGAAGACAGTGCCCAGTTCCAGGGGAAAGGCTCTCCAGAATGGAGTCGCAACAGCTCTGAAGCTCAGAAACCCCCGGACGAGGCTTCCCACGATGCTGTGAAGCTTCCAGAGCCTCTGGTCTCAGGAGTGGGCTTGGGTGGGGAAGCTACTTTTCAGCTGGCTGCTGGCCTCCTGGGGGCAGCAAGAGTCCACGCCTCATTCCGCCCCACACTTCCTGACAGGCCCAAGACAGCTGTCCCAATTCTGTGAGCTCAGGGAACCTCAGTGTGACACCTCCTTAGCCTGTTGCTTGTCTGGGCCTAGGCGTCCCACCTGTAAAATGGGAGCACTCACAGGGTTAAGGAAGGGCCCAGCCCAGGTAGGGCCCAACAACGGCAGGCCTCTTCACAATGGTTTCCAGGCAACAGGGACTCCTCTCAGGGAAGGGAGTCAGACACTGAAAGGGGCTGGAGCCATCAAAGGCGCTATTGAGGCAAGATGACAGCTACTCAGAAACACAACCTCTTCACGCCAGAACCTCACTATATCCCTGGGTAAGTGCTGGAGCCCCGGGGGAGTCTGGGGTCTGCAGAGGATGGGGGAGGGCAGCAGGGGAAGGGCTCAAGGCCACCTGTGAAGACGGCACAGAAGCTGGTCTCCAGGGAGTGGGGAAGAGGGCCCCGGAGAGGCCTGGGGCAGGAGTGGTAGGGCCGGGGCTGCCAGGGGCGCAAATCTCCCCTCCCCTCTAGCACTGTGCTGAGAGCCCTACCAGATGGCCAACAGGTCTGATAAGAGCAGAAAACTGGGCACGGCCTGGCAGCTGGCAGAGGCTGGCCAAATAAACTCCGGACGCTCACTCCATAGAATGCTGCATGTTAGAAAGACATAAGCATCCGGAGTAAACTGACCTGCCAGGCTGCCAGGCTGCCTTACTCGGTACCCCCAAGGTAAAAACTAAAGTAAAAGTAAGCCCTCTCTGGAATATATGTGCACACCTACACACACACACACACACACACACACACACACACACACACGGGAAAGAAAAAGTCTGGGACACCTGGGTGGCTCAGTCAGTTGAGTGAGTTCAAGCCCCACATTGGGCTCTCTGCTGTCAGCAAAGAGCCCACTTCAGATCCTCTGTCCCCCTCTCTCTGCCCCTCCCCTGCTTGTGCTGTCTCAAAAATAAACAAACATTAAAAAGAAGAGAAAGAAAAGAAAAGGAAAGAAAAGACAAGACAAGAAAAGAAAAGAATCCAGAAAGGAGTCAGACCCGACTTTCCAAATGGTTCTGGGCAAACATCACGCCAGGTGATACAGAAGAGGGCTCTTACCCTTCTTGCCTCCGTCCTGCTTATCTCTCAAACTAGCAATTCTGCATTCACTTTGACAGTTTTTAAAAACGCTTTTTAAACATTTATTTAGTTTTGAGAGACAGAGCATGAGCAGGGGAGGGGTAGAGAGTGCGGGAGATACAAAATTGGAAGCAGGCTCCAGGCGCCGAGCAGTCAGCACAGAGCCCGGTGTGGGGCTCGAACCCACAAACCGTGAGATCATGACCCAAGCCGAAGTCGGACGCTCAACCGACTGAGCCACCCAGGCGCCCCCACCCCTTTGACGATTTTTTGAAAGAAAACAATTTGCCTTCCTTGGGTGATCATACAGGCCCCACCGCTACCCCCATTTGGGGCCTGCACTGCGATGCCTACACTACTCCTATCTCTCAAGGACACTCAGCCCGGGGCGTTACCTCCTACCAGCAGCCCTCCCACCTGCTTTTCAAATCCTGGCTCCACACAGTTGGCTACTGGCCTCCCGGGGGGCCAAAGTCAGTGATGCCTTCCCGGGATACCACATTGCGTAGACTGGGCTGTGCCTCAGTCCGGTTCTGGGACCTGTCCCCATCCCTGTAAATGCTTCAAAGGGGCAGAATCCCCCATTCCCTCATCTTTTTTTTTTTTTTTAACGTTTATTTATTTTTGAGAGAGAGAGAGAGAGAGAGAGTGTGGGAAGGGCAGAGAGAGAGGGAGACACAGAATCCGAAGCAGGCTCCAGACTCCGAGCCGTCAGCACAGAGCCCGACGCGGGGCTCAAACTCACGGACCTCGAGATCATGACCCGAGCCGAAGTCGGACGCTCAACCGACTGAGCCACCCAGGCGCCCCCACCCCCACCCCTTCCCGGTCCCTCGTCTTTAAGCTCCTTGTTCGTGGGTGGCTGGGTAGAGAGTGGATGGCAGTCTGCTGGTGATAGGACTGCGTCTCACCGGTGGGGCAGACCTATTGTCCGTGCTTGGCCTGTGCCGCCCATCCAAGCCTCGAGAGCCTCCGAAAGCCGCTGCTACTGAGATTCCCATTCTGTGAGGTCAGGTACCTTCGCCTGTGGCCGGCAGGCTGGATCCACACCCTGTCACAAGGGCCCTGCCCTTGCCCACTGGCCCTCCTCCTCCTCCTCCCTCCGCAGCTATGCCGGCTTCTATCCGCAGCTGCGCTACCAGGTGGGGAACACCTACGGGCGCACCACAGCGCAGCTGCTCACAGACCCCAGCGTGAGGAAGAGCCCCTGCTCGGTGTTGTCCCCCATATCCAAGCCCAAGTTCGTCGAGGACTTCAGCAAGTCCAAGCCACCTTTGATCCCCTGCCGCGACCTGACTGAGCCCTACATCCCCCACTACACCGGTGAGCCCTCCGCCACCAGTCTTGCCTGTCCCGGGCCCACCCTCCTGGGTGTCATCGCTCACACTCACCCTATCCATACAGGTGTGAAGCCCTACAAGAACTTTGAGATCCTGGGCCGGTTCCCACCCCAGGAAGTGAATGCCCAGGAGGGGCCGTCGGGGGCAGAGAATGTATCCAGGCAGGTCCTGCGGCCTGCAGGCTTCATGCCCTACCCCCCTTACCCTCCGTGCCCACCAGGCAGGAAGGGGGACTCCAGAGACTTTGGACACCCAGGCCTGCGGCTGGCATACGGTGAGGAAGGCTGGAAGAGCACCACCCCTGTCCACGAGGCCCCTGAGCGGACCCAGGTAACTGGGAGATGTGCTGGGATCAAGCCTCACCCCTGCCAGACCCAGGTGGGGCTGAGACAGTGACTTGCCCCCCTCCCATCCCAGCTATACCACTGCAGGAGGGATGAACACCCACCCCCAGCCCGCCAGCAGGAGACATTAGACGTGGGCAGGTTTCACAGGCTGCCCCAGCTGGACCACCCCAACCTGATCCAACGCAAAGCCATCTCAGGTGGGTGCCCAGGGCCTGGGTGCGAGCACACTCCCGCCCCGCCCCACCCCCCCAACAAGGCTCTAAGGAGCCCAGGCAGGATGAGGGGGAGCAAGTGAGGAGGGCTGCCGGTGGGTCTGCCCCCACCCATGCTCCTGCCCTGACAGCGGTTTCCTAGAGCCCAGCCTCTCCCAAGGTGGGATACTCCAGTCCACCCACTGCCGCCCGGCCCCAACGGGAAACTCACGTTTAGGGAAGGAGCCCCAACAGACTTCCCTGGCATACCTGGGGACAGGTGGGTATGCCCAGAGAAAGGTGGAGGGGACCTGGGGCAGGACCCTGACGACTCCATCCCCTAGGCTATGCTGGCTTTGTCCCTCGCTTTGCCTGGGTGATGGGGGTGAATTACTGCGATGGTGTCACACAGGCTATGGACGAGTTTGACAAGAATCAGGTAGGAGGACGTCATCTCTGGGCCTGCTCCCAAATGCCCATCATGGCCCGCAAGGTGGTGTCACACCTCCCGGGAGGCAGGAGCCCGGCCAAGGCTCAGCCGGCTTCCCCAGAGGGGGCTGTGGAGGGCAGGCTTCCTTAGAGGCCTGGGGAGCGGGGCCTGCCTGGCCCAAAGAGGCTGCTCCCCCTCATGCTTCTGACCAGACCTTGGCTCACTACTCCCCAGCGTTGTGGGGAGAAGGTAGGGCAGAAGAGACCTTGGGAGCATTAGCCACCTCTCAGATCACCAGCCCAGCCTCCACCATTACCTGTCGCGCTTACTGGTTGGTGACGGCAGCACGTCAGCACCTGCCTGTTTCCACAGTTCCTGATCAAAATTCCCATCTGTGCCCTGGGTGAAAGGCTGCCCAGAACACACTGGCCCAGCAACACCATCTATAACAGCAAGGGCCTGATACCTTTCTACATGGGGTTTATACCATGTGAGTACACAACAGACACCCCCCCCCCCCGCCCCCACCTGCTCAACAAGGGCAGAGTGACCAGGCTGCTCCAAGAAGGAGTTGGGTGACTGGGGTCCCCTACCCACGCTGTACCACTGGCACAGAGCCAGCTGTACGATCCCAGGGTTCACATCCCCCCCTGGTGTGAAAGGGGCTCAGCCCCTTACTCAAAGCCAGAGGCTGGCTGCTTCTAGACCATGCTGGTCCTCCAGAGGTTCAGTGTGGACAGGCCAAGCCCATCTTCAGGAGGCAGGTGCCCAGGGTAGCCCTCTGAATGCCCTTCCCGGGTGTGGGCAAGGCTGGGGCTCAGCTGCAGTGTTCCCCCTTGCAGCCATGCAAGACATCTACGCGATGACGTTTGGCAACAGCACCCGCAAAGCCTATCAGAAGGAACTGGAGAGGCGAGACCAGACACTATGAAAATGCTTTAATGGTGGCGTCTGTACAGCACGTGACGTCAAGACAAGGAAAAGAGCAAGTGCACACAGAGACATGGCTATCAGAGAACAGACCGTGAGCGAATAAAGAGTTCACACAGCTTCCGCGTGCTTTACCGGGTGTCAGCTCTAGGCCACCTCTTCCTCTGCCTCCTCCTCAAACTCGCCCTCCTCCTCGGCCGTGGCGTCCTGGTACTGCTGGTACTCGGACACCAGGTCGTTCATGTTGCTCTCGGCCTCGGTGAACTCCATCTCGTCCATGCCCTCGCCCGTGTACCAGTGCAGGAAGGCCTTGCGCCGGAACATGGCCGTGAACTGCTCCGAGATGCGCTTGAACAGCTCCTGGATGGCCGTGCTGTTGCCGATGAAGGTGGCGGACATTTTCAGCCCCCGGGGCGGGATGTCACAGACGGCGGTCTTCACGTTGTTGGGGATCCACTCGACGAAGTAGCTGCTGTTCTTGTTTTGGACGTTCAGCATCTGCTCGTCCACCTCCTTCATGGACATGCGACCCCTGAACACTGCGGCCACGGTCAGGTAGCGGCCGTGGCGGGGGTCACAGGCAGCCATCATGTTCTTCGCATCGAACATCTGCTGGGTGAGCTCGGGCACCGTCAGGGCCCGGTACTGCTGGCTGCCTCGGCTGGTCAGTGGGGCGAAGCCGGGCATGAAGAAATGCAGGCGGGGGAAGGGGACCATGTTGACAGCCAGCTTGCGCAGGTCAGCATTGAGCTGGCCGGGAAAGCGCAGGCAGGTGGTGACCCCGCTCATGGTGGCTGACACCAGGTGGTTGAGGTCCCCATAGGTAGGAGTGGTCAGTTTTAGGGTTCTGAAGCAGATGTCATAGAGGGCCTCGTTATCAATGCAGTAGGTTTCGTCTGTGTTCTCTACGAGCTGATGGACCGAGAGGGTGGCGTTATAAGGCTCCACCACCGTGTCCGACACCTTGGGCGAGGGCACCACACTGAACGTGTTCATGATCCTGTCGGGGTACTCCTCCCGGATCTTGCTGATGAGGAGGGTACCCATCCCAGACCCGGTGCCCCCGCCCAGGGAGTGGGTCAGCTGGAAGCCCTGCAGGCAGTCACAGCTCTCGGCCTCCTTCCTCACGACATCCAAGACCGAGTCGACCAGCTCTGCACCTTCCGTGTAGTGCCCCTTGGCCCAGTTATTCCCGGCACCGCTCTGACCTGTAAGAAGGCAGCCAGTCACTCTTTGCCGGGCATGTGGTCCCCGCTGGTCACCCGTGCCAAAAAACCCCCAACGACATGGTGTGAACTCAACCCGCACGTGGAGCAAATGGGCCCCCCAGCCAGAAGGTTAAGAGCCTGCCCGATTAAAAATTAAGTTAGGAATCAAGCCAAGGTGGCTTAACAATAAGCCATCCCCTCCCACAGGCGGTCCCTGCCAATTCTCAAGGACAGATGAGCTGCAAACACAGCTTCCACTGCCTGCAATTCAACGTTTGTAGCAGAAAGATTACATCTGCTGACTCCTTCCCTGCGGGTGGACAGCTGGGCCTCCCTCCCAAAGCCGCTTTACGAGGAGATTGACTCCAGGGAGAGGAGGAAGGTGTCCACGGGCGCTAGCGTCTGCTCAGGGGGCAGAGTGGATCAGGATCTCAGCTCTGCGGTACCGACGGCGGTGACCTTGGGCACCCCTTGACCTTTGAGCCGTCCTGGCTATCAAGCCGCCGCCCAGCCCCTGACGCGGCTCACCGAAAACGAAGTTGTCTGGCCTGAAGATTTGACCGAAGGGTCCCGAGCGCACGGAATCCATGGTGCCCGGTTCCAGGTCCACGAGCACAGCTCGGGGCACATACTTGCCACCTGGGACGGCGGGGGGGGAAGGGTAAGAGAACGTCAGCGAGAGAAGAGCCGCGGGGGAGGCAGGAAGGAGTTAGGAAAGGGGCGTGGTGTCTCACCGGTGGCCTCGTTGTAGTACACGTTGATCCGCTCCAACTGCAGGTCGCTATCGCCGTGGTAAGTGCCGGTAGGATCGATGCCATGCTCGTCACTGATCACCTCCCAGAACTGCGAGAGACGCCGGCGGGCCGGGCCGAGGCTGAGTCACGCCGGCGGGGCCCGGAGTCGGCCCCGCCCCGGATGGGCGCGGCCCTCCCCTCCCCCGCCACCCCGCGGCCGCCTCCAGATCCGTCCCCGGGGGCCAGCGCCGCCGCCCCGGCCCCGACCCTGTGCCGGGCCGCAATGCGGGTCGCCGTCCGCCCACCGGCCCGCTGCCGCCATCTTTTCCGCCGCCCGCCCACCCGCCCGGGAGACCCGTGCCGGGGCCCGTGCGCCCCACTACCCACCTTAGCGCCGATCTGGTTGCCGCACTGGCCGGCCTGCAGGTGCACGATCTCCCTCATGGCGGCGGCGGCGGCGGCGGCGGCGCGGGCGGAAGGACGGACGCAAGAGCCGAAGAACGGGCGCGCAGAGTGCTACAACCGACGCTCCGCCAACGCTTATATATCCGTCGCACCCGCCTCCGCCAGCCTCGTATTGGGCCGCGAGAACGAGGCTGGCAAACATCCTGGTTTGACTGGCTGTGTTTCCCGTCAATCCAGCCGCCTAACGCCCACCTTCCCACCGCCGTTCGCTCTTCATTGGTCAGCCTCGGTCTCTGCTCTCCCTATCAAAAACCCCTCCCTCGCGCTGCAGTACTCTGGCCATTGGCTGTTTCAAATGATTGATTTGTCCTCTCATTGGCTGGCTCCGGAGAGCACGCCGACCTAGGGCCAGCGTCCTGGTAACCGCCGCAGTGCCGCGGGGACGCGCGCGGGCGGGGCGGGCTCCGGGGGCGGGCTGCGGGCGCGGGCTGGGACTTATCGCCCCAGGGAGGGCCGGCCGGACGGGCCGCGGGGTGGGCGCAGTCCGCGGTCCGCGCCCCGGGAAACGCAGGTGGGGCGGCGGCGTAGGGCTGTGCCCTGGCGGGCCGCGCGCGCACACGTGCAGGAGACTGCAGCCCCGGGGGGCGAGCGCGCGGGCCGGGCCAGCCGAGCGCCTTCTCCGGCACGGCTGCCTAGGACCCCGGGGAACGAAACGAGGGGGCGGGAGCGGGGGCGGCGCCGGGACGAGCGTGTGGGCGAGGCCTGGCGGTCCCGGGCTGCCCTCCTCGGTCCCAACGCCCGCTCCGGTCGCGGTCAGGTGAGGGAGCACGTGGGGCCTCGGCCCCGGGGCCTGGGGAGGGGAGGGGAGGGGAGGGGAGGGCGGGGGCCTGCCTGGCCGCGGCGCGCTCTTGTTGTGGAGACGAGTTGGCCCCGCGCCGGTCGCCTGGTGCCTCGGCCCCAGGGGCGCACAGAGCTGCGTGGAGACGAGGGCGGGCCCCCGATCTCCGGGCGCTCCGTCCCCGCTCCCCCCCACCATACCTGGGCTTGACAAATGCGTTTACTTTTTCTGTAGTTTGTGAAGGAAAAACAGTTAAATTCCATATGGTCGCATTTTTAATCAGTCGTTTTAAAAACTGCATTTGCGTACGTTTTTGTAACATTTTAGAACAACTGAATCACACCCTTTGGGCAGCCTTGAACTGTCTCCCTTGCTGTGGCCACTGGAGCCTCCCTAGATTCTGGTTTTCTCAGGGAACTTCCTGCTTCCTTTGTCTCCCGACCCAGAGGTGTTGGGGGGCAATACCTGGTTATGTTCTGTAAGGAGAACGCACTCTCTTGCGTCACCCCCTACGGTATGCGATACCGCGTTACTATGGCTTACGTGCGACCTTAACATATTATGGAATGCGACGTCCGAAACTGAACTGTGGATGAAATTGTTGAGACAAGCAGCATGCTGGCACAGAGGTTAGCATTTTCATCCCCTGGAGAGCGGTCTGCAGCTGGGCTCCTCCGGATTGCGGTCCTGGCCCGGAGGGTGAGTCAGCAGTCAGTCCCAGCGGGGCCTGGGGAACCAGCCCCCTCCCCCACATACCTGCGGGGAAGGTGGACCTAGCTTCTGTTGCTCATGGGTCTCCCTCCCCCCCTCCCCCCCGCAGGTGCTGTGCACAGGGTCACTGCCTGGCATCCTGGTTTCCTCACAGGGCCCTGCAAAGTAACTCAGCTGCCCAAGCAGCAGTCGGCAAGGCCCGGCTCTGTGGCAGTCATAAACCCACAAATCGGGTGAGAAAGAGAGAAGCTCAGATGTACCCCCCCCCTCCCGCCCCATGAGCCAGCGGGTGGTACAAAGCCCTGGGGAGGTTGCTCTTTGAGGTGTCTGTCGAAGCCTTCTCTTCTCATCGCCCTCCCCCAGGGTGTATGGCCTGACATCCCCACTTTCTGGAAAAGGCCCGAGCCCACAGTTCAGTGTGGCACCTCCGCTTCATATGGGTGATGGAACAGAGGCTGTGTTTCTGCCCAGGTGTGAGCCTCCGAGCTCTGAGACACCAGCTTGCCCACCTCGCCCTTCCCGTTGTCCCCGTGAGATGGACACTGGGAACAAGACAGCACGAGTCTCCCTGTGGCTCTCAGGCTTGAGCCCAAGAACCAAGGTGGCTGCTGCTGCACTGGGCTGGCTGGCGGAGGCCCTGCAGATCCCCACCCTGAGCCAAAGCAGTTCCTGCCACAGTGTACAGAGATGGGCCTTAATGGGGCAGCAGGGCCAGCCCCAGGGGCCTGGGCCCCGTGGGGGTCTGTGGCCGGGAGCCATGCAGGGCAGAGAGGGCCAGACGTGCTGGGAAGCCTGGGCAGGGGCCGTGGGAGTGCTGGGCGCCTGCCCCTCCCGCCCCAGCCTGCAGCTGTTGGAGGCATCCACAAACGAAGGCTCTGTTTACTCGTGGCCATGGTCCCAGCGGGAGGGTGCGTTACCGCCAGGCAGGGGCAGCAGGCAGACAGCCCTTCACGGCCTCAAAGGACCTGCAGTCAGCCTTTGTGGGCGGCCTCACCCGCCCCGGAAGGAGGGATGCATGGGGTACTTTCTTCCCCTCTCTCTGTGTCCCCACAGTGGGGACAGAAGGCTTCCACCACCACCACCACCCCCAATCTCCCCAGGGAACTAGCCAGGCCCAGCCCCACCTCTGGGAACTTTCATCAGAGGAACCTTGAGGCTGATGTCCACCACCAGGAGCGTCCTGAGGTCACTGAAATCGGAGGGAACCAAGCTGTTGTGGATGAGCCTGCTGCGGGGGTCTTGATCCCATGAGCCCCAGAACAAGTGGCTACCTCCCTCAGTGGGCAGTGAACCTCAGGCTTAGGAGGCCTGGGATCTTGGGGGGGGGGGGGCAGGGGACATGGGGAGTGAGGGGACCGAGAGCTGAGAGGACATGGGGAGGGCTGGGAGTTCTGAGGGGGAGTGGGAAGGCGGGACCGAGGACAAGAAGTGATCTGGGACTCCTCAGGCCTCCTCTTCCTGGCCATTCAGACCTCTTCCCACACTGGGTCCCGGTAGGCAGACCCAGAGGGCCTGGGAAAGAGGTGCCTCCCCCAGCGGGCAGCATTCCCTGGACAAGGAGGAGGTGATGACCACAGCAGCATACTAAGAACTGGGCCACCCAGACCCCTGCCCAGGGTCATCTCCACTTCTGATGGAGGTGGGCATGTGCCCCTCGGTTCGTGAGTTCTGGGTGACAGATGTAATTCTACCTAAGAAGCTTTCGTTGTTTTGGGGGGGGGGGTGGGGAGCTGAGAGAGGTGCTGTAGGAAGCCCTGGGATGGGAGCAGGGAGGCCCTGACTCCCTGGAGTCAGCTTACTGGCTGGCAGGCAGACAAGCCTTACAGGGCGGAAGTGGGCCACGCCCCTGCCGCAGGGAGGGGCAGGGGCAAGCCGGAGCCCGGGTGGGGGGTGCACCCTCAGGTGGGTGGACATCGCTCAGCCTCACCCCCTCACCTGAACTTCGCCCACCTCACAGCCGAGGGGCTTGGGGAGGCATGGGCTCCAGGGGCAGGTGGCTCTAGGGGCAGGACCTGCTTCCTGGGGGGTGCTGAGTGCCTGCTCTGCTGGGCCCAAGACAGCCCTGTGTCTCACCCGGACACTGCCCTGCACCCCACCCATCTGAGAGAGACGGACAGGGGCAGCCTGGGGCCTCCTGGTCCTCACACTGCCCTCCTCGCTCCCTGTGCGTCTGCGGGACCCATGGGGCTGGCCCTCGGAGAGGTTGCCCACGCCTGGCTCCCAGGCCACGTCCTCTGCAGGCGCGGGGGGGGGGGGGGGGGGCGGGGAATGGGAGACGGCTGCTCCTCCCCCCTGCACCCATGGGGAAGGGCCCCGGACACGTCCAGCCTCCTCAGAGCACAGGTTCTTGCTGAGGGATGTCTCCACCTCCAGAGTGGCAGCCGCTTGGCCCTTTCTTTCCCTGGAGGCTCAGGAGAGAAACGGTTACGGCCTGGGGTTCGGGGGCCAGCTGCCTGCCCACACCCACATGGACTTGCAGTGGGTCCCGAGTGTCGGCTGGGGGACAGCTGGCGCTTGTCCACCTCCACGTCCCCCGGGAGCCAGCTCAGGGGCCGTCCCCAGGCGGGGGGAGTGAAGACCACTCACACCTGGTTTATAGCCTTGTTTATTTGGAAAGAAGCCAAGCTAGGTGACTCGGAAGTCTCCTGCTACTGGGATCCCCCAGGGCACCCAGAAGTCCACGAAGTGGGGGTGCCCACCCTTCACAGCTGCTGGGAGGCCAGGACCTCAGGGTTCTCGTAGCAGTGGGCCTCCTTGGCAGCGGCTGGAGGGGGGCTGCAGACCCTGCAGGGGCAGCAGCGGCCCACCAGGCGGTCCCAGGGCTCCAGAGAATGGAGCCAGAGCGGGAGCCAGGCCCAGGACCGCAGACGGCGTGGCAGCCAGGCTGGCCGGTGCCGCTGCAGGACATTGACCAGGATGACGAGGAGTACCAGCCCCACCAGGGGTCCTCCGACTGCAGCCAGCACGGTGCTCCCTGCCAGGGAGAGCCCGAAGGCGGCCAGCGGCAGCAGCAGGAAGCTGAGCAGCAGATAGGCGATGGCCACCCAGCGGTATTTGGCGGTCACGTCCCCGAAGCGTTTGGCCAGCGGGATGGGCAGCCGCAGGACAGGCACCACGTACCACAGCAGGATGCCAGCCAGATTGAAGAAGAAGTGGATGAGGGCAACCTAGAGGTCCGGGGGCAGGCAGGGGCTGGGAGCCTGGGCCTGGCACACAGGTCCCCCTAGGCTACCCAGGACACCTCCTCCTCCTCCTCCCCACCCCCAACCTAAAGGGTACTAAATCCAGAGCCCGATAGAAGGGCCACCCAGGGGGACAGATTCCGGCCAGGTGTGGGTGCACTCCTCGGGTTCGCCTCCTCTCCCCCACACACACTCAGGGAGCCCGGTCCGGCATCCCAGTGTGGTGACTACGCCACCAATGACCACAGGGATCTGGCCCTCCCCTGGGCTCTGGCCTGGCTCCTGTGGGGAGGAGGTGCAGGGCCACACGTGCAGGGAACAGAGTCCCCTCCAGGGGCTGCTGGACTCGAGGAGTCGGCGTGAAAGGTGCAGTCTGGAGGGCTTCCTGGAGGGGGTGGACCAGGGCCCTGCCCCGAGAGGATCCGAGTGGACAGAGCAGAGGCAGAAATGCAGGTGGATGGTGGGGAGGGCTGGGGCTCATGTCCTGGTGGGCAGAAGATCTATCTGGGCTTTCAGGAGCTGCGCCTGTCTGGGCATTGGGGCAGAGCCAGTGGTGGACGGAAACCCGAGCCAGGGCAGTGGGCCAAAGAAGGGGTGACGAAGAGACGGAGTCGGCGGGACTAAATGTGACTGGGTGTGGGGCACAGAGCTAGGGGACTAGAGGGAGGCCTCCTGGAGGCAGAATTGCGGTCGTGTGCAACAACAACTTGAAGCACCTGGCACAGGTGAGGCGGGGTTTTGGCAGAAAGAGGGCATGTTGTCGGGTTTAGATGGCAGGGGAGGGGGGTGCATCCCAGAGGAGGTGCAGTAGAGGGGCTTAAGGCCCCCCAGGACCAGGATGCCTTGGAGGAGCACAGCCAGCAGCACAGGGTTGGGAGTGGAGCACGGGGGTTCCTCGAGGGAGGCCGGGCAGGGGCTGCCAGAAAGGAAGAGAAGGCACCCAAGACCACATGATCCTTGAAATGACGTGGGCCCAGGGGAGCAAGAGCGGGGGAGGGCCGTCCACAGGATCCCTAGGGTTCGAGGAGGTGGGGCTGTGGGTCCGGCCCAGCAGCCGGAGATGGGTCCCAGGAGAGCTTGGGCCGTGGCCAGCCTGGCCGCGGGGTTGGACAGGAGGGAGCTGAGTCTAAGGGGGAAGCCCCAGGCCTGGATTCCGAGGGGGCCGGGGAGGGGGGCGAGGGTGGTACCTGGAGGGCGCTGAGCAGCATGTCCGCGGGACTGGCCAAGGCGGCCAGCAGGGCTGTGGTGGTCGTGCCGATGTTGGAGCCCAGGAAGAGGGGGTATGCGCGCTCCAGGCTGATCACTCCGACCCCTGGGGGAACCGGGGGGGGGGGGGTGTCACCGCCGGGCCTGAGCCCTGGCGCCTACCGCCCAGGGCCCAGGGCCCGCCCGCTGCACTCACCCATGAGCGGCACAACGGCCGCCGTGAAGACACTGCTGCTCTGGAGCACGAAGGTCAGGCCGGCGCCCACCAGGATGGCCAGGTAGCCGCTCAGCCAGCTGAAGGGGAAGGGGAAGTCTGCAGGGTGGGGGGAACGGGGTCACCCCCGCCCGGCCGCCGGCCCCGCCCCCACCCCCATGCCCCCATCCCGGGCCGCACCAGCATTGATGACCTTCCTCACGGCCTGGGCGATGCGGCCGCGCAGCACAGAGTTAAGCAGTTTGACGATGAGGACGAGGCAGGTGCAGAGCAGGAGCAGGGAGGCGGCCAGCAGGATGAAGCCCACGGCCAGGTCCGTGAGCGTGGTCCCCACAAACAGGTGGTGGCCTGGGGGCAGGGCGGGGTTGGTGAACCACGCGGCGGCGGGGGGGGGGGGGGCGAGGGGCGGGGCCGGAGGGGGCGGGGGCGGGGCCTCACAGGGCAGCAGCTCCACCGCAGCCGTTCCGTTCCTCTCAGGGCAGGGGCCGGAGGCCGCCGCTCCACAGTCGCTGCTGTTCCCCGAGGTCTGGGGAGGCGAGGCAGGGCAGGCTCAGGACCGGCTCAGAGCCGGCGGGCCCGAGTAATTCGGCAGGTCAGAGATCAGGGGTCAGAGGCACCTCACCATCACCTCCCTGGTGCCGCACCATTGCTTAATGAGGCTGCTGTTGGTGGCGTTGCCCGTGGCACTGCTTGCAATCGCATCAGTGTCCAGCTGGGGGAGAGAGGCGTTGTGACCGGGTACTGGACCCGCTCGCCTGGACTCACGCCCACAGCCCGGCTCGTTCTGCCCGCTGTTCCCCCCACCCAGTGCAGGGCCCAGGACGGAGGCTGGGGCTCCCCACCCCCACTCCCCGCATTCCCGGCCCGAGGGGCCACCCGAGGACAGCACTTTCCTCACCTGCACGATGAGGTGTGTGAGAGGCTGCGTTAGCACCTTGAGGATGTCGGGCGCGTGCCCCCCAGGCTGCAGGCTGGTGGCGCCCAGTGTCAGGGCGCTGAGCCTCTCCAGCAGGGCTATGGCGCTCTCCAGTGGCAGCAAGATCAGCACCGTGAGCCAGTTGAAGATACCGTGAACAGCTGAGCCGCCAAAGGCCCTGCCGCGTTGAGCAGGGATGGTCGGTGGCCTCAGCGGTTGCCTGGCTTGCGGCCCCCGGCCCCCCCCCCCCCCGCCCCAGCTCCCAACTCACCTCCGAAACTCATCTCGGTCCCCTGACTGTGCCATTGAGACCAGGGTGCTGGTGATGGACGTGCCCACGTTGACGCCCATGATGATGGGCACACACGCCTGGACGGTCAGCACTGTGGGGGTGCTGCATCAACCTCCCGTACCCTGCCCAGCCACCACCGTCCCGGGAGGAGAGGGGGTGCACTCACATTTGGAGGCCACCATGCTGACCACAATGGAGGAAGACGTGCTGGAGCTCTGGACGAGAACTGTGACCAGCACGCCGATGACCAGTCCGGCCACAGGGTTGGACAGCACCACGTTTTCCTTAAAGATGTCTCCAGTCACCTTGCCTGTGTCCAGAGAGCGGCGCCCTGAAGCTGTGCACGACAGGCCGCCCGCACGCTGCCCCCCACCCCCCACACCTCCCCCCCCCCGTCACTCACTGCTCAGCAGCTGGAAGGCGGAGCTGAGGATGTCCAGGGAGCAGATGAAGAGGTAAAGGCTGCCCAGGAGTCCACAGGCCTTGAGGAGGCCAGTGGCCACCCGGAGCACCCTGCCGGCCACGCTGAGCTCTAAGAACACGGGACAGGGCTGTCCCCGGTGCCAGCCCCCGCCCAGCCCTGCCCTGCCCGTGATGCCTCCCGGGCCACTTCCTCCTGTCTCCCTCCAGAGCAGGGCCAGGGCCCCCCTTCCTTGTCTCTTCACAGGGCGGGGCCTGGGTCTGCCTCCTTGTCCCCCAAGGCAGGGTCTGGGTCCCCTCTCTGTTCCTTGGCAGGATGGCCAAGCAGACTACTCCTGGGACCTCCCAGAAGCCTACTGGCCGGCAGGAGGAGGGGCAGGCTGGGTCAGGGTGGCTCTCATCTCCAGACAGGGCGGGCAGCTGATCTGTAGGACAAGGATCCCTGGGGCCGTGGTCTGCATAGTAGGTTTCTGTACGGCCTGCTGAGGCAAAGCTCCTCCCTGCGCTCTCTCCCTAAGGACCCTCTCCACGCTCAGACCCTGGGGGGTCAGAGCCCCATTTGGCCTGTTACCCAACACTTCAAGACCTACCTTTCCAGGACTGGCCAGTGTCCTTCAGCTGAGGGAGGGCCCAGGGGTCCATTTTCCCCTCTTCCAAGACTGGGGCAGAACCGGAGGTCCCTGTAGGAGCCAAGGTGAAGTAGGGCCAAGGACACCCCAGGTGGGGGGCCAGAGGGGGTGAAGGGGACTGTGGCATAGGGGCTTGGGGTAAGAGAGAGGAAAGGGGGCCTCCAGCTTGTCTGGCCCTGACCGGAATTGTCATGAGTCCCCATGGGCTCTCCAGGAGATAGGCAGGAGCCCCCTCCCCACTTGCACAGAGCAGTGGGTCAGGGGCTAAGTGGATAGGCAGAGAGGCAGGCTGAGGCCTGGTCCCTTGGGGCTCTTGGTACCTGCATTTCCCAGGCTCCGGTCCACCAGGCCAACTGTGTCCAGAGTAAGGGGGGGGACCTGGCCACCCGTGAGGGAATTCGGCATGGATTTCTGGCAGGGATAGACCAGGCCCAGGCCTGGATCTGCTGGGGGCGGGGAAAGCAGGTCAGATACATAGCCTCCCCCTGCCCCGCCAGGTCCTGGGGTCCTCTAACCTGAGATCTGGCTTCCCTCCCCTCCCCCCACACCCGCCTTGCCGACTTCCTGCTTCGTCCATCTATGGGGGATGGCTATAGTGACCTCAGGCAGCTGTCAGGAGAGCCCAGTCCCGTTTCGGGGGCAGAGTCGAGGGGACCCTGGCTCCCTGGCTCCCTCGCTGGTCCTGGCTGGAAGAAGACCTGGTGGGTGGCCCAGGGCACAGGGTGCCGGGTGCCGGAAGTGGCTAGGAGCTGGGAACCCAGGGACCTCTCCTATCAGGTGTCATCAGGGACACTGCAGATGGTCCCAGCTTAGACTTTGGCATTTGATACCAGACCGTGACGTCTCTGCTTGATAAGGGCCCCACCCCCAGTGATGGGGGCAGGGCAAGGGGCTTGGGTGCCCCCGCCTCGCCTCAAGGCTCCTCTCTTCAGCCCTCTGGGTCTGGATCCCCCGTCTAGTCGTCTACCCCATCTCCCTCCCAGGCCCCAGGGTCCAGGTACTGGCGAGCTTTCTGTCACCCTCCCTCCTGTCTCTCGTCCTCAGCTCAGGAGGCTCAGGGTGGGGCCTGAGCCCTGGGCCGGGAGGTCACCAGCCCTTGTCTCGATGTCCCTGAGCCCCCACCTGGTTCTGGAAGCTCCTACCTGTGAGGGTAGTGAGGGGGCACCTGCGGGGAGGAAACACAGGGCGGGAGCAGCTGCCGGTCAAAGATCTGCTGGGCGCACACATGACCTGCTGTGTACTGAGCCCCATTAATGTTTACCCAGGAGTTGAGGCTCCCGAGGGGTACCTGTCACAGCCCCAGGTGCCTGCCTTGTCCACGTCGCACCGCTGCCCTATGGCAGGTGCTCTGGGCCCCCAGCCCAGCCCTCTTCGAGTGGGCTTCCTCCCTGGATGGGCCCTGAGCCAGGCCAGGGGGGTTGCAGGGCTGGGCACAGGCTCTGAGTGCAGGCCTAGTGTAGGTAGACCCCTACGTGGCACGACCAGACGCTGTGTGCCGCCTGCCCTGGGTGGGGCGGGGAAGGGCAGGGCAAGGGCAGGATGCTGGCACTCTGGCTGGTTGGCTGGAGGCCCCTTGAGAAGTCTGCCCTGAGCTCTGCAGACCTTACTATGGTGGTCCCTGCCCCATCAGAAGAGTGGGAGGGAGGCGCTTTGCACCCATCGGGTGGGTGGGTGGGGAGGGCCCCAGCCCCTGAAGGCTTCCAGTTCAGACCCAAGTTCAGGGCAGGGCTGGGCCCAGCAGCGCTCCCAGCGGGCCCGGCCTCAGTGGCGGGCAGTAACGGTGGAGGGCACTGTGCCTCCATCTGCAAGTTGGGGGTGGGGGCAGGGCCCGTCCCCCAGGCCGCGGTGCTGCCCAGCCCACTACCCGTCCCACCTGGACCGGAAGACTCAGCCCATCCTGCTCCCTCCCCCCGGAGAGTCCTGACTGGCCCCGTGGCTTGTGGGTGCCTCTCGGGGTCAGTCCCCTTCCTGCTGCCCCTGCTGGGGCATGCTCCTTCCCCTCCCCCTTGGGCCACGGTGCCCTGGTATAGTTGCTGCCCACCAATCGCTGTGTGCCCTGGGGGACTTTGCCCCAGAGAAGGAGGAGGTTTCTGAGTGTCCTCTCAGCAAATTTTCTTGTCCCTCCCTGTCCTGCACCCACTGCCCGGGGCAGGCCCAGCAGTTCCTCCCAGAGGCAGTGTGACAGTGTGACAGCTCCTTTCGGGATGGGGATAGGGATGTTGCAGCCTGACTTGAGGGAATGTCTGTGTCCACAGCCTCCAGAACCTTCTCTGGCCTCTCTGAAGGGTCTGTGTGGTGGCCATTATGAGGTAGACGGAAGCGGAAGCTGAAGGCCAGGAAAAGGCCTAGTGTGGGAGTGGTCCTACTGAGCTGTGCAATCTCGGGCAGGCCCCCAGCCTCTCTGGGCCTAAAGCCAGCCGTGCCCTGGGGCCCGCTCCTTGGACATCTGTCACAGCAGGGACTTTGTGCCTGCAGGGGACCCTGCCGGAACAGTGCCCAACACGTAGTGGGTGCTCAGTGAGCTTTGTTGAATAAATGAACTTCACAGGGATGCTTTGCAAGACAGGGCTGAAGGAGGCGGCTCTCTGCTCTGGTTCCCACCTGTGGGACTTTTTTAGCCAGACACCCGTGGAGGCGTCCTCTGAGCTGAGTCCAGGCCTGGGTTGGGCTTGCAGGAGACTCTGAGCGCAGCAGCCCTCACCACGCACACAGTCAGGCTGGCCTGAAGCCCTGGAATCCTGGCCAAGACGGGAAAGAGGTAACCGGCTTCTCAAAGAGCCTCACGGTACCGTGGGCACAACCCCCACACTTAGGCTGCGGTCTGGGGGTGTCCGTGTGGGGCCCCAGGCCGTTCCGGGCTGGTTGTGCGGCGGTCAGAGGTTCCAGCCGCTGGAACTCAGACCTGGGGACTGTCCAGGGTGTCCCAGCAGAGGCCGCAGCTGCAGCAGCATCTGGGCTGGGGGAAGTGGGGCTGGGTGCCCAAGGTGGGGCGGAGCCCGGCTGGCTGCTGAGTGACAGCGGTGCTGCCTTTGGGGGGCGCGGGGCGCTGGGGCTCCATGCGAGGCGGCTCCCGCTCAGCCCTGACAGCCAGGAAGGCGGCCAGGTCGAGGTCCAGCATGGCCACCCCTCCACGGGGCGTGGGTGTGCTCTGGCGGCACTGCGGGCAGGGGACCCAGCGCTGCTCGTGGGCCACCGTGTCCAGCCGCCGCACGCACGCCTGGCAGAAGGTGTGGCCGCAGTAGAGGCGGCGCGGCAGGTGCCCGGCCAGGTCGTAGGCTGAGTAGCAGATGATGCAGTCACCGCGCCGGGACCCAGTGGCAGTCCCCTCCTCGGAGACCCGGGAGCTCTCTGGCTGCAGCATCCTGGGGGAGGCGAGCAGGGGCGCTGCAGCCCACCCTGCCTGCCTCTGCCGTCGTCTGGCACCGTTTGGGCCCTGACCCCGGGGGTGGGGGTTGGCCTGGGCCTCTGCAGACCTGAGAGGGTGGGTGGTGGCCAGTGGGGCCCCAGACGCCGGGGCCTGGGCCCAGGCCGGGCTCCTGCGGCTGCCGACCGGGCAGCATCCCGTCCCCCTATTTGGGCCCTCCTGCCCAGCTCCACGCCGCCCCGCACCCCAGCCTGCCTGAGCCCCAGGCCTCTCTTACCTGCATCCGCTCTCATGGGCGGCTCTGTCCGGAGGATGTCCGGGGCTTGGGGGGGGGGGACCCAGGCCGCCCTGCGGCTCCCTCGCTGGGGCTCGCATTACTGGCCGAGCACAGGCGAGGCAGCAGGGAGGCAGGCAGTGGGCTCTCCTTTCAGCCACAAAGCGCTTGCAACTGGATCCACCGGGCACCACCAACTCAGCAGGAGATAAGGTGCCCCCCCAGTCTGCCCTCACCCCCCCCCCACACCCCTCCATGCCTGGACCCAGCTCCACTAGGCCCCCACCCAGGCCCGGCTTCACAGCTCACCATGGTCCTTGTCCCCACCCCGGCCTCCCAGACCCTCTCCCACCCTCCTCTTAGTGCTCCCCCCACCTCACACCAGGAAAGCTCTCCGGCCTTGACCTGCGTGTCTCCATCCTTTGGCTCCCAGCTCGAACACCGCCTCTTCCAGGAAACCTGCTACAACCCTCACGGGCTCCGAGCCCCGAGGGGTCCTGCTCCCCCAAAGCTCAATCATAGTGTGTGTGTCCAAGTCGATTTGTCCCAGCACCTTCCTCCCACCTGGTCTGTCCCCTCCGTCCCCATCATACGGCAGTGGCCAGCCCCACAAGGTCCCAAGGGGGTGCTCAAGCACAGGTGTGGAGACCCCCCCACACACACACACACAGGGACCACCCAGAACCTCCCTGAGGTGCAGGGCACTGTGGCTAGCCCTGGTCGACCCCGTTAGAGGCTACACCCCGCCCCCCCAGCATCTGCCTGGCCATAGCCCCCAGGCCAGCCCAGTGACCGTGACTGTGGGCACAGCAGAACGGGGTGTGTCAAGAACGGTCCGGATGGGGTCAGGACCCTCGGCACCCTCACTACTCAGCTGGGAGGAAGTCAGAGCCAGAGGGGCTCCTCCTTACTCCTACCACCCTGGCAGTCCACAGCCTCTCTGTCTGGTTGGACAGGTTTCCGGGGCTGGCCTGGGTGGGGTCATCCTCTGGTAGAGGCAGGCCATGGGGCAGGGGCCAGGAAACTGGCACACCGGAGCCCCTGTACAGTCAGGCCAATGACATATCCACCCACACCCAGAGACGGGTCTTGCCCTGTGGCCAGTCACCCTGGGTCGGGGAAGGGCTGGCACCGGGACCCGTCCATCCAGCAAGGCCAGCTCGGCTTCCTCCTCTGGCTGGCCCTGCCTGGCCCTGGAAAGCACAGAGTGCCCAGCGCCAGCCCTACCACTCGCTCCTTGCCCTGGCATCCCAGCCTCCCCTCGGCAGTGAGGTGAGGACAGTGCTAAGCAGCTCAGCTCTCCACTCGTCCCCCCCACCCCCCACCCCAGCCAGGCACATCACCCTGCTCAGACAGAGGGGAGACATGTTCTCCGAGGGGCCTCACCGGCCAGTTCCTTTTCTGCTCACCTCGTCCAGGAGGCCCAGGCCCTGGAGGCTGGACACCAGATGAGCAGCATGGCTTGGGTGCCACACAACAGATGTGCAGGAATGGGACGTTTCACGGGGAACCAGAAAAACACCCCAGCCGAGGTAGGGCCGTGACTCACGGGTGGGCAGGGCTCGGTCCTGGCTGCCTGGGCCCCCGCTCCGAGAAACTTGCCAGTGCTGGCCCCACCCGCGCAGTCCCGCCAACGTGACCCTCCTCCTGGAGGCCTTTCTTAGGGCTCCACCCCCCTGGCTCCAAACACCACATCCTCCTATCGTCCGACCCACTGGCTGACCTCTCAGGCTCGGCCTCAGCCCTAAGGAACACAAGACAGCTTGAACCCAGGCCCGTCTGGGCCAGGGCAGGGGACACACTCCCACCCCTCCTGTCCAGCCTCTGGGTGGACCGGGGACCTGCAGCACAGGTTAGGATGTCATCAGTGGCTTCCCCACCCCTGAATGTACCACAGAGGCTTGAGGCCGGTGGTTGTGTCCAGCCCGGGACCCACTTCAAGGGGGCAGCAGCAGAGAAGAGTCACCAGAACAAAGGTCACTCTGATTTATTGCCGGGGCTGCGGGCCCTGAGGGAGGTGGTCAAGGGTGTCCCCAGGGCTGCCATTACAGCCAGTGCCCAGGGCTCTGTTTCAAGGGGCCGGAGCTGGGCTGTTGGCCTCTGTGGCGGGTAGATACTCCTATCCAGGGTGGAAAGTGGCCACCTCCCACGACAATGGTCCAGTGGCTGCCCCAAACATGTGGGCACCGCTGTGGCTGCCTGAGCCATGTTGGGGTCCTGCGGGAGGCCCCTCGGCCCGGCAGGGGCTGGGCTAGGAGATGACGCAGCAGCAGCTGTGGCAGCGGCAGAAGCGAGGGCAGTGGCAGCAGGAACAGCAGGGACAGCAGCAGCAGTGGTGGGCGATGTCATCCCCGCGCCCGATGGGTGGCAGGCCAGCGTAGGTCAGTCCTGCCGGGCGCTGCCCACCGCTGTAGGGGTTGCAGGGCTGCTGCCAGCTCTGCTGGCCCTGGACCCGGGTGGTCCCCTTGGCCCCCTTGCTCCCTGGAGCCTCCTCGGAGGGCTGCAGGAGCCCGGTGGGCTCTGAGGTGCAGGATCCCACAGGCAGAGGCTGGGACCCCAAGGAAGGAGGAGCCGTCTCCAGCCGCTGCCCCAGATCAGGCCGCAGGTGAGCCCGAGGGATGCTGACATGAGCATACGGGTTCTTGACGACCATCTCATGTGGGTCCATGGCCCAGCCTGGCGGGGGCAGGCAGAAGAGACAGAATCAGCTCAGCGGAGGGGCAGAGCTGCAGCCCAAGAGGGTGCCCAACCCGCAAAGGGCCTGGCTGTGGAGACACCAGGGTGTACAAGGCTTCTGTGTCGTGTGGGTGCGCATGGGAGTGAGCTGGGTGTGAGGGCCGAGGTCTCCCAGCTGCCCTCCTTGCGTGGCAGTGGGGGATGGGGTGGGGAGGCTGGCAGATGCAGCTGTGCCATCCCCGTGGCTGAGCCCCAGTGCAGGGAAGCCCCTCAGCCCAGGACCCACCTGCAGTGCTGATGGCAGCGGTGTCCCCTCTCGTCCTGTGGGCCGGGTCCCAGTGCCTGTGAGGCAAGCCACTGGCAGCTGCCTTTTCCCTCCTGGGGAGGGGCGGGGCCGTGGGGCGGAGCTCAAAGATGGGGTTCCCAAGATCCCAGGAGGCCCCAGCTCTCCCAGCACAGCAGCCACCCACCCTTCCTTCTCAGGTGGGTGGTGGCCCAGCCTGGGCTCCGAGGGGCACGGCCAGCCTGGGTGACTCAGCCTCCATGCATCTGAGGCACGTCGTCATCCCTCCCAGGACCTGCAGCTCGCCAGGAAGGAGGGCAGGAGGTGAGCCTGAAGTCAGCCTCAGCTCCCCGGCCTGCGGTGGGCCGGGGAACCCCAGCCATCGCTCGCCTACCTCAGGGCCCCTGTTTTGAGGCACTTCAACCAACAGCCTCTGCCTGGCAGACAGAGGCTAAGATGTCTGAGAGCACAAACTGCTCTGAGGTTTATAGGTTTCTAACTGATAAAAAATGTTTTATTTACACACCTTTGCTAAAACTGATCTTACAATTGGCGACGACAGGGGCTTCATTCGCAAGTGTTGTTTGTAGCTCATTTCTGAAAATGCAGCTTCTCTTGGCGCGCTCAGGGACCACCAGCTCCCCACCCCACCAGCGTCTCCCACTTTCATCTGTAAGTTGGCAGGTAACACCTGCCACACAGGGTCGCCGTGTGTGTGCGTGCGTGTGTGTGTGTGTGTGTGTGTCTGTGTCTGTGTCTGTGTGTGACGGGATGACAATGGATGTGAGTACTTGGGTCTGGGCCTGGCACTGGTGATCTTCACCCCTCGGAGCGATTAGGGCAGTAGGGTGGGTCAAGGACCTGCGCCCCCAGTCTTTGGTGCCCAACGGAGCCCCCAGGAAGGGCGGGATCAAATCAGAGGTGGCCCAGAAGCCAGCGTGACCGGGGTGGCCTGCATGAGGCCAGTCAGACCGGTCCGGACACGAATTCCACCTTTGCGGCACCGGGTGTGGAGGGAAGCGGGCCCCCGAGCCCCTCGGACTTCGCAGGTGTACGACCGACGCTCATTGCGCAGGCTCTAGAAGCCCCACCCACTGCCCCTACAGACTCCGCCCCTTGCTGCGAGGCGGCGGCTGGCGCATGCGTGAAACAGGCCTAGGGTGGCCGGTGGGAACTTTATTCCCCAGAAGCCTCCGCGTTCCAAGGTTTCTCTAAAGACCCGGTTCGGGGTCTGCTTGCTCCGGACGGTCCAGGACACGGCCTAGGCCGCTCAGCTCTGACCGCCGGAGCTCCGGAGGCGCGGATTTGGGCGGGCTCGGGAGGTGGGCCTGAGGGGGCGGGACCTCGCTCCAGGGGCGGGGCCTCGGGGCAAGGGGTGGGGCTTGGTGGCCGGTGCCTCCTTGGGTGCTCGCCCAGCGGGCGGGTGGGAAGCGGAGCAGCCCCGGAGGGAGGCCGAGGCTGGGCGCCTAGCCCTCCCCTGACCGGGGCTCTCTCAGTTGTCCGTCTTAACCAGAGCCCATAAGGCTCTCGCTGCCCATCCCGTCAGGCACCTGCTCACTTGCACACCTCCCACACCCGCTCTCCCTAAAAGGCTTTGGAAATGAGACCCAGACACTAGCCTGAGGTCACACAGAGCAGCAAAGTCGGGCCCCATGGGACAGCTCCGCTGCTCCAGTCTGTTTTGCCCGCGTGGGCTTCGTCACCAGGAACAGCGACCTCTCTGAAGGAGTGGGGCAAGGCCCATAGCCAGGTGCGGTTCGGCCTGGACAGAGCAGAGGGGCTGTGGTCAGAAGAGGCTGAGACTGTCCAGGGTCAGGCACAGGGCCCAGTGCTGGTCACTGGAGTGCTAGCCTGCCACGTGGTAGCTGGGTTAGGTCAGGGGGTGGCACTGCGGAGGTCCCCGGCAGCTGTGGTCCCCTGCCCAGTAGTCGCCAACACGTCCTCTGTCCTTTCTCTCACCTGAGGGTTCCCCACAGGCAGAGAGAGGGTAGACACCAGGGAATCAGGGAAGCCCGGCTTGAGGAAACAGAAAGGAATGGGGCCTCCATGCTGGGTGGGGTCAGGTTAGCACACAAATACGTGACAGCAGGGCACGTGCTGACCTGATGGGATGCCGGAAAGGGCCACCCCACCCTGGGTGGGTGCGTGTCCTCGTGGGTTGCCCCACTGGCCTGTCCAGCTGTCTGTCGGACCTTCCGCATACCCCTCACCCTGTCCAGCTGTCCATGAGTCCTGTCCTCGGACCCTTCTCCCAACGACTGTCCCCCTCTCCATCCACTCCTCTGCTAGCTTGCTTGCCCACACCTACTCGGCCTCATGGTCACATCATTCTCTTTGAGCCTGTCAGCGTTGAGCACAACCTGGTTACACTTGTGAGCCAGAGGCATGCCTACTGGGGGCACAGTGGAAGGACAGCAGTGACGCTGACTCTCTGGGGGGGGGGGGGGAACACGGCAGTCCTGGGGGGGGGGGGGCTATGGGAACCAGCTTTGCTGAGACCCCCCAGTCTGCTCCTCTTGTCTTCTTCCCTCTGGCATTATGAGGTCTCGGCTTCGAAAAGCAGGATTTGCCTTCTAGAATTGGGGGTGGGGGTACTCGACTAGGACCCAGGATGGGTCAAGCAGGACTGGGGTGGGAGTACTGGAAAGGGGTGTCGCGGGGGTCCCGATTCACACGCGGCCCGCAGGGAAGGGCCACCCCGGGAACGGGCACCAGGCCCGCGGCGATGGAGGGGCGGCTGAGAGACTGGCCCCGCCCCGCGGACCCCGCGCGGGTCCCCAGACGGGGGGTGGCGCTGCGGGCGCGGGCGGGAGCCGCGCGCACTGCGGTCCCCGCGCCTCCGCCGCAGAGCGCGCCACGCTCCGCACGCACCTGCCGCCGCGCCGCGCTGCCCGGAGCCCCGCGCCCCGCGCCCCGAGCCCCGCGCCCCTGGGAGCCGCCGTGCCGCGCCATCGCCCGAGGTCGCCGCCGGAGCCGCTGGAGCCGCCGGGCCGAGGCGCGGGCGTCGCATCCGGGCCTGCCTTTGAGACAACCTCTGCGGCGGCGGCGCGCGCGGCCCGGGGACGCCAGGCTGGGGCAGGTGAGCTCGGGCGGGGCGGGGCGGGACGGCCGCGGGGTCGCGACTCGCCTCCCCTTCCCACCCGGGCAGGGGTTGGGCCTCGGGGGCGGGGGCTGGGGAGGGGGCTGGGTCCCAAGTCCAGCGAGGGTGAGGGTCAGAGGTCGGGAGCCCTGTCTTTTGTGCGGGGTGAGGGTGGGCCCTGGGCGCTGCCCTCACGCTGTCTCTCACCTGCAGCTCGGGCCTGGTCCAGGCCTCTCTTCTGCTCCCGCCGCCGCCGCCGCCGCCGCCGCCGCCGCCGCCGCCGCCGCCGAGCCCGCGGCCTGGGGCCTCCCGCAGCCTGGGCTCAGGCTAGCTGCCTTCCCTGGGAGCCTTGTCCTGGAGCCATGGGGCCCACCTAGCCCCTGCCTGCCCGGATGTCCCTGCTCAGGGACTGCTGACCTCGGCTGCAGGGGGAGCCCCCCCCACGCCCCCTCTCCAGCCTCAGCAGCCAGAGACCCTGGGTGAGCCCCTGGGCCAGACCTGCAGCCCAGGGCAGCCTCCTGTACTCCCCTGCCCCCGCCTCCCTCCTCCTCCCCCACCTCTTCCTCCTCCTCCTCCTAGGACTGGACCGGAGAAGCCACTGTGGCCACTGGGGGGGGCCCTGCCCCCCCAGCTCTCGCCGGCCGCCCCCAGGAGTCCTCGGGGCGGCCGGGGTCCCCACCAGGCCTGGCGGGACCAGGATGCTGCTCCCTCTCCTCCTCCCCGGCCTCACCCAACGCCCCCACCCACCCGAACACCCAATCTGATTGGAGACAGCCGGATGCCGGCTGACCCTGGGCCCGAGGTGGGCAGTGGCTGGCCAGGCCTCCTCATGTCCTGCCTGAAGGGCCCCCATGTCATCCTCAAGATGGAGGCCATGAAGATTGTTCACCCTGAGAAGTTCCCCGAGCTGCAGGCGGCTGCCGCTTGCTTCCCGCCTGCACCGAGGCCCACCCCTGCTCTGGCACCCAAACGCGCCTGGCCCTCAGACACAGAGATCATCGTCAACCAGGCGTGTGGGGGGGACATGCCCACCTTGGATGGGGCGCCCCGCACCCCTCCGTTGCCACGACGGCCCCGAAAGGGCAGTGTGGAGCTGGGCTTCCCCCGCGTGGCGCCAGCGGACGAGGTCATCGTGAATCAGTACGTGGTGCGGCCCGGCCCTGCCGCCTCGGGGCCCCCCGCCACGGCGGCACCGGCTTCAGGTGAGCCCCTGGAGTGCCCCACCTGCGGGCACACGTACAACGTCACCCAGCGGCGGCCCCGCGTGCTGTCCTGCCTGCACTCCGTGTGTGAGCAGTGCCTGCAGATTCTCTATGAGTCCTGCCCCAAGTACAAGTTCATCTCCTGTCCCACCTGCCGCCGGGAGACTGTGCTCTTCACGGACTACGGCCTGGCCGCACTAGCCGTCAACACGTCCATTTTGAGCCGCCTGCCGCCCGAGGCACTGACCGCCCCATCCGGGGGCCAGTGGGGGGGCGAGCCGGAGGGCAGCTGCTACCAGACCTTCCGGCAGTACTGCGGGGCCGCGTGCACCTGCCACGTGCGGAACCCGCTGTCCGCCTGCTCCATCATGTAGCACCCGCCCGCTCGACGCTGCCCGCCAGTCCTTGCTCGCCGCTTCTTCGGGGATCCGGCCCTGCCCTGTCGCCTGTTGACCCCTCACCCACCACCGCTTCCGGCCCCTCCCCGTGTGGCACTGCCGCTGCAACCAACTCTGCCATTAAAACTCTTTGCCAAAGTTTGCACCTTGTTCCCTGGACTGAAGCCTGCTCTTGCGGCCTGTGCCCAGGGCTGTGGCCCAGACGGGGTCCAGCCCGGAGCCGCCGGAGGGAGGCCCAGTGCCTCTTGGGGCCAGCCTGCTCTGCTTGCCAGGGAGGGACCAGGCTGGGCCAGGCATGCCGCTCAGGAGGGCTGGGCCTGGATGTGCATGTGCGTGTGTGCACGTGAATGCCCCGCACGTCTGTGCAGAGCCAGCCTTCTGTGTGTGCTGGTGTGGGCAGAGGTGCAGAATGGGCAAAGGGCAGACACGTCCTCTGCACCGGCCCCTGGATGTGGGGGCAGCTGGACGGGGGACACCTCAGTCCACCGGGCTCCTGGTGCCCACCAGACCCTCTGAACTTGAATGGGAAGGGCCTTTGGGCCAATCTGAGCCAGGACTGAGACCAAGACTGGCTGAGATCCTGGTGGGGTAGGAGGACTCGGGGGCCTTCTATCTCATACTCCACTACCTGGATTTGGGGAAGAGCCTTTGCAGTGGAGGGGGGAGGAGGGAAGGGTTGGGGAGAGTCCCCGGATGCCGAAGAAGGGGTAGAGACAGCAAGGACACAGTAACAGTGGTTTCAGGAGAGCTGCTGTCTATTGAGAGCCGTTCCTTGCGCTGGGCACAAGCCCGCGAGGTCGTTCTGTGTTTGTCCTTTAGATAAAGGGCTCAATGACATGAGGTTGCAGGGCACTGGGCCTCAGCTCAGTGCTCCCCAGCTCCAAGGCCTGGCGGGGCCCTTGTTCCTTGCAGTTCGGGCACCTGGCCGCTCGGGCCGCCCCCTTGGGTCCTGACCCAGCCAGTGAGGGAGCTATTTGTGGCCTGAGCTTGCGCGGCAAGGGCCCCTCCCCTCTGGCGCCCTGTCCTTCAGGGAATACACACTGGCCCTCGTCTGGAACATGACCGGGTGGGGGGACCTGCACCCAGGGCCCCACTCTCTTCAAGGAGTCACCTCACTACCAGACGTCTCTGTTCACTTTCGTGTCCGCTGTGTCCCTCTTGCAGACAGGCTGGGCGGGGCAGGGAGACGGGGTGAAGACGGCTGTGTCAGTTTGGGACCCTTCCATCGAGGGGGTGCTTGGGGGGCCCTGGTTGCAGACCTCCTCCAGCACCGCCCTTGGGCATCAGTAGCGTCTGGGCAGCAGGGTAGTCTGAAGTCTCTGGCTCGGTCGGAGGCTGAACACAGGTTCCTGGGTAGCCCTGGCCCCAGACCTGGTTCTTGATTGAAGGCCAGTGCCCCACTCAGTCTTGGGTTTTTCAGCTTGGCCCTCAGGCCTCAGGGCAAGCCCGGGCCTCCTGGCCCCTCGGCGGCCTTGGTGGCACGGGCGGCAGGTGTGCCGGGCCCTGCTTAGTGGCCAGCGCGGTCCAGCAGCATAAAGAGGAGCCCCAGCAGCATGAGCGGCGTGAAAATGAGCAGCAGCCCCAGCAGCTCGAGGGCCAGCAGGCCCAGCAGCACTAGGCGGCGGGAGCAGGGTCCCCGTTCCCGCAAGGCCCAGAGCCGGGCACCCAGGCAGGGCGGGCAGGGTAGGAAAGGCAGGCAGCCCCGGCCGCCCACGGGTCCCGCCAGGAAGCGGAGCTGGTACCGGTGCTCCAGGGACGCCCAGGGCCCGGGGCCGCGGCGGGCAGGTGCAGGGGGCGTGGGGGGCCGTGGGCCCTGGGGCCCGTCCGCCTGCAGCAGCTCCTTCTGCAGCTGGCAGATCTCCCACTCGAGCATGGGTGTCCTCTGGCGACAGAGCGGGCAGCAGACCCGGCCCAGGTCGGCGCTGGGGGCCGCGACCAGCAGCTGGTGCAGGCAGTCCACACACAGGCCGTGGCCACAGTTCAGCAGCGCCAGGCGGTGCTCACGGGGCCCGTAGGGCTCTGTGCAGATGGGGCATTCCTCCTGCCCCGGGTCCCCCGCTGGCTCCCCCTCCTCGCCCTCCCTTGCTCTCCCAGCCCAGGGACAGGCTGTGGCTGCGGCCCCCAGGAGGGGTTCACTGTCTCCAGCCCCTGCACCCTGGGTATTCCCAAGAACCCTGCCGTCCACCTCTTCATCTGCCAGCCCTGGGTGCGGGGGGGCCGGGCGTTCAGGGCCTGTGGAAGGTGGACGGGGGAGCCCAGCGCTGAGGTCACGGGGGCCATGCGTGGGGGCCCCAGGGCAGGGGTCAGGATGGGTGGGTGGGGTCCCCAGGGCGGTGACGAGGGTGGTTGGGGCCGTGAAGGTCAGTGCAGCCCTCTGGGTGAGGGCAGGGCCTGGCACAGACCTCGAAACTGCCGCAGCCTCGCCCCACCCCGGAAAGTCAACTTCACCTGGGCCCCAGTGCTTGTGCTGGCTCCGGGCAGCTCCTGGGCCCACGAATGCCGTCTTCACGGGATCTGCCCCAGCCCGGACGTGGCCGCCTCGGCCCACCCGTGTCAGCAACTGGCGGACAGACAGGCGGACTCCAGGCAGCAGCCTTGTGGGTAGGCGGGAGGGCTCGACTCCTCCTACAGGAATTCCCCTCGGAGCACCGAAGGCCCTTCCCAGGGGCGGGGACAATGGCTGCCCCACCCGAGGGACGGCTAACTCCTGGGACCGCTACTCCTGGGACTGGCAAGGAATGGTCGATCCCCACTTGGCCAGGGCCTCCCCTCACCCTTCCTTCCAGGGCCCGCTTAGGCTGCCCCCTGCTTGTCGGAGTCCGGGCAGAGCCCATACAGCGTGGGCAAGTAGGACACATCGCAGAGACTCAGACCCGGAGAAACTACTGCAGCAGACGGCTGAGCTGTGGTGCATTTGTGCTCGCCATGACTGCTGTCCCCGTCCAGACACTGTGGGCCCACACACGCCCTGAGGCACCCAGACAGGCACGAGGAAGAGCAGGTCAGAAAGAGACAACAAGAGCCCACAGTTTATTACGGAGGTGTTCCAGGAACAGGGTGAGGAAAGAGTGTGCTAGCTGGGGGTCTCCCCTGGTCCTGCCTTCCAGCCCCAGCCCCGGCCCTGCGAGGCCCTGCGAGGCCCTGCGACAGCACCGTGTACTTTGTGGGTGGGCACAGAGATGTTGCAGAGGGGGACTGGGAAACTGCTGTCCCCTGGGACAACCTCAGAAGGCCCTCCGGGCTCGCATGCTGTCTGGAAGCTGGTGTCTGGGGAGCACCCGATGCCCATCAGGCTGCCCGTTCCTTCCTGGGGCCCCGTCCTTATGCAGGGTGGGGCAGCCCAGGGACCATCCTGACCAGGACCCAAGCTGGGGCCAGTGGGGAAAGGCCGGCAGTAGCCTGCAACCCTGGATGGGGGCAGGGGTGGGATGGTGAGTGGGCAGCGATGTCAGGGCTGGGTATAGGACCCCAGGTTGACTGAAGTGAGGCTGTGCAGGGGACAGGGTGGAAGGTGACAGTAGCCCCCCAGAGGGCAGCGTTTAGAGTGGCCAAGGCTGGCAGGATGGCTTCTTAGGCCCACGTCTCACTCTGGAAACGCATCATCCGCTGGAGCCTGGCAAGGTAGTTGGCTGCATCAGGGCCGGAGAGCCCACCCTCCTCCTGGAAGACGGACGTCAGGGCTTCTGACACATCTGCCGGCATGCCCTTGGCATTGCTGGAGGGACGGGCCAGGAGGGCTCAGTAGGGCTGGGACCTCGGGAAGGCCGGCTCCCACCCCTACCCCCCGGGGGCCCAGGCTCACCCCGCCAGGTAGAAGTAGGCACCTCGGCGGTCCAGCAGCTCCCACACCAACGGCCCGAGCTCCCGGAGCCTGTGCTGCACGTACACTTTCCGCTCCTACGGGGAGGGGGCGGGGAGGGGGAGCGGAGGGGGTGGGGGCGGGGCATGGGGATGGTGCATTCTTGGCCTGGCCCCTTCCCTGCCGGCACCGCCCTGCTCAGCACACCCACCTGTTCCCGGGAGAAGGCTGTGAAGAGGGTCAGGCAGCCCTTCCTCTCCAGCTCCAACCACTCAGATTCCCAATAGAAGTCTTGGTCGCGCCAGCGGCAGCCGAAGAACAGGAAGTTTCCTAGGGGATCACAGGTGGCCTCAAGCCTGGACCCAGGCCTGTGAGGCTCGGCCCAGGCAGCCCCAGCTGCCACCCTGCCAGAGGCCCTGCGTGCTCACCGGTCTGACCCCGGGCCACCCGCTCCTGGACAGCTGCTCGGAAAGGGGCCACACCGGTGCCGGGACCCACCATGATCACAGGTGTGTCCGGTGTCTCCGGGAAGGTCAGGCTCCCGGGCCGCACCCACAGAGGCACCTGGACAGGTCCTACGGCAGGAGGGAGGAGGCGTGAGGAGGCTCCGAGGACCAGGGCCCCGGTCCAGGACCGGCTGTGGTGCACAGAGAACGGGGGCCCTGGCCCAGTGCTCTACCCGCCCCCCTCCAGAAAGCAGGGGTCACCTCGCCCCGGATCCAGAGACGCCAGCCAGGAGGAGCAGAGGCCCCGGCGGGGCTCTTTGAGGCGCGTCTGGTAATGGACCACAGCGACGAGAATCTGCAGCCTTGAGGGGTGAGCCTGGGGATGGGATGGCGGGTGCTGTGCTCCACGGGGCCGCCTGCCTGCCAACCGGCCTCAGACTCCACCCACTTCACCCGGGCGGTCCCAGACGTGGGGCAGATGTTGAGGGTCGCCCCACCCCCCCCGCCCTTCGCGATCCCGGCATCCCTGAAGCCGGTCCTGGGCTCTGCCCGACAGGCCCTCACCAGCAGAGAGGAGGCAATGGAGAAGGCCCGCGGGCGGATCGGGGGGATGAGGTCCAGCAGGTAGTCTGCGGGAACAGCTCCAGCCGTGTGTGGGAAGTCACACAACACCTGGGCAGAGACAGCCCCGGCTAGGCTCCGGCCAGCACCACCACACGTGGCTGTGGCTCAGAGCCCTGGGCCTGCCCGTCTGCCCGCGCCTGCCCGCACCTCCAGGACGGTCCTGCGAGGCCGGTTGCAGTACGAATACAGCTCCTCCTGACCTTGGGGGCACTGAATTGCAGCAGCTTCTCCCGCTCCAGCTCGTGGGGAGACAGACAGGCCAGGAGCTCGAAGAAGGAACGGCGGGGCACGCTGGCGACGTCCAGGTAGTGGGACACGAGGTGCCTCACGGAGCAGGGCTGGGGCAGCTGCGTGGGGCAGGGGACACCTGCAGCAGGAAGCGGGGAGCCTGTGAGGGGTCGGGACACGGCTGGGCAGGCCGCAGACCCCGGGAGGGCGGAGAGAAAGGGTGGCCGCAGCCGGGGTCCCCGGGCTCACCTGGCTCCCGGGGCAGCAGCGTGAAGTACTGGTCGGGGTCCAGGCCCAGCACCCGGCAAAACTGCCGGACGTGGCTGGCCTGGTTCTGGGGCCGGATCAGCACCACGTCGCCAGCTGCAAAGCTGCGTGGGAAAGCCAACGGGAAAAGTGAGGGAGGGTGCGGGCAGGGCACTGGGGGCTCAGGGGAGGGCTGGGGGCGGCGGTCCTCGGATGGATGTGTTTCCCGGCAGCCCGGCTGGCACCCCCCCCCCCCCCATCCCTCGGCCACCACCCACCTGGTGTCTCAGGCCCCTCACCTGAGCCCAGAGCCTGTGATGTCAAACTCGATCAGCCGTACGTCCTGGAAGTGAGAGGGGCTGGTGACCCTCTGGTTGGTGACCATGGGTGCCAGGAAGGGCTGCTGCTCTGAAGGGGGACCTGGGGGATCTGCACCGGCCACATGCTGCTCCTCAGAGCACATCTCGGGGGCCTCCGGGAGGAAGCGGAGGGTGAACTTGGAGGGCAAACTGTAGGGAGGACACACACCCGTCAGGCCGTCAGCGGGGCCTCACGAGTGGCCCCGCGGCCAGGCCGCTCTAACTGCACCTGCGGGAGCCCCCACCGAGGCCCACACTCACGGGACTCCGGGGGGGATCACGCCAAGGTCAGGGGGCACCGGGTAGAGCCCCAGCACCTTCTCCCACAGATCGTGCAGCCAGGGGTCAATAGCAGCGTCGGGCCTGGAAAGAGAGCATGTGCGCGCTGTTCTGAGGGGCCCCTGCCCCTGGCCGGGCCTGCAGGAGAGCTGCCCCCACCCCACTCACCCCAGCTCATGCCGGTCATCTCCCAGGCACGCAGGCAGGAGGGCGCTGCCCCCAAGCTGCAGCATCCGTCGGTGCAGCTTCTTGGCCACGAAATTGAACCTACAGAGAGAGAGCCAGGCTTGCTTGGGCCGGCCCTGGGCGGAGGGCAGAGGGCAAGCAGCCCCGAAGCAGCAGAAGACCCCGGGCCTCGAATGACACCCCTCCCAGAGAGCGCTGTCGGCAAGATGCCTGTGTGTGTGCTGCCGTGAACCAACATCTACGTTGTCCACAGAGCAAAACCCCGGGCACAGGAGTGTCGCGCTGCCCTGTTCACCTCCGCGAGCACAGTCCTGCCCTTGTTGCGTCTGGCTTTGGAAGCGTTGGTACGACCAACGACCCCCCACCCCCACCCTGCCCGCCCTGTGCTGGACTTTCAGTGACCTAATGACATGCGAACCCTCACACACAAACTCCTCGGTGCTTCTTTAAGAAATCACGCAAAGCAACATCGTTCTTGGCTTAGGATACGGATAGGTCCTGAAAATTGGCAAGAACAAGGCCGAGGCGGTCATGCCACCACACCCAGGGAAGCCGTGGCCTTGGAGGTGGCTCCTGGGGCTGGGGGGTCTTCCGGGCCCCTTGCCTCATCCCGCTGTGCTGTCTTCGTGAGCCCAAATATCTCATGGAAAAGTGGGAAGAGCCAGGTAGGCCTTTGCTGCCCTA
The DNA here is from genome assembly GCF_018350155.1 of Leopardus geoffroyi. Lineage (NCBI taxonomy): Eukaryota > Metazoa > Chordata > Mammalia > Carnivora > Felidae > Leopardus > Leopardus geoffroyi. Next base: position 93,749,224 of record NC_059342.1, on the reverse strand, counting down.
AGTCACGTGTCAGCCTATGGTGCTGCCTGAGGCCCCTGATGTCCAGTTCCAGACGTCACTTCCTGTCCTACGAGACACCTTGGGCCCACCCCGGAGTTTTGGTGCCCACTTTCCTGTCCTGCCAGCCTCCTGTCTGTGCTCTGCTCACCCTTCAAGCCCAGATGCTCCCCGATGGTCCCCACAGCCTGGCCATGGCCCAAAGTCTAGAAGGAGCCCTGGGGGCTGAGTCACCTGTCCCTCCACCAGGACTTTGTGCTCAACCCCAAGGGCAGTCCCTGCAGGCCAGCAGCCTTCCTGCCCCTACTCACTTGGCGTAAGAGGAATCCCCGAGGCCCAGAACAGCAAAGTCCATCTGACAGAGGGAAGTCGGTGGCAGATTCTTCCGGAATATGAACCTCCAGAAGTTCTATAGCCAGAAGAAGCCAAGTTAGAGGCCCTGCTTTGGGCCACCAGGGCCCTAGGGTGGAGTAGGGAGGAGCCACAACCTAGACCCTCCCTGTTCCTTCAGATCTTTGTTACTGAAACCAGACCATTTTTTTATTCTATCACAATGGCAAAAGATTTGGAAAAAGGCAGAAACTCGTAAACCATAGAGCTGCCCCAGAGCCACCACCAGAGTGTGGAGCCCCACCCCTTCCTGGGCCGGGGGCCCTGCGAGGGCTACTGGCACCTGCCCCACTGCCTCCCCAGGGCAGGAGTGGCACCTGCCCCTGCTCAGGCTGCCCCTGGGACCACGTCCTCCCTTCACACTGAGCCCCATGTCCCAAAGACCCCTCTGATATCAGCTCTGATCCTCGGGGCACCACAGGACCCCTCTGTGGTCCCGGTCTCATCCCATCAACCCAAGTTTCTCTTCTGGAGCCTTCTTCTAGCCCTGGGCCCCCATCAGGCTGCTTTGTGCTCACTGCCACCCTCACGGCCAAGGACCCAGACCTGTGTCCTTCCCCAGGACACCCTCCCCTCCATGCATCTGACCAACCCAGGGGCCTTACAGCCAGACCCCCAAGGTCACAGCCCAGGTGCCTCTTCTTCCCTCATTGGAGCCCGTCTGGCCCACACTCTGCCCCAGCCTCCCCACAGGCCTCCAGAAGCGCTTCTCAAACACCGCTCCCCATCACCTTCAGCCCGTGGTGACCTGGGCCCTGGACACCAACTTTCACATGTGGTCCAGGCTTTAGCTGCATTCCATGTCCCTTGTACTTCATAACTGGCACGGAGGGGCCCTGTTGGGGCACAGCTCTGCTCACTGGTCCTGGACCACCCTGGACCACACCCCAAGGGCTGAGCTGCGTCAGCCAGTACTGGGGACTACACTCTCTGCCTCTGGAGACCTCTCCTGCATGCTCCTCCTCAAAGGCCTGTTTCCCGAAGCTTGCCAAGAATATCCTTCCCAGCGAAGGTACACTTCTCACAACTCCGCACCTGCAAATGCTTGGCAGGTTGGCAGGGCACACTTCTGGTGGAAACGGTTTTTCCAAAGAGCCCGAGTCCTTGCTCCAAGCTGGTTCAGCTGGGCCACCGCTGCTGAGAAACCAGCATCATGTGTCCCCCTCTGTCCCCCACCGGCTACCTGGGCACTCTCGATCCCCGAGAGCCGTAACCCACCATGATGCGCCTTGGCGGGAGCCATTCCACTCAAGATGGGCCCTTCCCAAGTAGCCGGTGGGCCCTTTTCCAGTTCTGGGATGTTTTGTTAGTTGCTCTCTTTGGTCAGTTTCTCCCCACTGTTTCTCATTCCGAGGTTACTAACACGACCTTAGAATTTTGCTGTTTCCTTTCTTGGTTCCTCGTTCATTTTTGGCTACACTTTCCAGGAGAATTTCTCAACTCTGCTCTCTGATCTTTTCAAGTTTTCCTGCTATCGTCTTAAGGAGCATTCCCAGCGCTTCCAGCTTTTGCCCTGTTTTGTGTGTCCCTTCCTGTCCTGTGGGTGCCGAGTTCTGGACGGCCTGCTCCGCCTCTACTCCTCCAGGGTACCTGAGGGTATGGTGGTTCTTCGTGGTCTATTTGTACTTAAGACGCTGACAGAAAACTGTGAGTTTGGGCCTGTCACCCAACGTGCGTTTCGTGGCCGGGATCCTGCGGGACTTGCGCTGTGGTTAGTTTCCCCACAGAGGGCTCCTCTGGTCCACTAGCCGGGAGCACGTGCCTGACCACAGTGTTCTGAGGACTGAGGCAAGGCAGCCAGTGTCTTCCTGTTTAGTACACAGCTGGTCACTAAGCCTGGTCTTCAGCAGGTGCCGCGCCCCCTCCTCCGTGTTCCTGGGACCTCAGTCTGCAGCCTCTCCAAGGAGCCTGCAGGTCGCACTGTGGCCAGGGAGGGCCCCTCCTGACCACCTCCGTGGAGGTGTCCATGCCTGCAGTCTTCGTTGTGCACCCTCATCCAGGGTGACCATCACCACCTTCATGCTGTTGGCTTCTGATGTCCAGTCTGCACCCCAGCCCAGCTGACCTCGTAGAGGTCTGTGTTTCCCCTCCCCTCCCCTCCCATGTCCTGTGTCACGGGCATCCACAATTCACCTCCGGCCTTTGATCCCCTCACACTTGCCTTCTCTCCTGTCCCTCTTCTTGTCTCAGACCTCTCCTGACTGTGCTGGGGTCCTGGCCCCATGTCTCCCATCGTCCCCTGCTCTGACCCTGCTCTTCGGTCATGAGCCTCTTTCTCCCCCACCACCAGCCTTTAACAGGTTTCTCTCACCTTAACACCTTCTTTCCAACCCCTTAGCCCCACTCACAGCCAGAATCTTTCTCGTGATTGTTTAATGTACAGACGTCCTTAAGATTCTCTCCACTTACCGGCTGCTCCCCTGTGACCTCGCTTCTCTCCCAGTACGTCGCTGACACCACTTTCCCCAAAGTCACCAGCAGTCCCTTTGCTGATAAACCCTACCAGTTCTGCTCAGGTTTTATCTTACTTCACTTCTGTGCAGCGTTGAGTGCTGGAGACCTTTCTCTCAGAACAATCACCTTCCTGCCTTGACCTTGGATTTGGGGCACTCCCTCTTTTTGCTGTTGGAGCCACTTTCCTGCCCCTCACAGGCTTTTCTCCACCTCCCGTGCCCTCCGTGTTCAGGGCCACCTGTCCCAGGGGAAAGGGAGGGGCTTTCTCATGCCTCGCCCAGGGTCCTCGCTAGAGCTCCACACCTACCTCGTATCTCCCCCTGGACGACTTCCAGCCCTTGGCCCTCCTGGTCTCCATCTCTGTGCGTGGAACTACCATCCACTCTGGTCCCTGAGCCCGAATCCCTGTCTCGACTTCATCTTTGTTCCCAGCTTTTAGGCCTGTGTGATTCCACGTCCTCTCAATTCTACCTTAACGTCTCTGGAAGGTGTCTTGTTTTTCTCTGCTGTCTGCCCCCCTCCTGCCTTCACTGTGCATCCTCTTGAGTTGTTCTTGGCTCTCCTACAGCCTGCCCTCCCTGCCGACACGTAGCAGTTTCGCCAGAACACAAATATGACTGTCACCCAGTGGACTGCATGGCCCTTCACCTCAAGCCCATCCACCTTGCTGGGGCGGTCCAGCTTCTTGGGATCAGGTCTGGCTTCCTGCCTCTCGTCTCCCCTCCCCCCCCGATGCATTCCTTGGCTCTGTCATCCCCAACTGCTTTCTGCTCTTCCCTGAGCTGGTCTTTCTCCTCTGCACAGGCTGCTCCCAGTTTCCTGGTGCCTGGCTAGCCCCCACTTATCCTCAGGACTTAGCCTACACTCCTTTCTTCCAGGAAGCTCTCCCTGAGCCTCCAGGTCGGGCTAGATAGCGTTTATTAATGTCCTCATGACGTCTGGCACTTTCTCTGGCAGCATGTATCTCCTCGTATTGTAACTGCCTGTTAAACTTGTTGCTTTTGCTATATTGTGAGCTCCCTGAGGAAAGAAATAGGTTCCTGGCTGGATTCCCAGCACTAGATCATGTTTGGAATAGAATGTGTGTTCAAAAGATGGTCAAAGAATTGAAGAATGTTCCCAGAGGAAGGTCCAACAATTTTGAAACACTCACAAGACCCAGACCAGATTCATATATAGCCCTGGAGAAAATACTAAAGGTTAAAATGGAGAACAAGGCTATTTAGTGGCCTGTGAACAGTTTATTAGGGAGGACAGCCAGAGCCCCCAGTTCCCTCCCAAATCCACGGCTAACGTGCAACAGATATAGGAGGGCAACTGTTCATTGTGCTTCTTGGACTCCCCAGGCAATGAAAACAGTGAGGGTCCAGGGCAGTGATCTGAGCTTCTGAGCAAAGAAAGCCTTCAGGTCGGCCTTACCTTCATGTTGTCGGGGGGGTCTCCTTGGCCTGCAGTTGCACAAACAAATATCACCAGGGGCTCACTAATCAGATTCACCTCAACAAAAAGACACATGTGTTAAGACCTCGGGCTGTAGCAAGCAGGTATGCTCTCCGCAGCCTGGCCCCTCTCCTTCACTCGGGGGGTATGGCAAACGGAGTCACGAAGCACCCGTGAGCGGCCGGCCTGCCTTTGCCCTTTCGGGCTCCATCCTCCCACCTTGCCCGTTTCTCCATGTGCTAAGCCCTGCCACTGTCCCCAAGTTTTCCTGCCCCCTAAACCCGCCATAATGGAACGGTCCGCTCTCACACAACACACGGTGCCCTGCGGTCGAGGGCTCAGGGGGCTGGCGCCCCCGGCCTGCTCGGTCTCACCGCCCAAGCCCTAGGGCTCCCTCACCACCGAGTAGGAGTCCAGGGCCTGCACCCGGCAGTCAAGCCGCCGGCGCCGAGCCTCGCGACCCAGCCTCTCCGACACATCCTGGGCCGTGCCTGTCTGGCTGCCGAAGAGCACCAGAAGCCCCGGGCTCGGCATCCGGGCGCGCCGGGAAACCCCGGCACCCAAGCACCGGACCAGCTAAGAGCTCCCGCAAGCCTAGGTGGCCCGGACCGGCTTGGACTTCCGACTTCCGGTGGTGGCCGGAAGTGACGCCCTTAGACCGCGCCCGGCAGGGCATGGCGACCGAGGGGGGCGGGTATCCGTTAGCGGCCGGTGCTGGGTCCCGGGCCGCGGCCAAGATATTGGCGACACGCCAGGACCGAGGGCCGGGGCAGGCGGAGCCGTTCGCTGCCTCGTGCTCGCCGCAGCGGCGCCGGCGGCGGGCGCCGGCGAGGCCCACGGGGAGAGGAGGCGCAGCCCTGCCGGTGGGACGCTCGGCCGGGCCCCGGCCCGCGCTCAACCGGCGCGATGCTCTTCTCGCTCCGGGAGCTGGTGCAGTGGCTGGGCTTCGCCACCTTCGAGATCTTCGTGCATCTGCTGGCCCTGTTGGTGTTCTCCGTGCTGCTGGCACTGCGTGTGGACGGCCTGGCCCCCGGCCTCTCCTGGTGGAACGTGTTCGTGCCCTTTTTCGCCGCTGATGGGCTCAGCACCTACTTCACCACCATCGTGTCCGTGCGCCTCTTCCAGGACGGAGAGAAGAGGTTGGCAGTGCTCCGCCTCTTCTGGGTCCTCACGGTTCTTAGCCTCAAGTTTGTCTTCGAGATGTTGTTGTGCCAGAAGCTAGTGGAGCAGACTCGGGAGCTCTGGTTCGGCTTGATCACGTCTCCGGTCTTCATTCTCCTGCAGCTGCTCATGATCCGCGCCTGTCGGGTCAACTAGCCTCAGGCGGGAGTGAACTCTGGACGGCTAGCATGCTGGACCCCAAGCTGAGTTCCTACTTCCACCGTACCAAAGGAGAAGTCTGGGTCTGAAAGGAAAGCCAGCTCCTGCCCTGGCGAGTTTCCAATTTTCTCTCTACCAGTCCATGTCTGAAATTGTTCCCTCAGCAGGGCTAAAAAGAGCAGCCTTGATCCTTAAAATGTATTTCCTGTTATTTCATGCTTTGAATAGCTAACCCTGAATTGAGATCCTGAGAGGGACCCCAGGCCATTTCTCTGACAGTAAAATGTCCTGATGGGCTCTGCGTATGTTTATGGATCCTGGGAAAGTACTCCCTGTGCAAGGGCCGCAGAGCTGGTCTTATGGATTTCCTCTGCCCAGAAGCACTAACCTAAGAGTTCACTGCCCCCTCCATCTGGACAAGACTTAGATGCTTGAGCTCAAAGTGTAAACCAGCTTGTGTCTCCTCCCCTGAGCCACTGGGGAGGATGGCCTCTTCTTCATTCCAGCTCAGGCAGACAGGAGTATGTTGAGTAAGCACGACTGGGACCCTATTTGGAGATCTGTCGCCTGAGAGAACTTTGCTTATGAAGCGCTGCTTGGCTTCCTATCCCAGCGGATTGCATCCTCCACAACTTTTCCACCACCACCTTGTGGCCAGCACTGTTAGCACACCTGAGACAGATTTAGGCCTCCCTCAAGGGACCAGAGAGAGGAACAGCTTTGATGCTCATAGGCATCGAGACTTGCAAATGGTCTTGGCCCACATCTGTTGGCCTGAGGTCTTTAGTTTAAGGTGCCAAATGAGAACGTTTGCTGAGATAAAAAATAAAATAAGAGAATGTTTTGCTGAGATGCACGATGGTTGCCTGACCTCTTGAGGGTGAAACAATATGAATGCTGAGAAGGTCCCTGCTGTGCGATGTAGCTGGCTACAGAGCTGACTGTAGGGAGACAGGAATGCACTAGAGTTTCTTTAGCCAATGTGTATGTGTGGTGGGGGGGGGGGGGTGTTCCCTTGGGGAATCCTTGCTTCCTGCCTGGGGAGCCAGGGTGAAGATATAATGGGGTAGGCCTGTGTTGAGGACCTGCTGAATGGTTTGTGTGACATCAGAACCTTGTCTTCCTGCCGGTGTGCAGTCTTTGTAGGCCTTGCTGTGGAGCAGGGGTCAGCCAACTATGGCCTGAGGTTTTTGCACTACCTTTCAGCTAAGAGTAACTTTTCCATTTTCAAAGGATTATAAACATGAACATGTGACAGAAAGTGAATGTGGCCTGCAGTGTCCAGGGTCTCTCAAACTTGGCACTCTTGGCCTTTCGGGTCAAGTCATTCTTTGTTAGGGGGGGGCGGGGGAGGAGCTGTTCTGAGCATTGTAGAATACAACATCCCTGGCCAGCATCCCTGGCCTCTACTCACTAGATGCCAGTAGCACGCCTCACTTGTGACAACCAAAAGTGTCTTCATACATTAACAAGTCTCCTGGGGGACAAAACTGCCCCTGGTGAGAACCACTAGGCTAAAATATTTACTGTCTGGCCCTTTCTAGAACAAATTTGCAGTCTTATTCTGGTGAAGCAGCTTTGTGACCCTTTGCCTAGAATGGATGCTGCATGGCCTGAACCATTGAGATGCTTGAGTTGGAGACTGGTCTGGTGTGTCCCACAGCTATAAAAATGTTTCCTACCCAGTATTGGCCTAATTTGCATCAAAGTCAGATACAAGCTGAACATTAGAAATGGACTTTTATTTATTTAAGTTTATTTACATAATCTCTACAACCAATGTGAGACTCGAACTCACGACCCCGAGATCAAGAGGTCGCACGCTTCTCTGACCGAGCCAGCCAAGTGCCAGGGAGTGTTTTTTTCCCTTTAATGTTATTTTTAGATCGCATGTGTTGTTGTATCCTGTTGTGTTCTGTAGTTCAGGACTGAGTGATCCTGTTGCTGTAGAGGTGATGTGCATGAGAAGGCTTAGTTTCCTTTGGAAAGGTGATTTGATGAGAGCCGAGGAAGGAAACACTTGACTTCAGAAAGCTGAAATCCAGTTTATTTTCTCGGCTCAACAGAATGGAGAGGTGTAAGTTAGTCAGTGCAGACCACCACGGGACCCAGAAGCTGAGAAGGGCACCCAGGTTGAAACCTGCCCCCGGTCTATGCAGAGCCCCAGGTGTCCTTGGAGCCCTGTCCCTGAAAGGTGAGTGATGTAGCAGGCAGTAGTGCCATTACTGGGAGAGAGGAGGGGAAGGCTAGTAGCATCTCTGTGCCCGTGCCCCCCAGTTTCCCCTTCTCCCCTTGGCTCCACTGGGCCTGAAAGAGTGTGGTGGGTGCTGTGCAGCCCTCAACAGGGAGTGAGCTTCTTCATGGCATGTGGGCAAAGAAGCTGTGCTCTTGGGGTCACTGGCACCCCTTCCAGCCTTGGGATGGGGGAAGTTCAGCAGATGTTAAGAGGAGTAGTGTGGGGAGGCAACAGGGTGAAATGCACAGTGTGGCTTTTGTGGCTCCTTCTGCGTTAGAGAGCTGTGTGCAGGGAGCTTTGTGCTTCCTCACAGCTTTGCACTCCCGTCCCTGCTTGGCGGGCCCTGGATGGCAAAGTGCGGAGTAGCACTTCTCCCAATTGTCTGAGTAATAGGGTGAGTTCTGGGGGCTGGCAAGAGCTAGGGGTTCCCGAGAAACCAATTCCTCAGCACTGGGTGGATCTCTGGCATTGGCATCCCCACTAAGTCCGCAGAAGACCGAGGACCACAGGTGGGCAGTCCCTGAATGGAGTCAGGAGGCTGGTGCACAGCCCGTGTACCACTCACGGGAGCGAGAACAGCTTTCCAGTCCTGGACAGGCCCTTCTCCCACTGCACTCTGAGCTCGAGGAACAGGTGGACTGGGTGCTGGCACGATGAGGAAGGGCCGAGCCCAGCCAAGGTCACCCACCGCTCTGGGCCCGGGGGTCCGGCTGGGACTGCCCGCCAGGACCCGCCCCCTCCGGGCTCCGCCCCCCCGGTCGCTGCAGACCAATGGCGCAGAGGCGGAAGTGGGGCCGCCAATGAGCGGCGTGAGGGGTCGGGGGCGTGCCCAAGAGGCCCTTTCCCCAATGGGGACTGGCTCCGGAGACCGGCGCTATCCAACTAAGTCCCCGGGAAAGAGAGGTCAGGGCGAGCGGTCTCCAATCAGCGCGGCCGGCCGTTCTCCCCTGTCGTAGGTGGGGCCGCCGGGCGCGGGGCGGGTCCGAGCCGGCCCCCCGCCGTAGACGGCGGGCGGGGGGCGTGGCCGCGGCGAGAAGGCCGGCGCCGGGCGGCGGCCGCAGTTCCCGGCGCGCGCTGGCTCCGGCGCCCGCTCCGCAGCATGGCCGGCCTGGGGCGGCCGGGCCCGGGGCCCCGCGCCGCAATGCCCGCCTGGAAACGGGAGATCTTGGAGCGTAAGCGGGCCAAGCTGGCTGCCCTAGGCGGGGGCGCGGGGGCCGGGGCCGAGGCGGGCGCGGCGGAGCCCTCGGGGCCGGCGGCCGAGCGGCTCGTGCTGGCCGAGAGCCTGGGCCCGCTGCGCGAGAACCCGTTCATGCGGCTCGAATCGGAGCGGCGGCGCGGGGCGCGGCGCGGCGGGGGCGAGGGGCCGGCGGGGGCGCGGCCGGTGCAGCAGCTGCTGGAGCTGTACCGCCGCGTGCCGGGCGTGCGCACCATCCGCGCCGACAACATCCTCATCATCGAGTCGGCTCCCGGCTTCCAGCCTGCGGGCCCTGGCCCGGACCCTGGCCCGGACCCTAGCCCTGGCTCGGCCGCCCGCATCCGCGCAGCCGAGGTGCTCGTGTATGAGGCGCCGCCGCCACCCGGCCGTGTCAGCCGTCTGCTCCAGAAGTTCGACGCTCCGGCCGCGCCGCTCCGCCGCGGGAGTCCGGAACGCGGCCGCCCCCCGCCGCCGCACCCACAGCCCGCTCCCGGCCCCGCCGCCCCGCGCGTGGGCGAGCGCGCCGCCCGCTTCGAGCCCGAGGGCCGCGCTACAGGACCCGGGACGCGGCGCAGCGATTTCCTGCAGAAGACCGGCAGCAACTCCTTCACCGTCCACCCTCGGGGCCTGCACCACAGCGCTGGCCCTCGCCCGCTCCCCAACGGGCCTGCGGCCCCCGAGTCCCGGGCGGGTGCTGCCAACGGCCTCGCGGGCTCTGCGCCTGGGCCGGGCGAGTGGAAGCCAAAGGTGGAGTCGGGGGAACACCCTATCCACCCGCCCCCCAGCCCCGGGCCCCCCAGTGCCACTCCAGCCGCGTCCCTGGCCTTGCCCATGACCAACTCTGCCAGTGCCACTGCCAGCCAGCGCCAGTGGGTCTCCGCGGCCACCAGCGCCAATGACTCCTTCGAGATACGGCCAGCCTCCAAGCCAGACATGGATCGAATCCCCGCTGGGGACCTCCAGGCCCGGGCCCTGGCCAGCCTCCGTGTGAACTCCCGAAACTCCTTCATGTTCATCCCTAAGCGCAAGGCCTCTGGGGCCCCTCCTCCTGAAGGGAGGCAGGTGGGGGGACTGCCAGAGGGAGAGGTTGGCTGGGCCTCCCAACGCCTGGAGCTCGAAGCCCAGCTGGTGCCTGCAAGGGATAGCGTGCCTGCTGGAAGGAGGAGCCCCTTGGGGGTCGACGAGGGGGGGTGCCCCAGGCCAGCTACCACCCTTGTGAACCAGGCTGTTAGGCGCCAGAGGCTGCCCTCACCACCCCTGTGTCCCTTAGCCGCTGCAGAAGCTAAGCCTGCCCAGGGCCTCCGGGTTTCCAGCTTGGCCAAGGATGGTGGGGAGCCTGGGAGGCCAGGGTTGCCTGTCACCTTCATTGATGAGGTGGACTCGGAGGATGAGGTCCCTCAACAAGCCAAACTGCCCTGCTCGGGAGCTGGGGGACCTCCTTGGTATCACCCGCACCCCACCGGGCCTGGGCACCCATCAGGGCTCCATCACCGAGGTGGCAACACCTTCACCGTGGTGCCCAAGAGGAAGCCGGGGTCCCTGCAGGCCAACGGGGAGCCCGGGCCACAGGGGGCCGAGGAGGAGGAGGAGGAGGAGGAGGCAGGCAGCTTGTCAGAGACCCCTGCTGCCCTGGGGACCTCACTGAAGAAGCACTATCCCACCGTGCATGAGATTGAGGTGATCGGTGGCTACCTGGCCCTGGAGAAATCCTGTCTCACCAAGGCCGGCTCCTCCAGAAAGAAGGTCAGCAGGGGGCACAGGGGAAGGGGTGCTGGCTGGGCGCGGGGGAGAGAGAGCTGTGGTGTAGCAGGTGCCTACTTCCCAGGACAACTGGCCTGGCTGGGGGATGGCTTCTGTGTGGACCAGAGGAGAGCTGGGGCTGGGTGGCCATGCATGCTCCTGGAGGGCCTGGGCTGGGGGAGATCCCTGGTCTGGGTTCCAGTAGAGCCCTAATGACCCAGAGAAGACAGCTTGCTGATGGTGTACTTCGCCAGGCTGGCAGGGAGGGTCGGTCCAGCCAGCACCGTGTCTGCTTTTTTGTTCTTGCGGCTCCATCTGGAATGGGCAGGGCAGACCTGTCTCATCAAGGGTCCAGCTGCAGGAGGTAGTCCTGGGCCTGCTGGTTCCACTCCGGCCTGGCTTTGAGGGTGTAGCCTGCCGTGGTCTTCTGGAGTCCTGGCCTACGTGGGCCAAAGGTGCCAGGACAGAAGTGGGAAGGGGCAGGAGACCTGTGATTTGGGTGTGGTCAGATCCCTACCCCACTGTCAGCCTAGGGGCACAGTGCTGGGAGCTATTCAGTGGCTGGGGGCGGCGGGGGGGGGGGGTGCTCTCAGCTCTGCAGAAGGCAGGCTGCCCTGGTGCTCAGCAGGACCAGGCTTCATGCAAGTGTTTATTGAACTCCTAGTGTGTGTGCCAGGGCCGGGGTGTGTTGCTAGGAGCAGTGTAGACTCTCCCTCTCATGGGGGAGGACAGGCCTCAGACAGAGAGACCCAGGTGCAAGACCAGGAGCCCTGCTGGAGCCTCAGTCCCCAGCTGCTCAGCGACCCGGAACCCTCTGGGCACAAAAAAAAAAAAAAAAAAGTTCCTCAGATTCTTCCTGGTCATTCCAGCACCTGTGTCTGGCCCTGGGGCAAATTCCAAGGCCAACCCCACATGACCCCCCTCAGCAGGCATGGGGCAGACGTGTCTTCCCCTGGAACCGAGATGGTGCCTGGCAAGCTTCCGTGTCGGCCAGTGGTATCTCCAGGCTCACCCTTGAAGCTACTTCTGCCCTTGGCCTCCCTTGCCTTGGGCGATGGGGGTGGTGATGTGCCTTATGTCCACGGAAGCACCCCCCCCTCCCCACCGATGCCTGCTGGTCATCCAATCACATAAGCCACCTCCTCCCTCTGACATGAGTTGGACTTGTCTTCCTCCGTGATCACGCTCTGCTCCTTGGGTGAGGGCATCGGTGCTCCTGCCGTGTCCATCTGCTGAGACAGGCATCCACACCCAACTCCCTTCGTACTTCCGGAGGGCCCGACCTGCCTGCCTGACCTTGACTCACCCTCTCTTTAGTGCCACAGCTCTCCCACCCTCCCTCCTACCCTTAGACACAGTCATCAACGCCACCTCCAGGCTCTAAACCACCCCTCCCCCTCGTTCCTGCTTCCTGACCTTTGACCCTACACTCTAGGAAGCAGTACCTTTCCATTCTGGCCCCAAGAAGTGGAGGTGATAACAGTTCCCCACTTTGTAGATGGGGAACCTGAGGGTGGCAGGAGGTCGTGGAGCTTGTGGGGCAGGAATTGAGTGCTGGTTTCTGCTTCTAGAGCCTCGCTCATCTGGCCCCAGCTGTGGGGGTCCTGTGTGGTAGGGTTGGGGCGAGAAGGGCGGGAGGAAGTGCTGGGAGGAAGCAGGCCCTGGCCTGGTCTCCATGCCAGCCTGAGGGAGTTGGGGGTCCAGATGGATGACGCCTGGCAAGCCGAGTGGCCTCACCAGGGCCCTGCCAGAGCAGCGTGACTACTGGAGGTGACTCCTCCTTGTGGGCACTGCCCCACCCCCACACCAGCTGCCGGGCAGGAAGAGCCAGAGCTCCTGTTGAGTGGGACAGAGGTGTGGGGCTGCCCGGTCCTTCGGGGCAGTCCGCTGGCTCGGGCTGTCCCCTGTATCTCGTCCGTTCCCTGGTGGTCCTCCAGCCATCCCTCCAGGCCCTGGGCTGCGGGACCTCGCCCTCACCCGTACCACTCCAGCCAGCTTGTGGTTTGGGCCCTTGTCCTGTTTGCCTCCATCCTGACTAGGGACTTAGTGGACTGGAGGTCAGTGGGACCTTGGGGCCCTCTGGCTGACCCGGGTAGTGCTGGGAGGTACTGGGGTCTTCCGGGGGCAGGTGAGGTATGGCTCTGCGGGGGGACTGTCAGGACAGCCTGCCCTTGAGCTGGCAGGTGCGTGTAGGGTGTTGTGACCTTGCTGGGCCTTGGAGGGCTATAGCCCTGTCTTGGTGGTGGGGGCACCCAGCCTGCCATTGTGCCTGGGAGGCCTGCCGGGGATTGGGGGGCGTCTCTACTTGATTGTCTCTTGGCAGAATTGCTGATGCCCTATCTGTCCCTCCCTTAATGGCCAAGCAGGGACTGGCTGCTGGGGGGCATCGTGACCATGCCCCCTCTCACCTCTGCCCCAGCCCCCAGGCTGTGCTGCTGAGTGGGACTGTCCAGCTGCTCTCCACACCTGCCTCCCTCGGGGTTGGTGGGCTGGTGCTGAGGGCCTCTCCCCTTTGTGAGGTGCCACCTGGCCAGGTTCCTGCTTTTCTGGCAGCTCCTTCCCCTCGCCTTTGCCCTCCTCCCCTCCTTACCCTCTGGTTCTCTGCCCAGCCTGAGTGTGTCAGTGTCCCCAGGGCTCAATCTATGACACCCTAGGCCATCTGCCCTCACTTAGGGAATAACTGCCACCCGGACACCCCAGTCTTGCTGGCCGGGGCTTGGCCCTCAGCCTCGCTCCAGTCCCCAGACCTGTGGTGCGGCTGCCCCAGTCACCTGCTTCCCTGCCGGTGTGGAACGCTGTGCCCACCACCACCGATGTGTCATGGCTGTGTCCCCTCTGCCCTCCTTCCCCCGCTTCCTACCTGTCCCCCCCCCCCCCCCAGCTCTTCCTGTAGGCACCCACCCTTCATGTTCTTCCTACAGCCCAGGTGCCACGGGGCAGGCCTGGACCCTGCTTCACTCAGCTTCCCCACTGCCAGAGGGTCTGCCTTGGGCTGGGGCATCCGGAAGCAGTGTGGGAGCTTTGGCAGAGACTGTGTGAGGTGGTCCCGTTGTCCCCGAGAACGCAGACTGAGTGGGGGATGGGAGGAGGCAGGCGTGTGCCAGGGAGTGAGGACAGGGCGGGTGCTCACCCCCAGCAGGGGGACTGGTTGAACCCGGCTCCCCGACCAGAGTCCAGGGTGGACGCCCTTCGGTAACCTGAGCTGGGTGTGCACGGGTAGGGCAGGGTGGGGGGGACAAAGGGCCTGTGAGAGCTGGAAGGTGGGCCGACCCAGGACCCACCTGCCGACTGTACTTGGCACAGAGGGCAAAGTCCCCAAGAGCCAGGTGCGTGCAAGTGCCAGCCCCTGGCCACGCCCAGCCCGTCTGCCTGGGGTCTGGAGGCTGGCCCTCCCCAGCAGCGTTTGTCACAGGGTGTCTTGTGATTCAGAGACCTGCACCCACAAGGAGGCCTGTGAGCCCCGCCAGGCCACGGAGTGTGGAGACTGAAGGGAGGCGGATGTGACCCAAGCCCTGGGCCCCAGCTGGGCGCAGACAGCGGCCTGTGAGCGCCGCCCCGCCCCTGCCCGGCCAGGCTGTGCCAGGCTCAGTGCCTGTGCGAGCCCAGCCCCCTCGGTCTCCCTGCTAGGAGCTGGTCATGTGGACTAATGAGGGCACGCTAATCCGGCCGGGCCCTGGCAGCCAGCCCTTCCTGTGTCTTCGGTGGTGGGGGATGGGCCTGGAGGGCTCAGGGTCGTTGGGGACAATGCTGTGTACCCAGGGGCGACTGGACGCCCTGGTCGCTGTGGGGCCTTGGGTCAGGGGCAGGCCCCTGGGTTAGGCCTCTGTCTTGCTAGGCTTGGGGTGGGGGTGGGGGTGGCAGCTGGAGGGGTGGGTGGGGCCTGCTGTGGGGACCAGGCAGATTGAGGAACAGTGTGCCTTCAAGCGACGGGAGCAAGTTATCTCTTGCTTTTGCCCGACTTGGGTGATCTGCGCTCATCTGCTCTTGTCCCCGACTGTTCGTTCGCGCCGCTGGCTGGGGCAAAGCTGACTGGGCCTGGGCCTGAGATTCGCCCGGCAGGTCCGTGTGTGAACCACACTCAGATGGGAAGCACGCGAGCTGGGGGTGCCGGTGGCTGTGTGGGGCTGTGTGCGCGCGTGTGGCTGTGGGAGGGGGCGGCTGGAGCATGTGCCCTTGTTTGGGGACACTCACTCAGCCTGGCCTTGCCCCCTGAGGCCAGTGCCGGGGCCCCCTCCGCTGCCCAGGCTGCGAGTCCAGCTTTCCTGTGAGGCCCCTGCATGTCCCGCTGTCGCTGGGCCCCATGGTTCTCTGCCTGGGGGCCCAGCTCCTGCCTCCGGCTCCTTCCAGGGGAGGAGGGGAACTTGAGCTGGCTGCCGGAGTCTTGTGCTCAGGAGTTTAATGTTTCGGGCTCCCGCAGGGCCGCTCCCATCTGCTGCAGGCTGGTGCCTCTCGTATTCGTTACCAGCCTGCTGGGCCTGGCCGAACCCTGCTGAGCAAGTCTGGTGGGGCTGCGGCTTTAGTGGGGAGTGGAGTCCTGGGTCAGGGAGCGCGAGGGTCCATCTGCCATCCTGCTTGCGCCTGACCTCGCTTCCTCTCCACACCAGCAGCCTCGTCTGCACTCTGAGGCCGTTGGGAGAAAAGAGGATTTGCTCAGGCATGAAATTCTGCAGCCTGCAGAGTGGGCAGGGTAGACAAGGGCCAAGTGGACAGCCCAGGTGGGAGGAAAGGGTCAGCGCGACCCCCACTTGGGTGCAGTTTTGGTCTAATTCTGACTTGGTCTGTCAAATGGGGTGATGGCATTTGGTGTCGCCCCCCTGGGGTTTGGCATATGCCAGCCACCCTGCTTTGTCACCCCATGGACGCCCCGGGGGCCTGGCCTTAGGTGTGTGCCCCGTCCTGCCCAGCAGCACTGGTCCATGCTGAGCTGTGCAGGAAGCGTCATTCGGGTGCCTAGCAAGCCGGGATGTGAACTCGGTCCTGGAGAGAGACCCCAGCCAACAACACACTGCTGGTGGCTGAGGAGGTGGGCCCCCCGAGTGCCGTCTCATTTAGACCCTGCTCCTGCCATAGAGCCTCTAGGTGGCTGGTGCTCCCCTGCGAAGGCAGCCCTTCAACCCTAGGAGCTGCCATAGAAGTTTCTAGAGACACTGAGACTTTGGGCTCCTGGTGCTGGCTAAGGTCTGGTCCCTGGGCAGGGCTGGTTACCCAAGGTGATGTGACCCTGGGCCTGGGGGGAGAAGGGGATGGGTGGGGTCTGGGAGGCAGGCGTTTGGACACACTGGCCCTGGGTTGCATGGGCAGCCAGAACAACCTTCCTGGGGTCCTTGTGGCCCGGGCCTGCAGGGTGCCGGTAAAGGAGTGGTCTCCGATGAGGGGTAGCCCCCCCACCTTTCAGTTCTGAAGGGCTGATGGCATGTTCTGCTACCTGCCTGGGGCCGCCAACCTCTACCGTGCCGTCCAGGGTCACTGTGCCCGGCTCAGCCTGGCTGGAGTAACCCCTGGTAGCCAGGCAGCAGAGCCCTGCTCATGTACCTCCTGTCCTTAGATGAAGATCTCCTTCAATGACAAGCGCCTGCAGACCACATTTGAGTACCCTCCTGAGAGCTCGCTAGTACAGGAGGAGGAGGCTGAGGCCCAGGAGGAGGACAGAGAGGAGGAAGAGGAGGAAGAGGAGGAGGAGGAGGAGTCCAGCTCAGATGGGGTGGTGGAGAAGCCCTTCTCGCTGTTCCTGCCCCGAGCCACTTTTGTGAACAGCGTGGGGCCCGAGAGCCCTCACCTGCCGGACGGCAGCTCAGGTGAGTGCCCACGTGTGGGAATGGGCGGCCCAGTGGGTAGCCGGGCCACACGTCCTCACATGTGCCTCTTGGCCCACAGGCCTGTCCGGCTACACTCCAAAACACTCTGTGGCCTTCAGTAAATGGCAGGAACAGACACTGGAGCAGGCTCCGAGTGAGGTGGAGCCCACACCCAAGGAGGTCATGGTGAGCAGGGGTGCGGCTGGGAGGGCCAACACCCAAGGCCCGGGGTGGGGGGTGTCTCTAATGCCTGGATGACTCCCATTGGCTCCCTCTCTGTCCCTCTCTCTCAGCTCACCCCTGCCAGTCAGAACGACCTCTCAGACTTCCGAAGTGAGCCAGCCCTCTATTTCTGACCCCAGCCCTGCCAGGATGGCCAAGGCTGAGCCCTGGGAGCCGGGCAGTGCCCAGAAGCCCGCCCTCGCTCTGCACCCCCCACCTCTCGCTGCCCTGTTGGGCTCTGCCCTGCCATATCCCACCCTCCCTTCCTGGGGTTGGCCTGAGCCTAGGGCGCCGGGGTCTCCTGCTTCCCTTGAGGCCGAGTCTCACTCTGCAGCCCTGGTTTGGGGGCACTGCCTGTGGAGGATGGACAGGGTCCAGCTGAACACCATGCCAGCAGGTGTCTGGTGCATGTGTGAAGGGCTAGGTTGGCTGCCTGTCCTCTGTGGGACTTCCAGCCCTTCCCAGCCCACACCCCCCAACTGCAGACCTCAACTCGCCCTGTTTGTGATGAACGGCAAGTTTTTTCTTGCCTCTAATGATGGATTCAATAAATACCACTGGACACGGCCTCCTCTGCCTTCCCTGTGTGGTCCTTGGCCAAAGAAGCAGGGAGCAGGGGTGGGGTCTGTGGGGCTCCATCGAGGCCCTGGCAGCGAGGAGGAAGGTACAGCGGGAGCCCAGCCAGGACATCTGTGCCTGGGTATGGGGTAGTCCTGTGTGGCACCCCCACACGTTGCTGTCTGGCGGTCCAGGCGTTCACTCCCGTAGCCCCGCCTGCCCTGCTTCCCCTCCCAGCCACCCCCTTGGGGGAAGAGGGACCCCCGTGAGCACTTGTGGTCTCTGGGCTGACACAGTGGGAGCTGTAGGGGGAGGAGCACTTTGGGCTTGCTCTCTGGGGTCGGGTACTCTGGCTGGACCAGAGTCGTTTTTAAGGCCAAGCACCTGGGAGGGGACGAGGAGCGGGCGGAACCTCAGGGATCTCGCCTCCTGTGTGGCTTGGAAAGCCACCTGACCGACAGGAGCCCGCAGCAAGGCTGTAGGAGGCAGACCACTTCCCTGGAGTCAGTGCTAACGGCTGGCAGGAAAACCCAGCAGAATCCAAGAGGAAACAGGAGACACAGAACTGCCTGCTCAGCTTGGAGCTGGGGAGCTGGGGCTGCTTGTAATCCAGGCAACGGATGCAAGTACATCCCTCCTGAAGAGTCAAGCCCGTGAGAAATGCTGCTTGGCCAAACTTGGGAAGGAGAAGGGTGTTTTTAGTGTTCTGGGTGGAGTGGGCCCAGGTTTCTCCAAACCTTCTCAATACATGCTTCTCAGACCTGCCTAGCTGCAGGGACCCCCATAGGAGCTAACTGGCCAACAGAGACAGTCCCAGAGAGGACTCGGGGTGGAGGGCTGGGCCCCAGGCAGCGTGGGAGGCTGGAAGTCGGCACGCTTGGTGGGACCAGGGAGAGTGGGGAGTGGTGGTGCTGTGGGGTGGGAGCAAAGTTTAGAATCCTGGAGCTGGGGCACAGCCCTGGCTGGAGAGCGTCTCCCTGGGCCAGGCCTTGTGCTGGGGAATAGGGCATCGCACAGACCAAGCCCAACAGGCAGAACACCACCCGACGGGGAGGCTAAGTGCTGGAGTTGGGGGCAGGGGGCCAGCAGCCCTGGTGGGGAGAAAGGGTGGGTGACAAGGTCCCAGGGAATGCTCAAGGGTACCCTCAACTCTGTCCCCAAAGCCAACAAGGCTTGTCACAGGGAAAGCCACTCCAGGCCCTCCTCTGCCAAGGAGCCATACGGCTGGGCTCACATTGGTTCTGGGGTTGTGCAGCAGTCCCACGTCCCACACGCAGGACACAGGACACAGGCAGTAGCTACCTTCACAAAGACAATCTTTACTGACAGTCATACATAGGCCACCAGGGCAAGCTCTGAGGGGGTGGGCCCCAGCCCCTCCCCTGCTCCCCTGGCCTGGGCACCGAGGTGAGGTGGCTGCCGTGCTGGTGAAAGTAGGGAGCAGGGTCTTTCTGGCAGCCCAGGGCGGGGGTGAGGGGACCTCCGCCCCGAGCGGAACTCACCCAGAGCCTGTCCTTCCCATGTCCTGTGAGTACAGGGCCAGGACCCCCACCTGGTGGGCTGCACCCAGGGCTGTACTTGTCACCTGGGGCAGGTGAAGCTGGGCAACTGCCTCTTGGCACCCGAGACAGTGAAAGGAGGCAGCTGCTACCACGAAGAATAAAGATGCTTTGAAGACAGGCTTGTTGGGGGTCGAGCCACTGAGGGACGTGGGAGGCAGGCCCCTCCCCACCAATGGCCTCCTCAGCTCTCCCTGCCTCCACTGCTCTTGTGCTCCGAGGCTGTGGCTTTGGTCAAGTTCCCGGCTTCCCTCTTCAGGACACTAAGCAGAGTCTGCGAGCTTTCCAGGATCTGGAAACGGGGACACGAGACGGCTGTCACTATCCCTCTCGTCAGAAGGCTCGCACAGCCCAGCTCTGCTCCTACCAAGCCGGTGCCAAGCCTGGGGCAGAAGCAGGGAGAGGAAGCCCCTGACAGGAGGGTCGGACAGGGTCGGCAGAGCCTTTAGCCCAAAGCCCCCCTCCTTGCTCCCTGGGAAGCCAGACGAGATGAGCTCTGGCCCTTGCTGCCGCTCTCTGCCCGTGGTCTGGGACAAGCCATAAAACTACGGTGCCCAGAACAGGACTTGGGGCGTGCCGGGCCCCACTGACAGCCCCACTGTCATCCCACAGTGGTCCTGACCATGTTGTAGTCCTGTCGCCTCTGCCCGTGGGTGCCCCCAGGCCACCCCCCACGGGCCACAGGCACGCAGGCTCCCTGCCGGCCCTAACCCCAAGGGGCCCCGAGCCCCACCTTGAGGTAGGCAGCCTCTGTCTCTGCGATGGTCCGGTCAAACTCGTTGCGAGAAGCAATCTTGCGCGCCAGATTCTCGTTGACTCGGGCCAGTTTCTCTGTCAGCTGCCTCACCTCGCTCTGCAGCCGCTGCTTCTCATCCTCCTCCTGCTGGATCTGCCGACACAACTCCTCTCGCTTCTGACACAGCTCCTCGATGCCTACAGTGGGCCGAGTGGGGCAGGCGCTGTGGACCCAGGGCAGGAAGGACAGCAGCACCCCTGCCACTCTGGAGCCCACTGCTGTGTAGGAGGAGAGGGAGGCGGGAGGCCCGGGGCTGGCTCGGCCACCTTCCACCGCCGCCAGGCCAGGCTCCGACCGCCAAGGAAGTTCTCGGGGTTAGAGAAAGCACCACACCGGACCAGCGGGCGTGGCGCCCGGGCGGCAGTGCGTGCTCTGGCCATTCGTTCCTTGGCTCTCTCCACAGATACCCAGGGCTTGGTGCGTGCCACAGAGCGGCCGTGCGCCGGGCAGGTCCGACGGCCACCGGCGCCTTCCCAGCCGAGACACCCACGCACGGACCGTGCACCCCACTCGGCCGCGCGCTGCGGGCCAGCTACTGCCTCGGCCTGCACGCCGGCGAGCCCCGCGCCCTCCCAGCCCGCCCGGCAGACCCCGCCGCGCGGCCGCTCACACTTGACTAGCTCGTTGTTGTAATTCTGCAGCGCCGCGCCCTGCTGGGTCATGGTCGCCGCTTGGGCCGCGACCACTCCAACCGCCGCCAGCGCCTCGCCGTTCGCGCCTGCGCACTGCCTTCCGACAGCGCGCCCTCCGATACGTCACCGCGGCGCGCCTCTCGTGTGCGTCATCGCCGCGCGCCTCGCCGCGAAGCCCTGGGAGCTGGTGGGCGCAGATGGCGACGGCGGTGCGAGACGGCGACCCCGGGCCTGCACAGGAACTGTTGGTGGCCTGGAACACCGTGAGCACCGGGCTGGTGCCGCCGGCCGCGTTGGGACTGGTGAGGCCCCGGAAGAGGGCAGCGGGTCCGCGCGGGGTTCCGGGGACCCTGCGCGCTTTACTAGGACGTCCACCCTGGGGTTCGTTCCGCTGCCGAGGCGGCCCTTCCCTAGCGTCGGCCAAGCATCCGTGCGTCGTGGACGAGGAGTAGCGGAAATCCCGCAGCTTCCCCTCCGCTCTGTCCCTTTCCCCGCTTCTCCCCGCGTGTCAGTGCCCTTCCCACCGCTACTCTGTGTCCCCTTCTCACGGTTCCCTGCACTCCAGGCGTCCTCCCGGACCAGCGGTGCGGTGCCGCCAAAGGAGGAGGAGCTTCGGGCGGCGGTGGAGGTTTTGAGGGCCCACGGTCTGCATTCGGTCCTGGAGGAGTGGTTTGTAGAGGTGCTGCAGAACGACCTGCAGGCCAACATCTCCCTTGAGTTCTGGAATACTATCTCCCAGCGTGAGAACTGTGCAGACGAGCCCCAGTGCCTTCTGCTTCTCCTTGACGCTTTCGGCCTGTTGGAGAGCCGCCTGGATCCCTACCTGCATAGTCTAGAGCTGCTGGAGAAATGGACTCGCCTGGGCTTGCTGATGGGCGCAGGCGCTCAGGGGCTGCGGGAAAAAGTCCACACCACCTTGCGGGGCGTCCTGTTCTTTTCCACTCCCAGAACCTTTCAGGAGATGATTCAGCGCCTCTATGGGCGCTTTTTGAGAGTCTACATGCAGAGTAAGAGGAAGGGGGAAGGGGGCACAGACCCAGAACTAGAGGGGGAATTGGACAGCAGGTATGCCCGTCGCCGGTACTACCGGCTTCTGCAGAGCCCGTTGTGTGCGGGATGCGGCAGTGACAAGCAGCAGTGTTGGTGCCGCCAGGCCCTGGAGCAGTTTCACCAGCTCAGCCAGGTCCTGTGAGTACTCGTGCCTGTGTGGCCACGCCTCTGTTCTTGCCTCTGGCTGGCTTTCCTGCGTCCAGCTGGCTGGGTGGGGTGGGGGGTGGGGTCTCTGCCGGATCGTCCTGGGTGTGGCCAGGGGCGGGTCCCCAGGATCCCCGAGCTGTGAATTTATACGTTTTGTCTTGGACACAGGTGTGTGTCTGCCACTCACACTAGCCCTGGGTTTCCGCTCTTTGCTTACTCTGAGACCCTAGGGATTGCAAATTTTCTGGGCCACGTAGAATTCTGCTGTGCCTTCTGTAGGCTCCCTGGGGAAGGGATGGTGTTCATCCTCTCTTGTAATTACAAGAGGTGGGCTTGCTTTTTTTATTCTTTCCAGACAAGTTGGGGATTAGGCTAACACGCTGGGCAAGCAGATTGCTTTTCCAGCCTTTTAAAGAGGAAAGGATTTTGCTGTCGCCGTTAAAGCTGGGTTCGGAGCTGTGAGCCTTTAATCCTTTGTGGTTTCTGGTAATGATCTTGTCACGTTGAGTGAAGCGGCAGCAGCACAGCTGTTGGGAAGGGGGAGGGGCTTCTAGCTGGACTGAGGGAGGGGCCCTGTTGCTGGCGAGGGTCAGGGAGGCCCTGGATGGCTTTTGCTGGTTCATCCCAGATGCAGGGTGCCCAGAAATGTTCTCTCTCGTTTTCTCGGGTTCATTTGCCATCGCTGACCGGGGTCTGCACCCAACAGCATAACTGGTGGCGTCTATGCTCACGTGGTCAGGACGGTGATACATTTAGCTGTTGCTTCAGAGCCATGTTTGAGGAGATGCGGTTTTAGCCCTGAGAGCCACACCCACTCCTCACATGGGCAAGGCCAGGGTCTCAGCCTGGGCAGAGAGGCCAACTGGGGAGGGCAGGGCTCTGTCCTCCCCAGCAGCTTTTCCTTGAAGCCTTCGGGACAGAGGGCACTGGGTGTGAGGGGGAGCAGGGTACTCCGTGTGCTCCACGAGCAGGGCTGTCCTCCAGACACAGGCTGAGTCTGTTGGAGCGGGTCAGTGCGGAGGCTGTGACCACCACCCTGCACCAGGTGACCAGGGAGAGAATGGAGGACCGCTGTCGGGGCGAGTACGAGCGCTCCTTCCTGCGAGAGTTCCACAAGGTAAGGACAGCCTCTCGGGCCCTGTTCCCTGGGGGCTGTAGAACAGGTTTCTGGCCAACCTGACACCCTAGTGGTCTTAGAAGCAGCCACAGTATGGGGACTTGGACGAGCGAGGACCTGGCTGGTGGATGAAGCTGTCTTGGTGCTGGGTGGAAGCTGGCCCTTCCCGGCCTGCCCTTGTGACCGCAAGAAAGAGCCCGTGACCTGCTCAGCAAGGTCTGTGAGAAATCACTTGGCTGGAGGCGGTGCCAAGGTCTGGGGTGTCCCGCTGAGAGGCCTCAGGGCGCCCATGCTGTTGGGGCATGGTCTGGGGCTCTGCCCTGGTCTCCCTAGAGCCGGGGAGGTGCTGGCCCAACCGCAGGGGACCGTCCAGCCTGCCCCTACTTCCCGCATGTCATTCTCCGCCGCTTCCTGGTGTCTGCGTCCCAGGGCGCAGATTAGCTGTGGTGGGGGTTCAAAGCAAGTGTCTGTACAGCAGCGGTCTGGAGTGGGTGTGAGCCCAGAGGCCTGGCCGGGGCACCTGTGTTGCCCCCAGGTGGTAGAGTATCAGGATGTTGTCATCAGGGGCTGCGTAGTTTGTGGGGGAACGTGGGCATCCTAGGCTCTGTGCGGCTGTTTTGCCTATAAGTTTCTGCGTGTGTGCTCAGAAGGGCCCTTCCGTTGTCCCAGCGTGGTGGGACTAGTCAGGTACGTGGCCCCCAGGGTGTGTCTGTCCACCAGGTCAGAGGTGAGCGTTCTCTCTGTGCTCTGCATCAGGGCCACTGTTGCTAGAGATAAGCCTGGGCTCTGGTGCTCATCGGGTGTGGGGACACATCGATGGGAGGCCTGGGAGGCCCACTTTGGACCCGTTATCCTGCTGGTTTCAATGTGCTCCTAGTGTCCAGGAGCCTTAGAGGCTCCCCAAGACTGGCTGCAGTGCGGGTAGCCTCTGCTCCGTGTCGGGCTGGGGCTCATTCAGCTCCTCACCTCCCTACACCTGTGCTCTCCCGACAGTGGATCGAGAGGGTGGTCGGCTGGCTCGGCAAGGTATTCCTGCAGGACGGCCCCGCCAGGCCCGCGTCCCCGGAGGCTGGCAACACACTGCGCCGGTGGCGCTGCCACGTGCAGAGGTTTTTCTACCGTATCTATGCCGGCCTACGCATCGAGGAGCTCTTCAGCATCATCCGAGGTCGGCCCCCTGCCCGCTGAAGTGGCCACCTTCCCCGTGCCTTCGCCATTCAGATCCTGCAGGCGGTCAGGGGCACTTAGGACAGACAGTGGCGTCCCAAGCAGAGCTGGGCCCGCCAGTGTGGCCCCCACACGGTGCTTCTGGGCGTCCACCCCCATCCTGTCGGCGGCCTCATGCTCTTGCTCTGTCCTTGGGCACTCGGGGGCGGGGCGGGGGCTGGAGGGCACGTGACCGCCCAGGGATGGCCTGGAGCACCTAGCGGTGTTTCTCATCACTGCTGAGTGGAGGCGCCACCGCTCACCTTCTGGGCCCTGCCGACTTTGTGTCCTTTCTTGCACGCACAGCATTGTGTGCTTGCACGTGTGTGTGCAAGGGTCCACACTCTTCCTACAGACTTCCCAGACTCCCGGCCAGCCATCGAGGACCTCAAATACTGCCTGGAAAGGACTGACCAGAGGCAGCAGCTGCTCCTGTCTCTCAAGGCTGCCCTGGAGACGCGGCTCCTCCACCCAGGTGCCTGAGCTGCTGCCCAAGAGGCCAGTCTCCTCTGCCGAGGGGCCTGTGTAGGGTGTGGGTCTGTGCGGTCCTTAGGAGCTCTGCCTCATCCTCCCTTGAAGAGAGTCCTGGGAAGTGATGGGTGTGGCCTGGGGCCGACTGCCCAGTGAGGGGAGGGCTCGGACCTTGGAAAGTTCCAAGGAAAGCACGTGAGAGTTAGGGGAGAAGGGGGACAGCGTCCCGTGGGCCACAGTGGTATCCTGGGGAGGGAGGTCACAGTGGTGGCCGAAAAACCCACCTGGCCAGGGCGCTGCCGCTCATGGGACAACTCCTGGGTGCTGCTGTGACTACTGTCCTTTCTCCTGGCCGTAGGGGTCAACACGTGCGACATCATCACCCTCTATATATCCGCCATCAAGGCACTGCGTGTGCTCGACCCTTCCATGGTCATCTTGGAGGTGGCTTGTGAGCCCATTCGCCGCTACCTGAGGTGAGCCCCGTGGCCAAGCTCCAGGCTGCTGCTTGGACCTGGGGTCCTTGTCTCCTGGCTCCATTTGTGCAGCCAAGTTCCCCGTGGGTCCTTGTGGCCCCCGAAACACCAAGGACACTCTCTCTCTCCTGTTGGGCCACATGACCTGGCCACGGCCCGGGCTTCTTCGTCTTGTGGGTGCCACCACGTCCATGGGCAGACACTGGGAACCCCACCCTGCAACCCTGCTCTCTGTTCCCATCCCGTTTTCCTAGTCCATAGAGGCCCCGACTCAGCTTTAGCTTGCTGACCAAGACCCAGGCTGAGGCCGGGGGCGGGGAGGGGACCCCCGTGCATGAACGGCAGTGACTCCCAGGCTGTCTGTCAGAGGATGTGTTTGAGCAGGTGCTGGGGCACAGCTGTCTGGAGACCCCTCGGGACAGTAGAGGCTCAGGGCTGGGGCTGGGAGGCATCTGGAGCTTCCCTGACTCACGTCTGCTGCCTCTTGGTTGGGAAGGCCCTGGCCTAGATCCCGTATTATTTTAGTTCTCGGCGTTCCCGAAAACGGTGGGGTTTATCTTAATTATTATGATTAGTATTACTGATTTCTGAGAGAAAGTTTGATGGACCCATCTTAAGCATGGGGCCAACGGGGGTGCTGGCTGCCGGGGTGAGGTGGGGTACCGTGGTGTGGGCAAACAGGGAGAGAGGTACCGTGAAGGCCAGCGGTACTCACATCTGGCAGGACGCGGGAGGACACGGTGCGGCAGATTGTAGCTGGGCTGACGGGGGACTCAGATGGGACGGGGGACTTGGCTGTCGAGCTGTCCAAGACAGACCCGGCGAGCCTGGAGACTGGTCAGGACAGCGAGGATGACTCTGGCGAGCCCGAGGACTGGGTCCCTGACCCTGTGGATGCCGATCCAGGTCAGTGCCACCAGCCCCACCTGGCTCTGGATTGTGGGTGACGCTCCAGCAAGGCAGGCGTCTGATTCCACAGGTGCCCGAAAGCTTGAGGGGATCAGTTGTCAGCACCCGCCCCGACCCGCGTCTGCAGGGGGCTCTGGCTGGCTTGAGTGGGCCCACGGTGGCCTGTGTCTCCGTCCAGCTTGCTAGAAGAGCAGATTCCCAGGCGGCCTGTGCACTACCCACCCCGCCCCTCGCCTGGGATCTGGGCCTGGGCCTCACGGGCGTGGCAGGGTGGGGCCTGCGTGGGCACGGACGGTGCTTCCTCGGTCCCTGCGAGATGCCACTGGTGCCGGTCCCCGTGCCGTGCAGGGAAGTCCAGCTCCAAGCGGCGCTCCTCGGACATCATCAGCCTGCTGGTCAGCATCTACGGCAGCAAGGACCTGTTCATCAACGAGTACCGCTCGCTGCTGGCCGACCGCCTCCTGCACCAGTTCAGCTTTAGTCCTGAGCGGTGAGGCCCGCAAGGCGCCACTGGGCCGCAGGGGGCGCCGCTGCCTGCTCTCCGGCGGGGAGGTGCCCCCCGTGCTCAGCCGTCACCCTGGAGAGGCCTGGGGGGAGGCCCAGGGGCTCGGGGAACCAGATCCCCGGGAACCCCTGGGCCTCAGCCGGGACGGAGTCCAGGGTCTCGGTGGCTGGAGCTGCACTCCCCTCCCCTCCCCCCCAGGGTGTCCCTGCGCTGGGTGGGGGAGGGTGCCCGCTCCGCTACGGGTGCTGCTTGGGGTGGGGGCGCGCCACGCCCCCTCAGAGATGCGTTCTTCCAGGGAGATCCGCAACGTGGAGCTGCTGAAGCTGCGCTTTGGCGAGGCTCCCATGCACTTCTGCGAGGTCATGCTGAAGGTGGGCACGCGGGGCTCCTGCCCACCTGGCCCGGCCTCACCCTGAGCCCAGCCCCGGGGCCTTCGTGAGACCCCGTTCCTCCCCCCAGGACATGGCGGACTCCCGGCGCATCAACGCCAACATTCGTGAGGAGGACGAGAAGCGGCCCGTAGAGGAGCAGCCACCTTTTGGGGTCTATGCCGTCATCCTGTCCAGCGAGTTTTGGCCTCCCTTCAAGGACGAGAAGCTGGAGGTCCCCGAGGACATCAGGGAGGCCCTAGAGGTCTACTGCAAGAAGTACGAGAAGCTGAAGGTACAGGCCACGCCTCCCCCTGGTGGCAGGTGGGGGCTGCGTCCTGACCTGGTGACCCTCCCCAGCAGGCTGTGCAACGGGACCTGGGTGCGACCCGCCTGTGCGGCTCTCTGCTGACACCTCTCCTGTGCCTCTGCGTCGGGGCAGGAGGGCGCAGCCCCCGTTCTGCTCCCCTCGTCCCTTAGGAGCCTCTGCACGTGTGCGTGCACACCCACACTGGGGGAGGGGCCGGGCCGCTTCTGCCCTCCGCGCCTCCGGGTGGCCCCACCTTCCCGGGCTTCCTCTTCCACTGTCTACCCTCTGACATCTCAGAACTGGGGGCTGGGGCACCGGGCTTGCCCCAGAGAGAGTCAGGGGGCTGTGTGTGCCCCATGGGCGTCTGCCTCCAAGCAGTCTCCAGATTGCTCATGAAGCATTTGACTTGCAGGACTCTGCCCCGGCCTTGCCACTGCCTGGCTTGCTTCCCTAGAAGCTGCTTTCCCAGAGGATGGCTCAGCCATGCCTTTCTGCTCGGGCCTAATGCACCTGATGTGGTGGCCATGCCTCAGCGTGCTTTGTCCTGACTCCGGCTGGACACTAGAGTGGCAGGAGCAGGCCCCGGGGCGATGCTGGAGGTCGGACCTGTGGCCACAGTGTCTCTGCCTCACACCAGAGCTCTTGGCCTGAGGATCACGTTGGACACGTGGGTGGCCACACAGCCCACAGAGTATCCTTGCTTGTGGTTTCTGTTGGTGGCCTTGCATCTTTCCCGCTGCAGGCTGCAGTGGTGGCTGTACGGTCGTGGGCTTGGAGCTGGAGAGCCTGTCTGTGGCTCTCCTGCTTGTGACCTGGGCAAACTGTGGGTTCTGCTTCCGTTTCCCCCCTACAAGGTGGGGTTCTCTGTTGCCTCCTCCTTTGGAGCTGAGGGGGTGAGGGGGTTACTGAAGACTCCCTTGTGTTGGTCAGCAACCAAGTGCCATGATCGGGGCTCAAAACAGTGCAGGTGTATCGTGTTAGTTCTGGCAGCTGGGAGTCCAGGATCGATCATAGGGCTGCACTCTGTCCAGAGGCTTGAGGGAGGGTTCCTCCTGCTGCTTCCGGCTTCTGGTGGCTCTAGGCATCACTTGACTTGTGGCCACATCAGCCCAACCTCCGCCTCTGTTGTCACGTGGCATTCTCCCTGTGTCTCTTTGTGTCCACGTTTCTTACAAGGACACCAGTCATGTTCGATTAAAGGCCCACCCTATTCTAGAATGACCTCACTTGAACGAATTGACGTGTGGTAATCTGATGTCCAGATACAGTTACATTCTGAGTTATCAGGGGTTAGGACTTTAACATCCTTAACTATGAGGGACACAGTTCAACCTAGAACAGTCTACCCTGTGCCCCCCCCCGCCCCAAATTCGTGTGCTTCCCACGTGCAAAACACATTCATCCAACATCCCCAGAAGTCTTAAGCCGTTCCAGCACCACGTTGACATCACCCCACACCTCAAAGTTTGGTGTCTGAGTAGCATCTGAATCGGGCAGGAGCGAGACCGAGCGCAGCTCATCGAGGGCAGTCCCTCTCCAGCTGCGAGCCTGGGAAAGCAGAGCGTGCCTGCGAGGTGTGGCACAGACCCCTCCGTTCTGAGAGGATGACTTCTCAAGGAAGGAGGGGGGTCACAGGCTCAAAGCAAGTCCAAAAGCCAGGGGAGGCACTGCTCTGGGTTCAAGGCTGTCTTCTGTCTGCCCACCCTGCCAGGCCCGCTGAGCCCTCCTCAGCTGGCCGTCTCTCCGTTTTAGTCCGGGTCGCCGTAAAATTCTCAGGAGCCTCGTCCTCCCTGCAGCTCCCAGTCGTCCAGGCCTTTGGCCGTGGGCCCTCACAGACACCCTTCCTGGTCCGCCCGGTCTGTCCCGGCTCTTCTGAGGACGCTGGTCGGCTCCCACGTCAGAGCTCGGGTCTCTGGCGCCCTCTCGGCTCTGTCTCTAGAGCACACAGAGAAGAGCAGCACCCCTGCCTTCGCGCTGGCTCCCCTCCGCCTCACCCCTGCTGCCGCTGCGAGGCCATCCCTCCCACATTTGCAGAGTCTCCTCAGCTCAGTGTTGGTTCATCGTGCTGGGGTGTGCTTTCTGCCCAGCAGGGTCGTGCTCAGACAGGATTCTGCCACCACATAGCAGGCCACACTGTCTTCAGTTGGCCGTGGCCTCTTCCTCCTCGTGACACCTCTTGTGGCTTTCCCGGCCGTGTCCCTGCCGACGGTCTCTCCGGGGCAATTCAGGCTCTTAGAGGCATGCAGCCCACAGCTCTCCCAGCCTCTGCCTGTCACCCAGCTCCGTGGACTCACACTTCTGGGAATTTGTTACAGCAGCACCCCCTTCCCGGGACCAAAATGTGTCACTTTCTCGTGGCTGCCATAACAAAGTGCCATGACGCGGGTGCTTCCAACAACACAGATCTTTTTCTCCGCTCTGGGGGCCAGAGCAGAGGTCAGGGCGTCAGCAGGGCTGTGCGCCTCCGAAGGCTGTGGGAGAGGGTCCCTCCGCCTCCCCAGCATCTGGTGTTGCAGGCCACCCTCGGTGTTTCTCGGCTTGTGGCTGCATCCCTGCCGTCTCTGCCTGTCTTCACACTGTCTTCCCTCTTGCAAGGGTGCTGACCGAGCTACATCAGGGCTCGCTGTACTTCGGATGACCTTGTCTTAACTAAGCCCGTCTGCAGCGGCCTCGTCTCCAACCCAGGTCACGTTCTGAGGTCCTGGGGGTTACGATGTTGGACGTCTTTCAGACACCGTTAACTCACCAGCAGCCCTCATTGTTCAGTCCTATCAGATCGTGGTAGTGGAGGGTGTGGGAAGCGGAGCCCTGTCTTCTATCCACCCTGCTGCCCACTGCCGGGGGGGGGGGGGGGGGGGGGGGGGTGAGGGAGCTCTTCTGTCACCTGGTGCCAGGTGGCGGAGTCTCACTCAGCTGGGCTCAGCCAGGCCCCCGGGCTGCTCGTGCTGACTGCGGCCCTCCCCAGGCCATGCGGACCCTCAGCTGGAAGCACACCCTGGGCCTGGTGACCATGGACGTGGAGCTGGCCGATCGTACCTTGTCTGTGGCAGTGACTCCCGTGCAGGCGGTGGTCTTGCTCTACTTCCAGGACCAAGGTGAACCCACTGGCCCCTGGCTGGCCTGCCCCAGCCTTGCCTCCTGGGGGGGGACCAGTGCCAGGCGCTGCTCCGTGTGGCCGGGAGGTGGGGGGGGGTTGGAGGTTGGGGGCAGGACTCGGCCTCCTGGGGCTGCCCCCTGGGAAGGTGAATGGGCCGACGAGGCCCAGTGGCTAGTGTTCCCGGCCGCTCCGTGCAGCCAGCTGGACCCTGGAGGAGCTGAGCAAGGTGGTGAAGATGCCCGTGGCCCTGCTGCGGCGGCGCATGTCCGTGTGGCTGCAGCAGGGAGTGCTGCGGGAGGAGCCTGCCGGGACCTTCTCTGTGGTGGAGGAGGAGCGGCCCCAGGACCGGGACAGCATGGTGCTCCTTGACAGCGACGACGAGAGCGACTCCGGCATGGCCTCCCAGGCCGACCAGAAGGAGGAGGAGCTGCTGGTGCGGCCAGGGGCGGGGGCGGGGGCCCGGCTCGGCCTCTGGTGCGGTGGCCGCGCGGGGGATGGCCTGACGGCCGGCCTGGCCTCTGTGTCCCCAGCTTTTCTGGACGTACATCCAGGCCATGCTGACCAACCTGGAGAGCCTGTCGCTGGAGCGTATCTACAGCATGCTGCGCATGTTCGTGGTCACCGGCCCCGCGCTGGCCGAGATCGACCTGCAGGAGCTCCAGGGCTTCCTGCAGAAGAAGGTGAGGGACCAGCAGCTGGTCTACTCAGCCGGCGTCTACCGCCTGCCCAAGAGCTGCAGCTGACGTGCCCACTGCGCCCTTCCCGCGACGTCCCCACGGAGGGAGGGTGGCTGGGGGGGTGCCCCCCGTGCCCCTGCCCGGCCCCCGGAGTGCAGAGTAAAGCAAATGGTTCTCTATCCTTTCCCTGTCCTGGTGGCTTTGTGGGCCCATCGCGGGCGTGGGGTCCGGGTTTGCCCTTCACAGCGGCCTCTCCAGCTCAGCCTAGCAGGGCCTGGCTCCCTGGGAGCAGGTGCGGGGAAACACACGCGTGTCCGGGCCCAGCCCTGCCTGCACACCTGTCACCGGGCTCCAGACCCACGGTCCTGGCATGTGGGTGTCCCTGGGGCACACGAGGGGTCCTGGCACCGCCCCCAGCCCCTGAGGTCCCGGGAGGCAGGGAAGGGCGTTGGCTGGACGCAGGCTGGAGGTCTTCAGAAGCACTGGGCACCACAGCCTGCGGTGCAGGAGGCTCCGTGCTGGCTGGTGGTGCCAGCCTCCTGGGCAACAAAGGCCCTTTGGAACGAGCCTCCGGCGTCCTGTTCCCGCCCACCCGGGGTGCCTTCCCAAGCCTGGAGTCCTGCCTGTTGCCCCCAGACACCCTTGGGCAGCCCCCTCCGCCAGGCTGTCTTCTAGTGCCTACCCCCACCTCTCCACTTTGACCTGTTCCCCTGGGGCCCTGGTATCAGTCCTTGACGGGACCCCCTCTCACTCCAGAGTGTCCTGTTGGCCACGGGCTTGGAGAACGAGCGGTAGGACTAGGCACGTAGCCTTAGCAGTTCCAGGATTCTGGCGAGCCAGTGTTTGCCTCACTTGGGCTCCACCCACCACCGAGGCTGCCGTGCTGTGGTCACTAGGAGAGGGGCTTCCCGCTTTCCTCTGAGTTCTGCTGGAGGCCCAGAAGGCTCTAACACCCACCGTTCCCTCCAGGCGGAAGGTCACCTGGCATGGGGCTGAGTTTACTTCCGTCATCCTAACCCGGATGCAAACCGGCTAGACGGGTCTGGCGGGGCAGCGGGGCAGCTCCTGGGCACAGGCACACGTCCCTTTGGACTTGGTTTGTTAACGAAATGTGAGAAAAACAAAAAAGCTGCATCTCGGGTCACAGCATCACACAACAGGCACAGAGGTGTCCCAGAAACTGCTGGCTGGTCCCCAAGGAGGGTTCAACGCTAGGAGGAGACACCTGTGTCAGAGGAGTCAGGGAGGTCCCCAATGACAAGGAGTCAGCCAGGGCCCCTCTGCACCCTTGCCCCTGGTGCCCTGTGGGGTCATCCGTGGTGTGGGACAGCTCCCCCTGCTGCCTGTGTGGTTTGCTGGCCTAGGTCCTTAGGGGAGGAGGGAGGAGGCCTCTGGACTGCGAGGCCAGGGGGAAGGCTGAGGTTAAGTCCCACGATGCCAGCCTGCAGCTAAGTCCCTCAGGCAGGAAGATGCAGAGGAAGGAGCCCTCAGGGCAGGGGGGCTCTGATAAATGATACAGATTGGGAGCCTCAGATGCTACCGGTAGCCTTTTCTCAGCCAGAAGCGCCTAGCGGCTGTGGCTGTGGGAGGGCCTGTGGGCAGCGCCCCCACCTCCTGGGGGATCGGAGAGCCTGGCGGTTCCTCCGGCCTCCGGCATTGCTGAGCTGGGGGCGAGATCCTCCCCGAGACCGCCAGTGCGAGGGAGGGCAGCGAGCACAGGCCCATGCCTTGCCCCTTCTTGGCCCCTGCTCCTGGCAGCCTTGGGGGAAGGATGGTGGCATAGGTCAGCTGGGGCCCAGGCCTCACGTGGGCTGTCACAGTCCCTGAGAAACAGGCCTCCCGCCGTCTGCTGAGGGCCCCCCCAGGGTTTCCGGGTCAGCGTCTCCACTATCCCAAGAGCCTAAGGGTGATCTCCACCCCCTTCCCTGTAATGCACCATCCCCTGAGGCTGGATCCAGTAGGGCACTGGGGAGCAGCTCCCAGGCCCCCAGCCACCCTATCTGCTTCACCCCGGGGGTTGCCTGCCCAGGGTTCCTCTGCTCCCACACGGAAGTTCAAGTGAAGCTCCGGCTGAAGCCCTGCCCACCCCCACACACCTCCCAGACCCCCGATTCCCCCACCACCCCACCCTGCTCCACAGCCCTATTGTGAGGTCAGCGCCTTCCAATAGGTTCCGTCCAGAGGTGTGTGGTGGGGCTGGGGGCTGGACATGGCCCCCTGTCCCCAGCCTGACTCCTGCCTGGCTGGCGGCCCTCTCGGCCTGATATGTCTGTCCCTTTTGCTCATCCCTGCTGCAGGTGCCTCCTCCTGTCCCTGAACCCCGCCCCAGTCAGGGCCCCTCCTGGGGTGAGGGGCGGCCCCGGGGGCCCTCCACTGGCAGGTGACGAGGGCCCCTCGGCCACACGGGCCCTGTCTCTGCAGCTGGAACGTACTGTGAGTGCAGCCTCGGCCTCAGCCGCGAGGCCCTCATTGCCCTGCTGGTGGTGCTGGCGGGCGTTGGTGCCAGCTGCTTCTGTGCCCTCGTCATCGTGGCAATTGGTGCCATGCGAGCCAAGAGGTGTGTAGGCCCCGGGGCGGGCAGGGTGGGTGAGGGCCACGGGGCCCTGCTGGGAGAGGGGCCTCTGCCCCAGGTGAGATGTCAGCCAGAGCTGGGGAACGCTATTTCCCGGACTGGGCTGTGAAGAGGTGGGGTGTGGGAGGGGCACTTCTGGGCTCCTGGGGGCCAGCTCCCCTGCTCCAGGACTCACACCTTCCTTTGTCCCCCAGACATGAACATGCCTCCTGCAGACACATGGACAGCAGGTGAGTAACCTCAGGGGAGGACCCCACGGGTGAGCTGTGCCCCTGCTCCTGCCCCACTGGGAGGTGTGGTCACAGATGCATCAGGGGCACTGACCTGAGAGCCAGGCCTGCCCTGGGAGGGGGGTCCAGTCCTCTCGAGCCCGTCCTGGTGACTGCCTGCAACAAGCCTGACCCAGCCCGTGTCGCGCAGGATGGTGGGGCACTTCGGGGTCCAGGAAGATCACACGGACCTGCACACGTTGCACGTGGAGTCCCACCTCATGGACCCTGACCTGGAGGTCTCCCTGATGCCTCCCCTGGAGGCTCACGGCCTCATAACCATCCCCATGGACCCGATGGCCCCAACTCTGACCCTAGAGGAGCCAGCCCCTCTCACCCCCCCACCTGAGTAGGGCTGCGGGCAGCCTAGGGTAAGAGAATTAAACGGTATTTAGTGCTTCTGCCCTGTCCTCTCTGCGGGCTCCTCCTAGAGCCGCTGTGCGGCTGCGTGAAGGGGTGGGGAGGGGTCTGTGTGCACCTAGGTCATCTCCTTTATCTTGGATGGCGGGTGTGTGTGTGTGTGTGTGTGTGCGCGCGAGTGTGCGCTGCCTGCCCTTCAGGGCAGGAGCCACAGCCCTGGTGTTTCCATCTCCTCCTGCCATGGCCTCCGTCTAGCTCCTCCCGGCATCGTCCTGCTGCCTTGCCCTACGAAGTTGGCATGGCTCCTGGGCCCCTGCCCACCCCACCCCCACCCCAGAAAACCCCAGGACAGGATGTGCAACTCTGGTGACTCCAGAGGGAGCAGCATTTGACTAGAGAACTTGGGCTGGTGCCTGTGCCCTACCCACACTGTCTCCTTGAGGTTCTAGGAGAATCCTCATAGGGCCAGGTAGGGCAGACACGACGGTCTCCACTGCCTCAGGTATGCAGTCCCCGCTCCACCCTACGGCCTATCCCCTGGGCTCAGGCTCCCATCATGTACTCCTGACCCCACCAAACATCCACTATGGAGATGGGACCATCCCTATACGGGGGGTGCGGGGAGGGGGCCCACTGTGTGTGTGCTAGCGTCACTTTGCTGGGCAGGAGACAGGCAGGGACGAGTGAGCAAAGAGGCCCCTGGGTCCCATTCCATGCGTGGCATCCATGAGTTTGATGGGTGTGTGTGTGTGTGCGGGGGGGGGGGGGGGGGGGTCATCCAGCGGCTTAGGCCTCAAGGGGGGCACAGGGTGGTGGATACCCCAGGAGAGGAGAGGTGGGGCTTCTCATCGCCGCAGCTGGCGCAGAGCCAAGAGGAGCCCGGCTCCGGGACAGGTGGCTGGCAGTGCAGGGTGCTGGCTATCCGCCCAGCCCCCGCCCTGGGCGCGGGGACCAGCCGTGGAACAGGAACTGCCGGCACTCGGGCTGGAGAATTAATATTTGTGCAGGCGCGGCAAAGACGCACTGGCTACGTGAACGCACGGGCAGCAGGCCTTGAGCTCTGCCCCCATGCGGAGCCTCTCCTCTCTCTCGCGGCGGCCGTCGCCGATGTTGCTGCTGCTGCTGTCGCCGTGGTCGGTCTGGGCCCAGTTGTCGGCCGCGGCCACCTCCTCGGGAACCCCAGGCACCCCGGACTGCCCGGAGGCGTGCGCGTGCGCGCCGGGCGGCCAGGCCAACTGCTCGAGGCGCGCGCTGCCCGCCGTGCCTGCGGGCCTGAGCCGGCGCGTGCGCGCGCTGCTGCTGGACCATAACCGTGTGCGCGCGCTGCCGCCCGGCGCTTTCGTGGGCGCTGACACGCTGCTGCGCCTGGACCTGCGCGAGAACGGGCTGCGCTGGGTGCACGCGCGGGCCTTCTGGAGCTTGGGCGCGCTGCAGCAGCTCGACCTCAGCGCCAACCAGTTGGAGGCGCTGGCGCCCGGCACCTTTTCGCCCTTGCGCGCGCTGCGTTCCCTCTCGCTGGCAGGCAATCGGCTGGCGCGCCTGGAGCCGGCGGCGCTGGGCGCGCTCCCGCTGCTGTACGCGCTCAGCCTGCAGGACAACGAGCTGCCCGCGCTCGCGCCGGGACTGCTGGCCGGCCTGCCCGCTCTCCGCGCACTGCGCCTGCGCGGCAACCCTTGGGTCTGCGGCTGCGCGCTGCGTCCGCTCTGCTCCTGGCTGCGCCGGCACCCGCGGCCGGCGCCAGGTGAGCCCTCCGGGTGGGGGTAGGCGGGCCGGGAGCCACGGCCACGGTCCCCGCCGCCGCCACCTGACTGTGCACCTGTGTCCCGCAGAGGCCGAGACGCTGCTCTGCGTGTTGCCAGGGCGCCTGACGCTCAGACCCTTGACCGCCTTAACGGACGCCGCCTTCAGCCACTGCGCGCAGCGGCTCGCCCCCCGGGACCTGGCTGTGGTCTACGCGCTCGGGCCCGTCTCCTTTCTCGCCAGCCTGGCCGCCTGCCTGGGGCTGGGCTCCGTGCTCACCGCCTGCCGCACGCGCCGCTGCCGCGCCACCGCCCTGGGCCCGCTGAGGAGAGCGCTGGCCCCTGGCCCCGGGAGCCCCGCGGCCGCTGCTCAGGACTGAGCGGGCCTTGGCTGTTCTCGAATCTTCCCCTGTCCCCTGCCCTTCTTCACTCTCCCTGCAGGCGTCAACAAGCGACACAGACAGAAAGTTCCGTGACATTCCTTTAGACATCACCACTGCACACACCGGGTCAGGGGGCGGCGCGCGCCGGGCCCCCGGGCGGAGGGGCAGCGCGCGGCTGCGCACGGGCCGCATGGGGAAGGCACGCGCTCGACACGGGAAGGGCTGGGCCTGTACAGGTTGGCGGGCAGGGCTGAGGACAGTCCCGAGCCAGTGTGGTGGTTGGCGGGGGCGGGGAGCCTATCTTGGGCTGCGGGCTGGAGGACGCGAATAGCTGGCCCAGCCCTCGTGGGGATTGGAGAAGGTCGGAGGCAGTGGGGGAACCCCAGCGCGCTCCTAGGAGGCAGCTGCCAGCTGAGGGTCAGAGTCTGCCACTGGGGGACGGGCAGGGCCAGCTGGATGGCTAGGGTCAAGCAGAGAAGGGAAATGGGTCAGAAAAGAGGGGTGGAGCTGAGGCTGCCAGGAGCAGGCGCTGGAGGAGGGGGTGGCCCAGCCAGTTGGGGCCTCGCACCCCCACTGTGGCTCTGGTAGTGGCTGGAGAAGGATGGGGCTTCAGTCTCTGCTCCAAGCCCCTCTGGCCAGGTTAGCCCCTCTCCCCACTGCTTAGAGACCCCAGGGCCCTGCCTCTGCCGGAGTGCCCTGTGGCCCTGCCCAGCCAGCTCAGCTCTGGCCTGTCCTCAGCCGCTCTGGTCCGAGCCTCGGTCCAGCAGGGGCTGCCCGCCAGGCAGCAGGGCGGACAGACAGACGGGAGGCCCAGGGTGGGCAGTCTTGGGCGGGTGGGCTTCCCTCAGGCCTTCCCGAGCAGCAGGACCCATCAGTGTCCTTGGCCGGGCTAACTGGGCAGGTGGGCGCCTCCGGGGGCCTCACACCACGGTGCTGACCGAGGGATCTGAGAGGTTGAGCGTGCCCGTGATATCAGTGGGATGATACTGCTGCAAAATAGAAATACACAGACAAGGCAGCCCGTTAGCCCCCATGCTCGGGGGCACGCGCAGGGCCGGGACGGGTGGACCGGCCAGCCGGCCGACCGGCGGGCGGGCGGGCGCGGCCTGGGGGAGGCTGGGGGGCGCTCCTCCCCCTGACCCCGTCGTGCTCCGGGACTCTGCGTGGGCCGGGCCGCTGTCCCGTCCATCTGTCTGTCTGTCTGCGGGGGAGGGGGGCAGAGGAGGGCGGGCAGGGCGTCTCAGCTCTCCCTATGACGGGCACACATCTGCAGCTGGCCCTCCTCCCTCTCAATAGCGCGTCGCGGCAGCACTGTGTCTTTTTGGTTTTGCAAAGCGCCGCGTCCACCCCCGGTGCTCTATAAATAAGAACCAACAATCAATACCCGCTGGCCCCGCCGGCCGCCAGGGACCCCAGCCCTGAGCGCCCAGTGCTGCCCTGGCCCGGACCGGCCACAGGACAGGGGCAGAGGATCTTAGCAGCCGGACCGACCCCACCCCTCCCAACAGAGCCCCCCACCCAGGCCTCCCTCCAAGCAGGCGCCCAGCCCGTAACGGGGGAACTGGGCTGCCCTCCCCCGCCCAGCCCCTCCAGGTGGCAGTACCCCCAGTCACCCCTACAGGGCAGAGCCCCAGCCCCAGATGCCACATGGCGTCAGGGCTGGCCTGGAGGATGGTCCCTGGTGTCCACAGAGGCTCAGGCAGAGTCTGTTGGGAGTGTGTCCCCAGAAAGGCACCTCGAAGGTCTCTGAGCTACACCTGGACAGGCTAAGGGCATGTGTGTGTTCTTTGGGCAGGAGTATTGGTTGGGGGGGGGGGGTGCTCAAGGAGGCCCTCAGAAAGTTCCCTGTGTAGCTTTTGTGCTCCTCCCTAAAAGTGCTGTCTGTGAGGATACCTTGTCTCCAGGCCTGCCCACCACCCCTCCTCTCTGGTCTTAGGTTTCTCCTTGAACCCCTTGGCAAGGGCCACTGGCTCAAGCTCTGCACACTTTTGGGCTCCCAGCTCCCCGACCCTCAGTCTCCACCCGCTGCCAGTGCTGAGCCCCTCCTGGGAAGCAGAGCGGCCCAGGTCTCATGGGCCGCTCTTGGGGCACCCTGATGGCTTTACCCTGGACTCCCGATTACTCTGTACAAGCCCTGTCTGTGCCCTGGAGATGTGCCCCCCTTCCAGTGGACCGTGTGTGGGGGAGTGTAAATCCCATATCCACCTTGAAGCATGAGCTTCTGCGGGCCAAGCTGCCCCTGGACTGCAGGGAGGCCAAGGGCAGTGCTAACTCTGGGCGGCCCCCTCCCCACCTCAGACCGGGGTGCCTCTAGCAAGGCTGGGTCCATTTTAGGGGCTTTTATTCCAAGTGTGCGCATCTGGTGCAGCGACAAACTGCCCAAGTTAGGAGGCCTGCTCTGACGTGGCCCTGTGGGGAGAGGAGCTGGAGGATCAGGAGCTGAGGCGCTGGTCCTCTCCACGGACGCCTCTCCTTCCTGGGCCTCTGTCTGGGAGCCTCAGTGACTCCGGCTCTGTAGGCCACAGCTCAGCCTGGGGTGGG
Organism: Leopardus geoffroyi; assembly: GCF_018350155.1. NCBI lineage: Eukaryota > Metazoa > Chordata > Mammalia > Carnivora > Felidae > Leopardus > Leopardus geoffroyi. The sequence goes on along the minus strand of NC_059342.1, from coordinate 93,710,693 downwards.
TTCCACCCCCTCTGCTGCCACCCAGTCCCCGCCTGACAGTCCCCTGTGGCTGGGGGCCTGTTCCAACTCCAGGCCCCAGCCGTCCACCCAGACAGAGCCAGGCCCGGCCCCCAGCCCCGGCCCACACAGAGACCACATGGAAAGGGTGCAACAGGCATGGCTCTGGTGAGACACGTGAGACAGGTGTCTGCGTGGTGGGGCTGGCGGCCAGACAGACGGGCGGATGGGACATCACAGCCACCCCTCCATGGATGTCGCAAGGGGGGGGGGGGGAAAGAGGGCAGTGGGCCGCTCTGGGAGAGGCTGGAGAAACGGACGTAACAGAGAGGTGGTGTGGCCTCCTGACAGTGAGGAGTCCGGGACAGATTGGCGCCGGGCTCCCGGGGCCCTGGGCGCAGCCCCGAGTCGGTGAGGCTGACCGGCTGACCAACAACATGACACAGCTTCAAGATGGCGCATGGCGTCATGGCATGGGGGGCAGACCAACGCAGAGACACATGGGGAAAGAGGGCCCAGTGAGGGCCAGTGGGAGAAAGGACCAAGAAAGGTCTAGAGAGTCAGAGAGTGAAGACCTCGTGTGCTGGGCAAATAGAGATGAGGGCAGAAGGGCCACAGCGGTCAGAGGTGGGGTGGATGGGATGGTGAGGGAGAGGGCACGCCTGATGCACGGGACACAGACACGGGGGCGGGGCGAGATAAGAGTCGGAGACGTGGGACTGGGCGTTCTTCCCCTTACCGTGTCTTTGGAGGACCTACGTCTCTTGAAGCTGGAAGCCAGGGTGGAGGTGATAGCCCTAAATGTGGCTTTCTTTTTAGGGTCGGGCTCTGCTCTACCACTCTTTCTATCCTAAAATGAATATGTATAAGTGATTAGACGGCTAAGGGTGGCGGCCACACCTGCCCTCGCCTGCTTCTCGGGGGCTGCTGCCCAGCCTGGCCGCCGCTCAGGCCCTCGCTCCTGCCTGCCTCCCTGTGCTGGACAGACGCACCAACAGCCGAACATGTGCAGGCGGCCTCTGCTCCTGCCCGGTCTTGGGCCTGACCTTGCTCGTGCTGGGGCTGGACTTGGGAGGGGGGGGGGGTCCCGTCTGGCTCTCTTCCTGGGACGTCTGCCTGGCTCCCTGGCTCCTGGGTGGCCCTGGATTACAGGTGTCCCGAGGAGAAGGGTCCCCCAAGCACCGGAGGAGTCACCCCTCGGGCCCTGCCAGCGATTCTGTCCCCTGAGGGGGCACGCCAAGATTCAGGAAGGGGCCGAGGGGCCGAAGGCAGGTGGCGAGATGAACTGGAGAGATAGATAGATGGAGGTGGCTTCCAGACCCTGGCCTGGGGTCTGATGGCCAGGATGGCCCTGTGCCAGCTAGTGAGAGCAGTGACCAGGTCCCAAGAGCAAGAGTGGGCAGATGAGAGGTGTGGGGGCTCCAGCAACCCATCCTCCCCCTCCCCCGCCCCGGACCTGGCCCTCCCTCTCTGAACATCAAATTCATCCCAGGACACAGGCTCTGGGGAATCGCCCAGAGAAAGAGAAGAGAAGAAGCAAGCCAGAAAGGACCCTGGGGCGTGAGCCCGCAGGCCTGCACAGGCCCCACTACCTGCCCTATTCCAGGTGGGCCGTGGCTGCCCCGTGTGCCGCCTGTTTCCAGCTGGCAGCAAGTTCCCACAGACACGGCCTGGAGTGCCAGGCAGGGCCAACTCGCCCCATTCAGGCTGGAGTTATGGAGCACAGGACACAGCAGGGCAGCAGGGAAGGGGGTCCCTGGAGGGTGCCGAGGGGAGGCGTGGGGCGGCGAGGGCAGAATGTCTTGGACTCACGTGCTACACCCAGGTGGGTCCCTGTCTTACCCTGCCTCAGTTTGCCTTCCTATGGAATGGGCGCCGGTGGGCGACTCTGGAGACAGAGGGGCCAGGCGGAGGCTTGGAGCCGGGCTTTGCAGGGGGCGGCCACCCGCAGGTGGCCCCCAGCAGCGCTGCCCCTGGCTGTGGCTCCTAGCTCCGGTCCTGCCCACATGGGCTCCCGGGGGGCCAGAGCCAGTGCTTCGGCCTGCGGGAATGGAGGAGGGCCGGGGCCAGGCCGGGCCGTGGGCACCAGGCCTCGGAGAGTGCCTGTCCTACCTGCAAGTTCTTTCTCCACACGTTCACCGCGGCAAAGGCTAGCTGCATCTGCTTCCGGCGAGCGTCCTTGTGTCGCTTGTAGGCGATCTCAATGAAGATCAGGAAGATGCCGGCCACAATGCCCCCAGCCACCAGCATGAAGACCCCTGTGGGCCAGGACCCAGGGCCTTAGCTGTTGGCTGCCGGCCTGCAGGCCCCTTGGAGAACCCCGCCAGTGTGCGCAGGGGGACGGAGGGCGATGGGGACACCCACCTGCCATGTTCTCGAAGGTAAGGGTAGCAGGGGCGTTGCTGCGCGAGTCACACTCCTGGTACCGCACCCACGTCTTGTCCAGGTCTTCCATGAAGCCGTTCTCGTGGGACCTGGGGGAGGGAGGGCGGGGCCCGGAGTGGGCGGGGCCCGCGGTGGGCGGTGTCTGTGTGCCGCGGCGGCGGCGGGGTCGGGCTCTGGGGACGGGACCGCCTCCGGTGGGAGGCTCTCGGAGAAAGGTGCAGGACCGCGGGCGGCGGGGGAGGCCGACTCACTTGAGGATGGACAGGGAGACGTTCTGCTTCCAGGGGCTGTCCTTGCGCATGCCGATGCCGAAGCCTGAGCGGAAGAACAGCTCGCCAGTGGTCACTAGGTCGCACTTCTGCGAGGCCTCAAACTCCAGCACCGCGGAGTCCCAGATGAAGGCATGAAGCTTGCTGCGGGCAGGAGCGGGGGTCATGGGCGCGCGGCACAACAACCGGTCTGCCCTCGCCCCTGCCCCTGGTACGCCTTCGTCCTGCCCGACCCGATTCCTCACCTCTATCTCCGTCCCGTGGTTCCCGTCCAGCCTGGACGGACACTCTTCCTGTGGGGGTGGATGCCCCTCCCCCGTCCGCCCCCTCGCGTGTCCCGCACGCCCCGTCCCCCCCTCACTTGTCGCGCACGGCTTGGATGGCCTCGGCCGCGCTCTCATAGTTGTGCTTCTCCATGTGTCGGTACATGGTGCTCAGCTCCACCTGCCGCCGGAAGTAGATGTCCACCGAGCTCTGCTTCACAGTCGCGTAGATGAACTTGTCCGAGGGATTCCGCAGCTGCCGGGTCAGAGGGCAGGGCTCGCGGCTGCTCCCGGGCTCCGCCCGAGGCAGAGACCCGCCGACCTCACGCCGGCCGCCCGCAGCGGCTAAGCCTCACCCGCGGGTCGTTGATGCCGGTGATGCGCTCCTCGGGCCGGTCCAGCACCAGGAAGGCCGCCAGGTTGGCGGTGTAGGAGGCCACGATGATCATGGCGAAGCCGGCCCACACCATGCCCAGGATGCGCGCTGAGAAGCTTCGGGGGGCGCCTGCGGGCAGAGGCCGGTCAGCTCCCCGGCGGGCGGGAAGGGGCGGAGCGGGAGGCGGCCGGGACGTGGCCTCACCTTCCCCGATACCCGAGTTGAGCAGGACACCCCAGGAGAACCACATGGCCGAAGACAGGGTCAGCGCGTCCTCCTCCTCCTCTTCACTGTTCACCTTGAACCGGCCGAAGGGGCTGCGGGGAGCAGAGGGCCGGCGGGAGAGGGCTGGAAGGGCAGCCCTGCCCCGCCCCTCGCCGGGCTCCGCCCGCCCCCCCCCCTCCCCCGCCCCCGCAGGTGGAGGCGTCAGGCCCTCGGGCCGCGCTCACCTGAAGCGGTCCAGCAGGTACAACATCACCGCCACCACGTGCACCGATAGCCCCACCAGCAGCCACAGTGTGCTCTGGAAGGGCTGCATGAACGAGTCCAGCGTGCTTCGGGGGATCTCCTGCAGGTGCATGGGCCGTCAGCGCCGCCCGACCTCACCTCGGACCCCGCCCCAGCCGCGCCGGGCCCTGCCCACCTTCTTGACCAGAATGGTCAGGCCCTGGTACTTGAAGGGCTTGGAGAACTCGATGTACTGTGCACGCTCATTGTTGATGGTCAGGGGCGCCACGATCATGTCCGCCTGCCCGCTGAGCAACTCGCCCATCATCCCGTTCCACTCCTTCTTATTGCTGTTGTTCACCTGCGCGGCGGTGCTCCGGTGGGTGCGCGGACACCGTCCGTCCCACTCCAGCCGCCGGCTCCCGCCTGGGCTCAGCTCTCGGGTCACCCGCTCCAGACCCGGCCCCAGTCTGCAGGCCCCGCCTTGCCCGCAGGCCCCGCCCACGCCCGGTCCCGCCCGGTCCGCAGGCCCCGCCCACACCCGCTCAGGCCCCGCCCACCCCGTCCCTGTCCCTGGTAAGACTCGGTCCACCCGGTCCCGTCCCTCGTGGCTCCCAGCAATCCACGCGTACCCGCTCTTGAGTGCCAAACTTGCCATCGGCCACCAGGTGCACCTCATAAGTGAAGTTCATGGTCCGCGCCAACTTGATGAGCAGGTCAATGCAGAAGCCATAGCAGCACTGAGGCACTGTGTGGCGTGCTGGGGAGGTGGACAGGGGCGGTAACCACCGAGCTCCTGGCTACTCCGCTCCGCGCCCGCGCCCCACGCCCGTCTGGCACTCACGGCTGCCCGGTGACGTGTCATTGGGTCCTGTGCAGATCACCTTCTTCACCGGGTCCCCATTGACCGTGAACTCCTCCTTGCATGTGCCATCGCTCAGCGTGGGCTTGACGTACACGAAAGGCTCCTGGTGGATCGTCACAATCTGGGGGGGGTGGGGGTGGGGGGGGGGATGGGGAGAGACCCAGCCTGGACCATCCACCCTCAGCGCCCAGACTCCCCTGCACTCCCTCCAAGCCCCTGGTGTCCCCCCACTCCGGCCGCTTCCCTTCTGCTCAGCCTCAGGGGGCCAATCCACATCTTCCCCGGCCACCATCAACAACGTCTGGCCGTTGCCCTCAGGAGGGTCCCCAGACTCCTCAGCATTCAGTAGACACATGGCCTCCTGAAACAGTGTGCCCTCCTCTTGGCCACTTGGCTTGGGGATCTCGGCTTACACATCACTCCTTCCATCAGAGGAGCCTGCTGGAATGGCCAGTGTGCCCAGCACCTTCTCTGATCTCTCAGGGATGAGAAACTCCCTGTCCCGGCCCAGAGCATGCACCCTGCCTGCCACCACCCACCATGAGGACAGGGGCGTGTCTGACATCCACTCTGAGCCTGCACAGGACCTGGGACCCGCGGGGATCACCCTTGTCTGACCACCTGGCCTCTCCTGGCCTTCAGCCTCTTCAGCAATGGCTATCTGATCATCTATCTGTCCTGCCTTCCTCTTTCCCTTGCCAATGCTGTCCTCTCTCCCGTAGCTTGCCTCTCAGCCCAAGGGGATACTTGAGGCTTATGCTGGGGTTCTCTCTTCTTATATTCCAGGGACTCATAGCCTAGGGGATGAGGGGGACAGATACAGGACACGGGGGGCTGAGCCAAACGCAACAGGTTGAGCCTGCGGAGTGAGCAGGGATCAGTTTGAGAAGGATTCTCTCCCGGCACATGGGGGACGGTGGGTCTGCAGGGCGGGCTGGCCAGAGCCTCAGCTGTAAGGGCAGCATTTTGACTTTTCCCCTGGGGGATTGGGAGCCCCTGCAGGAGCTGTGTAAACTTTCATCACGTTTTTCTATTATACAAGCAATGTATGTTTGCACGTTTAAAAAAATCGGTGAGACCAAAAAAAAAAAATAATAAGTTGAAAAAGCCATCTGAATCTGGCAGCCTGGATGGGACCATCTGGACCATCTGGCCAGCAGTGTTTTGGCTCTTACTTTCACTTTCCAACACAAGGTATCGAACTACAAGGAGCCGGGTTGGCTTTGGAAAAGCCCACTCTGCCTGTCATGAAGGATGGTGACCTGCGGGCGGGTGCTGGCATGGGTCTGGGTGAGAGGCCCTAGGGGGTGGCCTCAGAAAGGAGACTAGGTCAAGAGACATTTGAGGACCTGGGCGTGCCGGGAGAAGGTTCACTGGGCCCACGGCACTTAGGATCTCTGCCTTTGGTGATCTAAGATTCTGGCCCAGTGCTGCTGTGGGCCGGTAACAGGAGGGGCTCTCACGAGAGTGCCGAGGAGGACATAGGGGCCCAGGGATGAGCCCAAAGGAGCAAGGAAGAGGAGTTGTGAGGGGAAAGGCCAGCCAGGAGGGTCTCCCAGAGGCCCCAGCAGGAGGGTCAAGGAGGGAACAGCCTGCCATGGAGAATGCTTTGCGGGGGGGGGGGGAGGGGGCAGGGGTGAAAGGACGGTTTGACTCAGTCATGGTGAGAGGCTGTGAAGACTGGGGGTGGGGTGGCTAGGGTCCCCCAGAGGGGCGATGAGCGCAGGAGCTCGAGTCCACAGAACAACCTCTGTCTGTCCCTCCGTCCCCTAGCAGCTCATCCCCGGGAGAGTCCCATCCCACACGGCTTCCTGACTGAAGTGCATTTGGATCCAGAGACGCTCTGGAGAGAGCCCGCGGGACGGGGCCCGGCAGCTGCCTCTCCTCCCTCCACCTGCTCTCCCTGCTTGCTCTGTGTCACCAGGTGTGGGCTGTGGCAGCCGGGCGCCGGTCCATTCCCCACTTGCTTCGGTCCTTTGCACTGGCCTCACTGTCCCCTCCTGTGGGCCCGCGGAGCTGGATGGAGTGTCTGGGTGTGGATGCTGGCACAGGGCGGTAGGCCCCCACCTTCAGCCTGGTGGACATCTGGTACCCTCGGGGCTTCTCTGTCTCTCCACCTGGCCAGATGATCTTCCTGTCGTTGGGGATGACCTGGGGGTGGGAGTATGAGATGGAGGGTGGCCACGCAGGGGTCTTGGCCCCAGGACCCTAAGGCCCCAGCCCCCACCCCCTCATGACCCCCACCTACGTGGGTGCCGTTGTAGATGCCCACTTGCACCAGCTTGCGGTTCTGCAGGTTCATGATGCTGTAGTTGGCGAACTTCCGGTCCCCGTCCTCGTTGAACTCCACACGGCCTGTCACCCCGTCTGCGTACTTGGAGGACATCAGCACCCTGGGGAGGGCGGTGTGAGCACACTTACCGGACACGTTCCCTCTCCCCGGCCTTCTGAGCATCCCCAGCCCCTTCCTCTGCCTCAGTGCCAACAAGGAGAGGTTAGCAGGAACCAGAGCCTCGTGCTGGGAGTCGGGCGGTGTGCCTGCCTGCCGGCACCAGACGGAGAGCACCGCCGTGGTAGCCCAGCAACTCCCGAGCCCACGCCCCATTCGAGGGCTTTCTGCGCTTTGGGACACTCGAGCCTCCCAGCAGCTGTCCTTGCCCCGGGAGGGAGCAGTAACCTGCTCACCAACAAGGGAAGTAGGGCCGATGTGCTGTCCTGTTGTACGTGCACGCGCAGCGTGCCCACGAGCCATACACGTGAACACACGTGGCCCTTGTGTGGATGCATCCCTACGCATGAGTGCGTGCCACGTGCCTCGCCGAGTCTGTGCCCGTCTGCTGCACGAGCCCGCCGTTGTGTGTGTGCTCCTGGTGTGGGCGCCATAACTGTGGTTCTGCACATGCGATTCCGCGTCTGCTACTTAGTGGGGTGGAGGGGGTCTGGTGATAGGCTGAGTGGCCTAGTGTCCAGGCTGCTGTGAAGTAACTCCTGCCCCACCATGTCCATCCACTTGGACATCTGGCCAGCCCTGGCTCTCTACAGGCTTAGGTTCCGTCCTCAGGGGGCTCCTTGTCTGATGTTCTCGGTACTTGGAAGCCCCCTGTCCCCATCTGCAGCAGGAGCCTCCTCCCAACGGCTGTCGGCTACCCTGGGGAGCTGGGGTGGGTCTCGGGGTCAGGAGCAGTGGAGGCAGCCACGATTTCAGTGACATTTGAGACATTAATGTCACTGTTGGAAATGGGACAGATGATTATCACAGTGGAGCTGGAGGTGGTGGTGGAAGAGAGATGGGGGGCCGGGGGGGGCGTCCGGGAGATGCCTGTACGTGTAGGATGTCCGACCACCTGCTGAGGAGCGACCACTGTCATCTTCTGAGAGGCCTCACCCACCTCCAGAATAGAGTCCCGCCCACCTCTAGAAGACAATCCCGCCCCCCCCACCTCTAGAAGAGAGACCTGCCCCTCCTCCAGAAGAGTCCCACCCTCCTCTTGAAGAGACCCCAGCCACCTCTAGACGACAGTCCCGCCCGCCCTCTTGATGAGAGTCCCACCCTCCTCTAGAAGAGAGTCCCGCCCCTCCTCCAGAAGGGAATCCTGCCCCCACCTCTAGAAGAGTCCCCGCCCACCTCTTGAGGAGAGTCCCCGCCCACCTCTTGAAGGCAATCCCCGCCCACCTCTTGAAGAGCGGCCCTGTCTTCCAGATGTTGGTGTTGCCCACGCAGCCCCGAGGTGGGTCGGTGATGTTCTCCTTCTCCAGGAGTTCGTGCACCGCCTGGGCCACCACACCGACGGCGTCACTGATGTGGGCCGACTCGTTCTTGCCATTGATGAGCTGCAGTCCGATGATGCCTGGGGCGAGTGGGGTGGGCTTAGTGTCCGTGGGGGGCCCCTGCCCACCGGGACCCAGAGAGGTCCAGCACTCACCGTCCGGGGCGTAGCGCAGGGCGTTCCCCGAGATCTCTCGCTCCCCCACCAGCCACACATACCCGGAGCCTGTCATGTTCAGCATCGCGGCTGCGCGGTACACGGTGGCGGCGTCGTCCTCGCTGTGGGGCAGAGGGGGGTGACGGGCCCGGCCAACCCTCCGGCCCTTCCCCACCGGACCTGTGCCTGTGGGTGCTCCGGGTTCACAGGTCCTCCTCTGGAGTGTGGCCCTGGCCCCGCCCCCCAGCCCCTCCCTCCCCTGGAAAGAGGCCTGGAGACACTGCAGAGGTGACAGGCCCGGCACCCCCCCACCTCCAGCCCTTCCTGGGTCCAGTGATGTTGCAGAGCGGACAGTCCCCGGTACCCCCCTAGCTGGGCCCACTGACCCTACACAGGTGACCGGTCCCAGCCTGCATCGCCAGCCCGCACCTGGACCAGGAGAACACCCCCCCCCACACACACACCCCGACAGCAGAGGTGACGGGTGGAGGGTGGGGATGGGGTGACGGGGCCCAGACCCCCAGAGCTTCCCAGGCCTCTCTTGCTGGCCCTCCCCCCTTGGTGAGCAGGGTCACGGCGCCCCAGATGGTGACGGATCATTGTTGATTGCTTACTTGCTCACGGTACCAGGCACTGCTCTGAGCGCGTTACACGGACTCTCTTACTTAATTCTCACGGTATCCCTACGAGGCGGACATCAGTACTATCCCTGTGTCAGGAGGGGAAACCAAGGCACCCAAAGCACACCGGTGACGGCGATGGCAGACCCGGGCGTGCGTCTGGACAGTCACCCCAGGGCCCATGCTCCTGTGACCTCCTGGATAGGCCGCGCACATTCTGGTTCTCCAAGTCCACACATGCGAGACGAGGGGCTGGGGACTCTCCAGGCGGGTCAGATGTCGGTGGGACCCAGCGTCTGGGAACTGCCCCTAGCGCTGCAGCGGAAGCTGCTGGAGGGGGCCGTAGCTGCTGCACCCGTTATGCTTTGTGTCCTGCCGCCTAGAACCGGGCCGTCACGGGGGACAGTGCAGGTGGTCCTGAGCTCTCGGGATGTCCTTACAGGCGAGCCCCTGTGCACCCGATCCCCTAGGGGTCTCCTGGTCAGGACGAGGATCCTGGGCCCGGTAGGGCCATGGGGGCCACGGGGCGGGGGAGTGCGGAACCACCCCTTGCTTCTCTGCCGGACTGGACCTGGCCCCACACAGGCCTAGACCACACCTGGCACTTTGCCTCTCTAACACGTGGGCACTGGGGCACAGAGAGGCTGGACGGATGGAGCGTTGGCTTATTTTCACAATGGCTGACTCTGGAAACCCGGGTGGCCCGAGGCTCCCTAAGGGGTCTGCCCTCGATTTTCTCAAGAATGAGCCAAGACCTTCAGTGTTTGCTCTACGTGACATGCTACTCAGACATAAGCAGCGCAAACAGAGGTACTCCAGGCAGCCCCGTACCCGAGGCCAAAGGAGGATATCGAGCCAAGATGACCCGGAAAGCCCGGCACTGTGTGTGGAGGGGCACCCGTGCCCCCTGTCAGTGGTGCTCACAAAACCTGGCAGAGAAGCTCATCTGCCTGACACAGCGCAGGTCTGTGACTTTTGACTTAGCGGAACGAGCACACGCCTGTGCTCGTATCTGTGAACGTCGGTATCGCCAGTAAAAAGTTGTGCGTAAAATCCTGATCGATCCATCAAAACTGTTTGAGGGAAGTGATCGGCCCCAGAAGGGACCATCTCCAGAAGATAGGAATGAGAAGTCTGAGGAACGACTTCTCCGCCCTCCGTAGGAAATGGCCCAGAAATGAAGACTGGCTTAATGAGGTCTCTCTGCAAAGTGCTCTCAACAGCCCTCAAGAAGGAGGAGCCAGGGTGTGGGGGGAGGTCCCAGGGTCAGGAAGGCCTGTAGGTGCCGCTCCTGGGGAGCTGGGAGTGCTGGGGGCCGGGCTACCCTCTGTCGTGGGACTGGGGCGGCTCTGCTCCAAGGAGCCCCGTATGTGAGCGGAGGGGTCTGTTGCAGTCTTAGCAGTCCAGGCGGGGGCCTCACAGGAATTCAAGAGGGGGTGTTGGTGGCTGTGTGGTCGATACGAGTGCTGTGCCTTTGTCGGCAGCGTGTGTGCGTGTGGGGTGTGTGTGCGTACGCACGCAGGAACACGTGTGCGCTGTGCACGCGGGTGTGGAGTACGTGCATGTGTGGGGTGCACGCACCTGTGTGCAGGTGTGCATATGTCTGCACATAAGTGTGGTGAGCCTGTATGCGCACATACGGTGTCTGTGCGTGTGAATGGCTTGCGTGCATACGTGTAAGGTACGTGTGTGTGCACTGTGTATGGATGTGTGGGTGTGAGCGTGCAAGCTTGTGAGTGCGTACATGGCGTGCACGTGTCTATACAGCACGTGCGCGACGTGTGTGCATGTGGCGTGTGTGTGCTCGGTACGTGCTGTGTGTGCCGCGTACGTGGTATTTGTGCAGGTGAGTGTGTGAACGTGTGTGTATATGTGTATGTGTGTGACTGGCGTGAATATGCCATGTGCCTGTGTGCACCCGTTTGCTGAGGTGTGCGTGTGCAGATGATGGGTGTGTACGTGTGGCGTTATACGGTGTGTGCTCGCGTACTCGTGCACGTGCCCCTGTGTGTGTGGTGTGTGTGCAACTGTCTGATGTGACCACGTACCCTTCCCCGGGCTGGCCTTTTTGTTGGACTCACATCTGCCAAACCCCTCCTTGACCCTGGGGGCTGGTGACACAGGGTGACCCCTCCCAGCCCGAGCTCAGGGGGCTTCAGGGTGTGGTGTGGGATCTCGCTGACCAGGCGAAAACCGACCAGAAAGCACCCACCCCTCTGCTGGGACCCGGGTGTGGTGGGATTGCGTGGGTCGGTTTTACCTGTGGCTTTCTGGCCTGCGTCCCGGTGGCCACTCTGATCGCAGTGTGTGGGCTGGACGGGTCTAGTCTGACGTGACCTCATCCTTTGTAAAAGCGCCCAACGGTTGAACATCTATGTTCTGGCATAATGAGTTCCTCAAGTTGCTCTGTCCCGGGGGAAGGGGCCTTCTGGCTGCCAGCTGACCGTCCACTGGCCCACCCACCCACCCTTCACCCCACCGCACCCACGGAGTCTGTCTCAAGCCCTATGATGGGTGAGGGGGAATAGAACCAATCAGAGGATCTGGCGGCACCTTCCTGGAGGGGCTTGTTCTGGGAGGGACCGTGCAGCCCCCTGACCTTGTCCGGACAAGCCCTCAAACCTTTCTCCTCCCCAAGCGCCCAGGGTCGGATGGTTGGCTTGGCAAGTGGCCCGTGACGTGGGTGAGCGGTGAGTGAGGGCTTCCTGCCTTCCAGCCCAAGGAGCCTTGATTGGCCCCACTTTGCTCCTGCACCTCGAGGTGGGGCGCCCGGCTCTGTGTCAGAGATTTGCTGACTGAATGCACAACGGACACCTGTCCTGAGCCTCGGGGTATTGCTGTCTGTCTGTCTGTCTGTCTGTCTGTGGTCTGCCGGAGAGCAGCATGTGGGGAATGCTTCTCTGGGTGAGGTGACCCCCGTTGGTCCCCCGCTCTGTTGGAGCCTGGCAGTGCTTCTAGGAAGGGGTGGCCGGGGGGCCGTGCCCACCCAGGCCCTCCTGGCTGTTCCGTGGAGCGGGGCTCTTCCTTTTCCTGCTCCGGGTGGCCTGCCCTCTCCCTTCCCAGGGGATCCTAGCCATTTACAGACAGGGAGAGGTTCCCTAGGGGCTCATTTCCAAAGTCGAGGTGTGGGTCAGGCCCTGTCCGGCGGCGGCCTGGTGTTCACAGGTCCCTAACTGGTTCCCTTCTCCGTGCTGCCCACTCTGACCATTGCAGTCTTCCCGTCCTAGGACTCCGGCTCTCTCCCCGCTGTGGCCTTCTCGCCTGGGCTCACCTGCACACGTGTCACTTCCCACTTCCCTGGGCCTTCTCCCTGCGCCCAATTCCCAGAGTCCTGTGACACGTCTATCACCTCGGGCCGGGTTTGCCTTCCTAAAGGCAGGGGCTGATCCGTCGTCCAGCTCGCAGCGAGCGGCGGCAGGCGACGGGAAGGAGTTGGGATGGACACGTGGAGGGCGTGGCATCTGCCAGGGCACCAGCTGTGTACACGGGAGCGGGGGGGGGGGGGAGGGCGGCGGGGGTCTCCCTGGCGATGGCATTTCGGAAGCTGAAACTCCACTTTGGCCCCACAGTGCCCGTGGCCCAGGGGCAGCCCTGGGTGAGGTGGAGGGAGGGGCCCGGCCCAGCCTCACCTGGCAGAGAGGATGATGACCCGGGCCTCCAGCTCGCGTGCCTCCATCAGCAGCGCCGTCACGTTCTTGGTCCCCGGGTCGAACTGCAGCACCTTCTCAGCCTGCGGTGTAAGCGACAGTGTCAGCGGACGGCTGCGGCCGGGGACACAGCGCCTCAGGGGCGAGAGTCGGGCCGCAGCTGCTAGGAACCCAGAGGCGGCGTGGCTCGGGCTGCCCCGGCCTGCGCCCGCCTCCTGCACTGTGCACCTGCCTGCCTGGCTCCTGCTGGCCTGGCCCGGCCTCGCTCGCTGTCCCTTCTTCAGCCTGCTCGCTCTCCTGTCCTCACTTTTGCACTGAGCATGCAAGCTGAAGTGGGCTGAGACTCAGAAGGACGCGTGCAGCGGACAGGAAACAGAAAAGAGTTTTGGAAGGCAACCGGGAGCAGAGATGGGGCCGACTTTTCCAAAACCACGGGAGATCCTCTCAGGCCTGACCCCGCAGGCCCCCTGCGAGAGCGGCTGGACCGGGGGCAGGCGGGCGGCTGGGCGGGCGGGCTCCCTCCTGGGCTCCACGAGGAAACCCGGGGGGGTCCCAGAGATTCGCATGCACTTCCCGGAGAGCGGCTCCTCCTGCGGGCCGCGCCTGCTTTTCGGCGGCGCAGGCCAAGGCCGGGGCCGCGGTGGGCGGGCCGCGGACACCCTCGCGGCCCGCTCCTGCCCTCTCCTGCCTGCGGCTGCCTGCCTCACGAGCTCACTCTCCTCACCGCTCGGGCCTGCGGCGCGGCAGGGCCGGGCCGACGGCGGCCCTAGCGGCCGAGGCGCCGGAGCAGGGCCCCCTAGCCGGTGGGCGGCGTGCACGTCCATGCATATATACCTTGGGTCCACGCTTGTTGTCATAGGACAGTTGGTCGAGGTTTTCATAGTTCCTTTTTTTACTCTGATGAATAATGTGCACAGAGAAAATATGCAGACACAGAAGAAGATTATAAACGGTTGAAAATGACGGCGCTAAAGCAATCACACCACCTCCTCGGCACGTCTGCAGACGGGCACGTACCTGGAGCTCGCAAACACCTAGGCCCGAGCGGGGCTGGGGGCCAGGGCGGTGCTGGGGACGAGGGGGCACGGGGGCCACCGGGGCTCCCGGCCACGGAGCTGTGCTCTCGGACACGGTCATACTTGGGAGAAAGGGAGGCCCTGTCTGTGTCCACACCAAACGTGTCCCTTTGGGGTCCCGCCTGCCCTCCCGACCCCTGCCATGCACCTGCCGTGTGGCCCCAGCAGTACCCACCCCGCCCCAGTCGGTCCTGAATGGGGGGGTGGGCAGCCCCTCCCTCATGCCCTGTCCCCTCTGTCCCTCCGCCCGTGGCGTCCTCCCTTCTGTCTCCCTTGGCGGCCCAGGTGCCTGTTCTCACTGACCGGTGTGTGCACACCCGTCGGCCCACACGCACACGCGCGCAGGGGTGGCGAGCACCTGTGGGCATCTGTGTGAAAGTGTTAGTCTACCTACGCTCTTCGGTGGGGAAATGAGGGCCAGAGCCATCTGAGCCCTGGCATGTGTGTGCGTGTGCATGTGTGCGTGTGTGTGCAAGCATGTGCGTGTGTGTGAGCCGGGGGGGGGTGAGTGTGCCCGTGGGCTGCATGCCCATGTGTGTGCCCAGCTGTGGTCTCAGCGTGTGGTGGGTGACGTGAGGTGTGAAGGGACCGTCTTGGGAATGTTAGCACGTCCCTGTGACCAAGGGTGCACGTGGGTGGATGTGCAGGGACGTGGCTGGTGAGCGTGTGAGTGAGTGTGTGCGGCCACAGGTGGGCACGCCAGGAGGTGACCGGCCTGCCAGGCGCTGGGGGATGCTGTCTTGGGAGGGGTGGGGCCCACGACGCTGGTGGTCAGCCCTCCCTCTCAGACTCAGTGTCCCACAGCAGGGCCCCCCCAGGACCCTCTGAAGTCTGCCCTCTGGCTCCGCCCACCCCAGCCGGTGCCCTCTACTCCCTTCAGGGGCCTACGAGGGGCCTGGGGTTGGCGCTAAGTTTGTTGAAGCCAGCTCTGACTCCACAGGCCGAACGTGTTTCCCGCCACCCCCTTGGTCTGGCCTCCAGGGCCCGCCCCAGCCTAGGCCTCCCTCCCTCTCTGCCCGGCTTGGCCTCGTCCTGACTTAGGGACCGTGGCACGGGTGTTGAGCACCCAGGGCTCTGTGCTGGGTGAAGGCGGGACCCTGGGCCTCCTCAGGCTGGCAGTGGGGGTGGGGATGGGGGTCACCTGGACCCCCAGAAATTGCCACTCTGCTCTCTCTGCAGCCCCAGAGTGGGCGCCAGGCTGGGGCTGGTCGGCCAGTGTCTCTTGTTGGGGTCCAGAGCCCAGCCCCGGGGTGGGGGTGAGGAGGGGACTCGCAAGGGGCTCAGTGGGGAGGGGAGCGGAGGGGGAGGCCTGAAGGGGGCAGAGCCCAGGCTGAGGGGTCCGGGTGGCAGATGTCGTGGATGAGCTTTGGTGAGGACAATGGGCAGCTGAGAGGGGGCGGGCAGCGTGGGGGGCGGGGGGGGGGGGAGGCGAGGCCTGCGGACGCGGAACGCGCGTCACAGCAGCGAGGGTACAGGGTCCTTCAGGGAGGGGCCTGGCGCCGGGGCCGCTGTGGCCCTGAGGCCGCTGGGGTTGGGGAGTGGGAGGGGCCGAGCCGGGGCCTGGCTGGGGAACTTGGGGGGGGGGGGGGCGGGGGTAGACGGTGGGGCGGGGGGCGGGGCTGCGAGGGTCCGGCCGCGGGCGGGGGGCGGGGTGGGGTGTTTGCGGAGCTCCAGGTGGTCCTGCCCTCGCCCCGCAGGGACTGACACGAAGGAGATTTCGACTAATGGCAAAGCGAGTGAAATGAGCCGAGAACAGGCTGGGGCGGGCGCTCGCCAGACGTAGTGGTGCTGACCATGCACGATGGAAAGAAAGGGTGTTCACACACGGGCCACAGACACAGCGGCAGGCAGCGCGCCGGCTCCTGCTCCCGCTCCTCCGGCGCCTCGGCTCCTCCTGCTCCTCCCGCCCGCGGCCCGGGCCTCACCTTGGACTCGCGCTCCTCCAGCAGCGTCTCCAGGCGCTTCTGGGCGGCCCTGCCCTCGTGGTCGTCGCTGACCAGGAGGATGATGTGGTTCCAGCTGTAGACGCGCATCATCTCGAACCAGACGCTCGACTGGTGGGAGTAGGGCGGCACCGTGCGAAGGAAGCTCAGGTGTATGCTCTGCGGGGACACGGAGGGGGCTGAGGGGCTTCGGGGACGGGACCTCGGCCCGCGGCCAGCGGGGGGGGGGGGGGGGCGCTCTCCCGGGGACACGGAGGGGGCTGAGGGGCCTCGGGGACGGAGACCTGAGCCCGCGGCCAGCGGGGGGCGCTCCGCCGGCCTGCCCTCCTGCCGCTGGAGACCCTGCTTCCTCCTACCCCTACCCTCGCACCATTGGGGGACACCTGCCAGACGCGGGGACCCTACTCCCACTGCTGCCTCCCTCCCCCCTCCCCCCCCCAAGTCATCTAATCTCAGAAACAGCCCCCGTCGAATTGTTCCTGAGGCGACCAGCCACCCCCTGCCAGACAGCCTGGGCTCAAGAAAGTTCCCACTGACTTGGGGAGCTTCCCAAATTTGCATAACTGTAGTATTTGTCAGGAAATCTTTATTTGGGGCTAAATATTTCTTCTCTTCAAGTCCAGGGGTTATTGGTTGCTGACCCTGCCTTACTTCTCTGTGTGCGTATTTTTGAAGATTTTTTTTTAAGTTTACGTATTTATTTTTGAGAGGGAGAGAGCGCGCGAGAGTGAGCAGGGGGCGGGGGGCAGAGAGAGATGGAGAAGGAATCCTAAGCAGGCTCTGTACCATCAGCGCAGAGCTCAGCGTGGGGCTCGAACCCATGAGCCGTGAGATCATGACCTGAGCCGAAATCAAGAGTCAGAGGCTCACGGACTGAGCCCCCCAGGCGCCCCTCTGTGTGCAAATATTAGCAGCCAGCCAGGGGCGTGGCAGGACACAGCATGTGCGCAGCCCTCCTCGGCCCAGGTCCTCTGTGTTAGCCCCTTTGGTGACCCCGCAGACCCACAGTGACCTTGTGGTCCTCTGAGACGTCCAGATTAGTCTTTTACCTGCTCCCTCGTTGTGACCCGAGGGGCAATGTTTTGGAACCTGGCTGTGAGAATGCCCCTCTGCCTCTGTCCCTCATCCACTTGTAGACAACATGGCTACAAGGGGGTTATGGCTGGGGTCCTGGACTGACTCTGACCCAGGCCTTCGTGGTCCAAGTGCTGGGCACAGATTCGCAGTGGGCCGGGATGGTGAGTGGGGCCAGGCTGGATTTGTGAGGTTCGGTCATTTGGTTGGACCTCATACTGGACCAGGGAGCTGGGCCTCAATCTGGGTCTGGGCTAGGGTTCTGCCCTGGAAGAGGGTGTCTCCTCCCTGCCTGTGAGGTGGCCTGTCGGCCGCTTTCCCTCCTTCTACATATGAGAGGACTGGCGCCAGAGAGCTAGGGTTGGGGGGCCCAGGAAAGGACCCCCCACTTCTCTGCAGCTGAGGGCAAGCGCATCTGAACAGTTTGGGTGCCTCGGCTGCGTGCCAGGGCTCCCAGAGCCTCGGGACACACACATCCCTGACCTCCCCAGACACCCCTGGCCCTGGCTGGGATGACCTCGTGCCTTAGGCGGCTTTATCTAGAATCGTGGGCTCCCAGCAAGACGAACTTGGAGGGGATGGGGAGACCGGGCAGCCCCCACCACACGGCCCCTCCTCCGGCCCCTCCCGATCTGTCTGCAGGTAAGCCCAAGGTCTGAAGGAGGATGTGGGCCAGGCTGTGGGGCCCTCCCAGCCTCTTGGTGGCTAGTGGCACCCCCAGCTGATGAGTCCTCCCGGAATCACGAGCAGACGCCGTGGGAGAGCAGTGTGACCTCAAACAAGTTCCCCACCTCTATGGGAAACCACCCCAGTGGCCTCCTGGCCTTTCCAGCTGCTACTCCAGGACCGGATGGCTCCCCCACACCCCTCCTGGGGACCACAAGGGCTCTACGCGCTGCTGACGGGTGCTGCTCCCGGCCCTGGGCCTGCAGACCCCAGGCCAGGCTCTCCTGACGCAAGCCGCCTCCTCTGTTAGCCTGCGCGCGTGCCCACATCCTTCTCAGCCATGCCCTGCGGTGGGGAGGGCTTCTCCCGGCCCACGGGGACCTCTGCTGCGCCCAAGGGCTTGCTATTGGTGCCTGCCACCTGCCAGTGGGACACCTGCCAGGGTGGGCGTGTGCGTGTGCGTGTGCATGAGTATGAGTGCGTGGGGGTGCCTGTGATGGTCGGTCTGTGTGCTGGAGCGTGAGTGTCTGTGAGTGTGTGCGTGAGTGCAAACGCAAGTGTGTGATGATGTGGTTGTGCACGTCAACGTGCGTAATATGCGTGTGCGTGTCAGAGCACACAAGTGTCCGTGGGAATGTGTTCGTGTGCACATGAACTTGGTGCGTGTGGGCGCGAGCGAGCGTGTGGCTTTGTTTGTACCCGTGACTCTGTGAGTCTGAGTCTGTGCTGGTGTGTACGTGCATGCGTGTGGATGAGTGTGCGTCTCGGGCTATGGGTATGGGTACGAGTGTGTGCACATGCCTGAACGCGTGAGCTCACGCATCACCCTGCTGCTCCTTGAGCCCGGAGCCCCTGGTCCGCGCACGTCTGTGCCCCGCCCGGCCTCCTCCCCCTCCCCAGGGCAGCTGCCTCCGGCGGCCACTGGGTCTGAACACAGGAACAGAGCCAGCTGGGTCCCCACCGAGTGGTCAGGCTTACCTTGTCTGAGTAGATGGACATACGGGTGGTCAGCCCCAGGACGGGGATGCGGTAGAAGCCGGCTGTGTAGGAGACGGGGGTGGGAGTGAAGTGGTCGTTGGGGGTAGGTGGGTGGCTAACTAGGATGGCGTAGACCTGTGGACACAGGGGACAGGGTCAGCGCACGTCGGGGGTGAGGGCGGGGTGGGCACGGCACTGGAGCTGGCTGCCGGGAAGCAGCAGAGGCTGACTCAGCAGGCCGGGGGTGGGGACAGGCAGGGGCGCCGACTGTGCACACATACAGCCCCAGGGGACACGCTCCCAGCCAAGGGGACAGGACCCTATAACCACCCTCAGAGGAGAAACAAATCGCAGGGGTGAGCCGGAGGCAGAGCCGGACTGCAGGGTGCAGCAAGAACACAGAGGGAGGTGACCGACCCCTCCCCACACCTCCCCTGCCGGGGCCTCCCTTCATCCTCTCACACTGGGCGGGGGGGGGGGGGGGGCTGTGCTGGGGGCGTGGTGAGACCCTGACAGGGAGGGGGAAGGACTGTTCTTGTGGTGGCAGCTCCTTGAGCGTGGGCTGGGGAGAGTGACTGGTCCCGCATCATGATGACAGGCACACCCATGCCACCCACTGGCCCTCCTCCTGGGTGCGAAAGCCCGTAGTTCGGAGACTGGGAGGAGCTCCAGAAGGCTGCACCTAAAGCTGCACATTGAGCCTTGTCTGGAGAAGCCAGGCAAGGAGCCCCTGGAACCTTCCGTCTTTTCGCCAGTGTCTTCCGGGGGCCGGCTGAGCCCCGCTTAGTTTGGAGGAGACCCAGTGCTGATTTTGAGCGCTGACCACATCCTCACGGAAGGGAAGGGAGGGGCTGGGGGGGGGGGCCAGCCCAGCTTTCCTGCCCAGACCGAGGCCCCCGGGGGCAGGTCTGAAGCCAGTGGCTCAGCTCTGCAAAGCAGAGAGGTGGTGGGGGGAGCAGATGTCTGGGTGATTCCACGCTACCCTCACGGGGAGGACCTGTTCTGTCCCAACTTTGCCTTCTACTCTCTGAGCAACGGGGTGCCCCTTTTCCTGCAAATGGGGTGGGGGTGGCAGACTCTGGACCCATCTGGTGGGGGCGACGGCTGCCATGCTAGCGTGGCACTTGCCCATAGGTCGCGCTCAGTGAGTGGCAGCTGCTGTCACCTTTGCTCTTGGCACTGGCTGTTCTCTGAGGGAACAGACTGTGTCCTGTGAGTTGGAGGAGGGGCCCCCGAAAGGGCCCTGCCTGGACTCTCTAACTCTACCTCTTTATGTCTCTCCCTCATCCCGGATGGGACGTGTGACCAAAGCTGCCAGCCACAAAGGCTTCACCCAGTCGTCTCTAGTGTTCGGGGCTGGGAGCGTGGGGTGGCTTATGAGGTATGCGGGGGGGGGGGCAGATTTCTGAGCAAAGCTCAGCCCTGTCCCGTCTGCAGTTGGAGCTGTGAGGACTGGTTATCCGTCCCAGGCCGTCCCACCAGTCTGCACCCAGAAGTGCCCGGTCCGTGTCTGGATGAGTCTCTGGCCATGCCAGTGCCCACGAGTGTGTGCGGGATGTGCATTGTGTATACATTTATGGCCCAACATGTCCATGTGTATACTGTGTGTGTGTGCACGATTGAGCCCGTGTGTGCGGGCACATGTGTTTGCACGTACACCTGGGTATGCCAGGCAGTATGTGGCACATGAGTGTGCGTGTCCACGGATGTGCACGTGTGTGTGGGCAAGTGTGTGTGAGTACGTGAAATTGGCTGTGTGATGCTGATGTGCGTGAGTGTGTGCTAAGGTAAGTCTGTGCGTCTCTGTGCGTAAACCTGGGTGTAAATGCGTGCATGTGTGAGTGTGCGTGTCCACAGATGTGGTGTGTCTGTCAGGTGAGCAAGGACGAGCCTCGTTTGGCCCCGTGTCGGTCCTGGCTCTTACATAAAGGGCTGCATTGCAGTGATCCCGTGCTTTCATTGGAATTCAGCAGGCAGCACGGCACAGGGGCGGACAGCTCTGACAGGCGAAATCCCAGGAGCCATGTCCTCCCCCGCAGCGCTGGCTGTCGGCGGCCGCCATGCTGGGCCCTGACACCTCCCACACGCTCAGCCCCCACTCCCACCCCACAGAACACCCTGCTTCGACACCTGGGCCGTTTCCCATCTCAGGCACACCCACGGATGGGGGGAGGGGGAGGAGGAAGGGAAGGAGGTCTAAAAGCGGAGACAAAGATGGCCCCGGGGCCCATCCTGTTTCGAGACCCGCGCCTAGCGCGCGCTTGTGGCTGGGACAGCTTCTCTGCCCATAAGCCCAGAATGCCCACCCCCTCACTGACACAGTGAGGAAACAAACCACGAGATGCTTGCCACATGTCTGCACACACTGGTCGGGATCTGGAGCCCTGAAACCCTTGCGGGGACCGACCAGGGTGGCAGGTGACCAGCTTAGGGGAGCAAGATGGGGAGGTGGCGTTCAGCTGCTAGTGAGACCAGCTTGCTCCAGAATGAGCCAGCTCACTTAGGAGTCGTCTCTTAAGAGGGCTGGGGAAGGCTAGGATGAAACTGGAACAGTAGGAGGGAAGATGGTGGGGAGGCGGTGGGGGAGGGGCAAGAGCAACGCAGTGGAAGCCCTGGCGGGGGGGGGGGGGGGGGGGCGGGGAGTGGTGGGCACCTGGCTGGAGATGAGGTCCTCGCACACCGACAGGGCCATCTGGATGGCGTTGGGCTTGTGGGTGACCGAGGTGGCGTTGAGCTGAATCTTCCAGGAGCCATGCCGCTTATTGGCCTGGTTCACGGCCTCACGGAACATCTGCTCATGCTTTCGCGTGCTCAGCACGGCTCCGATGTTGACAATCTTGGGGTCGCAGGCGGCACGGGCAAAGGAGCAGGAGAAAAGCAGGGCGAGTGTCAGCAGGCGCATGGTGCTCATGGGCTCCGGGCAGAGCCCTAGCTCTGGGCGGCGCGAATGCGGGGCCCTCGGCGCATCCCCAGCGGGGTGTCCCGGCCGTCCTGCGCGCGCCCGATCTCGCGGGCTGGGGGCGCCAGGTCTTCCCCCGGAGCCGTAGTCCTGGGGCGTCTGCGGGAGGGAAGAGGGCACCCGAGCCCCGGGCCGGCGGGCGTTGTGCTGGGCGCGCGTGGGTGCCTCGCTCCGCGCGAGCGGCTGGCGCTGGCCGCGGTGCTGAAGCGCGTCCCGGAGCTGCTCCAGGCGCCCGGCGCCGGGAGGACGCCGCGGCCGCGGCTCCTCTGCGGGCTTCGCTGGTGCTGGTCCCGACGCTGCGGCGACTGCGGCAGCTGCGGAGCCGCGAGTGGGGCCAACGTCTCCTACCCCTCCCGCCGCCCCCGCTTCCCAACACGGAGGGGCGCCTCCCGCGCCAGAGTGTGCGCCTGCGTTGGTGTGAGCATTTATCAGAGCACGCGAGCGGGGGAGCCTGTGCGCGAGTATGCGTGTGTGCGCGGGTGTGCTTGGAGGGGTCGCCGGGACAGTGACCTGGACTGTCTCAGACCTGCAAGGAGGAAGAGTTTGGGGAGGTTAGAGGGGTTCGTGTCACTGCGTGCAGCCTTGTGTGTCTTTTAACATGACCGAATGTGTCCCGCCAGTGTGTGTGTGTGTGTGTGTGTGTGTGTGTGTGTGCGCGCGCGCGCGCGCGCACGCGAGTTCTCACCCATAGTCAACGATATTTCTGCCCGACTCTCCTGGCTGGAGACCTAGGGGTGTGGAGATGCCCTAAGCCATGCCTCTGGTGGAGGGACAGTAAGGATCCCCTCTCCGAAAGGCTCAAAAATGGGGGACAGACTCCATCTGCCTGGCCATGTGATTTGCGTTCCCCCCAGAGAGTTGGTAAGAATAGAAGGGGGTGACGGTGGCTGCCCCCATGTAGAGCTGGATCTTCCAGGAGAGTCTGGGGGTCTGGACCCAAATCAGTTATGGAGAAGCCAAGGCCAGAGGGAGTTGCATTTTAGCAGATGGGACTAAGGTTAGACATCAGAAAGCACTTGCTCTGGTGAGGTGTGTACCAAGATAGACATCCCAGATTCCTTGCTTCCACTCTTCCCCAGCCCCTTTCCTAATACACTCCCGGCCCCCACTCCTCCTGCCCCTTTCTAGAGCCTCCCTTGTCCCTCTCGCCCTCATGATCCTAATTATTCCCCCCCACCCCCCGCCCCAGAGTGCTTCACCTCCCTAAAGCAAAGGATGGCTCAAGCTCCGCCCCCTGCCAGTGACATCATTGTTTCCAATAGCAACTGAGGATTCTGCAAACCCAACTGCAAAAGCCCCCAGTAGGGATAATGTAAGGGCGGTCCCTGCACTTAAGTGCTGTTCTGAGCATCAGGCAGGGGAGAAGCCATGCTGTTCCCTCAGGGTCTCACTCCCTGTCCCCTGCAGTCCTCGGCACTAGGCTGACGCTGCCCCCCACCCCTCCAGAGCCAAACACGGACACCGAGGGACATCTCTGGCTCTTTGAGGCAGGGGCTCGGCTCCTGGCATGCTCCCTGTCTCCGCCCCCTTCTTTCTCAATGCCAGGGAATCATTGCTGGGGGGGGGGGGGCCAACCTCCCACAGCCTGCTGCAGGCCCACACCTCTCTCTGTTCCGGGACTGAGGTCCACAGTGGAAGGACACAGCAGGCTCACAGAAAGATATACTGAGGATGCTTGGGGGCCCAGAGCTAGCCCCACCTCCACAGGGTCTGTGGTAAGCCTCCAAACTTCTGTGGCCTGTGGCAGACCAGAGCTTGGAGGCTGTGTGGTTGCATGGGGGCTGGCAGCCAGCTCCGGTGTGGCCCAGGCAGCTCCAGGATGCTTGAGGGAGGAAAGAATTCAGCAGGGGGCTGCAGCCAGAAAGCCCGGCCTCTCCCATCTACCCCCATCTGCCAGTCGGGTGCTGGGGCAACTCCCATCAGCCCTGGAGGGGAGGTTTCTAAACCCGCAGAAACCTGCCAGCTAGTTTTCACGCAGCTGGGAGCTTCAAGTTGGCTGTGGTGGAAACGGTTATGTCAGGGAAATTGTCAGACCTTGCAAATCGGCGCTGATGTTTTCCCTTTAGAGCGTGAGATTACCGGCAGATCGCCACCTCCCCTGGGCTGCCAACGCTGAAGCTTTTGTCTCAAGCCTCTTGCACAGATTCCAAACGTCCAGGGATGGGGTGGAGGCTATGCCCGCCCACCAGACCTCGGTCGCCTCCCATGAGTGAGTCCCTCCTGAGATCTGCCCCCCACTTTCCTTTCCAAGGGGGTTGGTGGTGCAGCCATAGAAGGCCTGGACCTCGCACTGCTCCCACTGTGACGGAAGAACCCGCCTGGACTTTGGCGCCTCTGAATCCTCCTCATCAAATTCTGTGGGGAGGACTCAGGGGCCTGGGTGTTTCCACCGGCCTGGGCGGAGAGGGAGGCCTGGGTCTGTCCCAGGCCTCCCCCAGGGGAGATGCTTGAGGCACAGCAGGCCCTATGGAGGGAGCTGCTCCTCCCCTCCCCCACTCCGGGCACCTCCCCGCGAGCGGCTGTCAGTCACCGCACAGCCCTCCTTAGAGCCTCAGTCGATGGGCCGAGGGGTTGGCCCAAGACCGAAGCAGACCACTCAGGGTTCTTCCGTAGGATTTTGGCCAGATCAGAAACTGGCACAAGAACCCATCTCTACATCCTCCGAATTAGGACTGGGGAAATGCGGCGGGCTGCCAGTAGGCCTGGCCGGTTGTCGACACGGACTGGCGTCGGGCTCTCTGTCCCCTGATCTGGGGACGCCCCAGGACTCCCACAGAGGACAGCCACAGACACCAGTGATGCCGTCTGGCTTGCTCTCGTGCTGATTTCCACTCGCTTTATCCACATGGTTCCGCTACCTGCCTCCACCACGAGATTGCTCCCACCCCTGTTCCCACACTCTGGTTTCCGCTAAGAAACCAACCTGACAGAGATTGCGCTGACTTTATAGACCAGTTTGAGCAAGACTGCTGGCTTCCCAGCACTGAGTCCCTTTGGTCCATTTATTTAGACCATCTTTACTTTCGGCAACGCTTCGGAGGTTTTAATGTACGGGTGTTGCTGTTAGTTTTTTTAATTTAATTTTTTTATTTTTTTAATTTACATCCAAATTAGTTAGCATGTGGTGCAGCAATGATTTCAGGAGTAGATTCCTTAATGCCCCTTGTCCATTTAGCCCATCCCCCCTCCCCCAACCCCTCCAGCAACCCTCTGTTTGTTCTCCATATTTATGAGTCTCTTCTGTTTGGTCCCCCTCCCTGTTTTTACATTATTTTTGTTTCCCTTCCCTTACGTTCATCTGTTTTGTCTCTGAAAGTCCTCATATGCGTGAAGTCATATGATTTTTGTCTTTCTCTGACTAATTTCACTTAACATAATACCCTCCAGTTCCATTCACATAGTTGCAAATGGCAAGATTTCATTCGTTTTGGTTGCCGAGTAATACTCCATTGTATATATATATATGCCACATCTTTATCCATTCATCCATTGATGGACATGTGGGCTCTTTCCATACTTGGCTGTTGTTGATAGTGCTGCTATAAACATGGGGGTGCATGTGTCCCTTCGAAACAGCACACCTGTATCCCTTGGGTAAATGCCTAGTGGTGCAATTGCTGGGTCGTCGGGTAGTTCTATTTTTAGTTTTTTGAGGAACCTCCAGACTGTGTCCAGCTTGCACTCCCATGCTGTTATTTTGTTAAATTTCTTCCGAAGTACTTTATTCTCTCTGATGTAATTATGAATGGAATTGTGTTCTTCATTTCATTTCTGGTCTATTCATTGCTGATATGTAGAAATAAAATTGACTTTTGAGTATGGGGCTTTCCAGACTCACTCATCCTAGTAGGTTTTTTTGTTTGTTGAGCCCTTAGCATTTCCAAACAGGGTCATGTTGTCTCTCAGTAGATGGCTTCCTTCTTCCTCTCCAGGCCGGGTGTCTCTTGTTTCTTTTCTTGCCGAGTGAGCTGGGTAGACCCTCCATCCCTGACAAACAGAAGTGTCTGCCTTGTCCCTGATCTCACAGGGGAAGCATTCAGTCTTTCACCAATAAGCACAATGTCAGCTGCAGGATTTGGCAGGTACCCTTACTGGGTTGAGGAAGTGCTCTCCTAGCCCCAGTCAGTTGAGAGTATTTATCAGGAATGGATGCTGGATTTTGTCAAATGCTTTTTCTGCACGTACTTTTTGTGACTTATTTTATGAATATGGTGTAGAACACCAATTTGGGAATGTCAAATCAGCCTTACATCCTGGACATAAATCCTCCTTGGTTATGTTATACTTTTTATGTGTTGACACATTGTTTGCTAATGTTTCGTAGCGAATTTTTGCATTTATGTTACTAGTGGATATTGGTCTGTAGCGCCTTATGATGTCTCCGTCTGGTTCTGGTTCTGATATCAGGTTAACGCTGGCCTCGTGGAATCAGTTGGACCGTGTTTCCTCCTTTTCTGTTTTCTGGAAGAGTCCATGAAGGATCGGTGTTAATTCTTCTTCAAGTTTTTGGTAGAATTCACCAGCAAAAGCCTGGCCTTTTGTTGGGGAGAGAGAAGGGAGGAAGGTTTTAAAATCACGGTTCCAATTTCCTTGTAGGCATATTCATATTTTCTTTTTCTTCCTGCATCAGTGTTGGGAATTTATATGTTTTTAGGAATATATCCATTTCATCTAAACTGATTTATTGACATAAAGTTGTTCACAGTATGCCCTTTAACCCTTTCGATTTCTGTAAGGTCAGCGGTGATGTCCCCTCCTCTATTCCTTTTTTTCCCTTTTGTAAAAAATTTATTTTTATGTAATCTCCACACCCAATGCAGGGCTCAAACTCATGACCCCAAGATCAGGAGTCGCCCACTCCAGTCAGCCAGGCTCTCTTCTTTTCCTGATATTATTTTTTCTTCATTGGTCTAAATGTTTGTCGATTTTGTCAACCTTCCCAAAGAAACAACTTTCTGTTTCACTGATTCTCTGTTATTTTTCTGATTTGTTTCACTGACGTCTTCAACTTTTACTCTTTTCTTTTCCTTGCTTTGGATTTAGTTTGCTCCTTTTCCCCTCAGCTTTGTTTTTCGTTTAAAGTGTATTTATTTATTTTGAGAGGGAGCACGCGAGTGAGTGGGAGACGGGCAGAGAGAGAGAGAGAGAGAGAGAGAGAGAGAGAGAATCCCAAGCAAGCTCTGCACTGTGAGTGTAGAGCCCAATGCAGGGCTCGAACCCACAAACTGTGAGATCATGACCTGAGACGAAGTCGGATGCTTAACTGACAGAGCCACCCAGGAACCCCTCAACTTCAGACATTTTAAACTTACCTAGATTTGTTTCATGGACTAGCACATGTTCTGTGCTGGAAAATGTTCCATATACATTTGAGAAGAACATATAACCTGCTGCTGTTGGGTAGAGTATTGTATAGATGCCAGTTAGGTCAAAGTGGTTGCTAGCATCGTTCAAGTCTTCCTAACTCTTGCCGGTATTCTGCTGATACATTGTTCTGCCCATTATTGAGAGTGGAATATTAAATACTATTTTTGAATTATTTTTCTCTTCACTTCTGTAAGTTTTTACTTCATGTATTTTTAGAGCTCTGTTGTTAGGCGCATACATGTTTAATTGTTATACTGGACAATGCTATACTATGAAAACAACCATAAGTGAACTGGAGTGTTTATACTCATATCAGATGAAATTGACTTTAAGACAAAACAATGTTACTAGAGACAAAAAGTTCACCACCCCCCTCAGAATTTTGAAGGTGTGCCTTTCCTTTCTGGGATCAGAGTAATGATGGCTATGGCCGGCCTGCTTTTTCTCTCTGAATTATTCTGAGACCTTCACTGATCCTTGGAGGTCTAAAACTTCACAAGGGTGTGTCTAGCACTGGGCTTTGTTCATCCATCCTGTCTTGAAACGGGAAGGTTTTCAGCTACCAAATTTCTTGTTAGGCTCCGACAATTTTCTCCATTCTATTTCCCTCTTGTTCTCCTTGCCTAATTAACCCAGAGGGATTCTAAGTATAGTCTGTTGGACCAGCTGTAGCAGCAGCATCCCCTGGTAAGACTTAGGAAATTCAGAACCTCAGGCTTTACCCCAGAACCCCAGAGCCACAATATGCATTTTAAGACCTGCAGGGGGCACCTGGGCGGCTTAGTTGGTTACGGGCTCCGTGCTGAGCCTGAAGCCTACTTTTAAAAAGAGATCTGCATGTGGTTTGTCTGCACAAAAAGATCTGAGCAGCACTGGGGCCGACCTCTAATCTTTTCTTTCAGGGTATCTTTTTGCTACCACCACACCCCTTTTTGGTTTTCATTTCATATTCTAGCAGATTTCCACTATGTTGTCTTCCAGAATAGTTACGGAGGATTTTTTCAGCAGCAATATTTAAAAAATTTTTTTTCAACGTTTATTTATTTTTGGGACAGAGAGAGACACAGCATGAACGGGGGAGGGGCAGAGAGAGAGGGAGACACAGAATCGGAAACAGGCTCCAGGCTCTGGGCCATCAGCCCAGAGCCCGAAGCGGGGCTCGAACTCACGGACCGCGAGATCGTGACCTGGCTGAAGTCGGACGCTCAACCGACTGCGCCACCCAGGCACCCCTCAGCAGCAATATTTTTAAAATTTTTTCTTGCTCTTTACTTATTTTTGAGAGACAGAGACAGAGCGCGAGCAGCGGAGAGGCAGAGAGGGAGACACAGAATCCGAAGCAGGTTCCTGGTTCTGAGCTGTTAGCACAGAGCCCGACACGGGGCCCAAACCCATAAACTGTGAGATCATGACCTGAGCCAAAGTCGGACGCTCAACAGACAAAGCCACCCAGGCGCCCCTATGTTTTTAATTTCTCTTGTTCGTTTTCTTTTACGGCAAACGATTCTTATTTAATAGATGCGATGCTTCCTAGAATCTGTCATGGTGTTTAAACCCCATTGATCCTGGATTCTGCTTTCAGGGGCACTGTTCTCCTTGCTAATGTGGATCTCTCTCTTCCAGCAGCTGGCTTCCTTCAGCCCCGAATCAGCCATGGTTGAATGCTCCTGGTTCAGAAAAGGTGGCCGAGGCTTTTCCAGGAGGCTGCTGTGCAGGTTTTTGTTGTTTACCCACCAGTCCCTCCCCCAACTCTAAAGGCTGCAGATCTTGGCAGCAGGTGGAGAGGCCTTAGGCTGGGCAGTCCCTAAATGCAGGGTGAAGGGACGTGGTGGTGGAAACGGGAGATTCACTGCCAGGAAAGGCTTGCTGCCCAGCCTCGGGGAGTGTGGTCAACAGGCAGCCTTAGCCGCCAGCCCCTTTGGGGTCCGCCTTGCCTGAAGAGAGTCACGTCACACAAAGCCACACCCTCCCGGACACCGGTGATGAGCCTGATGAAGGTCCAAAAGGCTGACCGAGGCCTGGCAGGTTGTCCCTGCCAGCTGACCGCCCCCTCCCCTGCCCTATCCAGTGTTGAACCCCGACAGCTGTCCTGTATCCCAAACTCTACCTCAGCGTCTGCTTCCAGAGAACTCCAGCTGGCACAGCTGTTCCCGGACTGGTCTGAGAAGGTGGGCAGTAAGATGGGCCTGGCAGTCTGAGTCAGGCCCACCCCGCTGGCAGCGACTCTTGCGCTGATGGGCAGTGGAGCTGACAGCTCCTGGTCTGAGGCGTCTGTCCAGCCGCCAACGATGGTGTAGGGATGGGTAACCCAGATGGCTGGCGCTAAGCCCTTTCCTGTTTGACAGGAAGACAATGAACACCTGGGTGCTGGGGGACAGCCACTGAATGCCAGGTGGTGCCTCCGGTCACTAGTACAGAAGTTCTCATCCCCCTCAAGGGTGCTGGAAAGAGCCTAAGCCTTCACACTCAGGACAGCTGGATCTCAAGGACGGCTGCAGCCAAGACAGGCCCAATGAGCCAGGGTCAGAAGCCTAGCTGGGAGCCTGGGGCTGCACACTTGGGGTGGAAATGCCCCAAAAGCTTTGACACAGACTCTCCTAACCCTTCTGAGCCTGAAGACACGGTGCCCACCCGCCCCGAGGAAGACAATGCAGACACTTAGCTTCCTCCCGAGATCATACCTGAGCAATCTCCCCTCCCCACCATGAAGCCTTTGCCGGGCAGAGTCCAGCAGAACCTGGGGGAAAAGGATCCTACCCGAGGAACCTCAGGATCCTTCCGGCTGACATTAGGGGAGCTGGGGCCAGGCTGTGGGAGTGGATGCTGAACCTCTGATGAGGGGTTAACGTCCCCTGACACAGAAGATGCTGTATTTGGGAACTCTCTCCTGAGAGGCCAGATTAGAGCCTTCACCATGACCTTTAGGACTTGGCTGGACCTTGCCAGGAAACTTGAGGTGGAGAGGTCACCATTGTCACAACAGAAAGCAAACAAGAACAGGGAAGGAGGCTCAGGGGACCTGGGAGGTTGGATGGGATGGAAACCTACACACACACACACACACACACACACACGAATTGGGGATGTGAGGGCCAGCAGCTCTGAGTGGGGTCCACATGACTAGTCGACCTGGAGATGGTGAGAAAAGACGCCACACCGAGTTTGTGGCCCCAGTGGGAGAGTCACACAGGCTCTAAATGAGGAAGGCCTCCATGCAAAGAGTAGGGAAGCCAGTGTCCTTGAAAAACAGCACCAGGCGCGGCAGAGACAGACATAGCTCCCTAGCACTCATGACAGGAATAGTCAGGACACTTCAGAACTCCTAGAGTTTCTGGAAGGATAATAGACTCCAGGCTTCCAGCTGTCGACAGGAGAAAAAAAGGGGGGCGCCAGGCCCCTGCTGGGAGCTGGGACCGTGACCCCAGCCCCTCAGGCTATTCCCTCCACTGGCCCCTCAGTGCCAGGGGCTGCAGCAGGTACCCAGTGCCCAGACACCACGGGGGCCACCTCTCCCCTGAAATCCAGTCCTAGGCACGCGTGAGGGGCCAGATCAGCAGAGCCACTCCTGCCCAAGGCCACAAAGGGAAGGTGAGTCACCTGTCCCCGTGCCAAGACTGTCCCTGGCCAGCACGACCCCAGTCTCTGCCCAGGTCCGGCCTGTCTAGCACTGGGACAGGCCAAGGCTGGGGTCCTGCGCTCTGGTTCCAGCCGAGAAACCAGGGCCCCAGGCCAGGCCAGAAGATTGGGGGGCAGCCAGTTAGCTGCCCCACACACTGCCCCAGGACTGTCACTGTGGCAACCAGAAAGGCCACAATGACTGTCCATCATATAACACCAAAACATTCCCACTGGTACGGCTGCGACCCACTGTGCGTGTTCCCATCCCCGCTGATCCTGGATGAGAACCGGGCCAGGGCTCTGCAGCCCTGACTTGCTCTCTGGCCTGCCAACCCCGGGGTCCTGAGGGGTGGCGCCGCTCCCGTCATCGTTCCCGGGGACACAAGTGACCAAACAGGGCTCTTTGGCCGTGCTCCTGGCTGTGAGGTCTGGGCGAGAGGCAGAGGTGCGGCGTCCTCGGGGAGGGCAGCAGGCCTGCCTCTGTCGGAGCGGAGACGTACGTGAGGACAGCGGCACCTCGAGCCCTACGCGCAGATCCGCCCGGCGGGGAGCGCCGGCCACTCCAGCTTTTCTGCAGACCCACGGACGGACGAGGCGAGAGGAGGGCACGGTGTCCGTCCCCCGCAGGGTGACCTGTCCAAAGGTGCTGCTCCCTCCCTCTCTTGCAGCTGACCAAGGACCTGGCATGGGGGGGGGTGTCGCGGCCTAGCCCTCCAGCCCCCCAGTGCCCACCACCTCCCCCCCCGCCCCCCCACGCACAGCCTGCACACCTAACACTGAATTCTCTCAATCTCCCTTGGAGGCCTTGGCTCCTCGGCCAGGGCTACGGTTGGTTCAGGCTGCTGAGTTTTAGGTCTTTTCCCCAACAACCGGTGGGACCAATTCCAGTGGCCGCACGTGGTGGCTAATTGGTCTGAAATATAAGCAGGCGGGGAGCACCGTCTCCCAACCAGCTTGCCAGTAGCTTCTGACAGATCTTGGTGCTCACGGACCTCCCGCGCTCTCTGGAGGGAGACACAGACTCCACGTACGGGGCCACGGTCCCCACGCTGCACCCCCGCGGCCCCACCGAGGCTGGGGAAGACCCGCTGGCCCCGGCCCCTAGCCCTGCTGCTCCGGGCCCCAGTGCCTGCGGCTCTCCCCTCCGGAAAGCAGCACGGGGGCACCTCCCCGCCCGCTGACGCAAAGGGCGGCGTGGAATGCAGCCTGCCGCTCCGCCAGGCCGCCTGCTCCCACGCCCTCACCCTGCGGCGACACCCCCACGGAAGCCGGTTTCCCCAGGGCAAGGATGTCACCTGGGCGGTGGGTTCAGAGGCCGCGGACTCCTCCGGTGGCTTGTAGTGGACTAGCGGAGGGTGGACGTGTGTCCCCGCACCCGGACCTGGGCGTGGCGGCGGGGTCGGGGCCAGGCCCAAAGCCCAGAGGAGGACTCTGCTCCCACCCGCGCTGTGCCAGTCCCTCGCAGACCTCACAACCGAACCGCGTGCCTTACGACGCTTCTCCCAGCTGCTCCGCTGGCAAGCAGAGGGCCTGGGACAGAGGAGGGCCAGCCAAGGCGGGGGCCCAGGTCCGGGGTCCTGCCCACAGCTGCTGCTCCTCACTGCCACAGCCCAACGACCGTGCAGCCTCTTTCCTACACCAGCTGGGGGAGCTACGTTTGAAACGGCCTGTTTTTAAAGACCCCGTTTATTGTAAAAGAATTACAGCTGCGCGTAAAGTTTCAAACACGGCCCAGAGATCCGGGGGCACGAGAGCCCGCGGAAAGGCTTTTCCACAGGGTTTGCAGCTTACGGGATTGAAGCACGTCCCCAAACCAGGAACACGGGTGGAGCCCTGGGTCACCGCTCACAGGTGCGCGCTGCTGTGCACACTGCACTCAAGAGGCAGGACGGGCCCCTCAGCACAAAACTGTCCCTCCGCAGACGACCGATAAGGAAGCCACGGACTTCTGAGAGGCTGCCGAACTCTTTGATTTCCCACAGAACGTGGCGGATTCCCAATAAACGCAAGATGCCGTGATTGATCCCTGGCTTGGCGAGCGCAGTTTCTGACCGGCACGGGTGCTGGGAACGGCAACCAGGGGTTCCCAGCTCCGTGCATCCAAGAGAGCAAGAGTCCACACGCTGAGCCCGCACCTGCTCTGGGCGGCCCAGGAGTCCCCTCGAGCTCCCACCCAGCTCTTCGCCAGGGTCTCAGGGAGGCCAAGGACCACGTAGGGAGTCTGACACCCTGGGGGGAGGGGCAGAACCACCCCACCCCACCCCGGCTAGGTCTCCGGGGGTGGGCTCCCGCGCCCTCAGCCGGAGAGACCGGTGACCCACCCTCCAGATACCACCTTCTCCCTGCTGTCGGCATGTGCAGGGACGGACGCACGAGGGCACCGCTGGCACTAGCGGCAGAGCCCTGTGTGGGGAAAAGACCCGCAGGGGCCTCGGGGATGACCCCCGCTAGGGAAGGGGGGGAGGGGCGGAGAGCAGGAGGCGCTTTCTGCGGCAGCTTCAGACAAGCCAGGGAGGCGCACACGCCGGGGAGCCCGCCACACACCCCTAAGTGCGGCGGCCAGGACTGCGGGAGGCGGCGGGCTCACCCGAGGGGGCCGGCAAGGAGCGGGGACGGCCCTCGGCGCTGCGGGGCTCGCT
Source organism: Leopardus geoffroyi (assembly GCF_018350155.1). Lineage (NCBI taxonomy): Eukaryota > Metazoa > Chordata > Mammalia > Carnivora > Felidae > Leopardus > Leopardus geoffroyi. The sequence goes on along the minus strand of NC_059342.1, from coordinate 93,677,581 downwards.
CCGCCCTGCCGCGTGTCTACTGAGGGGAAACGCGCGCACAACTCGCCGCGGCGGTCGTCCGCGCGCCCCCAAGACCATCGCCTCCGAAGAGCGGACACCGACAGCCGCCCCGCCTCGACTCGGGCTCGCACCGGACCCGCTGTCCTCTCGCTGAGCTGCGGCCCCCACTAGCTCTGGGCCGGGAAGTCCGCCCGGGCCCGGGAATCGAGCCGCGGAGCGGGGGCGCGGGGGGCCGGTCCCGGGGACGCGGCGCCCAGCCGAGTCCCAGGCTCTGCGCCGGCGGGCTGCGCGCAGGCGCGAGCGGGCAAGCGCGTCACGGCGCAGGTGCGGCCGTGCGCCGACGCGGCGGGGCGTAAACGCGCACGCAGGGGGCCACGAGGGCGGGCGCAGGCGCGGTGGGGAATAGGAGGGCGCGGCGCAGGCGCATTGGCCGCGCGCGCGATGGGCGGGGTGTGGACGGCGCTGCGATGGCTGCCCGCGGGTGTCGGACCAGCGAAGCCCCCGGCGCCTCTCAGAGCCCGGCCTCCTGACGCCGCCAGTGGGCGGGGTCGCCCGGGCCGCCGCCACCGCTGTCATGTATCCGCCGCCGCCGCCGGCGCCACATCGGGACTTCATCTCGGTGACGCTGAGCCTTGGCCAGAGCTACGACGGCAGCAAAAGCTGGCGGCGGCGCTCGTGCTGGAGGGTGAGGGTCGGCGCCGGGCCGGCGTCCCGCGGCCCGCCCGCCGCCCCCTGCCTGGAGCGCAGGCGCTCGTCCGGGCCCGGGGAGCGGTGGTCGCCGGCCGCAGGCCGTCTTTACAGCCGGCGCTCGGCGGGGCGGGGCGGGGGCGGGGAGGGGGAAAGCTGTAGGCTGCCCCTCGGTGCGGTGGGTCAGGAGCCCCGCGGTCTCGGGCTGCAGGGCATCGACACCCCGCATCGGGGCAGATGCGGGGTCCCGCCGGCTGCCTGAGACGGAACACGCGCGTCGCGCGAGCCTTTCCTCACTGCCCCTGCGATAGGACACGTATGGCTTCTGCGTCTGTTGTTTATTTCCGTTCCCCTGTACCGTCTGGAACAGCCCCGTGGCTCGTCAGTCTCTGCCGCCGGGGCGCTACCCCCGGTTCTGAAACCGGACCTGCAGCGGTTGCACGGGTCCCAGCTGTGTCGTTTTCCGTCCCGTAGAAATGGAAGCAGCTGTCGAGATTACAGCGCAACGTGATCCTTTTCTTCCTCACGTTTCTCGTGCTCTGCGGGCTCCTGTCGTACATCAGCGTGGCTGACCAGTGGAGAGGTACCGGCTGCGCGTGTGCCTCGACCCCGTGCGTGTGCGTCACTGACTGCGGGTGGCTGGGCAGAAGCGGTCTGGCCGTGCGCCTTAAGCGCCTGGAGCGTCTGCGAATTGGCGAGAAGCGCAGTCGAAAAGGAGCGGAGAGTGTCTTTAGCCACCCTGCTAGAACGTGGCTCGAGTTCATGTGATGTTGCCCGACTGCTTCCTGGGTGTCCGGTGTAAGGGCCGGCCTCTCCGTTCTCCGTGCCTCACGGAGACGTTCGGGTCCTGAGGTCGCGTGCCCCGTCCAGACACGCTCCCTGAACTGCCTCACACGTGTTACCGTGTGTTCCGAGCGGCCCGGGCAGTCTGGGTGAGGGCGTAGGGAGCCCCCGTGGGGGAGGAAAGCTCAGGAGCTGCTGCACGCGGCTGGAGACAGCTGCACACAGGCCAGCGTCTGCACTTCCTGGAAGGGAAGCCGCTGAGGGGAGGTCCGTGTGGGCTGGGCTGCAGGACAGAAGCTGCCAAGTGCTTTGAGGAAGGTTTGGTTACCCTTGGCCGTTCTGGAGTTGGTTTAAAGGACCTTCCCCAGGTCTCACGGTGTCCTCTCGTGGTGAGGAGTGCCCGCCTAGACGTGTTCCTCCACGCGCTCGCTCGGGCTCTCCTTGGGGCTGTGCGGCACGTTTGGGATAAAATCTGTTCTCTCGTTTAGCCGTGGATGGCAGGTCAGCGGAAGAGCGGAAGGCGAGACCAGCAGATCCGCCCGTCTTGCCGGCTCCTCAGAAGGCAGATGCTAATCCAGAAAACTCGCCGGGGCTTTTACCCCAGGTATGTTCGGTGAACTACACGTGGGGTTGCGACCGGGGTCGGTCCCACGGGCGTTTCAGAACCGCGTGTGATGTTCCACACGGACGGGGGAGCAGTCCTTTCCCTTGTTGTTTGTCTGATGTTCGCGCCCCGCGCCCCTTATTCTGAGCCAGTAGGATGACGCTTGGGGCAAGGAGGAGGAGTATTCTTTCCTTCCTTCCCCTTGGATACCTGCTGGTGAGCGATACAGACCCGCCCCTCGTCTGGAGGAGCGGCAGGCCGGCGGGAGCAGGCCGGTGGCCCGTGGTGTCCATCCCGGGAGGAAAATAGCAGTCGCCTCCAGGGATGAGGCTGGGGACGGGACGCTGAACTGCGGCGTGAGACTGGGCAGCGCTGGTCCTGGGTAGAGTCGGGAGAGCAGGGCTCGAGTCCAGTGACGTTGCCCGAGGCAGGGGGAGCTGGGCTCGTTCAGGGAGCTGCAGTTTCAGAGGGCGTGGGCGGGGAAGGGGGCTGGGGTCGGGCCCCACGGGGAGCGGCCAGGAGGCCTCTCTGCAAACCGTCTTACTCGGAGGCTGTGTGTCAAACAGCTCACGTCCTCCCTCGTGGAGCCGACACGCACGTCTTTCGCTCCTCTTGGCCGCTCTCGTGACGGCGATGGGAGCAGAGCCCGCCTGCACGGTTGCCCGCCGAAAGACACGCTTCCATTGCTCGGGAGGCCTGTGATCCCGTCTGTGGTGGCGGCCGGGGCCGGTGTGCACGGCTCCCCGGGTCCGGGCCTCGGGGCGCGGGGCCCCTTGTGGCGGGGCCGCTGGGACCTTTTCTGCTGCTCGGACTCCGGCACTCGTGCCCCAGGCCTGGGTCAGCCCCGGTGCTTTGCGTGCGGCCAGATCCCATCCTCTTGGCCACGGGGGTCCCGGCTCCGTGGCACTGGCGTCTTTACGACGAGGACCTCTTCACGGGTCCTGTGGGTACTGAGCGGCAGAGATGCGTTCCATCCCTGAGTCGGCCTTCTTGCTGTGTCCTGCGGAGGAGGGGCCTCCTCCTGCCCTCTGCTGACGACGGGCTACGCCTGGGCCCCTGCGCTCCGTCCCTGGACCCGGTGCCCTGGCCACCCGTTTCTGAGGACAAAGGGTGGGAGTCCTGGGGCACAGGCCCGGGACAGTGTTCTTCGCGCCTCCATCCACGGGGACGTGGCTCTGGCCCTTTATTGCCACCTTTAGGGTCTGTGACGGCCCGGAACCCTCCCGGGCCTGGATGCTAACCCACTGCCCAGGGCTGCGCCAGCCCGTTGGCACAGTCTCCGTCCCGGTTGGTCAGGGCCCGGAGATCGTGAGAAAGGATCTTCTGGCCAAATCTGCATGTTGCCGTGGGAGCGGGAAGGCATCTCCTCCGGGGGCCGTGCGCCACCAGCCATTCCACGCGGTCCGTGGGGTTGGGTCTGATAGGGAGAGCATCCCAGGTGGAAACGGAGTGGCAGCTCCTGGGCCCTTGAAGTGTTTTCACGAGTGGCTCTTGTTTTGATCTAGAAGTCTCAGAGGCATTTCCGACGGGGACCGCCCAACCTGCAGATCAGAGCCCCCGACAAAGACCCCAAGGACCGGAGGCAGGATGACACGAGGCGGAGGGACGAGGTGGCGGGCGACGCTCGTCAGGAAGAGAGCACACAGAGAACGGTGGTCAGGTACAGGGAGCGTCAGAGACGAGGCAGCACGGGTCGCTAGATGCGCAGAGGCCGGTCCGTTTGGCGTTTCCTGAAAAACAAAGGGATAGGATCGGCGCGCTGTCTGAAGCGGCTTCTCCTCTCAGAGCAGACGGTGGAGAGAGCGGGACCCCGGTGGGGGCGGGGCCCTGCCTTCTCCGCGTCGTGCCGCATGGAGCGGAGGGCCGCCACGGGCCCAGCCAGGCTGTGACCGCGGGCGTTTGCATCTCTGCCCTCAAGCCGGCTGACTCCTCTTCCTCCTCTCCCTGAAGCTGGAGGGGTGCAGTGATCGAGCCGGAGCAGGGCACCGAACCCCCTTCGAGAAAGGCAGAGGGCCCCCCCACCAAGCCTTCCTCACAGGCCCCCGGGATTCAGAACCAACCAGGTAAGGCCCCGCCTGCGCCCCGTCGGGCCTCACCCGGACATGGTGACGGAGAGGGCGCGTGGACACCCAGCTGGGCACCCGGGCGGGCCCCAGCTCTCTGTAGAGCCTTGGGGAGGACACGGGGCTCCACGGCGGCCCGCGGTCCCAGGCCCATCGCGGCAGCCACAGGCCGCCTGTGCGGGAACTGCCCGCGTCCGTGCCGGCGCGGGGCCTGGGGAGAGTGGAGACACGGCCCCGGCTCGGTGGGGTCCTGGGGTCCTGCGTTCTGGCACCTGTAGCGGAGGGCCCTCGGGGCACTGGCGCTTTGTACGCTCCGTGCGGCCTGTCTGCTTTGGTTCTCGTGGCGGCCTTTGAGGTCATCGGTCTGTCGTAGGCCCGTTCCACGGACGGGAGAACCGAGGTTAGGCCGGCAGCGGCCACGGCCATTTGCCTCCCGGAGCGGGGGCTCGCGCCGGGTCAGCTGAGCCTGGGGCCCAGGCTGTGACCCTCCAGTCCTGTCGCTGTTGCCACTGAGGGGAGGAGGAAGAAGGAGCCCAGAGCCGGGATGGGCGGCCCGGGCGTGTGGGGGGAGGCAGAGCGGTCGCGGGGCTCTCAGGACCGATGTCAAAGCCGCAGATACCAACACGACTGGGCCTCGGGCCACACCGAGAGGACACGTGTCGCGAAGCCGCCGACGCCCACGTTTCTGTCCGCCTGGTGGCCCTGTAACTCGTGCCTGGTCCTCCGACGTGTGGAGGGGAGAAACCTCCTCGGTCGGCGTCGGGGCCACCCTGGAAGGGCCCCAGGGCGGCCTTGGGTGTGTCTGCCACACGCTGTTCCCTCCCCGAAAACACCCAGGGCTGCTGAGGCACGACGCGGGCACCTGTGAGATGAGGCGCTCTCGTGGAGGTCACCGGGGCCCGCCCGCCACGTCTGATGCTCCCCCGGCCGGATTGCACAGCGCGGCTGCCGTGGCGGAGCGGCAGGCACCGGTCTGCTGCCTCAGACACCGCCGCCCACCGCGCGTTCCCCGCAGCTCCAGGGGGTCGTGCCCGCCGGGCGTCTGGTGGAGGCGGACGGGTGCAGGCCAGGCGGATGAGAGGCCGAGCCGTCGCGTGTGGGCCCTGGAGGCCTCGCCACCTTGGCAGCCGCGTCCAGCCGTGCGGCTCCGAGCCCGGCGGCGCCGCGCCCCGACCTTCGGGGTCGTCCGCTGCTGACCTGCGGCCCCGGACGGTGTCCCCCCGCCCCACTGAGCGCCCCGCGGCTTGGGGCTGCAGAGGGGCGGTGTCCGGACCCTGGGCGGTTCCGGTCCCCACGACCCGCCGTCTTCCTCCCAGCCTCCCCGAACGAGCGTCAGAGAGCCGTGATAGACGCCTTCCGCCACGCGTGGACCGGCTACCGCAAGTTCGCCTGGGGCCACGACGAGCTGAAACCCGTGTCCAGGTCCTTCAGCGAGTGGTTTGGCCTGGGCCTTACGCTGATCGACGCCCTGGACACCATGTGGATTTTGGGTCTGAAAAAAGGTACCTGCTCGTCCCGAGCACGCGGCCAAGTTCCCCCGGTGGAACGCTTGGGCGCGCGAGTGAGCGAGCCGTGCCCTGGAGGGTGTAGACGCCACTGTTTCCGTCTGAGGAGCTCTCCCTTCCCCTGGGCGGCAGGCAGTCGCTTTGTCCCTTGGTGGCAGGCGTCCCGGGGACGCTCAGGGCAGTCGCGCCCTCGGCTCCCGGCCAAAGGCCTGGGCTGGCGTCCGGGGGCAGTTCCAGCCCGTGCTCCTGTCCTAGCCGGAAAGGGGCTCCCCGGTGGGAGGCGGCACGTGATCCGATAAGGCCATCGGCGTCCCGGGTCTCTCCATCACACCCTTCTCAGGCCACGTGGACGGGGTGTGGTTGAGGCCACGTGGACGGGGTGTGGGTCTTTGGGTACTTCCGAATCGGTCTCTCGGAGTCCGTTTCCGGTGTTCCGTAGAGGCCAGAGGCTCCCCCTGAGTTACTCACGTGGCCGTTTGTGCCGTGGCCTTTCCCCGTCAGCGTTGGTGCTCACGACGGCACGCTGGCTGCCCGTCCTCCGGGGGCAGGGGGCTCCGCGGTGTGTCCCCTTGCCGTGGGAAGTGATGGCGAGGCCCGTCGGGAGAGAGGGACGCGAGGACGCACGTGGCCCCAGAGCCAGCGAGCGGTCACGGGGGCGCCGGGACCTGTAACCTACTGCCGCTCCCACCCCGTCTCCCGTCGCAGAGTTTGAAGAAGCCCGCAAGTGGGTGTCTAAGAAGCTCCGGTTTCAGAAAGACGTGGACGTCAACCTGTTCGAGAGCACGATCCGGATCCTGGGCGGCCTTCTGAGCGCCTACCACCTGTCCGGGGACGACCTCTTCCTGAGGAAGGCCGTGAGTGTCCGGGCGCCGGCGGAGGTTCCGCGGCTCGAGGGGCCCCCGGGGGTGGGGGCGGGGGTCTCCCCGGTCGTCTGGGTCTCGCTCCCGCGCACGTGCGTGGGAAGGTCCCTGTCACCGTCGCGACCCGTGGGGAAGCGCTCTCGGGGCTCCTCGGCGTCGCCGCTGTTGAGCGCCGAGGCCACGTGAAGCCAGTGAGGTCCCGTGTCCACTTACGGGGGTGAGCACGGGTGGCGGGGTGGCGGGGGCGGGGCGGGAGGGTGGGCGTCGTGGAACGGAGCCGAGGCTGCCGTGTGACGGGAAACCTCGGTCCTCGTCGTGTCGCATCATCAGGAAGACTTTGGGAATCGGCTGCTGCCTGCGTTCCAGACGCCCTCCAGGATCCCATACTCGGACGTGAACATCGGCACCGGGGCCGCCCACCCGCCCCGCTGGACCTCGGACAGCACGGTGGCCGAGGTCACGAGCATTCAGCTGGAGTTCCGAGAGCTCTCCCGCCTCACGGGGAGTAAGAAGTTTCAGGTACGGGGGGCCGGCCTGCCGGCCGGAGGCGTCACACCAAGCGGAGGCGTGCGTGGACTGGACCCCGGGCCGCAGGACCACCGTCCTGTGTGCTTTCCGGTCCCTCGTTCCTCGCCTTTCCTCAGCCGCGCGGGCGGGAAGGGCGTCGACTGGGGGCTGAGTCCGAGCGCGGGCCCGTGTCCTTGGGGTCCCAACTGCCCCCTGCCGCGTGCTGTGGTGGCCCCCGGGGGTGGTCCGTGCCGGGAGCGAGGCAGGGGCCCACAGCCCTGGGTTTCGGCCTTGCTAGCCCGTCGCCGACGGTCCTTATGTAGACCTCGCTCCTGACCCTCGCCCCGACCCCGTTGGCCGGGGTCCCTCTCCTTGCGGGTGAGTCTCCAGCACGCGGCGGACCCTCTGGACTTGGCGCTCTGCCTCGTCACTCTTCCTCTTCCTTAAAAACCTGAGCTGCGATTTGAACGTCGGGAAGTTTCGCCTCTTGGCTTGAGCGTCGCGCCGCAGTCCCACGTGGGCAGCGGCCGCCACCGTCTGATTCCAGAACCAGGTCCTCGCCTCAGGAAGTAGGCCAGCGCACCCTAGCGCTCCCACCCGGGCCCCCTGCCTCGGTGGCCGCAAATCCACTTGTCGTGCGTGGCTTTCTCTGTTTGGAATGCTCGGCGTGAGCGAGGTCCTACGTACGGCGTGGGCCGTCTGTGGCCGGTTCTGTCGCCACGCGTGACGTCTTCGTCCGCGCTGGAAGCGTCCGGGAGAAGCGCACCCGTGTCGTAGCACGTGTCCGAAGCATCCCTTTTCGTGGCCCGGCGGTCTGCCATCGTGCGGCCGGACCACGTGCTGTCCGGGCTCTCGTGCGTTGAGGAGCAGCTGGGTTGCTTCCCACGCGGGGGTGGTAAGAGCGGCGCTCCCGGGAGAAGGTTCCAGGCGCACACAGGGCTCTGGCTTTTCCGCGGCAGCCCGCGCTTGTCCTCCGGTCTTTCTCGGTAGCCTTCGCGGTGGGCACGTGAGGGTGCCTCCTCTGAGCTGTGGATTTTGTCCTGATGACGTGTGGCGTTTTCCAAATGCCCACAGGCCCCGTGTTCATCTCCCGGGTGGAGGTGGGCGTCCGGGTGCCTGTCTGCTTGTCGGCGGATTAGCGGCTTTCCTGTCGTTGGCTCGTACTCCGGAAGCTCAGCGTCTCCCTGTTTGCTCTGAGACGCCGGCCGGGCGCCGTTGCGATGCCGGATCCCTGTAGCTGCTGGAGACCCAAGGGAAATTGAAGCCGCGCCTGCCTCAGAGGACTTTGTGAAAGGGGGCGGGCGTACGTGGCGGGTGGAGGCCAGGGAGTCACTCCCCAGGCAGGGTCCCGAGCACCGTGAGCAAACGCGCACAGGGCCACGGAGCACAGATGCGTGGCGCTGCCCGGGAGGAGCTGAGGTTGGTTGGGTCTCGAAGGATGAACAGGATCGGCGGGCGGGTGTGCCGCGACCGCGGGCTCGGAAGCAGACGCCCCTGCCTTCCCTCCAGCGAGCGGGAGCAGACGGCCACGCCTGGGCAGGAGGTCCCGGGGACCGCGGCTGTGGCCTTCAGACACGGTCCCCTGCCAGGAGGAGGAGCTCAGCCCCGTGTTCGGGGCCCTCGGCATCTGCCCGCTCATCGAGGCAGCCGCGTGTGAGGGTGGGGACCTGGTGGCCGTGTGGCTGGGGCCACCCTCAGAAGCCCTTGTCCGGCGCAGCCGGGCAGGGGAGCGCCGTGGGCCGGGACACCGGCCTCTTCCGGCCTCTTCCGGCCTCCGCTGGGAACGGGCCCGCCTGTCACGGGGGAGGGGTGAGCCGACGAGGCCCGCCTTCCTCGGCTGGCCCGAGGTCCAGCAGCCCCGTCCCCCCGGCTCACCCGCACTCTCCCCTTGTGTGTGTGTGTGTGTCCCAGGAGGCCGCGGAGGAGGTGACGAGGCGTGTGCACTCCCTGTCGGGGAAGAAGGACGGGCTGGTGCCCATGTTCATCAACACGCACAGCGGCCTCTTCACTCACATGGGAGTGTTCACTCTGGGCGCCAGGGCCGACAGCTACTACGAGTACCTGTTGAAGCAGTGGATCCAGGGCGGAAAGAAGGAGACGCAGTGAGGCCTGTTTCTGCTGCCTCGGGGACAGGGTCCCCGAGGCTCCCCTTGTCCCGAGTTCTCGGTCAGGAGGCAGCGGCCGTGCCGGACCCGGACTCGGCCCCTCCGCGGGGGATGTGTCTCTTCCCGGCACGGCCTTCGTGCCAGAGAGGACGCCTGGCTGGTCACGGAGGTCCCCGGCCCCTCTGCGCCAGGCAGGGCCTGGGGTCTGGGCCCGGCCGAGGGGCCCCCGGCTCACCGGCCGAGCTCTCGTCCTCGGGGTCGTGGAGGCGGCTCTGCTCGTCCGCTCCCCAGCAGAAGGTGGCCAGGGGCCCCTGGGCCTCCCCGCGCTGCCTGGTTGACGCTTCAGACGTGTGCTTTCCCAGACGGCAGTGCCTCGGGGAGCCTCGTCGTGGGGTCGGGAAAACACAGGTCACTCTAGTGAAGGAACTGGAAATCCTTGAAGTCTCACGCCAGGGGGTGGCCACGACCCAGGACCGCTGGGGGTGGGCAGCTCCAGGAGGCCGACCCCTACGGGCAGAGATCAGGGCATCACGCCTGGGGAGCCGGAGTTCCCCACGCCTGAACGTGGGGACCTTGGGAGAACCCTGGTGGGCACGTGGGGTCCCGGCTGGTCCACGGGGGCCGGCTGAGAGGAACGACCCCGTTCGGGGGAGCGGCGGGCACAGCCCCGTGTGTGCCCCAGGCCGCTGACTGCCACGAGCCTGCATCTCCAGGCTGGCGTGGTGCCACCCCAGACAGGGCCAGGCCTCTAGGCCACTAGCGTGGGGATGGCAGCTCGCGGCCACGTGCCCGTTCCCGGGTAACCGGGCGGGGGGTCGGGCCGCGCACCCACCCGGCCTGAGCCCACGGGGCCTGCCGGTTCACAGGTTACTGGAAGACTACCTCGAAGCCGTCGAGGGAATCAAAAGGCACCTGCTGCGCAGGTCTGAGCCCAGGAAGCTCACCTTCGTGGGGGAGCTGGCCCACGGCCGCTTCAGCGCCAAGATGGTGAGCACGGTCGTGACGCAGGTGGGGCGTAGGGGGCCGCACCCACCCGTTTTTCTGGGCCCCCGATGGCTTCGCGAGTCTGGACGTGGGAGAGATGGCTCAGATTCTGGTCGTGGGGCGTGAGCCCTCACAGGTCGACGACGGACTGCGCGGCGGTGTGCGGCAAGGGGGGCTGGGGTCTGTGGTGGGTCCCCGGCCCCTCCCCCGGGGTGCCGCTCCCGTACCCCGGGGACCCTGTGCCTTCCCCAGGAACACCCCCCCCCGCCCCGTGCCCAAGACTCCACTCCCCCCTCCCGTCTCTCCTCCCCCTCCCGTCTCTCCTCCCCCTCCCCTCTCTCCTCCCCCCTCCCCTCTCTCCTCCCCTCTCTCCTCCCCCCTCCCCTCTCTCCTTCCCTCTCTCCTCCCCCCTCCCCTCTCTCCTCCTCCCTCCCCTCTCTCCTCCCCTCTCTCCTCCCCCCTCCCCTCTCTCCTTCCCTCTCTCCTCCCCCCTCCCCTCTCTCCTCCCCCCTCCCCTCTCTCCTCCCTGCCCTCTGCCCTCTGCCCTCTGCTCTCTGCCCTGGGTCTAGTTACTTGTCCCCTGCCCCTGGTACTCCACCAGTGTTTGTGGGGTCAGGGCCAGACCCGGGTCAGCATCCGCTCCCCTGGCAGGCGGGTGTCCGTCCGCCACCCTCCCCCCTGCCCACGTGGAGCTCCAGGGGCCGGGCCCGTAGTGGAGTCGCTTTCCACGTTCCTGCCCTTGTGGGCCCTGAGGAGTCCCCACTCAGGCCCGTCGACCCCTGGGGATGCGGGGGGCCTGAGGGAGCGCGGGACCCTGCACCCGGCGTGGCCCCCGCCCCTGCCCCACGTGGCCACCGACTCACAGTGGTGAGGAAACCGCTCTGGTTTCAGGACCACCTGGTGTGCTTCCTGCCAGGGACGCTGGCTCTGGGCGCCCACCACGGCCTGCCCGCCGACCACATGGAGCTGGCCCGGGCGCTCATGGACACCTGCTACCAGATGAACCGCCAGATGGAGACGGGGCTGAGCCCCGAAATCGTGCACTTCAACCTGTACCCCCAGGGCGACCGCAAGGACGTGCAGGTCAAGGTGAGCCGGGGCCGGGGTCTGGGCGTGGGGGCGCCCTGCGGGCTCGGCCCAGCTCCTCCCGTGTCCCCCCGGCCCCCACCCCCCACCCCAGCCGGCCGAGCTCAGCCCGTGTTGTGTCCCCCATCCCTCCCTCCCCCCGTCCCCCTCCCCCGCCCAGCCGGCCGACAGGCACAACTTGCTGCGGCCCGAGACGGTGGAGAGTCTGTTCTACCTGCACCGCCTCACGGGAGAGCGCAAGTACCAGGACTGGGGCTGGGAGATCCTGCAGAGCTTCAACAAGTACACACGGGTGAGCGCCTGCCCCGCCCAGCCCGCCCCGCCTGAGTCCCTGCTCCCCTAGCCTGGGCAGCCAGAGCGGGGCTGGGGGGGGGGGGGGGGACCAGGCTCTGTGGCCCCGTGTGCACAGGGCGACTCTCCTCCCGGATCCTCCGTGTGGCCCCGGGCAGCCCTTTCCCACCCCAGACGGCGCCGTGACCGTGGCCCCGACACCCGTCTCGCGGTCTGGGCCGTGGCTCGGAGGTCACGCCGTGTCCGGGGCCCGCCACCCACCCCGGCAGAGCGCGAGCGCCAAAACCCGACCCGCGTACGCCCTGTGGCGGCCGGGCGGTGGGTCCCGGCCTCCTCAGGTGCTCGGGGGCCTTCGGGAGGCCGCCTCCGGGTTCCGGAGCACGGGCTGCACGTCGGGTCACGTGAGGGCGGCTGGCGTCTCTGAGGGGCCGTCTGGAGGAGCTGCGGCTGAGCTCCCGGGGGGGCCGGTCCCCCGGTGGACCTTGGGGTCGTCTGCCTCAGACCCGGCCCTTGGCCACGGGTGCCGCGCTGAGGCGCAGGGGCCCCGGCCGGGGGCCGAGCCCGGCGTGGGGAGCCGGCTGGGCCTGCAGCCGTGGTGACGCCGCGGTCTCCGCTCTCGTGCAGGTCCCCTCGGGTGGTTATTCTTCCATCAGCAACGTCCAGGATCCCCTCAATCCCCAGCCCCGGGACAAGATGGAGAGCTTCTTTCTGGGGGAGACGCTCAAGTACCTGTACCTGCTCTTCTCCGACGACCCGGCCCTGCTCAGCCTGGACGCCTACGTGTTCAACACTGAGGCTCACCCCTTGCCCATCTGGGCCCCGCCTAGGGTGGGGTGACCCCCCTGTGGGCACTGCCCGGGGGCCTCACACGTCTTGCGTTTGTGGGTGCCTGTCCTCGGAACGCTGGCCTTGGGTAGGTTCGCTCTCTTGACCTTGGCCGCGGCGTGTCCCCTCGGCCGACTGTCCGTGCTCCGGGGTCAGGCTGATGACATTCCCCAGGGCGTTACCGAGCCTGACATCTCAGGGCCTCGGAGGTGGTCGGGGCAGCTGGGCGCCCGGTGCTTTGCCGCCGGCTTTGCACTTCTGGCTTGTGGTTCTCACGACGTCGGATGGTGTCGTGAGGTCAGCGCCGTGAATCCCCGAGGCCCCACCTGCTGGGGACCATCCTGCTTGAATCATGACTTACATTCCTGATCCCCAGACGTCTTCTGTGTGGCCCCAGTGTCTCTGCTTGTCCCCTGGGGCCGCTCTGGGTCTCCTGGACCCACACATGTTCTGAGATGAGCCGAAGGGACAGCCCGACGTGCGGTTCAGCCCGGGGTCTCAGAGTCTGTGAATGTGCCCTGACCCGGGAGTCCTGGGGGGGGGCACTTGTGACCTCCTGCGAATCCGGGCACCTGGCCGGCTGTGGTGTTTACATGTTGGACTCAGGGATCCTCCCCCGGCCCTGCAGGGGCAGGGAGGGGCGGGTGGACAAGCTCATCCTGCTCCTGGACCACCCGACAGAACGGACTTTCCAGGTAGCATAAACGTTGATTTGCCCTGACTGGTGTCTCCCGTGTCTGTGATGGAACCTGTGTTCCTTGAGCCGTGGGTGGGGCATGCGTCGCACTCCCACCGTCACCATCAGGCTGGAGAGCTGGGAGGAGGCGGTGTGGACACGGAGTCCACGTTCCGTGGGAGCTGATGCCCTGCACCTGCTCCTCCTGCAGCACCTGCTGCTTCCCTCCTTGAGCACGGACTCAGGGCGCTTTTCCAGAAACAAACCCCAGTTTGCGCTTGGGATCCTGCCTCCTGGAACCAGGCGGCCCCGTGGGACAGGCCCAGCTCCTCTCTATGTGATACTCTTTCCGGAAGGTCCTCTTTGCCTGAAAAGCTTGAGTCTCTCTGCGTTTGCAGAGACCAAGGCTCCCAGTGCTGGGCAGGACCTCAGTTCTCAGACAGCCTATACTCCTGTCGCTCCAGCAGCCCTGGGGGCCGGTGGCCGCTCTTGGGGCTGCCTTCTGCTCTTGGCCCCTAGTCCCGTGTGTTTTGTGCCTGGAACAGGGTCCAGGGCCTGTTTCAGAAGTGGGGTCTGTACCCCCTCATGGCTGTCGGCTGCCCCTCTGCACCCAAGGGCCTGGTTGGCAGCTGCCCACCCAGGGGTGCAGCCGCGGTAGCGGTCGTGGGTAGAGCTTTGCGGCCCCCCTCTCCAGTGGGCCACCCAGAAGGACGCCTGGGCCGGCCACAAGGGGCCCCAGCGCCCACCCCTTGCCCTGAGACCACACACAGGTTGAGGGCTTTGTTTTATTAAACACGAGGCTGGTTTGAGAGGTGTGGCAGTGTGCCCGGTCTGTCACCCCATGAGGACCACAGACACCATGCTTTGCGCTGTGCTGTGCACAGCCAGGCCACCAGATGCTTCTTTGGCCCCTCCCTTGGCCTTAGCCCCTCACCCCCAGTGCCCTGAGCTGCTCCCCAGTGGGCCTGTCCGGTCCCAAGTCGGGGAGCGCTCCTCAGCCCCCCCCGAGTCCCCCACGTTGGGCCAGCTGCAGCCGCTGTTCTCTTCTGGCTGCGGCCACCCACTCGCCGATGAGCCTGGCCTCGAGCCTGCGAGCCTCCCGGACAGACGTGGGGTCTCGTGGGTGAGACGCTCTAAGGAGAAGGCGTGGGGCCTCAGCTGGGCAGCAGGCCCGAGCCTCGCCTCACCCCACCTCAGCCCACACCCGGCCACGGCCCGGGGCCCCACGTCGCTCCCCTGCCGGGGCGGGTCTGCACCTGAGGTCTAGGTGGTGGGCTCCCCCCCGGATGGTGACAGCAAGGACGGAGGTGCTGAGGTTTCTCTGTATCTGTGTTGGCCAAAGGACATTCCGTCGGCTACTCGCCGTGCTCTGGGCCACAGCCGACCCCACCTCTGCCCGCCCGGTGCCACCTGCTCCAGGGCCTCGTGTCCCAGCCCGTGGGGCACAGCCGAGGCCATGACTTAAAGACACTACGGGGCCTTGAACGGCCTCATTGAAAGGGAAAGACAGAGATGAACGAGCCAGATGTCAGTTCACGTAAAGAAGTCAGGGAAAAAAGCAAAGGAGAGGAGGGGATAAAGCGGGAACGAGAGCGAAGGCGACACAGAACCCACAGAACCACGTGTGCAGCCTGGCGAGGACAGAGCCGGTTCTTGAGCGGAGTCTGGCGAACCCAGGGAGACTCACCCCGCCCCCTGCCCAGGGGTCCAGGTCACCGTTGGAGAAGATGATGTTGCTGGCAGCTTTGAGGTCTGAAAGCACAGATGTGGGGGTGGAGAGCGGGCCCAGCCCCCCAGGTCTGAGCCACGGAGATCAGGGGAGTGGCGGGGGGGGGGGGGGGTCAGCTCAGCGCAGAGGGAAGGATGCCACCATCTCGAGCCTCACCTCCCGCCCCGAAGCTGATCCGCAGCCAGTCCCTCCGGGGCCACACGCCCCACGTGTCCAGGCAGTACTGCTGGCGGAGGCCCTCCGTGAACGGCAGGTCGGGGAAGAGGTCGGTCACGTTGTTGCTGGAAAACGTCAGGTTGATCTCGGTGCAGGCCTGTGGGACGCCACACACCAAGGTCAGCCCGGCGGGGCGGGCGACCTCACCCCGCACCCCCGTGTGGCACCCCGGACCTGGTAATCCCAGGCCTTGGCGTCAGGGCCCGAGCCGCAGCCCGTGGGGTCCGCGCAGGCCTGGTACTGTCGGTAGATGTCATAGCAGGGCTCCGTGCCCGAGGAGTTGTACACCAGCCCTGGTGAGAGGGGCGCTGGGGCCGGGTGCCTGCACGGCCACCCTGCCCCCTAGGTGGGGGACACGTGCCCGTGAGGCGTGGGGCTCCTGGGGGCGGGGCTCTCGGCTGCTGCTCCGGCTGCTGAGGGTGGCCAGGCGGTGGCCGGGCTGGAACTCGTCCGGAGACCCCGTGGAGCAGAGCCTCCCCCACCGGCCCCCGCCGGGCTAGGGACTGCACGGGGGCAGCTGTGCTCCTGGCCTCCACGTGACCCTTGCCTCCCGAGCCACACCCACCCCCCCACGCTCAGCACCAGGCCCAGGGCCGAGGGGCAGACGCACCAGCCAGCGCTCGGAGCCCCTTGATCCTCCGGGTCTCGCTCAGGAGCCGGTCACAGCCAACCTAGGGGTGCCAGCCAAAGACCCACACTCTGGGCCTGCAGCCCTCTCCCCAGCTCACCCTTCGCTGGTCCCAGGCCCCAGAGTGGCTTCAAGGCTCTCGGGCTGGCCACCACTGGCCACCCCCGGGGCGGCCGGGCCCCTCTCTGTCCACAGATCCCAGCCAGAGTCTCCTTGCCTTGACCGGGTTGGCAGGAAGGTGCCCTATGAAGTCGGTGGGGTACGGGTAGTCCATCATGGCCAGCACCGTGAAGGCGTTGCGGGCAAACCCGAAGAGCTGGGTCAGGTCCTTCTGGCTGGAGAGGGGCTGGCAGGTGCCGAACTCCTGGCTGACCGTGTCATAAGCTGCCAGAAGAAGGCGGGACGATGGCCTTCGGAGGCTGCTGTTGGGTGAGGATTGAGGGGAAGGAGGGAGGCGAGGGGCGGTCAGTGAGTTGTGGGGGGGACTGCTCACCTCCCTGTACGAACAAGTCCTTGATCTGCCGGAATGCGTCCCGCACGCCCTGGGCACACTTGGGACTCTGGCCTTCAAAGTCCTGGAGAAAGGAGGATCGTGGCAGCTGCCACCACAGCCTGGTCCGGCCCGTGGGCCCCAGAACCTTCACTCACCGCCGAGACATCCCGGAAGAACTGGTAGGAGTCACCGAGGCCGGCCACAGCCACAACGGGCGCACTTGCTGCCAGCGCCCCAGCCACGAGGTGCGGGTACTTGATCCTCATGTAGGCGCTGAGCATCCCCCCGTAGCTGGGCGGGGACACAGAGCGCCTGGGGCCACAGCCTCCCCAACACCCCTCTCCGCTCTCCCTTGTTGGAGCCCACGGTGGCCCCAGGAGGACCTGAGACTTCCGCGTCTCCCAGAAATTCTGGCCCTGGGGCCGGCCCCGTGTTTGTGCCTCAGGGAGAAATGAGACGGGCGAGAACCCACCTGCCACCGAACACGATGGCGGGCGTGTCCTGGGCCCCAAGGTCCCGCCGCAGCCCACTGAGCAGCCTCGCGAAGTCGGCCAGGGCCTGTTCCACGGTCAGCAACTCCGTGTGCCCGCGCTGTGTGGACCGCTCTCCGAAAGGGAGCGACTTCCCGTAGTACCGCTGCAGGTGGCCGACGAGAGGCTGAGCCCGGGCCCCGCCCGCCCTCGCCCGCCCTCCCCTGCCACCAGTGCGGGTACCCACGTGCTCCGCGAAGACGACCAGGGCCCCCTGCTGTGCCGCCAGCTCCAGGATGAACCCCGAGTTGTTGGCGAAGGACCACACGTTGCCCTCATTGCCCGTGTAGAAGAATATGGGCCCCTCGCCCCTTTTCCAGAACTTCTCTGTCGGGCGGAGGCGGGAGGGGGCGGGTGAGGCACAGGGCGGGACCTCAGGGCCCCGGGACCCCCAGGGCCACCTCACCTGACACCAGGAACCGCTGGAGGAAGGTCTTGTTGCCGAACCTCTCGAAGTTGAAGTGGTCCAGAAGCTGCTCAAAGTAGCCCTCCTGGAAGTCACACTGGGGGACTCTGTGGGCTGGAGGGGCCCGGTGCTCAGCGCATGGGGACACTGAGCACGGCGGCGCGGGGCGCCCACGGGCCCGCACTCACCCCCAGCCTCCGGGCTGCACAGCCCCAGCGCCAGCAGCAGGGTCAGGGCCCAGGGGAGGGCCAGCTGGAGCTGGGTCCCCATCTCCGCTCTGCAGCAGGCTGCGGTCACATGACCGGCGTGCCACCCTCACGTGACAGCTCGGGCGGGGCTGGACTCTGGGCCCGACCTCCCCCGCCCCGCCGGGCTCCTGATGCCTTTTCTCCCGGTCCTCCAGGTTCCTGCCACCCACCGTGTCGCTACGGAGATGGTCACCTTGGAGACACAGGAAGCGGGAGAGGGCTCCAGGGCGTGGTGTCGGGGCAGGGGACGTGCACCCAGCCACCTGTCCTCTAGGGGCTACTGCTGAGTCACGGGGAGGTGGGAGAGACCTGCCAGTGTCCCAGCTGCCCGCCCCCCCCCCCCTCTCCCCGCCGGGACACACCCAGGCCTCTCCCAGCCTCTGGGCCGCTGGGTGATGCCCTGGGCCACGTTGCGCCCCTAGTGACGGCCTGCGGGGGAGGGCGGGCTCCTGAGGGCAGGGCTGCGAAGGCCACGTGGGCTGACCCCCGAGGAGAAGTGGGGGAGCCTCGGGAAGATGGGGTGGCGGCAGCTAGGAGGGGGCTCACGCAGAAGGCCAGCAGCTCTGAGGAAGGGGCTTGTCCAAGCGACAGTATGAGGCCTTGTGGCGGCAGCAGGGGCCTCGGAGCCCAGGCGGGGGCTTGGACGGTGCAGACACGCAGCTGCCGAGAGCCCAGGTCGGGAGGCGGAGGCCCCAGGCCCCTGCTGGGAGCTGGGACCCTGACCCCAGCCCCTCAGGCTTTTCCCTCCACTGGCCCCTCAGTGCCAGGGGCTGCAGCAGGTACCCAGTGCCCAGACACCAGGGGGGCCACCTCTCCCTTGGCATCCAGTCCTGGGCATGCGTGAGGGGCCAGATCAGCAGAGCCACCCCCTGCCCAAGGCCACAAAGGGAAGGTGAGTCACCTGTCCCCGTGCCAAGACTGTCCCTGGCCAGCACGACCCCAGTCTCTGCCCAGGTCCGGCCTGTCTAGCAGGGGTCCTGGGGTCCTGCGCTCTGGCTGCAGCCTGAGAACCCGGGGCCCCAAGCCAGGCTGATTGGGGAGCAGCCAGTTAGCTGCCCCACACACTGTCCCAGGACTGTCACTGTGGCAACCAGCATGGAGACAATGACTGTTGATCATGTCATACCACCCCAGGGGTGTGGTCACCCCATGGTCACCACCACAATCATTGCACAGTCCCTGTCCCCATCCCCACATCCCTGTGTCCCTGTCCCCGTGCCCCCATCCCCATGTCCTGTCCTTGTCCCGTGCCCCGCTCCTTGTGGTCCTGCGTTCCCACATCCCCGTGTCCCTCTGTCCCTATACCCCTGTGTCCCCATCCCTGTGTCTCTGTCCCTCTTTCCCTGTGTCCCTCATGTCCCCGTGTCCCTAGCCCTATTTGCCCACCATTGTTTCCCTGTCCCTGTCCCTGTGGCCCCATCCCCTGTCCCCGCCCCTGGGTCCCTGGGACCCCATGTCCCCGTCCCTGTGTCCCCACGTCCCCGTGTCGTGTCCCTACTTGCCCATCATTGTGCCCCTGTCCCCGTCCCTGTGTGCCTATCCCATGTCCCAGTCCCTGTGTCCCTGTGCCATGTCCCTCTCCCTGTGTCCCCCTGTCCCCATCCTGTGTCTATGCCCCCAAGCTCCCATGTCCCCGTCTCCCCGTGTCCCTGTTCCTGTGTCCCGGGACCCGCACCCAGGGCTGCCTGTCCTGCGTTGAGTAGAGAGCTGCCCTCGCAGGGTCTCCATGGCCTCTGCAGGGTAGAAGCCAGGACAGGACAGAAGGGCTCACAGCTCCTTCCCCCTGGATGGCAGCCTCTCCCCAGGCAGGCCCTCCTCTCGTCCTCTCCTCTCAGCTCGGCTGCCTGACCCTCATACCCCAGCTGCAGACCCAGCATATCCTTCCCTCCAAACCCTCCCGACAGCACCGGGAAGGCCCAGAAGGCGATTCCGATTCTCTCTGACTGTCCTGCCACACCTGGTGGCCCTGAGCTTGCGGGTACGTCTGGGGGTCCAGAAGCCCTTCTTCCGACTCCCTGGGGAGGGGGGACAGTGACTTTGGGGCCAAAGCTGGGTCTTGATTCCCCCCTCCACAGCCCATAGATCTGGGGAGACAGGCCCTGTCTCCCCCCACCTGCTCTGCCCCTTTCAGCCCTCGAAGCTGCAAGCGACAGAGCGGCGGGTGTGGACGACAGGAAACCCCGCACAGGTCCCCATAATCTGGGTCTGACCGAGCTGCACGTGAGGTCGGGGCCACATCTGTGTGCACGCTCAGTTATACACGCTACACGCTGAGCCCCCTTTCGTGTCATGAAAGGTGTTTTTACCTGTTGTTGAGCATTACTTTTTTATTGTTCTGGACATTTAAAAAAACATATTCTAGATATAAATTCCTTATCAGATACGTTGTGTGCAAATACTTTCTCCCATTCTGTGGGCTTTGGTTCTGTGCACTCCGCATCCTTTGACGCACAGGTTTTGGCGAAGTCCTACTTGACTGGTGCTTGTGCTTCTGGATCGTGGCGTGAGAAGCCCCGTGAGGCCCGCTGGGTGCAGACCTGTCTCCGTATTGCTGTTGCTGCTGTTTCTAGGCGCCGGATGGCTTCGCTCTTTGGGTTGCTGATCGATTTTTCGTTGGTCCAGCTCCATTCTTTGCATGTGGAAATCCAGTTTTCCCATCACCATTTGTTGAGGACAAGGTTCTTTTCCCCACTGAGTAAACCTACATACCCTCGCAGAACATCAGTCGGCCATCCGTGTACGTGTTCATCTCTGGGCTCTCCCTTCAGTGACAACCACGTGTCTGTCGCTACACCAGCACCACACTGCTCGGAGTACCATGCCTTCGTAGTAAGTTTTTAAATCGGGCAGTCTGTGTCGTCCAACTTTGTTCTTTTTCAAGAATATCTTGGGGCGCCTGGGTGGCGCAGTCGGTTAAGCGTCCGACTTCAGCCAGGTCACGATCTCACGGTCTGGGAGTTCGAGCCCCGCGTCGGGCTCTGGGCTGATGGCTCAGAGCCTGGAGCCTGTTTCCGATTCTGTGTCTCCCTCTCTCTCTGCCCCTCCCCCGTTCATGCTCTGTCTCTCTGTCCCAAAAATAAATAAAAGTTGAAAAAAAAAATTAAAAAAAAAAGAATATCTTGGCTATTTGCGGCTCCTTGCAATTCCACATTAATCTGAGAATTCATTTTCCATTTTGGCAAAAAAGGCTGTTGGAATTCTAAGACGGATGGCACTGAACCTGTAGATCATTTTTGTCTAGCATTGACGTCTTAAAATTAAGTATTCCTGGGGCGCCTGGGGGGCTCAGTTGGTTAAGTGTCCGACTTCGACTTAGGTCATGATCTCACGGTTTGTGAGTTCGAGCCCCGCGTTGGGCTCTGCTGACAGCTCAGGGCCCAGAGCCTGCTTCGGATTCTGTGTCTCCCTCTCTCTATGCCCCTCCCCCGCTCATGCTCTGTCTCTCTCTCTCTAAAATAAACATTGAAAAAATAAAAAATAAAGTATTCCTATGCATGAACAAAGGATGTTTCCACTTATGTAGATCTTCTTTATTTTAGCAATGTTTTATACTTTTTGGTGTACATTACATCCTTAAATTTATCCCCATTTATTCTTTTAGATGGTGTTTTTATTTTAAAGTAAGCTCTGTGCCCAACGTGGGGCTGGAACTCACAACCCCAAGATCAAGAGCCAAATGCTCCACAGACTGAGGCAGCCAAGCGTCCCAGCCCTAATGTTATTTTCTTTTTTTTAAATTTTTTTTTTCAACGTTTATTTATTTTTGGGACAGAGAGAGACAGAGCATGAACGGGGGAGGGGCAGAGAGAGAGGGAGACACAGAATCGGAAACAGGCTCCAGGCTCTGAGCCATCAGCCCAGAGCCTGACGTGGGGCTCGAACTCCCGGACCGCGAGATCGTGACCTGGCTGAAGTCGGACGCTTAACCGACTGCGCCACCCAGGCGCCCCCCTAATGTTATTTTCAATGGAAGTGCTTTCTTAATTTCCTTTTCAGATTGTTCACTGCAGGTGCACAGGAACATAACGTTTTGATTGCTGATCTAGTGCCTTGCAACTTTGCTGAATTTATTAGCTCTAGCCATGTTCTTGTGAATTCTTTGGGATTTTCTATACACAGGATCATATCACGTGCAAATAGAGTTTTCCTTCTTCAATTCCAGTCTGAATGCCTTTTATTTCTAGTGGCGGTGGAAGCAGGTGGTCCTGTCTTATATCCGGTCTTAGAGGAAAAGCTTCGTCTTTCACTGTTGAGTGTGATGTTGGCTGTGCGTTTTTCCATGATTACCCTTTATTGTGTTGAGGAAGTTCCCTCCTACCTACGGTTTCATGAGTGTTTCTACCATGAAAGAGTGTTGGCTTTTGTCACGTGCTCTATGTCAATTGCAGTTATCGTGTATTTTCTCCACTGTGCTCTATGAATGGAGTGTATTATTGTTTCTTTTTCCTCCTGGCGTGTGCCTTCTTTCATTCAGCATGTCCTTGAGGTCCATGCAAGTTGTTGCTTGTATCCACAGCTCATTCCTGCGTATTGTGTTGTGTGGCTGACTGATCTCCTTATATTGAAACACCTTGATCATGGTGTAGAATCTTTAAACATACTGCCAGATTTGTCATGATCTTACTAAGGATTTTTGCATTAATATTCACAAGGAATATTGGCCTGTAGTCTTTTACTGAAATGTCTGTATCTGGTTTTGATATCAAGGTAATTTGGGGTTTACAGAATGATTTAGGAAGTTTTCCCTCCTCTCAATTTTCTGAGAGTTTGAGAAGGACTGGGGTTAACTCTTAAAATGTGTGTGTGTGTGTGTGTGTGTAAGATTTATTTTTAAGTGATCTCTACACTCAATGTGGGGCTCGAACTCAACCCCAAGATCAAGAGTTGCACGCTCCACAGACTGAGCCAGCAAAGTGCCCCAACTTTGAAAATGTTTGGCTGAATTCCCCAGAAGCCACATGACCCCAGGCTTCTCTTTGTTGGTAGGGTTTTGTAGTGGTCTCTTTTTTTATTATTGGATCCATCTATTTGTTCTAGGTCTGTCGAAAATTTATAGATCATCTTGAGTTTAGATCATTCTTGCATGTCTGGGAACTTGCCATCTTAAAAAGACCGTCAGATTTGATGGTGTGAAATTTTTCTGTAAGACCACTGGTGACGCCCCCACTTCTGTTTCTGGTTCTAGCTATTGGACATGCACCTTGTTAGTGTAGCTCGGAGATTCAATTTTGTTGATGCTTTCAAAGAACCAACTTTTGGTTTTGTGGACCATCTCTGGTGTTTTTCTATTCTCTATTTTACTTATCTCCATTCTACACATTTCCTTCATACTGCAAGCTTTGGGTTTAGTCTGCTCTTCCTTTCCTAGTTCTTCAAGGTGCATAGTTAGGTACTAACTGGAGATCTTTCTTCCTTTTATGTTATTTTTATTTTTAAAAATGTTTTAATGTTTACTTTTTGAGAGAGAGAAACAGAGCATGAGCGGGGAAGGGGCAGGGAGAGGAGACACAGAATCTGAAGCAGGCTCCAGGCTCTGAGCTGTCACTACAGAGCCCGACGCGGGGCTTGAACCCACAAACCGCAAGACCATGACCTGAGCCGAATCAGGTGCCCAACCGACTGAGCCCCCCAGGCGCCTCTATATTATTATTATTATTATTATTTTAATTTTTTTTTCAACGTTTTTATTTATTTTTGGGCCAGAGACAGACTGAGCATGAACGGGGGAGGGGCAGAGAGAGAGGGAGACACAGAATCGGAAACAGGCTCCAGGCTCTGAGCCATCAGCCCAGAGCCCGACGCGGGGCTCGAACTCACGGACCGCGAGATCGTGACCTGGCTGAAGTCGGACGCCCAACCGACTGTGCCACCCAGGCGCCCCTCTATATTATTATTTTTAAAGTAGGCTCTACACCCAACACAGGGCTCGAAATCACGGCCCCGATAAGGAGCTGTGTGTTCTACCGACTAAGCCAGCCGGGCGCCTCGTACATTTAAAATTTTTTTTGATGTAGGCATTCAAAGCTATGGATTTGGATCTGAGCACAGCCTTCCCTGCATCCCATAAATTGTGTACTTTGTGCTTTCAATTTCATAGGTCTCAAAAGTGTTTAACTTCCTTTCTGACTTCTCCACTGACCCATTCATTGTGTTTATTTATAGTTGGGAGACAAAGCATGAACAGGGGAGGAGCAGAGAGAGAGGGAGACACAGAGTCGGAAGCAGGCTCCAGGCTCTGAGCTGTCAGCACAGAGCCCGATGAGGGGATCGAACCCACGAGCAGTGAGATCTTGACCTGAGCTGAGGTCGGACGCTCAACCGACTGAGCCAGCCAGGCCCCCCCTCTTTCAATCATTTAAAATACACTGGGGTGCCCGACTGACTCAGTTGATGGAATGTGCAAGTCTGGATCCTGGGGTTGTGGGTTCGAGCCCCCTGTTGGGTATAAAGTTTACATAAAAGTAAAATCTTTAGGGGCACCTGGGGGGCTCAGTCAGTTGAGTGTCTATTTGAGCTCAGGACACGATCTCACGGTTGTGGGATTGAGCCCAGTGTCAGGCTCTACACTGAGCATGCACCCTGCTAAAGATTCTTTCCTTCTCCTTCTGCCCCTCTCCCCAGCTTGTGCTTGCTCTCAAAAAAAACAAAAAAAACTAAACTTAAATAAAATGCATTAATACTTGTTTTGTGGCCTAACGCAGACGATGGAGAATGCTCCAAGTGCCCTTGAGCAGGGACACTCTGTCGTTGGGGGCGCTCTCGTCTGTTGGGACTGCCTAGTTTGTAGCCCTGTTCCTGTCCTCGGTTTCCTCGCTGGTCTTCCCCTAGCGGGTCTGTGCATCTTGAAGGCGACTAACAAAGTCTCCAACTGCCACTGGAGACCCGGCTATTTCATTTGACTCTGCTGTTCGATGCATTCTTTATAACCCTGTCTTTTCTTCCCCATGGAAAAATCTTTTGACTGAATACAAAGTAAGCTGCGTCTACGTTGACCTCCTAAAAGTTTTTTTTTTTTACTTTTTATTTGAAAGACACCGTGTGCAAGCAACGGAGAGGGCAGAGAGGTAGAAAGAGAATCCCAGCAGGCACTATGCTCGGCGTGGGGCCCGATGCAGGACTCCACCCCACGACCCTGGGATCATAACCTGAGATGAAATCAAGAGTTGGGTGCTCGACCCACTGAGCCACCCAGGCACCCCCCGTGTTTGAATTAAAGCCTATTTCGTCTGGTGTTCACAAAGCCATCCCAGCTCTCCTTGGGTCACTGTTTCCATGGAGTGTCTCCCCCCATGCTTTTGCCTTCGAGCTATTTGTATCTTTGGAAGCATGGTCTCTGCTAGACAGTACGTACTTGGGTCACTGTGTTTTAGTCCACTCTGCCAAGCTCTGGTTTTGATCGAAGGGCTTCATCCATTTTATTTTACGTAATTACCAATAAGACTTCTTTCTACCACTTTGCGCGTTTTCTATACGTTAATCCTTTTTCGTCCCTCATTTCTTCCAAGGTCGTCTTGTGTTGATTCTACTAGGAAGTGTCTGACCTTCTTGAATTTGTAATTTACATTTAGAACATCACATTTGGTAAGCGTTCAGCATTGTTTCAAATCCCCTTTTGCCCCTGAGACCCCAACTCTAACAGACTTGTGGGGCCTGCGGAGGGTGGGACCTGTCCCTCGGGCTCTGTCCATGGCTCACATTTTGTGGTCTCCTCGCTGCTGTGGCTACTGAACTCTGCTGATGAATCTCTCAATCGCTGCACATTTCAATGGAAGATGATTTTTAGTAATTATTCCTTCTGGTAATTTCTCTGGTAATCTCAGAGTGCTCGTAGTATTTCCCCAATTTCCCCTACTTCCATGTGTGTGTTCGAGTTGAGAATGTTTAATTTAGTTTTATTAGTCCTTTTCTAATAATTCTCAAGGCTGGACTGTCTTTAGCGACAGTTTTTAGCAACTAATTTTGTTCCTTTCATGGAGCCACACTTCCTTTTTTTCTCATGGTTCACTGGCTGTTGTCAAAACTGACCGCGACGGTTCTACTGCTGTTTTGTTTTCTGGGGAGAACGGGAGGTGGATGTTGCCGCTCTGCCTCGCTACAGAAATCTTTTCTCTACACTGACCTTTCCAAGGTATCCGATTTTGCATTTTGTGAAGTTCTGTCTTTCACGAAATACACAGAAGCTGACGAAAGAACTTGGGTGTGGCACTGCTGGCTCTGTTTGCTGTGGGTCTGTGTTCGGCACAGGCTGCGAAACACACCTTCCGCTCCCACCCCGTGATGCGTTATCTCGTCCAAGGACAAGTAAGGGGCGTATGTGCTAACTTATGTATGGAGGACGGCAGGATTATCGGACTGGAAACCTGACACCCCTGCGCACTGCAGTCAGAAGCGCCCCAAACCAGCGATGGCTTTCTCCCAAACTACGCAAAGATGTTTCACAGTAAAGGACCCGTTTACCAACACAGGAAACAATCCACGTTTATGCTGTCTGGAAAGTCCGTTCTGTCGGGTGGTCCAGGAGCAGGATGAGCTTGTCCACCCGCCCCTCCCCGCCCCTGCAGGGCCGGGGGAGGATCCCTGAGTCCAACATGTAAACACCACAGCCGGCCAGGTGCCCGGATTCGCAGGAGGTCAAAAGTGCCCCCCCCCCCAGGACTCCCGGGTCAGGGCACATTCACAGACTCTGAGACCCCGGGCTGAACCGCACGTCGGGCTGTCCCTTCGGCTCATCTCAGAACATGTGTGGGTCCAGGAGACCCAGAGCGGCCCCAGGGGACAAGCAGAGACACTGGGGCCACACAGAAGACGTCTGGGGATCAGGAATGTAAGTCATGATTCAAGCAGGATGGTCCCCAGCAGGTGGGGCCTCGGGGATTCACGGCGCTGACCTCACGACACCATCCGACGTCGTGAGAACCACAAGCCAGAAGTGCAAAGCCGGCGGCAAAGCACCGGGCGCCCAGCTGCCCCGACCACCTCCGAGGCCCTGAGATGTCAGGCTCGGTAACCCCCTGGGGAATGTCATCAGCCTGACCCCGGAGCACGGACAGTCGGCCGAGGGGACACGCCGCGGCCAAGGTCAAGAGAGCGAACCTACCCAAGGCCAGCGTTCCGAGGACAGGTACCCACAAACGCAAGACGTGTGAGGCCCCCGGGCAGTGCCCACAGGGGGGTCACCCCACCCTAGGCGGGGCCCAGATGGGCAAGGGGTGAGCCTCAGTGTTGAACACGTAGGCGTCCAGGCTGAGCAGGGCCGGGTCGTCGGAGAAGAGCAGGTACAGGTACTTGAGCGTCTCCCCCAGAAAGAAGCTCTCCATCTTGTCCCGGGGCTGGGGATTGAGGGGATCCTGGACGTTGCTGATGGAAGAATAACCACCCGAGGGGACCTGCACGAGAGCGGAGACCGCAGCGTCACCACGGCTGCAGGCCCAGCCGGCTCCCCACGCCGGGCTCGGCCCCCGGCCGGGGCCCCTGCGCCTCAGCGCGGCACCCGTGGCCAAGGGCCGGGTCTGAGGCAGACGACCCCAAGGTCCACCGGGGGACCGGCCCCCCCGGGAGCTCAGCCGCAGCTCCTCCAGACGGCCCCTCAGAGACGCCAGCCGCCCTCACGTGACCCGACGTGCAGCCCGTGCTCCGGAACCCGGAGGCGGCCTCCCGAAGGCCCCCGAGCACCTGAGGAGGCCGGGACCCACCGCCCGGCCGCCACAGGGCGTACGCGGGTCGGGTTTTGGCGCTCGCGCTCTGCCGGGGTGGGTGGCGGGCCCCGGACACGGCGTGACCTCCGAGCCACGGCCCAGACCGCGAGACGGGTGTCGGGGCCACGGTCACGGCGCCGTCTGGGGTGGGAAAGGGCTGCCCGGGGCCACACGGAGGATCCGGGAGGAGAGTCGCCCTGTGCACACGGGGCCACAGAGCCTGGTCCCCCCCCCCCCCCCCCAGCCCCGCTCTGGCTGCCCAGGCTAGGGGAGCAGGGACTCAGGCGGGGCGGGCTGGGCGGGGCAGGCGCTCACCCGTGTGTACTTGTTGAAGCTCTGCAGGATCTCCCAGCCCCAGTCCTGGTACTTGCGCTCTCCCGTGAGGCGGTGCAGGTAGAACAGACTCTCCACCGTCTCGGGCCGCAGCAAGTTGTGCCTGTCGGCCGGCTGGGCGGGGGAGGGGGACGGGGGGAGGGAGGGATGGGGGACACAACACGGGCTGAGCTCGGCCGGCTGGGGTGGGGGGTGGGGGCCGGGGGGACACGGGAGGAGCTGGGCCGAGCCCGCAGGGCGCCCCCACGCCCAGACCCCGGCCCCGGCTCACCTTGACCTGCACGTCCTTGCGGTCGCCCTGGGGGTACAGGTTGAAGTGCACGATTTCGGGGCTCAGCCCCGTCTCCATCTGGCGGTTCATCTGGTAGCAGGTGTCCATGAGCGCCCGGGCCAGCTCCATGTGGTCGGCGGGCAGGCCGTGGTGGGCGCCCAGAGCCAGCGTCCCTGGCAGGAAGCACACCAGGTGGTCCTGAAACCAGAGCGGTTTCCTCACCACTGTGAGTCGGTGGCCACGTGGGGCAGGGGCGGGGGCCACGCCGGGTGCAGGGTCCCGCGCTCCCTCAGGCCCCCCGCATCCCCAGGGGTCGACGGGCCTGAGTGGGGACTCCTCAGGGCCCACAAGGGCAGGAACGTGGAAAGCGACTCCACTACGGGCCCGGCCCCTGGAGCTCCACGTGGGCAGGGGGGAGGGTGGCGGACGGACACCCGCCTGCCAGGGGAGCGGATGCTGACCCGGGTCTGGCCCTGACCCCACAAACACTGGTGGAGTACCAGGGGCAGGGGACAAGTAACTAGACCCAGGGCAGAGAGCAGAGGGCAGAGGGCAGAGGGCAGGGAGGAGAGAGGGGAGGGGGGAGGAGAGAGGGGAGGGGGGAGGAGAGAGGGGAGGGGGGAGGAGAGAGGGAAGGAGAGAGGGGAGGGGGGAGGAGAGAGGGGAGGAGAGAGGGGAGGGAGGAGGAGAGAGGGGAGGGGGGAGGAGAGAGGGAAGGAGAGAGGGGAGGGGGGAGGAGAGAGGGGAGGAGAGAGGGGAGGGGGGAGGAGAGAGGGGAGGGGGAGGAGAGACGGGAGGGGGAGGAGAGACGGGAGGGGGGAGTGGAGTCTTGGGCACGGGGCGGGGGGGGGTGTTCCTGGGGAAGGCACAGGGTCCCCGGGGTACGGGAGCGGCACCCCGGGGGAGGGGCCGGGGACCCACCACAGACCCCAGCCCCCCTTGCCGCACACCGCCGCGCAGTCCGTCGTCGACCTGTGAGGGCTCACGCCCCACGACCAGAATCTGAGCCATCTCTCCCACGTCCAGACTCGCGAAGCCATCGGGGGCCCAGAAAAACGGGTGGGTGCGGCCCCCTACGCCCCACCTGCGTCACGACCGTGCTCACCATCTTGGCGCTGAAGCGGCCGTGGGCCAGCTCCCCCACGAAGGTGAGCTTCCTGGGCTCAGACCTGCGCAGCAGGTGCCTTTTGATTCCCTCGACGGCTTCGAGGTAGTCTTCCAGTAACCTGTGAACCGGCAGGCCCCGTGGGCTCAGGCCGGGTGGGTGCGCGGCCCGACCCCCCGCCCGGTTACCCGGGAACGGGCACGTGGCCGCGAGCTGCCATCCCCACGCTAGTGGCCTAGAGGCCTGGCCCTGTCTGGGGTGGCACCACGCCAGCCTGGAGATGCAGGCTCGTGGCAGTCAGCGGCCTGGGGCACACACGGGGCTGTGCCCGCCGCTCCCCCGAACGGGGTCGTTCCTCTCAGCCGGCCCCCGTGGACCAGCCGGGACCCCACGTGCCCACCAGGGTTCTCCCAAGGTCCCCACGTTCAGGCGTGGGGAACTCCGGCTCCCCAGGCGTGATGCCCTGATCTCTGCCCGTAGGGGTCGGCCTCCTGGAGCTGCCCACCCCCAGCGGTCCTGGGTCGTGGCCACCCCCTGGCGTGAGACTTCAAGGATTTCCAGTTCCTTCACTAGAGTGACCTGTGTTTTCCCGACCCCACGACGAGGCTCCCCGAGGCACTGCCGTCTGGGAAAGCACACGTCTGAAGCGTCAACCAGGCAGCGCGGGGAGGCCCAGGGGCCCCTGGCCACCTTCTGCTGGGGAGCGGACGAGCAGAGCCGCCTCCACGACCCCGAGGACGAGAGCTCGGCCGGTGAGCCGGGGGCCCCTCGGCCGGGCCCAGACCCCAGGCCCTGCCTGGCGCAGAGGGGCCGGGGACCTCCGTGACCAGCCAGGCGTCCTCTCTGGCACGAAGGCCGTGCCGGGAAGAGACACATCCCCCGCGGAGGGGCCGAGTCCGGGTCCGGCACGGCCGCTGCCTCCTGACCGAGAACTCGGGACAAGGGGAGCCTCGGGGACCCTGTCCCCGAGGCAGCAGAAACAGGCCTCACTGCGTCTCCTTCTTTCCGCCCTGGATCCACTGCTTCAACAGGTACTCGTAGTAGCTGTCGGCCCTGGCGCCCAGAGTGAACACTCCCATGTGAGTGAAGAGGCCGCTGTGCGTGTTGATGAACATGGGCACCAGCCCGTCCTTCTTCCCCGACAGGGAGTGCACACGCCTCGTCACCTCCTCCGCGGCCTCCTGGGACACACACACACACACAAGGGGAGAGTGCGGGTGAGCCGGGGGGACGGGGCTGCTGGACCTCGGGCCAGCCGAGGAAGGCGGGCCTCGTCGGCTCACCCCTCCCCCGTGACAGGCGGGCCCGTTCCCAGCGGAGGCCGGAAGAGGCCGGAAGAGGCCGGTGTCCCGGCCCACGGCGCTCCCCTGCCCGGCTGCGCCGGACAAGGGCTTCTGAGGGTGGCCCCAGCCACACGGCCACCAGGTCCCCACCCTCACACGCGGCTGCCTCGATGAGCGGGCAGATGCCGAGGGCCCCGAACACGGGGCTGAGCTCCTCCTCCTGGCAGGGGACCGTGTCTGAAGGCCACAGCCGCGGTCCCCGGGACCTCCTGCCCAGGCGTGGCCGTCTGCTCCCGCTCGCTGGAGGGAAGGCAGGGGCGTCTGCTTCCGAGCCCGCGGTCGCGGCACACCCGCCCGCCGATCCTGTTCATCCTTCGAGACCCAACCAACCTCAGCTCCTCCCGGGCAGCGCCACGCATCTGTGCTCCGTGGCCCTGTGCGCGTTTGCTCACGGTGCTCGGGACCCTGCCTGGGGAGTGACTCCCTGGCCTCCACCCGCCACGTACGCCCGCCCCCTTTCACAAAGTCCTCTGAGGCAGGCGCGGCTTCAATTTCCCTTGGGTCTCCAGCAGCTACAGGGATCCGGCATCGCAACGGCGCCCGGCCGGCGTCTCAGAGCAAACAGGGAGACGCTGAGCTTCCGGAGTACGAGCCAACGACAGGAAAGCCGCTAATCCGCCGACAAGCAGACAGGCACCCGGACGCCCACCTCCACCCGGGAGATGAACACGGGGCCTGTGGGCATTTGGAAAACGCCACACGTCATCAGGACAAAATCCACAGCTCAGAGGAGGCACCCTCACGTGCCCACCGCGAAGGCTACCGAGAAAGACCGGAGGACAAGCGCGGGCTGCCGCGGAAAAGCCAGAGCCCTGTGTGCGCCTGGAACCTTCTCCCGGGAGCGCCGCTCTTACCACCCCCGCGTGGGAAGCAACCCAGCTGCTCCTCAACGCACGAGAGCCCGGACAGCACGTGGTCCGGCCGCACGA
The DNA here is from genome assembly GCF_018350155.1 of Leopardus geoffroyi. Lineage (NCBI taxonomy): Eukaryota > Metazoa > Chordata > Mammalia > Carnivora > Felidae > Leopardus > Leopardus geoffroyi. Next base: position 93,646,679 of record NC_059342.1, on the reverse strand, counting down.
TGGCAGACCGCCGGGCCACGAAAAGGGATGCTTCGGACACGTGCTACGACACGGGTGCGCTTCTCCCGGACGCTTCCAGCGCGGACGAAGACGTCACGCGTGGCGACAGAACCGGCCACAGACGGCCCACGCCGTACGTAGGACCTCGCTCACGCCGAGCATTCCAAACAGAGAAAGCCACGCACGACAAGTGGATTTGCGGCCACCGAGGCAGGGGGCCCGGGTGGGAGCGCTAGGGTGCGCTGGCCTACTTCCTGAGGCGAGGACCTGGTTCTGGAATCAGACGGTGGCGGCCGCTGCCCACGTGGGACTGCGGCGCGACGCTCAAGCCAAGAGGCGAAACTTCCCGACGTTCAAATCGCAGCTCAGGTTTTTAAGGAAGAGGAAGAGTGACGAGGCAGAGCGCCAAGTCCAGAGGGTCCGCCGCGTGCTGGAGACTCACCCGCAAGGAGAGGGACCCCGGCCAACGGGGTCGGGGCGAGGGTCAGGAGCGAGGTCCATAAGGACCGTCGGCGACGGGCTAGCAAGGCCGAAACCCAGGGCTGTGGGCCCCTGCCTCGCTCCCGGCACGGACCACCCCCGGGGGCCACCACAGCACGCGGCAGGGGGCAGTTGGGACCCCAAGGACACGGGCCCGCGCTCGGACTCAGCCCCCAGTCGACGCCCTTCCCGCCCGCGCGGCTGAGGAAAGGCGAGGAACGAGGGACCGGAAAGCACACAGGACGGTGGTCCTGCGGCCCGGGGTCCAGTCCACGCACGCCTCCGCTTGGTGTGACGCCTCCGGCCGGCAGGCCGGCCCCCCGTACCTGAAACTTCTTACTCCCCGTGAGGCGGGAGAGCTCTCGGAACTCCAGCTGAATGCTCGTGACCTCGGCCACCGTGCTGTCCGAGGTCCAGCGGGGCGGGTGGGCGGCCCCGGTGCCGATGTTCACGTCCGAGTATGGGATCCTGGAGGGCGTCTGGAACGCAGGCAGCAGCCGATTCCCAAAGTCTTCCTGATGATGCGACACGACGAGGACCGAGGTTTCCCGTCACACGGCAGCCTCGGCTCCGTTCCACGACGCCCACCCTCCCGCCCCGCCCCCGCCACCCCGCCACCCGTGCTCACCCCCGTAAGTGGACACGGGACCTCACTGGCTTCACGTGGCCTCGGCGCTCAACAGCGGCGACGCCGAGGAGCCCCGAGAGCGCTTCCCCACGGGTCGCGACGGTGACAGGGACCTTCCCACGCACGTGCGCGGGAGCGAGACCCAGACGACCGGGGAGACCCCCGCCCCCACCCCCGGGGGCCCCTCGAGCCGCGGAACCTCCGCCGGCGCCCGGACACTCACGGCCTTCCTCAGGAAGAGGTCGTCCCCGGACAGGTGGTAGGCGCTCAGAAGGCCGCCCAGGATCCGGATCGTGCTCTCGAACAGGTTGACGTCCACGTCTTTCTGAAACCGGAGCTTCTTAGACACCCACTTGCGGGCTTCTTCAAACTCTGCGACGGGAGACGGGGTGGGAGCGGCAGTAGGTTACAGGTCCCGGCGCCCCCGTGACCGCTCGCTGGCTCTGGGGCCACGTGCGTCCTCGCGTCCCTCTCTCCCGACGGGCCTCGCCATCACTTCCCACGGCAAGGGGACACACCGCGGAGCCCCCTGCCCCCGGAGGACGGGCAGCCAGCGTGCCGTCGTGAGCACCAACGCTGACGGGGAAAGGCCACGGCACAAACGGCCACGTGAGTAACTCAGGGGGAGCCTCTGGCCTCTACGGAACACCGGAAACGGACTCCGAGAGACCGATTCGGAAGTACCCAAAGACCCACACCCCGTCCACGTGGCCTCAACCACACCCCGTCCACGTGGCCTGAGAAGGGTGTGATGGAGAGACCCGGGACGCCGATGGCCTTATCGGATCACGTGCCGCCTCCCACCGGGGAGCCCCTTTCCGGCTAGGACAGGAGCACGGGCTGGAACTGCCCCCGGACGCCAGCCCAGGCCTTTGGCCGGGAGCCGAGGGCGCGACTGCCCTGAGCGTCCCCGGGACGCCTGCCACCAAGGGACAAAGCGACTGCCTGCCGCCCAGGGGAAGGGAGAGCTCCTCAGACGGAAACAGTGGCGTCTACACCCTCCAGGGCACGGCTCGCTCACTCGCGCGCCCAAGCGTTCCACCGGGGGAACTTGGCCGCGTGCTCGGGACGAGCAGGTACCTTTTTTCAGACCCAAAATCCACATGGTGTCCAGGGCGTCGATCAGCGTAAGGCCCAGGCCAAACCACTCGCTGAAGGACCTGGACACGGGTTTCAGCTCGTCGTGGCCCCAGGCGAACTTGCGGTAGCCGGTCCACGCGTGGCGGAAGGCGTCTATCACGGCTCTCTGACGCTCGTTCGGGGAGGCTGGGAGGAAGACGGCGGGTCGTGGGGACCGGAACCGCCCAGGGTCCGGACACCGCCCCTCTGCAGCCCCAAGCCGCGGGGCGCTCAGTGGGGCGGGGGGACACCGTCCGGGGCCGCAGGTCAGCAGCGGACGACCCCGAAGGTCGGGGCGCGGCGCCGCCGGGCTCGGAGCCGCACGGCTGGACGCGGCTGCCAAGGTGGCGAGGCCTCCAGGGCCCACACGCGACGGCTCGGCCTCTCATCCGCCTGGCCTGCACCCGTCCGCCTCCACCAGACGCCCGGCGGGCACGACCCCCTGGAGCTGCGGGGAACGCGCGGTGGGCGGCGGTGTCTGAGGCAGCAGACCGGTGCCTGCCGCTCCGCCACGGCAGCCGCGCTGTGCAATCCGGCCGGGGGAGCATCAGACGTGGCGGGCGGGCCCCGGTGACCTCCACGAGAGCGCCTCATCTCACAGGTGCCCGCGTCGTGCCTCAGCAGCCCTGGGTGTTTTCGGGGAGGGAACAGCGTGTGGCAGACACACCCAAGGCCGCCCTGGGGCCCTTCCAGGGTGGCCCCGACGCCGACCGAGGAGGTTTCTCCCCTCCACACGTCGGAGGACCAGGCACGAGTTACAGGGCCACCAGGCGGACAGAAACGTGGGCGTCGGCGGCTTCGCGACACGTGTCCTCTCGGTGTGGCCCGAGGCCCAGTCGTGTTGGTATCTGCGGCTTTGACATCGGTCCTGAGAGCCCCGCGACCGCTCTGCCTCCCCCCACACGCCCGGGCCGCCCATCCCGGCTCTGGGCTCCTTCTTCCTCCTCCCCTCAGTGGCAACAGCGACAGGACTGGAGGGTCACAGCCTGGGCCCCAGGCTCAGCTGACCCGGCGCGAGCCCCCGCTCCGGGAGGCAAATGGCCGTGGCCGCTGCCGGCCTAACCTCGGTTCTCCCGTCCGTGGAACGGGCCTACGACAGACCGATGACCTCAAAGGCCGCCACGAGAACCAAAGCAGACAGGCCGCACGGAGCGTACAAAGCGCCAGTGCCCCGAGGGCCCTCCGCTACAGGTGCCAGAACGCAGGACCCCAGGACCCCACCGAGCCGGGGCCGTGTCTCCACTCTCCCCAGGCCCCGCGCCGGCACGGACGCGGGCAGTTCCCGCACAGGCGGCCTGTGGCTGCCGCGATGGGCCTGGGACCGCGGGCCGCCGTGGAGCCCCGTGTCCTCCCCAAGGCTCTACAGAGAGCTGGGGCCCGCCCGGGTGCCCAGCTGGGTGTCCACGCGCCCTCTCCGTCACCATGTCCGGGTGAGGCCCGACGGGGCGCAGGCGGGGCCTTACCTGGTTGGTTCTGAATCCCGGGGGCCTGTGAGGAAGGCTTGGTGGGGGGGCCCTCTGCCTTTCTCGAAGGGGGTTCGGTGCCCTGCTCCGGCTCGATCACTGCACCCCTCCAGCTTCAGGGAGAGGAGGAAGAGGAGTCAGCCGGCTTGAGGGCAGAGATGCAAACGCCCGCGGTCACAGCCTGGCTGGGCCCGTGGCGGCCCTCCGCTCCATGCGGCACGACGCGGAGAAGGCAGGGCCCCGCCCCCACCGGGGTCCCGCTCTCTCCACCGTCTGCTCTGAGAGGAGAAGCCGCTTCAGACAGCGCGCCGATCCTATCCCTTTGTTTTTCAGGAAACGCCAAACGGACCGGCCTCTGCGCATCTAGCGACCCGTGCTGCCTCGTCTCTGACGCTCCCTGTACCTGACCACCGTTCTCTGTGTGCTCTCTTCCTGACGAGCGTCGCCCGCCACCTCGTCCCTCCGCCTCGTGTCATCCTGCCTCCGGTCCTTGGGGTCTTTGTCGGGGGCTCTGATCTGCAGGTTGGGCGGTCCCCGTCGGAAATGCCTCTGAGACTTCTAGATCAAAACAAGAGCCACTCGTGAAAACACTTCAAGGGCCCAGGAGCTGCCACTCCGTTTCCACCTGGGATGCTCTCCCTATCAGACCCAACCCCACGGACCGCGTGGAATGGCTGGTGGCGCACGGCCCCCGGAGGAGATGCCTTCCCGCTCCCACGGCAACATGCAGATTTGGCCAGAAGATCCTTTCTCACGATCTCCGGGCCCTGACCAACCGGGACGGAGACTGTGCCAACGGGCTGGCGCAGCCCTGGGCAGTGGGTTAGCATCCAGGCCCGGGAGGGTTCCGGGCCGTCACAGACCCTAAAGGTGGCAATAAAGGGCCAGAGCCACGTCCCCGTGGATGGAGGCGCGAAGAACACTGTCCCGGGCCTGTGCCCCAGGACTCCCACCCTTTGTCCTCAGAAACGGGTGGCCAGGGCACCGGGTCCAGGGACGGAGCGCAGGGGCCCAGGCGTAGCCCGTCGTCAGCAGAGGGCAGGAGGAGGCCCCTCCTCCGCAGGACACAGCAAGAAGGCCGACTCAGGGATGGAACGCATCTCTGCCGCTCAGTACCCACAGGACCCGTGAAGAGGTCCTCGTCGTAAAGACGCCAGTGCCACGGAGCCGGGACCCCCGTGGCCAAGAGGATGGGATCTGGCCGCACGCAAAGCACCGGGGCTGACCCAGGCCTGGGGCACGAGTGCCGGAGTCCGAGCAGCAGAAAAGGTCCCAGCGGCCCCGCCACAAGGGGCCCCGCGCCCCGAGGCCCGGACCCGGGGAGCCGTGCACACCGGCCCCGGCCGCCACCACAGACGGGATCACAGGCCTCCCGAGCAATGGAAGCGTGTCTTTCGGCGGGCAACCGTGCAGGCGGGCTCTGCTCCCATCGCCGTCACGAGAGCGGCCAAGAGGAGCGAAAGACGTGCGTGTCGGCTCCACGAGGGAGGACGTGAGCTGTTTGACACACAGCCTCCGAGTAAGACGGTTTGCAGAGAGGCCTCCTGGCCGCTCCCCGTGGGGCCCGACCCCAGCCCCCTTCCCCGCCCACGCCCTCTGAAACTGCAGCTCCCTGAACGAGCCCAGCTCCCCCTGCCTCGGGCAACGTCACTGGACTCGAGCCCTGCTCTCCCGACTCTACCCAGGACCAGCGCTGCCCAGTCTCACGCCGCAGTTCAGCGTCCCGTCCCCAGCCTCATCCCTGGAGGCGACTGCTATTTTCCTCCCGGGATGGACACCACGGGCCACCGGCCTGCTCCCGCCGGCCTGCCGCTCCTCCAGACGAGGGGCGGGTCTGTATCGCTCACCAGCAGGTATCCAAGGGGAAGGAAGGAAAGAATACTCCTCCTCCTTGCCCCAAGCGTCATCCTACTGGCTCAGAATAAGGGGCGCGGGGCGCGAACATCAGACAAACAACAAGGGAAAGGACTGCTCCCCCGTCCGTGTGGAACATCACACGCGGTTCTGAAACGCCCGTGGGACCGACCCCGGTCGCAACCCCACGTGTAGTTCACCGAACATACCTGGGGTAAAAGCCCCGGCGAGTTTTCTGGATTAGCATCTGCCTTCTGAGGAGCCGGCAAGACGGGCGGATCTGCTGGTCTCGCCTTCCGCTCTTCCGCTGACCTGCCATCCACGGCTAAACGAGAGAACAGATTTTATCCCAAACGTGCCGCACAGCCCCAAGGAGAGCCCGAGCGAGCGCGTGGAGGAACACGTCTAGGCGGGCACTCCTCACCACGAGAGGACACCGTGAGACCTGGGGAAGGTCCTTTAAACCAACTCCAGAACGGCCAAGGGTAACCAAACCTTCCTCAAAGCACTTGGCAGCTTCTGTCCTGCAGCCCAGCCCACACGGACCTCCCCTCAGCGGCTTCCCTTCCAGGAAGTGCAGACGCTGGCCTGTGTGCAGCTGTCTCCAGCCGCGTGCAGCAGCTCCTGAGCTTTCCTCCCCCACGGGGGCTCCCTACGCCCTCACCCAGACTGCCCGGGCCGCTCGGAACACACGGTAACACGTGTGAGGCAGTTCAGGGAGCGTGTCTGGACGGGGCACGCGACCTCAGGACCCGAACGTCTCCGTGAGGCACGGAGAACGGAGAGGCCGGCCCTTACACCGGACACCCAGGAAGCAGTCGGGCAACATCACATGAACTCGAGCCACGTTCTAGCAGGGTGGCTAAAGACACTCTCCGCTCCTTTTCGACTGCGCTTCTCGCCAATTCGCAGACGCTCCAGGCGCTTAAGGCGCACGGCCAGACCGCTTCTGCCCAGCCACCCGCAGTCAGTGACGCACACGCACGGGGTCGAGGCACACGCGCAGCCGGTACCTCTCCACTGGTCAGCCACGCTGATGTACGACAGGAGCCCGCAGAGCACGAGAAACGTGAGGAAGAAAAGGATCACGTTGCGCTGTAATCTCGACAGCTGCTTCCATTTCTACGGGACGGAAAACGACACAGCTGGGACCCGTGCAACCGCTGCAGGTCCGGTTTCAGAACCGGGGGTAGCGCCCCGGCGGCAGAGACTGACGAGCCACGGGGCTGTTCCAGACGGTACAGGGGAACGGAAATAAACAACAGACGCAGAAGCCATACGTGTCCTATCGCAGGGGCAGTGAGGAAAGGCTCGCGCGACGCGCGTGTTCCGTCTCAGGCAGCCGGCGGGACCCCGCATCTGCCCCGATGCGGGGTGTCGATGCCCTGCAGCCCGAGACCGCGGGGCTCCTGACCCACCGCACCGAGGGGCAGCCTACAGCTTTCCCCCTCCCCGCCCCCGCCCCGCCCCGCCGAGCGCCGGCTGTAAAGACGGCCTGCGGCCGGCGACCACCGCTCCCCGGGCCCGGACGAGCGCCTGCGCTCCAGGCAGGGGGCGGCGGGCGGGCCGCGGGACGCCGGCCCGGCGCCGACCCTCACCCTCCAGCACGAGCGCCGCCGCCAGCTTTTGCTGCCGTCGTAGCTCTGGCCAAGGCTCAGCGTCACCGAGATGAAGTCCCGATGTGGCGCCGGCGGCGGCGGCGGATACATGACAGCGGTGGCGGCGGCCCGGGCGACCCCGCCCACTGGCGGCGTCAGGAGGCCGGGCTCTGAGAGGCGCCGGGGGCTTCGCTGGTCCGACACCCGCGGGCAGCCATCGCAGCGCCGTCCACACCCCGCCCATCGCGCGCGCGGCCAATGCGCCTGCGCCGCGCCCTCCTATTCCCCACCGCGCCTGCGCCCGCCCTCGTGGCCCCCTGCGTGCGCGTTTACGCCCCGCCGCGTCGGCGCACGGCCGCACCTGCGCCGTGACGCGCTTGCCCGCTCGCGCCTGCGCGCAGCCCGCCGGCGCAGAGCCTGGGACTCGGCTGGGCGCCGCGTCCCCGGGACCGGCCCCCCGCGCCCCCGCTCCGCGGCTCGATTCCCGGGCCCGGGCGGACTTCCCGGCCCAGAGCTAGTGGGGGCCGCAGCTCAGCGAGAGGACAGCGGGTCCGGTGCGAGCCCGAGTCGAGGCGGGGCGGCTGTCGGTGTCCGCTCTTCGGAGGCGATGGTCTTGGGGGCGCGCGGACGACCGCCGCGGCGAGTTGTGCGCGCGTTTCCCCTCAGTAGACACGCGGCAGGGCGGAGCGAGCCCCGCAGCGCCGAGGGCCGTCCCCGCTCCTTGCCGGCCCCCTCGGGTGAGCCCGCCGCCTCCCGCAGTCCTGGCCGCCGCACTTAGGGGTGTGTGGCGGGCTCCCCGGCGTGTGCGCCTCCCTGGCTTGTCTGAAGCTGCCGCAGAAAGCGCCTCCTGCTCTCCGCCCCTCCCCCCCTTCCCTAGCGGGGGTCATCCCCGAGGCCCCTGCGGGTCTTTTCCCCACACAGGGCTCTGCCGCTAGTGCCAGCGGTGCCCTCGTGCGTCCGTCCCTGCACATGCCGACAGCAGGGAGAAGGTGGTATCTGGAGGGTGGGTCACCGGTCTCTCCGGCTGAGGGCGCGGGAGCCCACCCCCGGAGACCTAGCCGGGGTGGGGTGGGGTGGTTCTGCCCCTCCCCCCAGGGTGTCAGACTCCCTACGTGGTCCTTGGCCTCCCTGAGACCCTGGCGAAGAGCTGGGTGGGAGCTCGAGGGGACTCCTGGGCCGCCCAGAGCAGGTGCGGGCTCAGCGTGTGGACTCTTGCTCTCTTGGATGCACGGAGCTGGGAACCCCTGGTTGCCGTTCCCAGCACCCGTGCCGGTCAGAAACTGCGCTCGCCAAGCCAGGGATCAATCACGGCATCTTGCGTTTATTGGGAATCCGCCACGTTCTGTGGGAAATCAAAGAGTTCGGCAGCCTCTCAGAAGTCCGTGGCTTCCTTATCGGTCGTCTGCGGAGGGACAGTTTTGTGCTGAGGGGCCCGTCCTGCCTCTTGAGTGCAGTGTGCACAGCAGCGCGCACCTGTGAGCGGTGACCCAGGGCTCCACCCGTGTTCCTGGTTTGGGGACGTGCTTCAATCCCGTAAGCTGCAAACCCTGTGGAAAAGCCTTTCCGCGGGCTCTCGTGCCCCCGGATCTCTGGGCCGTGTTTGAAACTTTACGCGCAGCTGTAATTCTTTTACAATAAACGGGGTCTTTAAAAACAGGCCGTTTCAAACGTAGCTCCCCCAGCTGGTGTAGGAAAGAGGCTGCACGGTCGTTGGGCTGTGGCAGTGAGGAGCAGCAGCTGTGGGCAGGACCCCGGACCTGGGCCCCCGCCTTGGCTGGCCCTCCTCTGTCCCAGGCCCTCTGCTTGCCAGCGGAGCAGCTGGGAGAAGCGTCGTAAGGCACGCGGTTCGGTTGTGAGGTCTGCGAGGGACTGGCACAGCGCGGGTGGGAGCAGAGTCCTCCTCTGGGCTTTGGGCCTGGCCCCGACCCCGCCGCCACGCCCAGGTCCGGGTGCGGGGACACACGTCCACCCTCCGCTAGTCCACTACAAGCCACCGGAGGAGTCCGCGGCCTCTGAACCCACCGCCCAGGTGACATCCTTGCCCTGGGGAAACCGGCTTCCGTGGGGGTGTCGCCGCAGGGTGAGGGCGTGGGAGCAGGCGGCCTGGCGGAGCGGCAGGCTGCATTCCACGCCGCCCTTTGCGTCAGCGGGCGGGGAGGTGCCCCCGTGCTGCTTTCCGGAGGGGAGAGCCGCAGGCACTGGGGCCCGGAGCAGCAGGGCTAGGGGCCGGGGCCAGCGGGTCTTCCCCAGCCTCGGTGGGGCCGCGGGGGTGCAGCGTGGGGACCGTGGCCCCGTACGTGGAGTCTGTGTCTCCCTCCAGAGAGCGCGGGAGGTCCGTGAGCACCAAGATCTGTCAGAAGCTACTGGCAAGCTGGTTGGGAGACGGTGCTCCCCGCCTGCTTATATTTCAGACCAATTAGCCACCACGTGCGGCCACTGGAATTGGTCCCACCGGTTGTTGGGGAAAAGACCTAAAACTCAGCAGCCTGAACCAACCGTAGCCCTGGCCGAGGAGCCAAGGCCTCCAAGGGAGATTGAGAGAATTCAGTGTTAGGTGTGCAGGCTGTGCGTGGGGGGGCGGGGGGGGAGGTGGGGGGCACTGGGGGGCTGGAGGGCTAGGCCGCGACACCCCCCCCCCCATGCCAGGTCCTTGGTCAGCTGCAAGAGAGGGAGGGAGCAGCACCTTTGGACAGGTCACCCTGCGGGGGACGGACACCGTGCCCTCCTCTCGCCTCGTCCGTCCGTGGGTCTGCAGAAAAGCTGGAGTGGCCGGCGCTCCCCGCCGGGCGGATCTGCGCGTAGGGCTCGAGGTGCCGCTGTCCTCACGTACGTCTCCGCTCCGACAGAGGCAGGCCTGCTGCCCTCCCCGAGGACGCCGCACCTCTGCCTCTCGCCCAGACCTCACAGCCAGGAGCACGGCCAAAGAGCCCTGTTTGGTCACTTGTGTCCCCGGGAACGATGACGGGAGCGGCGCCACCCCTCAGGACCCCGGGGTTGGCAGGCCAGAGAGCAAGTCAGGGCTGCAGAGCCCTGGCCCGGTTCTCATCCAGGATCAGCGGGGATGGGAACTCCCGGCCTTGCAGATACACCTCCAGCGCCTGGAAACAAGGATGTCATTATGTCCACACGTTAACCTCTGTCCCCAGGTGGGGTCCATATTCTGCCTTGAGTCCGTGTGGGGTAGGGCCAGACTCGCTCCCAGCACGAAGGGTCGCATGCCACTTGCAGACCCAGGCCCTCTTGAGCCCAGATCTTCTCAAAGGGTCCACGCCGGCATTCCTTCCTTGCAAGGCTCCCACAAAGCCTGGCTGGAACCCTGGCCTCTGGCCTCTCCTGGTCCTTGGGGCCTCCTGATGCCTCACCCACCCTACATCCTAGAGGATCCTCTGTATTTGAAAAACTATTTGTCTCATCGGTAACGTGAGGCAGAGCTGTGACTTTCCGCCCCAGCATCCACCACTCCCCAGCCCTCCTCCCGATCATGCATCCCTACCCCAGAAAAGACCCGAATGAGCCAGTCCACTCTCACCTCTCCAGAGTATGATACCAAAGGCGAGATCTCACAGATGGCAGGAGGCTCTCCGCTGCTGGGCAAGCTGTGGGAGCCCATGTGTCAGTACCTGCTCCTCGGTGCGTGCCCTGCGGCTGGCCTTGCCTGGCCCAGCTCCCATAGATCTTTTCTCAGCACCACTCCCTTCCACGGCACCCCCAGAGCCCTCGGCAAACTGCCCCTGACGTGAGTGATCAGCTCTGATCTGGGCTGGAAGACACCCCTCAGCCCTGCAGGTAGCCCGCACGGGTCCCCGTGAGCAGCGTGACTTAGGTGGTGGCTCTGTCGTGCCCTTTTCCAGCCCCGAGACGTGACCTGCATTGCTGTTTTTCTACACGTCATGCCTAGGTCTTGGTTTCAGAGCTTACAGACGAGTCAGGAAGGCTGGCAGCCACCCACCTTCCCCAAGGCCCTGAGCAGACCTCGAGGAGTTGGGCTCAAAGCTGCAGGCAGTCACTGTATGGCTGGGCCGGCTGCGTGGCCACCCATACTCAGCGTGGTGCTGGAGCCCAAGCTCCCAGCGCAGCTCAGACAGCAGTGGAGCCGGCAAGGGCCTGGGGTGGGGAGCTGGACCCTGACACCCTTGTCCTTTGAGGAGCATGCTGACGGGCACACTCACCTGGGCAGCTCAGGGAGCCGCGCCCCACACGCGTCCAGAAAGTGGGCCCCTGCCTGCAGGGCCCAGCGGTAATGCTGCAGGAGCAGGGCGCACCGAGTCGTGGTGGGGTTGTCGCTAGCAGCCGAGGCAGCATTCTTCAGAGGAGAAAACTCCTCCTCCCGAGACACTTCGAAGGCCACGAAGTTCCTGTGCGGACGACAACTAGTGACCAGACGTCCTGACCCAGAGGCCCTGGTCCTGAGCGGGCAAAGCCTGCACCGGGCTCACGACGACTAAATGGTGGTCTGTTCCACGCAGGAGGCCCCACGGTCACCGCGTGTGTCTTTGTTTCTGAGATCCCTGGGGCTGCCTGATTTCCCCGCCCCCCACCCCATTCCCACCTGCCAAACCCACAGACCCTGAGGCGCCAGATTGAGGGCCAAGTCCCCTGGGAGTCCCCCAGCCACCGGCCCGGGAACAGCCTCCTAACCCCGACCAGGAGCAGACGGAAGGCTCAGGAGTGGCAGGCGTGGCCCCCAAAGCACAGCCCCCAAGACTCCAACTGCTCCAGATGTCACCATGCTCACACTGCAGGGGCAGTGTGAGCCCCCTTCTCTTGCCCCCTTCTGGAGCCCGCCTACAGCCCCTAGACCCCACTGCAGAGGTGCACCCCCACTGTCCCCCACAAGCCTCCACTTCCCAGCCCAACTAGGTCTCAGAACCCACCACCAAAACAAGGAGAGGAGAGAAAGAAAAAAATAAATGACTTTTGCCACTAACTTAGCAAACGGGAACACATCAAACACAAACTTCTCCAGCTTTATCCCATTTGGTTTTAGCGGCTTTACCAGATTTCCCTCCTCATCCACGTACGGGACCTTCTTCACAGCCACGTGTGGCTTCAGCAAGGGCTCAAACTCACTTGGGGGGGGGGGGGAGACAGGAGAACAAAAGAAGGAAAGACACGGTTCAGACGGGACACCCCTGGGAGCCCCCTCCCCACCTCTCTGCACACCTGGCCAGGCAGGATGGGCCGACAGACGGACACCGCAGGGCACAGGAGCCCCGGGAGCTGAGCCCTGTCTCCGGAAGGACACAGGCACCCTCTTACGCTCCCCAGCCCGCGAGAGAGACTGGCACCACTGGCCACATCCCCGCCCAGGTGAAATGGCAGCTGGCAAGTCGCAGGGCAGAGGTGGGGCCTGAGGCCACAGCCACTGTGTGGGGAGGAAGAGCAGGCCAACCGGGCCCCAGAGCCTTCTAGCAGCTGCTAGAGGTCTGGTGGCGTTGGCCGACTTAAATGCACCCCAACCCAGGCTGGCCCCTCACCGCAGCCCCGCTGGGCTCAGGCCAGCCTCCCTGGCCAGCACCCTTGGCCACCTGCTGAACACACCTGACGACAGCCCGGAGGAAGCCTCGAGTGAAAAAGTGGTTGCAGATGTTGCCCAGGTGGTAGAGGAGGCTCCCATCGGGCCCGCGAAGCCGTGCGGTCTCGGGGCTGATCTCGCTGTACTCCACCACCTGAGGGACTCCGTCCACCTGGCACACCACCCCCACCGGCTCCTCCGGGGACGCCTTTTCCACCACCTGCAGCCGAGGCAGAGACAGGAAAGGCTGGCGGGGGCGGGGCCGGGGGCGGGGCGAGGCAGGCAGCCGGGCAGTGGGCGGGGAGGCTCACCTTGGCCCCACAGTCTGCGCCGCGCAGCACGCAAAAGCCGACGAAGGCAGGGTCAGCCAGCCGCACGAGAATGTTGTCCACGCAGTACACGTGCACAAACTCCACTCCCCGACGCTCCATGTCCTCTAGAATCTGGTGATCTGACAGTGCGCGGTACAGCCCTCCGTTGCCATCTGCCAAGGGAGAAAGGGACCAGTCCCCGGGGCTTCAGCCATCCAGTCCAGAGTCTGCTGGAGGCAGGAGAGGCCCCTGGGGCTGGACCTTGTACCTGAGGCAGCTCTGTGTCGCTATCCAAGTAGCCCTATGGCTGTGTCATGCGACACGTGGGAATCAAAGCCCAGGGAGAGGAGGCCAGTCGCCCAGGACCACACAGCCTTCTAGCATAACGTTCTGGCCGCGTGCAGCCCTCCTGACCTCCGATTAGCTCCTTGTTCTAGACCAGGCAGCGCTTCCCTGACTCAGGGGCGGGGCATACCTGGGGCCATGGCAACCTTGTCTTTCTTCTCCAGGATGGCCCTGCCATCAAAGGTCACAGCAGGCAGCATGCGCTGCTCAAACATGATCACGTTGTTGGGGTCCAGGTGGAAGAAGTCGTGCTCCTCGAAGAACCTGGCGGTGGGCTCCAGCGTGAACTCACTTGTCATGATGTACCTGCGAGGAGAGGCAGGGCTGAGCAGGCCCTTGGAAGGGCCCGGCCGCTCGGGGCGGGGATCCAGGGCTCCGATAGGGGCTGGCCTCGGAGTCCGGGCTGGGGGCTGGGGGTTGGGGGTTGGGACTCGAGTCTTGGTGTGGGGCAGGGCTGATGCTGCGTGGGCAGGGGATCATTCTGGGGACAGGGTGAGGAGGGAAAGGCACACCAGGGTATGGCGCACTGGGTCCCGCTGCGCTCGCTGGCCAGCTGCTCCACCCGCCGAATCCGTTCTGCCTGCAACTGGTACAAGCTCTTCCCGCTGGGCAGCCCCACCTGATACATGCCCTTGGGGTAGGTCACGCCTAGGCGAGTGCCCTGCCCACCAGCCAGCAGCAGCACAGCCACCTTGTTCAGGGCGATCTGGTGGAAACCTGGGGGCAGAGGGTGCCGTGAGGGGACCCCTGGGACCTGCCATATAACCACCCCCTCGCTTCAGAGCAAGCCAGACGTGCGCCCAGGACTCTAAAACTTCTGAGAGCCACAGAACAGAGATCTCCAAATAACATTCCGACCTCATGTGGGCCAGGGCCCCATCCAAATCTGACCTTGTCCAGACCCATCAGAGGTCCTGATGATGTCCTCCAGGGCTTATTCCCAGCCTGGGTCCTTCAGAGGGAACACCAGGTCAGACTGGTCAGAGCAGTCTGGTGGGGGCCCTGGGCAGCTGCCCTCCAGGAGCACCTGCCTCACCCGTAAGGCCAAGAAGCCGAGAGTGCACCCGGGGCCAGCGCGGTTGTGAAACGGAGCGTGTACAAATGTGCAAGGGGTTCCCTGCTGTCAGTACGCTTGTGGCCTGGGCAGCTGACCATCCAGGTGCGCGCCTGCACAAAGCACTCGCTGGAGGGGGAAGCCGCCTGAGGGCGGCTGCCACCTTCGCAGCTTCTGGAGCCCTACACCTGAGTCGCGAGCTGGTGTGTGAACGGAGACTCCACAAAGGAACGAGGCGCGCCAAACTCCTCCAAGTACAAGCTCTCCTGTCACCCCACTTTGGGCAAGGCCCCCTGCGCCGGCCGGGCCCACCCCGACCGGGGACCCCCGCCCCGCCCCGCCTACCTTCCTCCTCCCAGAGCCGCCGCGTCTCAGGGTCGCACCGGCTCGCGCTGCCCACGCGCTCAGGGGGCAGGGGCCGCAGGCGCGCGGCCAGGCCGGGCTCCGGGCCCGGGGGGCACGCGCAGGCCGCAGCCGCGCGCTGGCAGTGCTCGCGCAGCGCCTGGGGCTCCAGCGCCTCCAGCTCGGCCAGGAGCGCGGCGCGCGGCCCCGGAGCCAGCTCGGCGCAGAAGCGCAGCAGGTGTTCCTGGCCCGCGCGCTGCAGCCGGGCGCGCACGTCCCGCTCCGAAGCCATGTCGCCGCGGTCGGCCGCGTCGGCACTCGTGACTCGCGCGCTCCTACCGGCGTCACGGGACCCGGCGGGCGGTGGCGACCCCCGGAGGGGCGGGGCCGGGGCGCCACGCCCCCGCCCCGCCACGCCCCCGAGTGCCCCCTCCCTCCTCCGGCCCCGCCCCTCCTCCAGGGGCCCCCTTCCCTCTCCCGCCTGACTCCGCCCCTATCCGCGCGGCGCCGGACGCTGAGGGGCCGAGTCAGAGGGCTAGCGACGCCCGAGGCGTGGGGGTCCGGGGGCCCCGAGTCGGGAAGCCCCGAAACCCGCGATCCCGGCGCGTGAGGGCGGACTTCAGTTCCAACGTACCCCCCTCTGGACCCCACAGCCCTGAGGGTCAGGGCACCCGACGTGGAGACTGTGTTTGCCTTGACCAAGACCCCTGGCGTCTGGGCTGGAGAGGATAGAGCCGGATCGTCAGTAGGGTCGGCTGTCTGGATGCCGCCAAGGCCTCCCAAGAGGGCCACCCAGCACCCGCGGGGGCTTCCTCCTTCACACCCTTCGTCCTTCGCATTGCCACGTAACCAGAACCGCTCAGGTTCGCCCTTCGCCCTGCCGCATTATCTTAACTATGACTTTAAAATATTTTCCTATTATTAAAATAGAGATCTTGATGTCTATAAACTCCCTTGTGAAAAATAATGAGAGTAGCTTGGGCCATTTGGGGACAAAGCTTCCAAAAAAAAAAGTTTTTATTAAATCTTAAAACAAATTCGAATGGCGTTTTGGGACCCGAAATGAGAAGTGACCTCTCCTCCAGACCTGCCCCAGCTAACCCCTGTTAAGGCTGTTACATCCACGCGACTCGTGAAACAGAATGCTACGGGCACCAGCGACAGTCACAACAAAGTTTATTACAATGAGAGGCAAGGCCGACCGATCGGGACCAACACTCTTGATAAGAGTGCCCCCCCCCCCCCCGGAACAGCGGGTGTACAGAGTTTTTATAGCCGATCACATCGTTTTATCATCACCTGGGAACAGAACAAAGAAACAATTTCCAGATGAGTTAGAAACAGTTGCCTAATGAGGTGTTTATTTTAGACTTTCTGCCTCTAAGTTGCAACCAGTGGATCTCCTTGACCCTGCCTCTGATGCTCCATTCTTTGAACTTTTGTTTCCTTAATTGGTGAAGCCTAATTTACAAGAGTATGAGGGTGTTATTTTTCAAGCTAAGAGTTAGCCCTACAATACAATTTAACCCTTACAAGGCAATTGTGTCTCCGTGCAGGCAGGTTCTGTATATAGAAACTCCCACATGTTCCTTTCGTGGGTTAGGAAGGAGAGCTTCACAGCCCCCTGGGGGTGCACTCTAAATTCTGGTGGACTTTTCAAGGATGGCCTTAGGCCTGCCTCAGGACCTTTGCACTCGCTGTTCCTCCTACCTGGACCACTCTTTCCCAGAGACTTCCTGCCACACTCTGCCAGGTCTCTGCTCCTGTGTCACCTCCTTAGGGAGACCATCCCAGCTCATGTTGGCTCAGACAGCACCTTCCCATCCATCTCTGTTCCTTCCTGCCTTTCTGCGTTCTTTGCTGCCCGACTCCCCTCAGAAAGGAAACTCCACAACAGCTGGATGTAGTTTGGTTCACTGCTGTGCCCCCTCACTCTAGATGAATACCCAGCACACAGGAGGAACTCAAGAAATGTTTGTTGGGTGAATGAGTGTTGAATCCCACATCTAGCACAGTGACTGGGCCACAGCAAGGGTTCAGGGAGTGCTCTCTGAATGAATGAATGAATGAATGAATGAATGAATGAATGAGTGGTCTGCTCCAATAGTTTGTGGCAGTTGAAGGGCAGTTTGGGGCAGATGTTGGAGGTGTGCATGGGAGGTAAGGAACCAAGGAGCGGAGTAGGTCCCACACCCCAGGCCAGAGTCTAGGGGAACCCTTACGCCCTGCACATGTGCCCTTGAAGGCAGGTGTCACGTGAACTCAGGGCTCATCTCAGAGTGACCCCCAAATCTCACTTCAAGGTGGGGGTGGGGCTGAGATTGGGAGGGTTTGGACAATTGAGGCTGTGTAGCCAGAGGCACCTAAAAAGCCAGAAGAAGGAGAGCTGACCCACCTGGGCAGACAGGTGGGAGTGCCAGGGAGGCAGGGGTGAGTAACAGCCTCCTGGACCACCTGCCAAAGGCAGGCTTTTGGCCAAGGCCCCTGGTTGTTACTGCAGGAATAGAGACCAGAGAATCGCCAGAACTGGGCAGCTACCTGTCCTTGACTCCATGCTGCGTTAGGCAGGGGACAAAGGGGCCCAGTCCCCCTGTCCACCTCCAAGGAGCTCCAAGCTGGCACAGTGAGAACATGATCACAACGGGGATGGGCCCCTCAAAAAGTACAGGGGCCACAGGGGACCCACCTGGCTCGGGGCTCTGGGAAGCCCGCCGGGGGAGATAGCAACACTGAAAGGTACAGAGCTAGGCAAGTGTCGGGCCAGGCTAGAGAGGAGGAAGCTGTCAGAATTCAGGACAGGAAGTACACGAGGGCCACGCCTCAGTCCCACACCCAGAGCTGGGACTCACTCCAGTTTTTTCTGTACCTTCCTCCAGTGCCTAGCCAGAGAAGCCCACCGGGAGGCCGGCAGGCCAAAGGCCAGTGGGGACTTCCTCCTCCATGGCTCCTGACACTCTGAGCAGGCCTTGCTTTCTCTGCACGGTGGACTCAGGCTCACAGTGGCCCTGGCCTGGGTGCTGTTGGCCACGCTGTCCTGCTGCCCTGAGCTGTAGCAGCATCGCTTGCCGCTGGCCGCTGGCCTCCACATCCACACAACAACCCCCCCCCCCCACCACCACCACCACGGAGCTGTCCCTGGGCCTCCCCATCCCACCCAAGGGTGGCGTTTCCACTGTGACCTCCAGGATGAGGCTTCCCCTGTGCTGGTCACCCACTAAGCCTCCACTGCGGGCCAGGCTGAAGCCAGGCCTTGGGGTGGCCCTGTCCTGCTTCCAGAAAGCACAGGGAAGGACCCATGGGGAGAGAAGCACAAGAGCTAGGAGAAAGCAGCCTTATGCTTTGAAGGTCAGGACATCTAACCAGACTTCCAAGGGTGGGTCAGGTACCTGAGTGGGGTTTCAAAGGACGCACAGTGATTGGCCAGGAGCAGACAGGGAAACATGTTCCTGGCGGGACAGCTACCATGTGCAAGGGCCCAGAGGTGAGAGAATGCTGGGCACCCTCAGGATGGGGGATGGGGCAGGGTGTGCTGGAAGGAGAGGAGGAGGGAGAGGCCAACTACAGGCAAAGCGGCCTGAATGCTGTTCTGGGACTCTGGCTAGTCCTGTCCCTGAAGGGGAAGGCTGGGATGAGCTAGGCTCCACGGGGAAGCTCCAGGCTCACAGCTTTCTAGGTGCTTCCAAAATTCCTTACCATAAAGGAGCCTCAACTCTGAGGCGTGTGAAAGGTAGTAAAGGAAGGCCGCATTTACAATGGAGTCAGGAAGCCCTCGCAGGGGGGGCTCTCATGAACAGGGCACCTGTCCCAGCGGACCGCACGTCCTGGGCAGGAAGAAAGTCACCTTACCGCCCTAGCAAGAGGAAGTTCTCTTCTGGACGAGACCGCAGGCTAAGCCCCGGCCCCCTCCCAGACTGACCAGACAGAATGACTGGATGCTGGCTGGAAATGAAGCAGGGGCCGCTGGGGACACAGGGCTGCCTGGCCGGGAGCGCCTGGGGAACCGCTGGAGGAAGCGTCCAGCCAGGGGAAGAGGCCGGAGCAGAGGAGAGCTGGTCACCAGATGGGGATCTGGGGACACAGGAAAAAGTGGCTTTGTCCTGCAGTAGGCAGGAAAGGCCAGGCTATCCCCAGGGACAAGGGGAGGAGCCGGCAGCAGTGTGGACAGACAGGCCTCTGTAAGGGGAAGCGTCCTGCTGGCTGGAGCCCAGTCCTCTTGGGACTCTCCTGGCACCTGGGCCCCAGAGTCGAGGTGCCTGGAGCCGGGGACCCTCAGCGAAGAGTCCCCAGGGGAGTCAGACAGGGAAGGTGACTCCCAGAGGAGGTGTGCTCCCCATCCTTACCCCACGAGGCCACCTGGGGACAGGTTTTCGTAGGGCGCCGGGCCCCGCCCCTCCGAGAGGGCTGAGCCGCCGCGAGAGGGGGAGGGGGAGGAGAAAGGGGTCCGCTCGGGGCTCCGCCCGCCACCCGCGAGACCCGGAGGAGGCCGAGTCGGGACCCCGCCCCCAGGCTAGTACCCGTGTCTCGGCGCACCCCCGGCCCCTCCCCGCCCGGCGGCGGGAGCGCGCGGGGCGGGGCGGGGCCCTCGGCGGAAAAATCAAACCGGGCTGGCGGCCTCTCAGCCAATCCGGGAGCAGACGGGCCAGCTTCGGCCAATGGCTGCCGCGAATGCTAATGAGCGCTGACGCCACGAGAAGGGTCCATTCAAAAAGTCGCAGCTATTGTCGCGCCGGGTTGCGCGCGCCGGCCGGGCCCCGCCGTCGGGCCCCGGGGGGACGGAGCGCGGACGCCGCGGGGACCGAGCCCAGGACGGAGCCCGGCGGCGGCAGCCCATGGCCGGAGCCGCGATGGCCGAGCCGGGCCACGGGCCGCCCGCCGCGCCCGCGCCCGGCACGGAGGGGCTGCCGCGCGCCTTCCTGCAGAGCCTGCGCACGCTGTTCGACATCCTGGACGACCGGCGGCGCGGCTGCG
Organism: Leopardus geoffroyi; assembly: GCF_018350155.1. Lineage (NCBI taxonomy): Eukaryota > Metazoa > Chordata > Mammalia > Carnivora > Felidae > Leopardus > Leopardus geoffroyi. Next base: position 93,627,002 of record NC_059342.1, on the reverse strand, counting down.
TGCACCTGCGCGAGATCGAGTCCCGCTGGCAGGGCGCCGACGCGCGCGAGCTGCCCCGCGGCGTGCTCGAGGGCCTGCGCCAGGTGGCCCCGGCCAGCGGCTACCTGACCTTCGAGCGCTTCGTGGCCGGCCTGCGCACCTCGCTGCTGAGCCCCGACGGCGGCCCGCGGGGCCAGGCGCGCGCCCCGGCCCGGGGAGGCTGCCCGGCGCGGCCCGGGGGTCAGCCGCCGCCGCCGCCGCGCCTGGTGTTCGCGCCGGCTGACGAGCCGCGGACGGTCCTGGAGAGGAAGCCCCTGCCCCTGGGCGCGCGGCCCCCGCCAGCCGTCCCCGGCGGCGCGGCCCGGAGCCTAGAGAAGCTGTGCGGACCCGCAGAGGCAGCGCCCGGTCCCGCGGAGCCCGAGCGGCCCCAGGGCGCGGCGCTGGAGCGGAGCCCGAGCGCGGACGCTGGTGAGTGCGGGGCGGCCCCCAGCCCCGCCTCGTAGCCGCCCCCCGCCGAGCCCCCGCGACCGGCGCCTCAGGCCAGAGGCGCAGAGGCGCTGCGGCCCTTCTCCTACCGCGGGGGCCGGTAAGCGCCTGGAGGGAAAGCGGCCTCCTGGGTTCCCGGTGTGCTCAGGGGCCAGCCCCTCCCCCTCCACAGCTGGAGGCCATCGTAGGGCCCAGGGGCTGGTGGATGACTCCCAAACTCCACCAGGAAGCCACTGTACAGGCCTGAGCTGAGCACTGAGGACCCCTGCCCCACACCTGGGGACACTTAGACCCTCGGCCGTATCCGTGGTCACTGCCTAGGCAGAGTTTTCCTCTAGTGCAGAGGAGAGAGGGGCCCAGGCTGGGCGGGGGCCCTCGCTGCCTTTTTGGGTTCTCAGTCCGGCAGCTCCGCTCAGACGGCTGGGCTTGCTGCCTCCACCACTGAGGCCAGGGCCCGCCGAGGTGGCCCCGAAGGACCTGGCCTGGCTGCCAGGAAGAGCGAAGCGGTGGGTGAGTCTCCAGCCCAATCTTCAAGCCTGCAGGGGTGACACCAGGGAGAGACCCAGGCGCAGCCACTGCTTGCCTAGCTTCCGGTCCAGTTGGCAGTGCTGGGAGATGGCTGAATGGCTCCCCTGTGCCCCCCCCCCCCCGCCATGGCCGCTGCCAGCCCTTTCTATGCCTTCACTGCTCTGCCAGCTTCATTGGACCTCCACCCCAGCCTTGCCCATGTCCCCCAGCCCCATGACTGGCGCTTGGAGCCACAGTGGCTCCTGGCCTCCTTGGTGCAGCCGTCCAGAAGCCCACCCCAGGCTGGGGGCTCCCCTGCTCCTCACTGCCCCACCACTCTGTCCCTGTGGTGTGGGCAGGCAGGGGGCGCTTCTGAGTGCAGGGCTAGTGCCGTCCCTGTGGCTGCATGCAGTTGAAAATCAGCCATGGGACTGGGGTTTGGAGGCCTCAGACCTGCAGTCCTGCTCTGTCCGGGTGCCTGACACCACAGAACAGCTTTAGTCTCAGGCCGGGCTCTCACTGTCACCTTTTCCAGGCAGAGACCCAGACGAGAGGCATGGCATGTTTTGGCACTCCAAGCTCCCCCAGATTTCCAGGACGAGAAAGCCCTCATACTCACAGGGCCCCCCGCTCCGGAGATCCAGGGGCCCCTTCCCTATCCCCTGCTGGAGCTCAGTGCACCCAGGCCTGCCCTGGCCCCCTTGGTGCAAGCTGCTAGCTCAGGCCCAGACGGGGACAGACAGGGCTGCGTCCACCTGCTGTTCCCTCTGGACATCCAGCGTGCTGTCATCTGGGAATCTGGGAGCTGCCCCCACACCAAGCCCGGGGGTTCTGAGGTTCCGTGCTCTCTAGCCTCCCTCTGGTGTATCTTCTGTGCCAGCCATGCAGCATGGGCAGGTTGGGACGTGAACTCTGGGCTGGCTCGGAGCCTGTCTGCCAGGGCCGGCTGGAGGCCTGCAGAGACCTGGTGCCAGCCCTGTGGACATGTTCCCTCCTTGCACCACCGCCCCCAGTGCCGGGGGCAGAGCCTGTGAGGCGGAGCCTGGTGTGGGGGAATAGGGCTCGGGAGCCAGGAGGGTGACCTTCTCCACACCCGCACCCTGCTCTGCCTCGCGGGTTGCCCTGCAGGCGCTCCCCATCCCCCGGGGAAGTCAGCTGGCCCCGATGGCTTTTCAGCCCCAAGCACACTCAGCTGCACACACTTCACCTGCACGGACTCCCGTCACCCCTGAAGGCCCCGGCAGACCCGGAGGGAGAAGCAGGGACGGCCAGAGGCCTGCTCACTCCCCCCGTACTTAGCAGCCCGTGAGCCCCTGCAGTGTACTCGAAGCACCCTGGGCAGCGGGAGTGCTGAGAAGAACGGGGTAAAGCCCCTGCCCCAGGGCGCTCGTGCTGGGGCATGTGTGTGGGCGCACACATTTGTGTTGTGTGTACAGACAAGCAGCCTCAGCGGTCACATGGCCCTTACCAAGGGAGGGACGAGGGGAGCTGGTGGGGATGGAGTGGGGAGCCAGCCGCCAGCCAGGCACAGAGGCAAGGTGTGTGCTGCGCTGGGCCGTTGCCCATGCCCCCAGGATGGGTTGAGATGGGGAGGGCCTGTGCAGAGGCTCTGAGTCGCCCATGACCCCAGAGAGACGTAGGCCTGGACACCCAGCTGTGCACCGCCAGGCTTGGGGTGGGGGACGTTGAGCTTGACTAGGCAGGCCTGGAAGCGACCCAGGTCCTTGCCCCTCTGCGGCAGGTGCAGCGGCCTGCAGGGCCCGGGAGCTAGGCGTGGGCGATGCCCATCGGGCCCCCCGTGCCCGAGGGGAACGTCGGAGGCACACCATCACCAACGGCGTGGACTGTGACCTGGTGAGTGAGGGCTCTGGGGGATTCTCCACCTTGCCTGGGATAGGCCTTGGCCCCCACGCTTGGTCTCCTGGACCACCCCTCTGGGAGGTGGCAGTCAAGCCTGGGTTCTGGGGGACCTATGGCTGGAATGTGAGTTAATTACAAACATCTGTCCCCGTGTCTGGGTGTGAATCCACTTGAGACGTGGCTCTAGACCACACGAAGAAGGCCCTTAGGGAGAAAGCAGCCTCCGTGCGCCATGCAGTGGGCACGGCCCCTCCCCAGAACTGCCCCTGCACCAGCCGGCTTCACGAGGCTGTCCTTTGCCAAAACTGAGCCGGGGTCCCCCGCTGCGTGCTCGCCATTTGCTCCAAAGGAAGCTGCTGAGCTCGGGGGGTGTCGCCTGCGTTCCTGTGGGGGAAGCCTGCGTGGAGGGGCCGAGAGAGGACAGCCCGCCCGCAGGGGGACAAACGGGGCGGTGCTTCCCAACAGGGGCACGCGTAGGACTCACGTACAGGCGCGTGCGCCGGCAGAGCTGTGCTGGCGCGGCTGGCCTGCGCGGGCGCGCGTCCGAGTTGCGGGGCGCGCGCCGTGTGTGTGTGTGTGTGTGTGTGTGTGTGTGTGTGTGTGTGTGTGTGCGCGCGCGCCATTCACACGTGTGCGTTGCCGCACGTGCAGCTGAAGCAGCTGAAGGAGCTGGAGCAGGAAAAGGAGGTGCTGCTCCAGGGTCTGGAGATGATGGCCCGGGGCCGCGACTGGTACCAGCAACAGCTGCAGCGCGTGCAGGAGCGCCAGCGCCGCCTGGGCCGGAGCAGGGCCAGCACCGTGAGTAACGCCGCCCGGGACCGGGCTGTCCCCGTCCCTAGGCAGGGTGACGCCCCCTGCACCTGCAGGAACCACCCACCTAACCCCAGGCACCCCCAGGTAGGCACAGGATGCCCTATTCCGGGACACATCGCCGTCCCTCCTCCCAGGGTGCTGGGACCCCCACCCCCGACACACACACACACACACACCCCGTGATGTCCCCCACCGGCAACACCCGTAGGCTCCCTCTCTGCTCAAGCAGTAATTTGGGGAGACCAGAGTGCCACCTGTGAGGGCTCTTCTCGAGGCGCGGTGGCTGGTCCTGCTCTCTGACCTTCCCCTTGTCTGCTTTCCTCTCAGGACCTTGGGACTGAGGGGAGCCCCCTCCCGCTGGGCCGGCTGCTGCCCAAGGTCCAGGAGGTAGCCCGGTGCCTGGGGGAACTGTTGGCCGCAGCCTGTGCTGGCAGGGTGAGTGCCCCCCCAGACCACCCAGCGCCCGCCTAGGGCCCGTGCCCATCTTGGTGCCACCCCTCACCCTTGTCCTGGAGGCTAGGCCTGCCTGACTGTGCCCTCCCGTAGGCTCTGCCCTCATTGTCCTCGGGGGCCCCGTGCCCAGCCCTGGCCCCCACCTCACCGTCAGCCCCAGGCTGGCAGCAGCAGACCATCCTCATGCTGAAAGAGCAGAACCGGCTCCTCACGCAGGTGAGGTGCGGGGAGGGGTGCAGGGTGGGGGCTGGAGGCCCGGGGTGCCCTGACCGACCTCCCGCCCGTCCAGGAGGTGACCGACAAGAGTGAGCGCATCACGCAGCTGGAGCAGGAGAAATCTGCCCTCATCAAGCAGCTGTTTGAGGCGCGCGCCCTCGGCCAGCAGGATGCTGGGCCCTTGGACTCCACCTTCATCTAGCCGGCCACGGGCGCGGGGCTCTTAGGACCTGGCCTGGCAGTCAGCCTGGGCAGGTGCCTCCTTGAGCCCCACTTAGGCTAAAGATCACCTGACTGGCCTGAACACGGGTTTCTTCCTCTCTTCCGGCCGGGGCTCCCCCAGAGCGCCGCCCCCCCCACCCCCAGCCCAGGTGGGGCCAGCAGGCAGGCTGTGCCCCGGAATGTCTTGTGGCTCCAGATCCGGACTCGGTCCTGGCCTGGGGGGCTAAACCGGGGTGGGGCTTCATTGTGCTGTCACAGCCTGAAGCTGCTCCAGCGGCTGTCAGCGGTCAGCGGGGGACTCCCCCTCGTGTTTACCTGGTCTCTGGCAGCCCTGGGCAGCTCGGCTTTGTGGCAGGCCTGTCCTCTCTGACCCGGGGTCTCGGGAAAAGACAGTGGTTTCCCCTGGCCTGCACTTCCGACCACAGCCAGCAGAGGGGCCTCACACACAGTAGCCAAGAGCTGCCTTGGAGCCGCCGCTGGGGGTTTCCTCCCGGGTCTGAGTCAGGGTCCCTGAGGGGGGCTGGAGCCCCAGGTCTCGGGGCTGGCCGTCCTTCAGCCGGGAGCACGTGGAGGGGAAAAGGGGTGGTTTCTAGTAGCGGGGTCTGCCTGTGTCTGGTTTTGGGGGAGAGTGATCAGAGTTCATGCCTGGGCCGAGGCTGGCCTCCTTGCCCCTCCTCACAGATCCCAGACCCTAAAACAACTCGGGCCAGCTGTCACTCCTCCTTGCCAAAACTAAGCCCCACGGAGCGACCTGTGACCCAGGCTCAGGGCCTTGGGCCCGCCAGACACCCCAGCCAGGGCAGGATGTGGTCACCAGGGTTGCTCTGGTGTGCCCCTGTCCTGGGGAGGGCCCTGTCCCCAGGAGCGATGTCCGCATGGGCCTCCCGATGTGCCCCAGGGTTCCTCATAGGCCAAGCGCCCCCACCAGGACCTACCCCACATGATTCGGGGCTGGACAGTCAGCTCCCACCTCCGGTCTTTGCAAATGCTCTTCTGTCTCCTGGAACACCCTCCCCCTGCTTCACCCGGCTCGCTCCTACCCAGCCCTCCAGGATGGAGTGAAGGACCGCCCAGAGGCCGGAACAGTGAAGGTGGCAGCCTCTGGGCGGGCGGGCTCGGCAGCGGTGACCTCTGGGGCGTCCGCCACGCCCGGGGGTTCTGCGTTCCCCGTGCTGCCTTCACGTGACTCGGGGGGCAGGAGGTGGCGCGTTGTCCGCCCCAGGCGTCTTCTAGCGGGAGACCTTCCGCAGAGCGTGCCCCTCCAGCTGAGGGAGAGGTGGAGTCGGCAGGCAACTCGGATAGAAACCCCTCGTCCTTGGGGCTCTGTGTGGGGTGAACAAACGTGTCCTCTCTGCGGTCTGAAGTCAGGCGACCTGTGGGGCGCTAGAGGCCTCAGGGGAGACTTTTAAGCGGTCCTAGTCTGCTGGCGGAAGCCAAACCCTGCTCGGCAAAGCGCCGGTGACATTTGGGGCCAAGTAAGTGTTGACGGGGGAGGGGCTGTCCCCTCCTGTGTGACGCCGACCGCCCTGGCTGCTGTCCACGCACTCGGTTCTGACAACCAAAATATCTCAAGACGTGCCAAGGCGTGGTGGCGGTAGAGACGCTGTCCCTGCCTGAGGAGTCTGTCCCAGAGGAGACCGTAACTTCACTTGGTCTTAAGGGGCTCCCGGAGGTCAAGTTCCAAGGAAAATGAGCATCTCCAAGGTAGATTTTTTTGCAAACACTGTGAGGAGCCTCCACGACGAGCCAGCAGAAACCGCCGATTCTGCAGACGGTTCAGACAGTGGAGCGATCAGAGAATATGAGATGATTTTTGTTCGTCTAAAGAAATAAAAAGGATTCTTGAAAATACGAGCAAGAAAGAGTGTTCATACTTTCTTATTCTGTGAAAGTATAGTCTATAAAGGTGAGCAGTAAAGCCTGACAAAAGAAACTTAAAAATAAAAATTGAAATTGAAAACCCAAGTGGACTAAAGTTGAGAATGCTAGTGAAAAACGAGCTTAGGAAATGATCCAGAACGCAGCCCAGAGACTCAGACCGGAAGCACAAATGAGAGGGGGCGTCCTGGAGGGCAGAGGGACAGGGTCACCCATCTGGTTGCATTTCCTAAGAGAGGACGAGGAAGGAGGCACGGTACATGAAGATACACTAGCTTAAAGTTTGCCAGAGTTGTCTGAAAACCTCAATCCTCAGGCCCAGAAATCCCAACAACTGCCAGCCAGGCTGAACGGGAAGAAACGCACATTTTCTCTTACAAGGTCGCGAAGGAGCCGGGAAGAAACGCACATTTTCTCTTACAAGGTCGCGAAGGAGCCGAGACGAAACCAGTGGCCTCCAGGGGAAGTGCCGTCAGAGTTGGAGGGGAGCGGCTTCGATGGCCAAGACGCAGACTCGCTGCCCTCCAAGGCCAGACCCAGAGAAACTCCAGAAGGAGGGCAAAATAAAAACACTTCAGAAATAGTTGAAAGTTTGCCACCGATAGGACTTCACTAAAGGGCAATCTGGAGGAAGGATTTCAGAAAAAAGGCAGAAGTCAAGAAGGAACCCTAAATAAGGATGAGTTTTCTCCTGCTGCGGAACAAATTAGCTTCAAGCTCAGTGGCTTAAAGCAACAGTTATCGTCATTTTCTAAATGTTTACTTAGCATGAGAGGAGAAGGGGGGAGAGAGAAGCCCAAGCAGGCCCCGCACTGCCAGCGCACAGCCCGACGTGGGGCTTGGACTCACGATGAACCGTGAGATCGTGACCTGAGCTGAAACCACGAGTCGGACTCTTAACTGACGCCCCCAAATCTATAGTTCCTTTCTTGCCATTTCCGTGGGTGAGGAGCTCAGGAGCAGTTGCACCGGCCAGTTCTGGCTTGGAGCCTTCTGGGCCGCCGTCTCCGACGGGCCCGCTTCCAAGAAGGCGCCCTCGTGGGCCGTTGGCGGAGCACCTCCGGGCTCGTCACCTCCAGCGTCCTCACATCACTGCCCCTGCACCAGAGCGGAGACCCAGGAGAAGCAACAGTGAGGAAGCCACGTGCCTGTGAGGACCTGGGCTCAGGAGTCCCGAGTCACACCCTCGTTTCACTTTGTTCGTTAGAAGCCAGTCCTCAGCCCAGTCCTTTCTCAAAGGGGTGGGAGGGGAATCAGGCACCACCTTTTCAAGGAAAGAGAATGAAATCTGTGCACGTTCGACAGTGCTTGAGTTGTTCGAAGAAGGGACAAGATACCGCTCTAAATTTTCTTTAGTGTGTCTTGAAATAATTGGGAGAGCCAGGGGCAACACCTTCCCAAGAAGGGAGGCGCAGGCGGACAGGGTGAGAAAAGGAAAAAAAAGTTCGATCTTTAAGAAAAAGCCAAAAACCCCAAAACACAATAAGGTGATAGAGCTACATCGGTAATCACAACATAGGTGGATGGATTAAACTCTAATAATTGTCAGATTGCAGTTTTACGAACTCGGATAGCTGTTTTAAGAGACAGACCTAAAATATGGCGTCAAAAAAAAAAAAAAAAGAAAGAAAGAAAAGCTTGAGTGGTTGTGTTAATATAAAACAAAACATATTTTAAAGCAAAAGACGTTGCTAGTGATGAAGAGAGTAACTAATGATAAAAAGCTTGGGGCACCTGGGTGGCTCAGTCGGTTGAGCGTCTGACTTTAGCTCAGGTCATGATCTCACGGTCCGTGAGTTCGAGCCCCGCGTCGGGCTCTGTGCTGACAGCTCGGAGCCTGGAGCCTGCTTCGGATTCTGTGTCTCCCTCTCTCTGCCCCTCCCCTGCTCATGCTTTGTCTTGCTGTCTCTCTCTCCTAAACATTAAACAATAAAATAAGAAAACAACTACAGTGAGCTGAGCTGTTACACCCCAATCAGAATAGGTAAAACGAAAACTAGTGATAACACCATATGCTGGTGAAGATGTGGAGAAATAATCGCTCGTATGTTATTGGTGGGAGTGCCAAGTGACATAGTCGCTCCGGAAGAGACTCTGGTAGTTCCTTTAAAAACTAAAATTAACACGCGGCACCTGGGTGGCTCAGTGGGTTGAGTGTCTGACTCTTGATTTCAGCTCAGGTTGTGATCCCAGGGCTGTGAAGTTCAGTGTTGGGCTCCGTGCTGAGCACAGAGCCTGCTTGGGATTGTCCCTGTCTCCCTCACCATCTGCCTCTCCCCCACTCATGCTTCCTCTCTCATTTTCAAATAATAATAATATAGAATACCATATATGATGGTTTGTTAATCTTATGTGTCAACTTGGCTGGAGTATGGTGCCCACCCGTTGGCCAAACACCTATTTACATATGGCTGTGAAGGTATGCATTAGATATGTTTAGGATTTACATAAAGCAGATCGCCCTGCATAATGTGGGTGGGCCACATCTAATCAGTTTAAGGCCTTCGACCCCCCCAAAGAGGAAAAGATTCTGCATCTGGAGACGCTCTTTGGACTCAAGACTGCAACGCTGACCCTCCCTTGAGTCTCCAGCCAGCTGCCCTGCCCTGCAGACTTCACACTTGCCAGCAATTGCTTTCTTGGGCATTTATCCCAGGACAGCGAAGACATTTTCATGCAGGAACATGTGTTCATAACAGCCTTACTGGTAATAGCCCCAAACTAGAAACTACACAAGTGTCTTTCTCTAGGTGATTAACCGAACAGAGTAGATTCACCCACACCCTGGAATACGATTCAGCCATAGAAGGAAGGAGCCACTGCTGTGCTCAACAATGTGGATGAACTTCAAGGAAGTTGCTGAGTGGTAAAAGCCAATCTCAGAAGGAGAGGTTGTACATGATCCGTTTACGCAACAGTTGTGAAGTAACACAATTACAAAGGCTGAGAACTCATGTGGGGGTGGCATGGGAGCGTCTTGTGAAGGTCAGTTGAGTTTCTTGCTGGTGGTACACATGCTGCGAGTGTGATAAGACTACAGAGAGCCACACGTGTGCACACGCACAGACACGTAAGTGCATGTAAAACTGCCTGGGTGGCTCAGGTGGTAAGTGTCCCGATTCCAGCTCAGGTCCTGATCTCACGGCTCATGTGTTCAAGCCCCACATTGGGCTCTGTGCTGAGCGTGGAGCCTGCCTGAGATTCTCTCTCTCTCCCTCTCTCTCTGCCCCTTCTGCACATTCTCTCTCAAAATGAATAAATGAATCTTTAAAAAAAAAAACAACCCAAAACACAAAAACAAATGAAATGCCCATCTAGGGCACTGGGGAAAAGGTATAAAGGATTTCCGTGCACATCTGCACTAAATTCTTCTATTAACTCAAGCTACAAATGTATATATGCCAAGACTTGTCAGAACAGTAAGAAAAAGAATTGTTGAACCTACCATCACAGTTGGAAATTTAATACACATCCCTAATAATTGGTAGGCTGTGGTCGTTTTGAACACTACTAATAATTTGATGTCATGGGCAGAATTAGGTTAACGCGTTAGTCAGTCTTACTAACTGGAGAACACACATTCTTTTCAGGCGCACGCGGAACAGGTCTAACGATTTACGACCACATGCTGGGGAAAAAGCCAGTCCGACAAATGTCAGAATATATTTGAGGATGGCTCTCAGACAGACCACGCGCTCTAATCGGGATGCAGGGAAGTTCCAAGTCAACACCAAAAAGGGAACCAGAAAAAGCCCAGACTTCTGGATATTGAAATACACACACCTAAACAGCTCATGTGTCAGATAAGAAAGTCCAATGAAAGTGGAAGAAATTGACCTAAATGGAAGCGAAAAGCATACAGCAGCCAACATACACAAGAGGGAGATGTATCCAGACACTTAGATACTTACATCAGGAGAGAAGAAGGCTAGTAAGTACTGAACTGGGCATTGAATTTCAGAATTTCAGAAGCCGGAAAAAGACCTAGCAGAATAAATAACAAAGCATACGGAAGGAAGAAATTATACTTAATTTTTAGTGAACATTTACTACATACTTGGTACTTTTCTTGATACTGGGGAACAGACAACCGAAACAGACACAAAAATTCCTGCTCACATAATACGCTCAAGGTGGAGTGAAAGAGACGGGAGTACAAATCAGCGAAACAGAAAACAGGCCTCAGAGAGAACATCGCTGGAGGGGAATGCGTGGCTGAGAAGACAGACACCTGGCCAGAGGAGCGATCCGGGGCGGACGTAAATGCTAGAAACAACATGACCTGTGCGGCGGGAGTTCGGCAGATACTAACAGCTCGTGCCTGTCGGCTTGAAGTGGATACGTTGCAGGAAAAACTCCAGGCCTGCGGGCTCCTACAGGCAAGTTCTCAAGGAACAGATAATGCAAATGCGATGTAACTGTTTCCAGAGGTTTGCGATGCTAATATAACCCTGATGGTCAGACCGAAGAGGGACTTCACAGGAAAGGACAAGTACAGTCTAACTCACTGTTAATCTTCAGAATAGAACTGTCACAGGGCGGGCGGGGGGTGCGGGGGGGGGGGGGTGGGCTTAGCTGGTGGAGCATTTCTGCTCAGGTCATGGTCCCAGGGTTTCTGGGATCAAACCCCGCATTGGGCTCTGTGCTGAGCGTGGAGCCTGCCTGAGATTCTCTCGCTCTGCTGCTCACGAGCTCACTCTCCAAAAAAAAAAAAAAAAAAAAATGGAATAAAAGTGTGAGTTATTTTGCGAACCACGGGAAAGCCATAGGCACATCCAACGGGAAGGAGAGGATGTTGTGTTATGGAGACGCTGGAAGCTGGGAGGCGTTCTTCTGAACCCACGTCCACTGGAGAGAAGCAGGGGGTCGGGGTGACGGCCACTGGTGAGCGGCGGCGGGGGCGGGCTTCTTGCAGGAGAGGCGGTGCCTCTGTCCCTGGCGGCGCGGGAACCGGGGTTCTTTCCCAAGGACACTCTTCCGTGGAGCCTGCGCTGGGGGCTCCTTCCCGACGGCGCAGCGCCCCCTTCTGGCTGCGTTAGCGAGGTTTCTCCAGGAATGTGCCCACGCAACGGGTGTTTACATTCAGGGCCGCTTGTGGTTGAAATACCGACAGGGTTTTTCAAGGAACTTGGTAAGCTGGTTCGAGAGATCTCTGTGGAGGAGCTCAGGGCTCCAGCCAAAGAAGCAGGGAGAGGGGACTTTCCTCCCAGAGATCGAGACGCGCTAGCGCTCCCTGGCTGAACGCCCTGCGGTGTGGGCATGGGCCCGTGTCTGCAGACCCGCCGGGGGCCAGGCACGCCCCGCCCGTCAGGGCAGAAAGGCCAGCCCACGGGATACAAGGCCCGGGACGACCGGTTCCCCAGGCGGGAGGACGGGAATCGGAACCCCTTCCTCTCACCCTCCACAAAAAACACGTCCAGGTGGATCAGACTCACAATCAGCAGGACGCTAAAACCTTTCGATTTTTTCCCCGAAGTTAATTCACTTACTTTGAGAGAGGCAGAGACGGTGTGAGTGGGGGAGAGGCAGAGAAAGAGAATCCCAAGCAGGCTCTGCGCTGTCAGCATAGAGCCTGACGCGGGGCTGGAACCCATGAACCGTGAGATCATGACCTGAGCCAAAACCAAGAGCCTACGCTTAGCGGACTGAGCCCCCCAGGCGCCCCTCGAACAAAGGCTTTACAAAGCGAGTTAGGAGAACATCTTCCGACCTAGACTACTCACACGAGACCCCATAGGAGCAGAAAAGCAACACATCTGGACTGATTCAGAGTTTCCATGACTTCGCTGCCAGGATGAACGTTCAGAGTCTACATAAAGAATGCTTGCAAGTGAATGCGAAAACATAAACAGTCTCTAGAAAAGGCACTAAGGGCCTGAACAGGCACTTACACAGCAGGCAGGAAAAACACCCCGTCTCTTCAGAAACACAGGAAGCGCCACAGAAATCTCGAGGGTCCGTGTTCACCAGCGTCTCACAAACCGTCAAGTTGCACAATTCCAAACGTCGGAGAGGACGCAGGGGAACCGAAACTGTGTGTCTGGTCTTGGGAGTGCCGGATGGATGGCGCCCTCATTTTGAAAACAATGCGGTGTTTGCTGGGGATGCTCACACACACGCATACAACCACCCACTTGTTCCTAGGAAGTTCCCCCAGGGAAATGCGTGCAAATGCAAATGCAAATGCAAAAAAGAAAAAAAAAAAACAAAAACCAGCCTGGAGCTAGAGACCCCTGCGTGCTCGTGCTCATGCTCACGCTCATGCACTCGGATGACGTGCAGGCTTCGGGGGAGCCAGGCCAGAAAACGGTGCAGCAACCACAGTAAACCAACCACAACTTCAGAGGTCTACGTGCACGGACCTCAGAAGTCACCTGAGCGAAAGAAGCAAGTTACAGAACCATCCGTGCAGCACGTAAACACAAACTACGGTCCAGCACCAGGAAACGCAACAGATATATTTATTTAGGGGGAAAAATATATATGAACGCAAATGCGTGGATAAGTGGAACCCTATAAAGGTAAATAAGAGACTAACGGACGTAAAACCCAAGAGAGTGCGTGGCTCCGACTGGGGCCACGGAGGGGTCTTTGATGTACCCGTTCCCCTCTTGTGTGTTTTTTGTTTTTTTTTTTTAATTTTTTTTTCAACGTTTATTTATTTTTGGGACAGAGAGGGACAGAGCATGAACGGGGGAGGGGCAGAGAGACAGGGAGACACAGAATCGGAAACAGGCTCCAGGCTCCGAGCCATCAGCCCAGAGCCCGACGCGGGGCTCGAACTCACGGGCCGCGAGATCGTGACCTGGCTGAAGTCGGACGCTTAACCGACTGCGCCACCCAGGCGTCCCGTGTGTTTGTTTTTTAATAGGTTTCACGCCCAGCGAGGAGCCCTGTGCGGGGCATAGGACCCATGACCCTGAGAAAAAGACCTGGGCTGAGATCACAAGCCGGATGCTTAACCCACTGAGCCGCCCAGGCGCCCCCGTGTTGTTAGTCTTCCCACTGTGCACAGTTGCCCCACCTGCTCTCCTGCGTGTCTGCTGTGCCTCACAAGGCGCCACAGCCTTTTCCCCTTCCCGGGGTCCCTTTGGTCAATCCGCTCTCCTCAGGACAGGCGGTGGGTGGGCCTCCCCTGTGCCCACAGCATGCGGTTCAGGAGCACCCCTGCTCACTGTACATGCACGGATCCTGGTGTACAAGTGTTTGCTGAATGACTGAACGAGCACGTGAAGAAAGTGAGCGGTGAGTTGTGAACGTGAATGAAGGGCAGGGTCACCAAAGGGGACTCTGGATGTGGCTGGAAGGGGGAGCCAGAGCCCTAACAGGCCAATCACAGGAAGAATCATGACTCACAGGCCCCACCAGGGAAAGATGCACACTACCTCTCCTATGGGAAACCCACCCCCTGAAACCCACCAGTGGCCGTCACTCCGAACTCTCGCTTTTCTCCAGTGGACGTGGGTTCAGAATAACCCCTTCCTCCGTCTCCTCCATAAAATAGCATCCTCTCCTTTCTTTGTCAGATCTGCCTGTAGTTTTGCTGGAGTTTGTAAATGCCGAACCGCGATTCTGTCATCCCCAAATGCACCAATTTTTGCCAGTCAAAGAGACTGTCTTATTTTTCAGGTGAACAGAGTGAAGGGCCTTCACCGGTTAGGAGGTTTCAGCCATAAGACGCGGCGCCTCCCGACGGGGAGACGGAGGCAGGCATAGCCAAGACGTCAGTGGGCCTCAGCAAGGGTCCGCGACCTGGGAGGTCTGGGTCCCTCTGGCTGCACCTCTCTGCAAAGGCATTCCTCTGCCAGGACCCAGGGCCAGGCCACATGTAGCACATCTGGGGTCCTCCTCCCCCCACCCAGTCACCCCTAGGTTCCCAGAGGCCCCTCCCATGGTGAGTTCCTGCCAGGAGCCCCCTTGCGTGCCCCCCAGCCCACCTCCCACTCGGGAAGGACGTCTCCGCACCAAGGAGGGAGGTGGCGGCCCCGGGTCTGTCTCAGAGAGAACTCACTCTCAGGCTTCGTCCTGGCTGCCCCCTGCTCCCTGCCTGCTTTCCTTCTCTTCCGGGACTAATCTGGGCCCTGGGCCATGAGCCCTCCCGCATCCAGGCCTCCACTACCCTGGCCCCATCCTCTCCCGGCTGGTGGGTCTCCGTCCGAGGACCAACCAGAGCATCAGGGAACCCTGCTTGGGCTCAGTGCGGTGAGGTGTGGGGGCCGGGAGGGGGGCCAGCACAGGGTGGGCGGGCCTGTAGGCAGCGCCCCCTGGCTGCCCTTTCTTGCGCTGGGCTCCCTGTGGGCCGCCTTTGTCTCTTTCTTTTCAACTTAATCTGCAGGCCTCTCCCTCCTCTGGGCTTTCCCTGTGGAAGAAAGGCCTAGAGGGAGGGGCAGGGGGGTGCCCGCAGAGCCAGAGCCCTGTGCTGGCCACACCCGGAGACTCTGCTGGGGCCCAGCCAGACGGGGTTGCGAGCAGGCTGAGCCATCTCCGGGATTCCCACCCTTTCTGCTGTCGGGGTCCAGAGCTGAAAGAAAAACTCTTTCACTAGGCCAGTGACACCAGCCCCTCAGCCTGGGCAGCATCCCAGCCCAATTGTTCCTGCTGGTTCCAGCCAGCCCGGGTGCTGCCCAGACCCTGTCCCCATCAAAGGCCACCCTTTGGCCACCACCTCCCTGCCCCCAGTCGCTGGCACTCGGGGTGGTCTTGCCACATGGCTCCCTGCTGTTACATGGCTGGGATTCTTGGTGCCGGAATTCCTGTTTTGCCTAAGGCCCGGAGTGGGGGTGGCTCCCCGGCCAGGGAAAGGGGTGATGCTCGGCTAGGCTGGCTCACAGGGTGCCTGGGGAGTTAAAGCACAGAGGCCAGACGTTTCAGGGGATTAAGGGCAGAGCTGAGGTCTAGGGCTGGCTGAGCGCTTCCCTATCCCAGTCAGCATCCAGGGAGCTGTTGGCGGACAACCAGGGCTGGGAGATCTTCTCCCTTATCTCCTTGCCCGGGGCACAGAGGACCCTCCTCCTGCTCCCCACCCCCTGCCCTCCCCAGTCCAGGCTTCTGGGCACCCCACTCTCCAGGCAGAGGGGGTGTCAGGGATGGGCCAGCCCCTGAGCCAGGAGACTGGCACTGGTCCATATGAGCTTGGGCTCTGGTCTCTCAGTTCACTGTAAGCGTGACCACCCTGCCCCTTTCTCTAGGTGTGTCCTCACCTGTCACCTTGGCACTAGGGCTGTGTGTGGGATAGGTCTGGCTTCATGTTGCTTGGCTGCCCAGCTTTGAGCCCTCAGCACCTTGAGGGCAGGCCCAGACTGGGTCCCTCTGATGTCCCCAGGGCCTGACTGTACATTTGCAGCTACCTGCCGTGTGGCCTACAGCTGGGTCAGCACCACTGGCTGGCTGGCCCTTGATTTCATGGAGAGTACGGCAGGACCCCAGCCGGGACCGGGGCAGCTCCTGTCGCTAGTGGTGGCCCCTTCCGTCAGGATCGGGCCGGAGAAAAGCTGGCCACTCCGGCAGCCTGGCCCTCTGACCCAAGGCTGCCTGAGAGCCAGCCCAGCCCACCCTTCCAGGCCAGGCCTCCTGCCTAGACTCTCCTGGAGAGGGCTGGGGTTTCTCTAGGTCCTGCCCAGGGGAGGTGGGGGGAATCCCCCAGTGCCCACAGGCCGACCCTGGTAGCCAGCACGAGGGGTCAGGGGGACGTGGCAGAGGGGACGAGTGTCGGAACTGGGCGGACGGGAAGCAGGAGGTGCTCGATAGCCGCGACCGGGGGCGCTGGGAGGGGCGGCGCGGGTGATTCAGCCGACACTTCTCCCACCTGCGCTCGCGGGGCGGGCGGGCAGTGGGCGGGGCGGCCAGTCAGTGGGCGGTCCTGGTCCGCCAGTGGGCGTGGCCAGCCGTGGCCTCTGTCCGCGCCCCGCCCTGGGCGCCTACCCCCGGGCCCCGGGCCCCGGGCCTCCAGCTCCCTGCCGCCCCTTCGACAACGCCTGGTGCGCCCGCGCGCCCGCCCATGGCTGGGAAGGTGCTGTCGCTGCTGCCGCCGTTGCTGCTGGCCGCGGCGGGCCTCGCCGGGCTCCTACTGCTGTGCGTCCCCACTCGAGACATCTGGGAGCTGCCCGCCCTCAAGGTGCACGCTCGGGCATCCGGCGCAGTCCGCGGAGTTGCGGGCCCCGGCTGGGAGGCTTGGACCCGAGCAGGGCCAGGCTGCGCTCCCGCGGCAGCCGGGGACCCCCACCCGCGCTGCGCTGCGCTCCTGGCCGGGCGGGGGGTGGAGTCCCGGGAACTCCCCGCTCGCGGTGCCCGTCGCGTAGCCTGTCAGGGACGCGGCCGAGAAGCTGTCTCTCCGCTCCCCAGATGCAGCCCCAGGACGCCCCAGGCTGCGGCTGGATCCGCCGCCCCCAGCCCTGTGCTGCGTGCGCCCCAGGGATACATACCCTCAGGGTTCAGTCACATGGGGTGCGGCGGGTGTCAGAGCCTAGGGACCCCTCCCCACCCACCCGGTGGCCCTGACAGTGCGGGGTCTGCCCTTGAGGGGCACCCGGTGGGAGGACAGGACCGGCTGGTCCTAGAGGCGTTGGGGTGGGCTAGGCCAGATCTGCTCCCGCCAGCCTCCTGCAGTCCTGCCGGCTCCCTTGACCCTTTATTGGACTGGTAGGAAGAGAGCTTTGCTGGGGGCACGTGGGTGCTCCAAGCCCCAGCAGCCCAGGATGGGAGGTCGCAGGAGTGGGCGCTCTGTAGCCAAGGGCCACAGCTTGGGGGGTGCTGAGGCTGGGGGGCGGTTAGCCCGCTGATGCTGCTGTCCCTGGGTTGGGGAATAGGCCCGGAGAGGCCCCTTTCCCCTGCTCAAGAGGGCACGGGCTCCAGTGGGGCTCTCAGTGCTGGGAGCCTGGCCCTTGGACCTGCAAGGAAGGCCCACGTGGCCCCTCCCAGCTCTGCAGGACCCAGCTCAGAGGTGCTGGCCTTGAGGCTCCGGGAGGGGGTGTCTTCAGGCATGCTCCCACATCCTGAGGCTGGGCTGAGGTCGGAGAGGTAGGGACACAGACGTGGAGAAAGCGTGGCTGCAGGTGTTCCTGCAACTGGGTTTCTCTACTGCAACCTGGGGACCTCATGTCCCTAGGGCGTCTCCGAGGGTGGTCCCGGGACTTTTGTGACACCGACACAACCCTTCAGCTTGCCCTTGCCAGGAAAGTTCCTGCAGTCAGAGGAGAAAAGGCTCCTGGCTGTCTACCCTGCCCCCATTCTCTCCCCTACCAAGCCGTGTCTCTGTGGCCGTCCCTGCCGCCTGAACCCCAGTACTTCATTCTGGAGGTTCCAACCTTGCCACAGGGTGGGGGTGGGGGGAGACCCGGGGAGCCAAGCGGCGTGGCCTCAGGTCCCCACCCTCACCCCCGTTCCCAGTACGGCATTGTCCTGGACGCGGGCTCTTCGCACACGTCCATGTTCATCTACAAGTGGCCTGCAGACAAGGAGAACGACACAGGCATCGTGGGCCAGCACAGCTCCTGTAATGTACGCGGTACGGCCCCCTGCGCCTGGACACCCGCTCCGCTCACTGTAGGACCTCAGGCGCCCTCTCTGGCCTTAGCCTCTGAAGTCAGGCGCCTCGGCTCCATGCCACTGGGGCCTGCTCCAGGAAGGAGCTGCAGGAGACTCCAAAAGAGGCTGGGACCCTGGGCCTGGGAGAGGCTACAGGCAGTTCATTCTAGAAAGTAAGCCTCAGGCAGTGACTGGGAGGTTTGGGCTTTGCCTGGCCCAAGACTGGCACAGCCAGGCAGGCCCCTTGGGAGGCTAGGCCAGATTGACAATGCCTAGTGCTTTATCCCCGGCACCTGGGCCCACACCCATGGGCGGGCAGCAGCCTCAGAGACTCTGGGTGGCCCAAAGGCAGGTAGGCCCTTTTGTCTCCGAGGGCTTAAACTGGGAAGGTGTGTCCAAGCTGCCACCGGGCTTGGGAGCCCAAGGTCCCCAGCCCTCCTGGCCCGTGGCTCTTCCAGGGGCTGGCTGTCAGGCTTGGGCCCATCTCCCTGTCCCCCTCTAGGAGGGGGCATCTCCAGCTACGCAGACGACCCTTCCAGGGCTGGCCAGAGTCTCGTTGAATGCCTGGACCAGGCGCTTCAGGAGGTGCCCAAGGAGAGCCACGTGCACACGCCCCTCTACCTGGGAGCCACGGCAGGCATGCGCCTGCTCAAGTGAGTGTGCCCTTGACCTTTCTGGTCTCCACAAGAGCCTCAGCATAAGGTGGGCCCCACACACCCTCAGCAGCGGCCCTGAGCGGGGACCCACGCGGCCGACCGGCCACACACGGTGACCCCAGCAGCAGGATCTTGGCTCCCTGGCGAGGATGGCCCTCAGAGTCCTCCCTGTGTTACAGCCTGACCAGTCCCGAGGCCTCGGCCAATGTGCTCGCGGCTGTGACCCGGACGCTGACCCGGTATCCCTTCGATTTCCGTGGTGCCCACATCCTCTCGGGCCAGGACGAGGGGGTGTTCGGTTGGGTGACGGCCAACTACCTGCTGGAGAACTTCATCAAGGTGGGCCTGATGGTCAGCCCAGTGAGCCAGGGGGCGTGGCACCCACCCACCAGCTGACCCCCACCCTCCGCTCCCCACAGTATGGCTGGGTGGGCCGGTGGTTCCGGCCAAGGAAGGGGACGCTGGGGGCCATGGACCTGGGGGGCGCCTCCACACAGATCACCTTCGAGACGGCCAGCCCAGCCGAGGATCCAGCCAATGAGGTCCGGCTGCGGCTCTATGGCCAGCACTACTGCGTCTACACCCACAGCTTCCTCTGCTATGGCCGTGACCAGGTCCTCCGGAGGCTGCTGGCTGGTGCACTCCAGGTGCCCCACCACCCCTGGCCCGCCTGCACCACTGTGCCCTCCTGGAGGGAGGGGGGTGAGAAGAGATGGGAGCTGAGGGTTCAGAGCAGAGCCTGGACCGAGGAGGGCTCCTCCGGCAACAGAAACCAAAGCTGGGTTGTAATCAGCTGGCAGGATAGATGCGGAGGGTTCCTGGGCAGAAGCCAAGTGGTGGGGGGGGGGGGGGGGGGGGCGGGGTCTGGCGAGTGCCTGACTGGAGGAAAGGGGGGCCAGGGCCAGGTCTCCAAAGGCCTGGATTTTGTCCAGCAGATAAAGGGAAGCCATAGATTGCTCCTGAGTGCAGAAAGCGATGTTGCCCAAGCGGGACTTACGAGAGAGTCAACAGGCAGGCCCTCTGGGGAGGCTTTCCAAAGGCCCTGGGCAAGGGGTAGCGGGCAGACTTGGGAGGAAGAGTGATGCCTATCACAGCCCTACATTCCCCTAGACCCACGGCTTCCACCCTTGCTGGCCAAGGGGCTATTCTACCCAAGTGCTGCTTCAGGACGTGTATGAGTCTCCGTGTACCGCGGCCCAGCGGCCCCAGACCTTCAACAGCAGCACCCGGGTGGGCCTGGCAGGGAGCAGCGACCCTGCCCTCTGCCGTGGCCTCATCTTAGGACTCTTCAATTTCTCCTCCTGCCGCTTCTCCCGATGTTCCTTTAATGGCATCTTCCAGCCCCCAGTGGCGGGGAACTTCATGGTGAGTCCAGGGGGTGGGAGTGGGGGCGGGTGCCCTGTAGCATGTGGGGCCTGCTCATGGGGAGACCGTACCCCCCTTGCAGGCCTTCTCTGCTTTCTTCTACACCGTGGACTTCCTAAGGTCTGTGATGGGGCTTCCCGTGGCAACCCTGCAGCAGCTGGAGACAGCCGTAGTCGCCGTCTGCAACCAGACATGGAGTCAGGTGAGGCCTACTCCCGCCTTCCCCGGGGTTGCGCAGGAGGCCCCGGTCAGCTGGCATCATGCCTCCCTGAGGCCCGGCCCTAGAACCGAGATCTGGAGGACAGAGCGAATAGCAAAGGCCCCGTGGCAGCAGGGCGCACAGAGGGAGATGAGGTGGGGACTGGTTGCAGCGGGAAGGACCGGCAGAGTTTAGGGGTGGGGAAGCCAGACTTTGAAGACAACACCCAGGCTCCTGGGGTCTGCCCCCGGTTAGACGCTGGTACCAAGTAAAGGAAGACAGAAGTGTTTGCTCAGGCGGAGTGCCAGGTGTCTGCCAGACCCCGGGAGAAGCACAGTGTCTGTGGGCTCTGGTGGTGACCGAGGCCCCGTCCTGTCTTCTCTGGGTCTAGTCGCGGGCAGACTTGGGGGGGGGGGGCGGGGAAGCGGGGGACAAGAGGCCAGCCCAAGGTCCATGCGGAGGGCCTGGAGCTCCTCCTGTTGCCCTGACCACGGGCTAAGGTCGCTGCCAGCCTGCTGCGCCCTGGGTGGTCATCCCTGCTGTGCCCCCGGGGGCCCACCTCCAAGGCAGGGGTGTCCCCTGCCATCCATCCACAAGTCACACTGTCCTTCCTGGAGGGCACAGTCCTGCCCTGGGGAGGAGGTGGCCCCTCTGGCCCCTCACTGCCCGTGGGTGTGTGTTGGGGGGAGGGGTGCGGCACGCCGCCGGCCAGCGCTCCTCGTGGGCCGGGACCTCCAGGTGGCGGCCGGCCCGACAGTCTCCCCCGCGCGTCCCAGCTGCAGGCTAAGGCTCCAGGGCAGCGGGCCCGCCTGCCCGACTACTGCGCGGGGGCCATGTTCGTGCAGCAGCTGCTGAGCCGCGGCTACGGCTTCGACGAGCGCGCCTTCGGAGGGGTGACCTTCCAGAGCAAGGTAGAAGCTGGCGGGGTGGGGGCGGGGGAACCCCCGGGGCCGCGCGGAGGCTGAGGCCGTGCCCCTCGCCCGCAGGCCGGGGACACCGCGGTCGGCTGGGCGCTCGGCTACATGCTCAACCTGACCAACCTGATCCCCGCCGAGCCGCCGGAGCTGCGCAAGGGCACAGACTTCGGGTCCTGGGTCGCGCTTCTCCTGCTCTTCGCCGCCATGCTTCTGGCCGCCGTGGTTCTGCTGCTGCGCCAGGCGCGCTCGGCCGGGGCGTCGAGCGCCATCTAGCGGCGGGCCGGATCCCGGCCCCTCGTTCCACCCGTGACGCCTCCGCCCCCAACGCTGCTCCGGCCGAGACGGGGGCCGGGCCCACGGGGGACCGGGGTGGGCGAAGGGAGCCACCTCCGGCCCCTGCCTGCCTGCTGCAGCCTTCTCCAGCCTCCAAGGTCTCCTGCTCCTCCCCGCGCCCCCCCCCCCGCCCACTTCCTGGGGGTGGGGGATTCAGACCCCCCCCCCCCGGAGCCCTGGGCCTGTGACTTCAGGACTGGGTGTCTAGGGACCCCCACCCCGCCCTCGGAAGTCTGGGTCTGCATCGGGGCGGTCAGAGCCCACAGGCTGGGAAAGCAGCGCTTCCTTGTGACAATTTTGTAATAAAAGCTTCTTCCTAGAGCAGCGGAATGTTCCTAGGGTGGGGCCTCCTTGCTGCTGCCTGCCCTCCCTCCCTCCCCACAGCTATGTTGGCCAGGAAGGCCTGCTGCTGGTCCCCAGGGTGGCCCCGGGCTCCTTCTCCTTCCTTCTTCTCTGTGCCCGGACTGGAGCCGTGAGGGAACCCTCGTTCCCTGGTCCCCTGCTCCCAGTGTGTGGCCTGGAGTAGCTGTGGGGTGGCCGAGCCAACACAGACCCCGTGTCCCCTGAGTCTTCTCCGGCCAGCAGTGCCCCTGCGGCACCTCCAGATCTGCATCAGTGACCCAAGCAAGATTGGAGCTGGGCCCTGGCCTGGAATTGGCCTGGGGGTGGGGGTGAGGGCAGGGAGCGTGGAGGTGGTGGAAATAGTGGGCAAGGCAGCTGTCTGGCTACAGTCAGTGCTGGAAGAGTGAGGGGGGCGGTGGACAGACCCTCGGCAGGAAGCGGTGTTGGGGGCTGTTGTGATCAGGACCAGGAGGGCCGCGGGGCCCATTGCTCAGAGAGACGAATCCCGTGAAGAGGCTGGGCTGTAAAGCCCAGGGGCCACCACACTGGGACGCGGCTCCCTTCCTGCCTGGGTGTGGTCTTCCGCACCCCCAAGAAGCACCAGGTGCCCCCACCTGCCGCTCCTGCAACCCCCTCCCCCAAGCACTGTTGCACTGTTTGTTAATTTAATTTTTGAGTTTTTCCCCAGCATGGGAAGGCATGGTCTTGCCTGTGTCTCCCTGCCCCCAGCCTTTCTAGAAAGTGAGTGCAGACACCATTTCTGTCTGGTCATTGCCCTGAGGGCAGCGCTTGCTCTGGGGTTTTGAGCCATTTCACGAGCCCGAGGGCAGCCAGCCCTACCTTTGGGATTGTGACGCAAAGGGCTGAGAAGACGCATCGGGTGTGGAGGCTCACCCCTGTTCTCTCGGCAAGGTGAGCCGGAGGGAGGTTTCCAGATGGCAGGGGTGGCTGTGCTCTCTGGAGGCAACCGGTGCGCTGTAAGTGTGTGCATCCATAGGTGCGTGCTGCCGTGAGGCCTCGGGGAGCTAAAGGCTGTCACCTAGGGACCGTGGACAGCTCCCAGCCGCTCCAGGTCGCTCTTGCCCCCTGGCGGCCTCACTGAGAGCAGCCGCCCCATTCCCCCGAGCGGTCACCAGCACCCGCCTGGTTCTGCGAGTGTCTGCTGCTGTCCGTGTGTCCCTGAGGGCCCAGGTGCGGACGCACCTGTCCACCCGTGTGCGCCTGGTGTCCCCGTGTTCCTGGGGCTCGCGCCTCCAGGCCCAAGGCAGGTGCCCCGCTCCAGCGGGGCGGAGGTTGGGTGGGAATTGACGACAGAGAGGGGACCCGAGGGAAGTGTGTCCGGCGGAAGCCCACCCCAGGCCTAGCCGGGTTTGTGGAGGACAGAGAAGGCCCCCGGCTGCAGAGGCCACAGAAGTCGGGGCGCCCCGAGGCCCCGAGCGAGGAGGTGGAATCGGAACTAGAGGAAGGGGGAGGGGGCGCAACCTGGAGGCGCCGGCCCGCCCCCGCAGGTGGAGCGCGCAGGCGCACTTCCCGAGCGCCTCCCGCCGCCGCGCCTGGATCCCGGATCCTTTGCCGCAGCGTCAGCGCCGCCGCCGCCGCCGCCTCTTTTCCGCCTCCTTTCCTCCTCCGTCTCCGCCTCCGCTCCCTCCTCCTGCTCCGGCTCCTCCGCCTCCCGGACGCGGCGCCCGCAGCCCGCGCCGAGCCCCGGGCCGCGCGGTGCCATGCTGCCCCGGCGGCGGCGCTGAAGGATGGCGACGCCGGTCCCTCCGCCCTCCCCGCGACACCTGCGGCTGCTGCGGCTGCTGCTCTCCGGCCTCGTCCTCGGCGCGGCCCTGCGCGGTGCCTCCGCCGGCCGCCCGGGTGAGCCAGCGCGTCCAGCGCAGGCCGCGGGGGCGCCCGGGGGCCCGTGAGCGCTCGGTTGCGCGGCGCCGCCGCCCTCGCCCGGCCGCAGGCCCCGCCTCGCCCGGGATGGGTAAACAGGCTGGGCCCGGAGGGCGCGGCGCCCTAGGGGCCGCCGAAGGGCTCCCCCGGATGGCGCTTCTCCTGGGTTCCTGGCGGCGAACCCGAAGTTCACGCGCGTCTGGCCTTTGTCTCTGGATCCGTGGGCTTGTTCTGTGTGTGTGTGTGTGTGTGTGTGTGTGTGTGTGTGTGTCTGTGTCTGAGGAGGGTTCTCTCCGGGTGGGCCCGCCGCTGGGAGTCTGTCCTGTGCGCGTCTGTGTGTGTGCGCTTCTCGGCCTCCGCGTGTCCGGGCCTGGCTCCGGGTGCCTGCCGGCCTTGCTGCTGGTGTCCGTCCTGGGGACTGCCTGTCCCCGTGGTGCGTCGGGTGGCGGTGGGGACGAACCTTACCTTGCTGCGGTGGGGGAGTCTGAGTTGTCCCAGGCTTAGGGACTTGTTCTGGCCTCAGTGGGGCAGGAGGGCTACCAGTCTGGAGCTTCCTCCCTCACCTCCTGCCCTGGAGGGCCCCCTTATGCGCTAGGGGCTGAAGGGCACCCCCCAAGGTATGCTCCGCAGAGCCTGAGGAGCCCAGCGTCCTGGGAGATGGGCAGTGAGGCTCCAGGTCCGAAGGTCTGCGGGAACCCAGGATCCAAAATGCACCCCCCACTCCAGGGCTGAACTGGGAGACGGTGCTCACACATTCATTCACTTCTCCTGGCAGCAGCACAGGAGAGGTGCTACCCTTAGCCCATTTTACAGGTGAGGAAACAGGCACAAAGAAGTTAAGTGGCTGGTAGGTGGTACAGCTGGGGTGCCAACCTGGGCCGTGTGGTTCTGCGGGAGGCCTCCGGAGGCCTCTTGGGTATAGCACCCCTGGACAGGGGGCTGGGGCATGGCTGGCCAGGGATCGTGAAGGCTGCCTGCTGCGAAGCTGGCACTAGAGCACGAAGGGTGGGGCCTCCCGAGGAAATGCAGCCTCTGTGCTGAGCCCCTGGGGCGGGCAGTTTCTGTCCCGGCTGCTGATCAGCCTTATGCTCTCACAGATGTGGGATGTGGTGCCAGCCAGTCTCCAGCTGCCGCTGTTCCTGGGACCTCATCCTGCACCCGAGGCGGGACTGGGGACTGTCCCTGGGGCCTCGTCCTGCACCCGAGGTGGGGGGGACTTGCCCAGGATTAGCGAGGCAGCAGCCATGTCTTTCTAGGCTGGAGGACTGGGAGTGGAGGGAGGCCTCTGCAACCCAGACCCTGGCACCAGCTTTGCGCTTTGGGCCTCTACCCCTGGCCTAGTGCACTCTGGGTTCTCAGCACCAGGAGCAGGGACTGTCTGGCTTCCTGGGCACCCAGCTGGTGGGTGGGGTCCAGACTGATGGGCTGACACAGGCTTAACGTTTAACTAGCCCACGCCCCAGGCCGGCTTTCTGATACCGGTGCCTGCTGACCGGAGGTAGTGCAGGATGGGGTCCCCGGGATGGGAGTCTGCCTGCTTGCCGCAAGGACTGCTGGGACTTCCTGCCTACAGACAGGAGGCTGGGAGTATCAGGTTACCAAGGAAACCAAGTCAGGCCAGCCAAGGTCTGGAGAAGGACAGGGCCGGGGAGTCCCTGATCCCTCACATACCTTGGGCTCTAATGGTCCTCCTGCAGTATATGTGTGTGTGTGTGGGGGGGGGGGGGCTAGGTAGACAGGAGTAGTCCTAGTTCTCCAGAGATGCCCCATCCCAGCCTCCCCAACCAGAATCGATGGGCCCGCTGGGTATCTTCCGGGGTCCTCTGGCTCTGCTGCTCATACCTGGGGCCAGCGTCCCAGGCCTTGGGAGAGTCCCTCGTTTCGAGGCAACTCTCCTGCATCTGAGAAGGGAAACGGGCGTGGAGGCCTACTAGCTGCGTACACAGGACTCCCCGGTCCCTGGCAGCGTGGCTGCAAGAGTGACCCTGGCCTGGCTTCCGTATTTCAAGCAAGTCAGATTTGCTGACCCTATTCTAGAGCTCCCCAACCCAGCAGCTTCTCTGTGCTCTGGTGACAGGCCAGAGGTCAGACGCTGGAGGAAGGGCTGTCTTCCCTTGTTCTGGGCTGTCTTCAGGCTCTGCTCTGGGGCTGGGGGATGGCATGCTGGGACTTGCAGGGCAGTCCTGACGTGGTGGGAGAGGTGGGCGGCCAGCATCCTACGCTGTCCCTGTCAGAGACGGACCTGGGCCCCACCTTCCGGGGCTCCCAGTCTGGATGGAAGGTCCAGGGCTTGTTCAGGGCACGTTGCAACTGCAGACAGGACCCAGAGGGCTGCACGGCCCTGGCCAGGAGCGCTGTTGCTGTGCAGCCAGTGAGGGACGGCTTCCTTACAGGGCTGGCTCAGGCCTCCCAAGTGGACTCTGGGGAGTGGGTGGGGCAGGGAAGTTCCAGTAAAATGTTGGGACTGCTTGTCTTCCTGGTCCTGATTTCTGGCTGTTGGGAGGAAGGGCCTGCCCAGAACAATGGCCGGAGCCAGGCCAATGGGTCAGCTCAGTGGGGGAGGAGTGGCCGGGGCGGCACTGTCTCTGTGCAGGGGCTGAGCCAAGCAGGGCGGTGACCCGGCTCTGCTTCCTTCCTAGATGCCGCTGTCTGTCCTGGGAGCCTGGACTGCGCCCTGAAGAGGCGGGCACGGTGCCCCCCGGGCGCGCACGTCTGTGGGCCCTGCCTTCAGCCCTTCCAGGAAGATCAGGAAGGGCTCTGTGTACCCAGGATGCGCCGGCCTGTGGGTATGGGAGAGAAGGATGTCCTCCCCCCTCCCCTGTCCTGACACATTCGCCACTCAACCTCAGCTCCTGGGTCCCTTGAGCTTTGTCAGGTGCCGGAGACTCTTCTGTCTCCGAGAAGCCTGGTGATCTTTCCAGATAGCACCAGCCCAGAGCCTGGCAGTGTGCCGAGGCCTGGGGCAGTTAGCCCCTACCGGGACAAAGGGTGTGTGGTGTGAAATGCTGGGGTGACTCCAGGAGAGAAGCAGGTTAGAGCTCCCCAAGTCGTACCCCCTGGGCTGCCCCAGCTCCTCGCCCAGGGTGACCTCTTTCTCCGTGGCTCACTCACCCTGTGCGATCCATGTGGCTTAGCGACCGATCTGAGCCCAGGATGTCTGGACAGCCAGCCAGATGCTGAGTGACTTCAGGTGTGAAGGGGATTACAAAGGGATGCCGGGGGAGCTGAAGTCTGGTGGGGCAGGAGGACCTTTCTGGCTGTAGGAGAGGCAGGGGAATGAGATGTACAGGCTTGCTTCTAGAAGGTGGCAGGCGTCCTGCTCTTTCGATGCTGTGCAGAGTGTTGGCCTGGAGCCTCTGTCTGAGCTGTGGAGCCCATGGCAGGGACGGGGAGGAGGAGCCGAGACACCAGCCCCACTCAGAGAGCTGCCCTCAGTTCCTACTGAGGACCTGGTGGTGGGGGGGGGGGGGACAGAATGGGTCCTCTCCCCTCTTCTTGAGGAGCCACTGCCTGTCTTGGTAGAGAAGGGGTGGAGTGATGCATGGGTAACAGGTAGGGCGAGGAGCACCCTGCCCTTCTCCTCCTAGCCTCTGCACAGTCCCCTAACTCCTCCGCTCCCTTGCCCCCACCCCCACTTTCCTGGGAAAGCTGCCGCTCCTGTGGACTGCCTTCGGCTGTCACCATGGCAACTCAGGATGGCCGGGGCTGGCAAGCTGGTACCTGGTCCTCTGGCCACCACCGGCTCCTGGGAGGAGCCTGGAGGGAGAAGGAGGCCTAGGCCTGGAGTCTGCTTCCCGGACCGGCCTCACCTTCTCTGGAGGGCCGCCTGCAGCTGGTGTTGCCAGGGATGGGCTAGGAGCCTCTCCATCTGATGGCCCCTCCCCCCACCCCCACCCCCACCCCCCCAGGGGAGAACCTGCCCAGGCCCAGACTGGAAGACGAGATTGACTTCCTGGCCCAGGAGCTGGCCCGGCAGGAACCCCGGCACTCCAGGCTCACGGCCCAGCCCCAGCTTGAAGGCGGACAGCAGCACCTAGAGCCCGGTGAGCCCCAGCCGGTCCCCCTGCGTCTCCCCACCACTTTTGACCCCCCCAGGCTGGTCCTGTGCTCTAACCGTACCCTGCCTTCTCTCTGCAGCAGCCACCCTGGGGCTCTCAGAGCGTCGCCAGGACCCCAACCTGGGCCTCCCCTCCACTCGGGGAGCCCCTGCACCCACGGTCCACACATCCTTGGGCTCCCCTGTGTCGTCTGGGCCGGTGCACATGTCTCCCTTGGAGCCCCGGGGCGGGCACGGTGACGGCCTCGCCCTCGGTAGGTCTGCGGGTCTGTAGGTCGCCGTGGGCCGGACGCAGGGTCCCGCCCAGAAGGCCGTCCTCACCGCGCCCCCTCCCCGCAGTGCTCGTCGTGGCGTGCTCGGTAGCCGGCGCGGCTGCTCTCGCCGTGGCCGCTCTCTGCTGGTGCAGGTGAGCGCGGGGCGGCCCGGGCGGACTGGGGACCGCGGGCGGCGACCCCGCGGGTCTCAGGCTCCACTCCCCGCAGGCTGCAGCGAGACCTCCGCCTGACTCAGAAGGCCGACTACGCGGCCCCGCAGGCGCCGGGCTCCCCCGCGACGCCCGGGATCTCGGTGCGTGGCCCCGCCCCGCCGCCCCACCGCCCCGGCCCGGCCCCTCCCCGCCGCGGCCTGACCTCCCCGCCCTCCCCCTGCACAGCCGGGCGACCAGAGGCTAGCGCACAGCGCGGAGATGTACCACTACCAGCACCAGAGGCAGCAGATGCGGTGCCTGGAGCGGTGAGAGGCCCCACCCGGTCCGCCCGTCCCCATACCGGCCAACCTACCCGGCCCGGCCCTGCCGGCTGCGGCTCGCCCACCCTCCTCCCCCCCCCTCCCGCCGCCCCTGCCCTTGGGCCCTGGGGCCAGACGCTCCGAGGCCCCCCTTGCAGCCCGGGCCACCTGCGCTGGAGGGTGTGGGAGGACCGAGCCGTCCCGCCCCCCACCCAGGCATAAAGAGCCGCCCAAGGAACTGGAGTCGTTGTCGTCCGACGAGGAGAACGAAGACGGCGACTTCACGGTGTACGAATGCCCCGGCCTGGCCCCCGTAAGTGCTGGGGCCGGGGTGGGGGGGGGTGGGTACTTACTGCCTCCTGGGCCGCTCCCCCCGTGCACCCCGAGCCTGACACTGGCCTTCACAGACCGGAGAAATGGAGGTCCGGAACCCGCTGTTTGATCAATCGTCGCTGGCCGTGCCCCTGCCGCAGTGACCCGAAGGCTGCCGCCCACCGGCTCCCGGACCGCAGGGCCCACGGGTGGGGAGGGGCAGGGCTTGGAGTTTCCCCCTACAGAGACCGCGTTGAAGGTGGGCGTGCTTGTGGCTGGGCCAGGGCACCAGGGCGGGAACCCCTCATTGAGCAGACTCAGCCCCGTCCTGCCAGGGACCACGTTCCCCTTGCACCTGCCCTCTGGAGTGGGAACCGCAAATGAGGGGATGGGGCGAACCCCCTAAAGACCTGGCACGGATGAGGCATCCTGGAGACAAAACCATTAAAATACATTTCAAACCCACCATCTTGGCGTGTGCTGGAGACCGGCCTCCGTCCCACCATCTGGGGCTGCGGAGGATGGGGGTGCAGTGGGGACCTGGGGCTCCTCCCACGCTCCGAGGGTGGGGGAGGGGCATCTCTGCCCCCTGCTGGGGAAGAGAGGCTTTATTTTTCCACCAACACAGAGGACCACCCTTATCCAGTTTCCCCGGTGGGCCTCACCCCTACTGAAACTTCTCTCTCAAGTTGGGGAGGGAGGGGTGAAATGCGGGGCCAGGCGGGTCTGGAGTTGGTACCACCCCCTAAAAGAGCCCGTTCCGTGTATGCTAAAAAGGGCAGGGGAGCGGGGGAAGTGGGCGCCCACGCACACCTGGCAGCGGGCACCCAAATGCCATTCTGCTGTTGCCCACCTGGGCCAGAAGGCGGGGAAGACGCAGGCGCCGAGTGTGGGTTTGTTACAGGGACCACAGAGACACCTGGGCCCCTGCAGCACGTGGGCACGGCACGCAGAGGGACCTGAGGGCTGCGGGCTGCACACAGACCAGGGTGCAGCAGGTGAGGGGGGAGAGGTGGCCGGGGCCCTGAGTGTCAGGAACTGGGTCTTGGCCCCCACCAGCCACCCACCCGGGAGCAAGGATGCCGGTGGAGGGGAAGAGTGACCTTCAGGTGGAGGTTCAGAGCGGGGGTGAGGGGGACCGCGCTGTGTCATCAGAGGTGCGGAGGGGATTCAAGGAACAGGAGGGCCTACCGCAGACGCGGACGGGGTGCAGGGATTGGACCCGTCTGCCCCACTGAGGCTGGGGGGAGAGGGTTGGGTTCAAGAGAGGAATCTGAATTTCTTTTTTAATGTTTACTGTGTGTTTTGAGAGAGAGAGAGAGCACGGAGGAAGGGCAGAGAGGGAGAGAGAGAATCCCCAGCAGGCTCCGTGCCGTCAGCTCAGAGCCAAACGTGGGGCCTGACTCACGAACCGTGAGGTCCTGACCTGAGTCAAAGTCAAGTTGAGCCACCCAGGCACCCTGAGAATTCTGAACTTCAGGGGCGACCCTGAGAGAGGCAGACAGCCGGGTTCCTGAGGAGAGACCGGTGGGCTGGGCTGGGGGAAATGAGGTTGCCCCTGCTTGGAGCACGCGGCCTGTCCTAAAAACGTCTGTCTGTGGGGCTAGTGCCCACAAGGCTGGGAAGTCCTTTCTCCCCACCCTGGCTCCTGGGCCGTGGCCTTGGGCTGACCCGCAGCTGGGAGCCTCAGTTTTCCTTCTGTGCACTGGTGTGGGAGATGGAAGGAGGCAGGTGCAGGGAGCTCGGAACCTGTGTGGGTGAGGGCGGGGTGACGATCCCATGTCCACTGTTGCTTACTCTGTGCCTTCAGGGGAGATAGCCACGGAGGGAAAGGTGTGGAGGGTCCCAGCCTCTCTCAGGAAGGCCCAGGCGGTCTGCATTGCTGGCTGGCTCCTACATACTGAGGGCCAGGAGGTTCCCCTTGAGCTCTGGGGTCAGGCCCGGTGTCAGGACCCTTGCCTTTCCCGCTTCCTGTGGCCTGACCTGGGCAGGAGTGGCCACCAGGGTTTTCCTAGCTTCTGTCCCCAGCGTCCTTGCTGCCTGCTCCCCAGGGCCTCAGACAGGAGGGTCCTTCTTCCTGGGCAGCTGCAGCGAGGCAGGAACCGGTATGTCTGGGCCAGGGAAGCAAGGGCAGGGGCTGGGGTCCTCCCGGCTGTTGGGTCTCCCTTGGCATAGGCCCGAAGCAGCTCAGCAGCCCGCTCCCTACCTGGTTCAGGCCTTCCATTGGCCTCAGGCGACCTCAGGCAGGGCCGGTCCCTGCTTTCGCCTAGACTCCAGCCACCCTTTGTCCCCACAGGCCCAGGATACAGTGGGCTGCCCTGGGGTGGAGGCTCAGGGCCCAGGAAAGCACTGTCTCCACAGGGACTTTGGAGACCCCAATCCTGGGCGAGGGGCCCATTACCTTCCTCCATACCACGTGTAGCCTCGTACCCCCACCACTGTTCCTGTTGCCGTCCCAGGGCCCCTGACCACGAACAACCTTCTTGGCACAAGAGGCTGATCCCATCTCTGCCCTCTGGCCCGACCCTGTGCAGAGCCCTCCTGCTTTAGCTCTTCACCAACCTTCCCCAGCTTGACATTCTCCTTGGGCATAGGTGACGAAGGGTGACATTCTCACAGCCCAGCAGGGACTCCGAGGTGACACCCATCTGTTGGGAGATACCCCCACCCCTGCCAGACCCTTACCCTGCAAGAGTGTAAGATCACATTTGGCACAGAACGTGGGGTGGTCCCTTAGCCAAGACCCTATGAAGTGGGCACTTTCTATGTGCAGACCCCAGGAGGTGACGCCTTCCTCCTGCAGTTCAGACACACTTCCCTGTCCCCCTGGATGGCTGGCTGGGCTGGCTCCGGATCCCAGTCCCCCAGCTGCACCCCCACCCCGGGTTTCGTGCGGAACAGAAAGAGACGAGGCAAAGTCAGGGCATGGGCATCTGGCGCTGGTCTCGGATGAGGAAGTGAACGTGCTCCCGGCCTGGGCGGGAAGGGAAGGGGTAGGAGAGGAGGCGCTGTGCTGCTGGCCTGGACCTGTGTGCCCTTGTGGCTGGTCCCCGTGGCCTCTGCAGCTCGAGATCAGAGTTGTCTCCCGCGGCAACTGGCTCCCGGCACAGCCCTCGTGCTGCACCCCCAGCCTGGGGGCTCCTTGCCTACCTGCCACTCTCTGCACCCGCCTTCCAAAGGCTTCCCTGAACCCCCAGCATCATCGTGCCTTTGACAATGAAGGGTGTGCTGCCCTTGCTCCCTCCCCTGCGGGAGCACGTGTCTTTGGAGCACGGCCACCAGGGGGCCTTCTGGGCACAGGCACGGACTCTGCCCTGCTCAGGATAACCCTTGGCCGGCAGGCAGCTAGGCTGTGGCCCCCCCTTCCCTGAGGCAGCCCCCCAGGCTGGCGCTAACGCTGGTCCAGCCCTCCACCGCCCTAGGTGCTGCTGCCTGGCCACTGTCTGCGAGGGGGAGGTGGCCAGTGGCCCGCCCTCCGTCTGGGGCAGGGCCCCCCACCCCCATCTGTGGTTCCTTCAGTGGGTGCCCACAAGGAGGCCGGCCCCGAAGCAGCCCCGAGGGCTCAGCCGGGGGAGCCACGGTACGCTCCTGCTCCCAAGATGCTCACGGGCTGCAGAGATGGCGTTGGGTGCCCGCCTGCGTCCCAGAGAGTCACAGGGCCCGGGGTGAGGCGGCAGGATGAGGCCCCCGCTTTCCCTTTGACTCACGCTTTCTCACCTTCTTGACTTTCCCCTGAGAGCGTCTCATTCTGACCTGTTTCTAGGCCAAACCTCAGGGCCCCATTTCCCAGCCGGCAGGTTTTCATGACAGGGGGCCGCCAACCCGAGCTGGCAGGTGTGCGACTGGGGAGCAGTGGACCTGCGGCGGAGGGCGGGGAGGGTCCTTTCAATCCACCCAGAAAGGCAGCGGGCTGTGGGTGTGGGTGAGGCCTGTGGTGAGCGCCTTGGCCAGCCTGGCCGCGCAAACAGGAAGGGCACGGGTGCCAGCAGCCAGAAGCCAGGTCCTAGCTGCTGCCGTGGGATCGGCCCCTGCCCACCTGCTGGGTACCTGCCGCAGGAGAGGTGGGCTGAGGCCGGGGCGTGGCTGCTCTGTGGTACCCCCGTCAGTGAAGAGATGCCAGGGTGGGGCCAAAGGCTCAGCGCCACCCGGGGCATCCCCCTAAACGTCGGCGGGGCGG
The DNA here is from genome assembly GCF_018350155.1 of Leopardus geoffroyi. Classification (NCBI taxonomy): domain Eukaryota; kingdom Metazoa; phylum Chordata; class Mammalia; order Carnivora; family Felidae; genus Leopardus; species Leopardus geoffroyi. The sequence continues at coordinate 93,594,100 of NC_059342.1, read as the reverse complement.
GGGGGGGGGGCTGCTCCGGGCAGTCCCTGGTGACCACCGGCAGCGAGTCAGGCCTGGCTGCGGCACCCACACCACAGGCTGCCAGATGGTTGCCGCCAGACCCCACAGCCTCCCTCCCCTCCTTCCACGTTGCGCAAAGCCCCACTGCAGCTCGGAGGTTATGCGGCGGCAGGGGAGCCCCACAGATGCCACACTGCCCCCTCTCCTGCACCGGCCTCTGTCTCCTCCGTGGATCTCACGCCAGCTCCCGGCTCCACCCTGACAGCAGTCTGGTCCTCACTGGGGGGGCGGGGGCTGGGAGAGGCCAGCAGCTTCAGGTGCCACAAAGTGAAAAAGGATGGGCACAGCGGGCTCTGCAAGGTCCCCAGAATGGGGTGGGGCAGCAGACCCAGCCAACAGTTCCTGTTTGCCCTTCCTTCCACAACAGCCATCCCGCAGATTCAAGAGCGGGACCGGCCTGAGGCCTCCAGAAGCTGAGCACGAGGGCCAGTCCTTGCCCTGGCACGTCGGGGACCACGTGAGGGTCCAGCCAGGATGAAGGAGGCAGACGGGCGCTGGCTGAGCTGAGCGTGGGGAGGGGGCCAGAGCTCAGGGGAGGCCGACCTTGCTGGTTTGCCGTGTCTCCCGCTCAGAGGAACTGGAGAAGAAGGGGAAGGAACTTGACCTCCAGGCCTGGGCCCCCAGAGCTGGCCCGAGGGCAGCGGTGGGGGGGGGGGAGAAGGCCTCTGGACTTCTGCCTTCCTTTTCCTGGAGCAGGCACCGGCCCCCTACCTGCCAGCGTCAGGGACACAGCGACTCCTTCCCTTTCCACCCTGGAAAGCCCCCTCCCTGTCCCCACCCCCATCCTGGGCTGTGGCACCCGGAGGAAGAGGCCCGGAGGCCCCCAAGGGCAGGCCTCTGCCCATACTCCAGGCTGGCCGGGACCCTGGGACTTCCGTGGACATGTGTCCTCGGGTGAGGAAAGAAGGCGCGTGGCCCTGCAGCCCACCCTGGGGCCAGGCCCAGGCTGGCGCCTGCCCTTTCTAGGCACGTGCTGTGGCCTGGTGTGGACGCTCCCGGGACCCCGGGGCAGTCCCCCTCCCTGGGAACCTGGGTTCTGTGGCGAGGCAGGCGTGCTAGAGGCGGCAGGGGTGAGGAGGGGCGGGGCAGCGCCGTGAGAAGCTGCGGGCCGAAGGCTCAGGCTCCTGGCAGGGCGCTGAGCACAGCAGGTCTTCGTGGGGGTCTGGGAGTGGCAGCGCGGGCAGGCGTTGGGCAGGGGAAGTGGGTGATGCTACCGCAGGAGGGGCTTCCCAGGGAAGTGCGCCCTGCTTTCCGGGCCTGGGTGGTGGGCAGTGACTGGGTCCTTGCCAGCGGGGCGCTCTTCTGGGAAGGGGGCCCCCCCCCATCGGCCCAGGACGGCCCCTCCCCTGCTGGCCCCAGGCCCCTTCAGCAGGGGAGCGGGGGGCCTGGTGTGGGCTCTGGATGGCGCCCCTCCTGGCACCACCTAGCCCCCCTCCCCCACAGCCAGAGGCTCGGAGGAGAAAGCCAGCGGGCGGGCAGGCGGGTGAACCAGGATGGTGGCTGTTGCCAAAGGTCACCCCCAGGGCGGGGGCCGGGGCGGAGCGGGAGCAGGAAGATACCCTGGTTTCTGTCATCTTGGGCAGATGAAAGGAGATCGCTTCCAGGTGGGGCCGGGCGCGGGGGCGCAGCTGTGATTTGAGGGCGCCTCTGCCTAGCGGCTGCTGTGATTTGAGATCCTCGGGCGGCTGCAACCGGGCGCTGTGGATGAGCCATGCTGGTGAGTGTGTGGTCCCCCGGGAGACCTGGGCCGGGAGGAAGGGGCCCGCGGGGCGCGCCGGGAAGACAGCCGCTCTCCCCCGCCCCCCCCCCCCGCTTGTCCCCTGTAGGACGTGGCCCCACTCAGAGGCGTCGGGCATCTGGGGACGCTGGCCGGAGCCGCCCTGCTCTCCACCCTGTGGCTCCTGTGGCAGCTCGGGTGGGCCCCCGCGAGGGTCCCCGCGGCGCCGCCCACGCTCACCGTCCTCGTCTGGCACTGGCCCTTCGCCGACCAGCCCCCGGAGCTGTCCAGCGACACCTGCGTCCGTTACGGGGTGGCCCGCTGCCGCCTGAGCACCAACCGCAGCCTGCTGGCCAGCGCGGACGTCGTGGTGTTTCACCACCGCGAGCTGCAGAGCCGGCGGGCCCGCCTGCCCCTGGCCGAGCGGCCGCCGGGGCAGCCCTGGGTGTGGGCCTCCATGGAGTCGCCCAGCCACACCCACGGCCTCGGGCGCCTGGGCGGCATCTTCAATTGGGTGCTCAGCTACCGGCGGGACTCGGATATCTTCGTGCCCTACGGCCGGCTGGAGCCTCACGCGGGGCCCGCCCCGCCGCTGCCGGCCAAGAGCGGGACGGCAGCCTGGGTGGTCAGCAACCTCCAGGAGCGGCAGCGGCGCGTGCAGCTGTACCGGCAGCTGGCGCCCCACCTGCGGGTGGACGTGTTCGGCCGCGCCAGCGGGCGGCCGCTCTGTGCCAGCTGCCTGCTGCCCACCGTGGCCCCGTACCTCTTCTACCTGGCTTTCGAGAACTCGCAGCACCGAGACTACATCACCGAGAAGTTCTGGCGCAACGCTCTGGCCGCCGGCACCGTCCCCGTGGTGCTGGGGCCCCCGAGGGCCACCTACGAGGCCTTCGCGCCCGCCGACGCCTTCGTGCACGTGGACGACTTCGGCACGGTCCGAGAGCTGGCCTCGTTCCTGGCGGGCATGAACGAGAGCCGCTATCGGCGCTACTTTGCCTGGCGGGACCGGCTCCGCGTGCGGCTGTTTGGGGACTGGCGAGAGCGCTTCTGTGCCGTCTGCACCCACTACCCCCGCCTGCCGCGAGACCGGGTCTACCGGGACCTCAAGGGCTGGTTCCAGGCCTGAGCCCTGGCTGCAGGAGGAGGCAGAGGGGGGCGGCCGGGCGCTGGCGGTGTGGGTGGAAGGCTGGATGTTGAAATCAAACCACCGGGCATCCGGCCCTGATGCGCAGCCGTCAGGCTAACATGGAGGCTGGGGTCAGAGGCTAGAAAGCAGGGGTGTGGGAGGAGGGGGCCGATCTGGGCAGGGTGCCTGGAGGAGGCTGGTGAGCACTGGGGCGGGCGTTTGGCGGTGAAGGTTGACAGGAGGGAGTTAGTGGGGGTGCGTGTTGCTAGTTGATCACAGACACAGGCTCCCACGACCTCTGAGGACCTCCCTCCCCACCTTGGTGACATGCCGGGCGAATCGAGGCTGTGCCAGACACGGCGGCGGGGAGGGGGAGAAGGCCAGAGGCAGGGCGCCGGGCCTGGGGGGCATGCCCTCCTGCAGTCTGTGGGGGGAAAGACCGCGCCCCCCCCCCCGACCTCCTCTGTAACGGACCGCTGGCCCGGGTCGTGCGGGCACATCACCCTTGCCCTCCACGGTGCCAGAGCCCCGGTGTGCAGACCTGTGCCAGGCCTGGGGACACCACACAAGCACACCAGTTCGCTGGCCTCTCCCACCCTCGGCCCACTCTAGGGAGGGCAGCTGCCAGTAAAGGGAGAACAAGAATGGCATGTGCTGACTCTTGGTCTCTCTGCCCCCACCCCCCGCGGTTTCACCCCTGCCACACAGGCCTCCTTGTCCTGAAGGAATCGGGCCTGCTCCTCCTCAAGGCCTCTGAGCTCCCTGTGCTTGAGAGACCCTCCCCCACGCTGCTCTGCCCGTGCCTCCCGGCTTCCCTCAGCCACTGCCAGATGAACAGCATGGCATTGGAGAGCCTTCCCTGACCGAGGCGGGTGGAGGGTAGGGGTGCCCAAATGTGAAACCTGGCTCCGGGTGGGGGGGTGGGGTCAGAGATACCCCGTCTTAAAGACCCTGGGATTTCATTTTCAGGCTGCAGAGGCGTCTGGGGTGTGGCAGGGCTTGGTTTGTGATACCGGGCTCTCTCTGACAGGTGGTTGGTGGCCGCAAGGGCAGAGGTGGGTACTGACAATGGGGCGGTCAGGGCAGCCCCCGTGGCAGACTGCGTGTGGGGGAAGGAGCGGAGAAGCTGGTGGTGCTGACAGGCTGAGCCCCTGGGGCAGGGGACAGGATTCGCCCCTGCCCCAGGTGGGGTTGGATGGCATGTGGAGGCAGGAAGCTGCCCTCCCCCTGGCAGTGGCTTGCGGGAAAGGCCTGCCAGTGACTTCCTGCCCTGACCTAGCAGGGAAAAGGAAGCGTCCTCAGGATGTACGGTGGGGTGGGTGGGGGACTGTGCCCCCCACCCACCCACCCCACTGTAAAGAAGGAGCTGATGGGGCGCCTGGGTGGCTCAGTCGGTTGGGCGTCCGACTTCAGCTCAGGTCATGATCTCGCGGTCCGTGAGTTCGAGCCCCGCGTCGGGCTCTGGGCTGATGGCTCAGAGCCTGGAGCCTGCTTCCGATTCTGTGTCTCCCTCTCTCTCTGCCCCTCCCCCGTTCATGCTCTGTCTCTCTCTGTCCCGAAAATAAATAATAAAAACGTTAAAAAAAAAAAAAAAAAAAAAAAAAAAGAAGGAGCTGGGAAGGGGCAGGTAGCTGTGGTTCTCCCCAAAGCCTGCAATTCAGCTTAGGGCGCACCCTCTATGCGAACCACAGACATGGCCATCTCTCGGCCTGCGCCTCCCGTTGGCAAGTGGGGAGACTGAGGCTGGGGAGGAGCCACCCGAGCCACCCACAGAGGTTCCCTGCCCCCTGCTGGCCTCTGCTGGCCTCCACGGGAAGCGGCAGCCTCACCCCACCAGGCATCAAACTGCCTCTGCGGAAATCACTCCATTCCAAATTCCGTGTGTGGAGGCCTGGCTCGCTCTGCTCTCCCAAACAGAGAGGAAAACGAGCCCCTTACAGTGGGGGCAGCCTCCGTCTCCTCAAGCACCCTGCCCGCCCCACCTGCCAGGAGCCAGAGAGCTGCAGCACCACACCCCCGGCCCAGCCAGGCCCATCCTGACACTTGGTCAGCAAGTGGCTCCTTCACAAGGGACCAAGGGACGAAGTTCTTCCAGCGGTGGGACAGCGCACCTGCAGCGCTTCTCACAAGAGCCCCCCCCCCCCCCCCCCCCCCCCGCCCTGCCTTAAGAGGCGCGGGTTGGGAAGCACCTGGTGGGGCGCGGAACGTTGCTTCTGGACGACCTGAAGGCAGACGTTGCCCGCCCGGCACAGGTGGGATCTCCAGCCAGTGCTAAGCTTTCCCCTCCCCACGTGCGGGCGGCCACACCCTTCCAGCCTGGCAGTGACCCTGGGGACCGAGACCTGGCTCTGACGTCCAGGTGAAATCCCTGCCTGTAGCACTTGAACGCGGGCGGGTGGAGGTGGTGACCCCGTGGGAGCCGAGCCTCCCCTAGCATCCCTTCAGGGCGCCCTGGGGGCCAGTGACCGCCTCGGGGCGCCTCCGCGGGAGCGCGAAGATCCCCACGGGGGCTGCTGTGCGCGGGCCCGATGCCCCCGGGAGAAAAGCGCCCCGGAGGGGCGGGATGAGTCGGTTTAGACGGGGGCTCTGGGGCACGTCACTTCAACGCCTGGCGAGATGGGGGCGACCAAGGAGGCCGCCCGCGGCGGGGCAGAGCTCCGGGAACCGGCGCGGATCGCGGCGGCGGGCGCAGCGCAGCGCGGCGCCTTTAAGCGGGGGCGGTGCGGACGGGGGGCGGAGCCAGCGCGGAGCCGGTCCCGGACGCCCGAGGCCCCGCCCCGCGCGGGCGATGCCGAGCGGCGCGGCGGGCGGCGGGGCCGGCGGGGCGCGCAGAGGAGCGGGCCGCGGCGCGAAGGCGGCCGGAGCGCGGCCCCGCCATGGGCTTCCTGCACCAGCTGCAGCTGCTGCTCTGGAAGAACGTGACGCTGAAGCGCCGGAGCCCGGTGAGCGACCCCGCGCGCCTCCCGGCCTGCCCTGAGCGAGAGGGCGCGCGCACCGGGGCCGGCGGCGCGCTTTCCGCGCGCACGTGCGGCCGGGCGCGCGCAGACCCCCGGCGGGCTCTGGGGGCGGCGGGCCCGAGACCCCTTCCCGCCGGACCCCGCCCGCCCTGGCCGGCTCCGGGCTCCGGCCTCCGGCCTCTGGGGAGGGGGCTCGGCCGTGCCCAGCCCGCGGCCCGCGCCCGCTGACATTCGCGGTGCTCGGCTGAGTCACGGGATGGGCGCCCTGCGCGGCGCGCTCTTGGGGTCTAGCTGCGCGAGTAGGGGGGCGAGCGGTCCCAGGACCCTGGGGTCGCGGGAGGCCCTGGTTCCCGGGACAGAGGACAGGCATGGGGGGACTCTGTCCAGCCCAGAGGCTCCTTGGCCTCTGGGCCCAGCCCCCCTGGAGTCCCTGCAGGGACCCTGCCCCTTCCCTCCCTGCACCACCCCTCTGCCCTTGGGCAGACACCTCTCTTCCTCCCCCTCTTCCTCCCTTTCACCCTCCTCCTCCTCCTCCTCCTCCTCCTCCTCTTCCTCCTCCTCTTTTTCACCCTTCCCGAAAGTCCCTTAGCCCGTGCTCCTGCCTTCTCACCAATGGGAATGTCCTTGCTGTGGCAGCATCGGCCAGCCTGCAGCCCTGCACCCTTTTGTCCTTTGGGGCAGTCCTCCCTGAGGCCGATCCGCCTTCTGGTCTCCCCAGCCCCAGCTTCCTCTGGGAGCCGGATCCTGCTATTTGGAGATGTGACCTCCAAGCACCCCAGCTGTCCGCCCGTGCCTGGGGCGGCCAGGGGCCTGAGGGTACAGGACACAGCAGCTGTCAGGGGCAGAGGCCCTGGTGAGGAGCCAGCCTGGGGCAGAATGGGTACCATCACGCCGGCCCTCACCGCTCTTGTCCCGGGAAGGGCAGGGCCATCTCCTGTTGTCCTGCCCAGCCGACAGCAGCACATGCACCAGAGAGGCCTGGGCAGCTCCGGTTTCTGCATGGGCCCTGGGGATTTTCCACAGTAAGGCCCAGAGCAGGCTGGGGTCCAGAGTGGGGGCCCGAGGAGGAGGCATCCCCTTGCCCACCTGGGGCCCAAGAGGCTCCTCTCCCACCTGACTCTGAGCCTCTGCATGGGTGCCTCCTTGAGAAAGGCTCTGGAGTGCATACTCAGAAGCCCAAGGCTGCAGGCAGGGTGGGGTGGCCATCATCACCATGGCTGGCAGGAGTGCCCTGGGCACCTGAGCCTGGCAGGGAGCCGGGGTTGAGTACACTCCCTGCCCACGTGCCTGGGGCTGGCTGGCACCGGGTCCCATGGGCCAGGCCTGCAGCCTCTGGTGCACCTTCCCCTGCTTCAGATTTGGGGTTACTAGGGGCACCAGGGCAGGGCTCAGGGGAGGAAGGGAGACCGGGATGTGGGCATTAGCATTATCCCCAGGGTTCTCAGCAGGAAGGGCCCCCAGGGGCTGGGAACAGAGCCTAGAATGACGGTCCCTGCATCCACTGGGGACCTCAAGGCTCAGGGAAGGGAGCAGCGGCTTGTGGGGCACCTGGCAAGCAGGTGGGAGGTGCCTTCTGCCAGATACCCGGGAGTGGCCCCCACCTGCTAGGTTGGGCCTTCCCTAGAGTCTTCCTGTACCCTGCCCAGCGGCACCACCAGGGACTGGTTGGGCCACATGGAGGTCGTCAGCCTGAGGCCACGGCAAATCAGGAATTCCTCCTCCAGGGTGGCTAAGGCCTTGCTGGGCTCGCGCCGTGGGGCTGGGGCAGGGGCTGGCCAAGTGCCTGGCCCACTCCTCCTGGCCCCCCACTTTCCTGGGGAGGTCTTGGGCTTTGGAGTTGGACCTGCGGGCTTGGCCAACAGAGGTTCTGCTCTGCGTTCTATGCGCTTCTCTGGGGGAGGGCTTGGTTCGGAGGGAAGGGACGAAGGCCCTCTGTGCCTCTTCCCATCTCTGTGCCTTGGTTTCTCCATCTGAGTGTCGCCTATCCCCTCTTAGCTGGGACGGGTCTGCCCTGCTGTCGGGACGGCTGTAGCCTCACCCCTGGGGTCAGGGTCAGGCCGCTCCGTTCAGGTCTCCTCCGTTCTCCCCTCGACACAGCAGGAGGTGGCTCAGGCCCAGAGTGGGCACCCAGGCCCCGGCAACACCATGGGGGCACTGGGCTACTCTCAAGGGACTGGGGTTTAACCACCTTGCCGGCCGCGGGTGGGGTGCCCAGGTGGGGCTCCCAGGTGGGGCCTAACCTGCACTGCCTGCCTGTAACCAGATGCCCCTCTGGCCGCCCGCCCGCCCGCCAAGCAGGCCTCCCTCCTCCCAGCAGCTCCTGCGCGGCTGTTGCTATAGCAATGAGGAGGTAGCCGCGGCCTGTTGCTGCAGTTACGTGGTGGAGGTGCCCGGTGGCAGGGCGGGTGTGGGTGGGGCTGGCACCACGGCCGCGACCCCGCGCGCCTGCGTCGCCACTCGCACGCAGCCACCCTCACTCTGTGCCCGTCCCCAGCCCCGTGGCTGCCCGTGGTGCCTCTCCAGCTAGCCCTGGGAGGGGGTGGAGGCTGGCACGGGCTGGGGCGAGTGTGGGGTGCGGACACACAGTGGGGTGTTCCAGGCCACAGAGCACGATTGTCAGAGTGCGGTAAACAGGAGCAGCTGGTCCACCCCAGGGGACCGGGAGCCCGGGCCCTGGGCCAGGCGGAACGCCACCGGGGTGGGGGCTCTGGAGCTGCTTTGGGGGCAGGGGGCGAGGAGGAAGGAATCCTGGAGCCTCTGAGAAGAGCCAGTGGGGTGGAGGTCGGGGTGTGTCTTTGGGCTGAGCAGGGGGCTCCCCCTCAGGGCAGCTGGCCTGAGGTCCCGTCTCTCCACCTTCCCTCCCTGAGCCGGGAGAGGTGGGGGTGGTCACGGGAGGCCTGGGTCCCTGGGGCTGCTGGCATTTGTCTCCCACACAGAGCAGTTCCATCAGGGCTCACCTTGGCGCCCAGGCGGGGGTGGCCGGGGCAGTCCCAGGAATACTGAACAGGGGTGCTGGGGAGGGCAGGCAAGGCTGCTGAGCGCCCCCCACTGCCGTGAACCACGTGGGGGGGGGGAGGGGAAGGGGCCAGGGTGGAAGAAGGTACCTGTGCCTCAGGGACTCAGGGCTGTCAGACCTCTGACCAGGTTTCTCTGGAGGCTCAGGACCCGGGGCTAGAGCCATGCCTCCTCCCGTCCAGGCTTTTGGTGTGATGACGGCTGTCACAGCCAGGAGGACTCACCCTGGGGCACTGTGGGAGCTGAGATGGGGCCCGCGACCACCTCCAAGATCCTAGCCTGGGGAAGGGGAAGCCGAGCTGGGCAGACGCACGGGTCAGAGTAGGCCACGAGCTGGCCGTTTGGTCTCTCCTGGCAAGTCAGTGTGGCAGACAGGACCCGGGCTAGGGGGCGGGGGACCCGGTTGGCTTGGGCCAGACAACACTCGCCGTTGCGCCCCTCGAGAAGGCCCTTGAAGGAAGGGGGTGGGGCTGCAGACTCTGTTGGCCCCCAAGGGCCTGCGTTGACCTTTTGTGGCCTCTGTGGGAACGTGTGGGGCCCAGGCTGGCTCTGCCTACCAGGAAGACATCTGTCTGGGGAGCGGGGCGGGGGGGCTCAGGCCTGTCCCGTCCAGTCCCCGGCAGGTGGCGTGGGAGGCCAGGCTGCCGGACAGGTACCTTACTCAACCCGCCCTTTCCAGTGGGTCTTGGCCTTTGAGATCTTCATCCCTCTGGTCCTCTTTTTCATCCTGCTGGGGCTTCGGCAGAAGAAACCGACCATCTCCGTGAAGGAAGGTGAGTGTCCTTGGGGGGGGGGGGTGCCCAGGGCACAGCTGGGGGGTCAGGGTGGGGCAGGCGGTCCTCACAGCATCACACATGCCTGTCCTGTGTGCACGCGGCCACACACGTGTCCCAGCTGCCACGCTCCCCCGCGCGGTCCCTGGCCGCGCCTCCTGGCTGGGCTAGGGGCCCGGGCCGGCCGTGGCGGCCATCCCTCACGGTTCTCCTCTGTTCTGTTTTACCCGTCCCCCGCATGGTCTCTTGTCCTCCTCCTGGGCCTGCATGCAGTCTGTAAGTGAGGCCTTCCTGGTGCAGCCTAAGCGTGCCCCAACCCCGCTTGCATTAACAGCCTTTCCGGGCCTGGTTGCATCCTGCAAAAACCCCTCTCCGCTGTCAGGGACAGCCGGAGCACTGGGGGACGGTGGGTGGTGGGTGCTGAGTGTGCCTGGGCCACGGTGGCTCCCTTCTGGGGGTTTCCATCTCTCTGTGGGGTCGCCCGGCCCTGCTTTGCAGGCCCGGGGCCAGGTCACCTGGCTGCTCCCCCGGCAGACCCCTGTGGGTTCCTGCGTTCTCTCTGCTAACCAGCTGGCCAGAGAGGTCAGAGGTCACTTCCCGGGGCGGGGAGCCCCACGTGCTCCCCTGGGCTGTGGCACCCGTGCCACACCTGAATTCTTGGGGAAGGCGTCAAGGCACTTTGGCCTTGGCTGGCTAAGGGAAGAAGGACACCCTGGGAGTTGGGGGGCAGGGATGGTGAGATACCCTTTGACCTCTGACCTGCTGGGGTCATTTGCACCAGAGCTCTTGGCCCTCTGCCCCCTGTCTGCTGCCTGAAGCTGCTTTTCCTCCCTGACTTTCTCTAAATTTCTTTATTCGGCTTCATCTCCCTCCTTCCCTTTCTTGACTCCTTCCCCGTCTCCTGTCCTTCTGTCTCCACCCCTCGGGTCCTCTCACCTGCCCTGACCGCCAACCCCCCCCAGCTTTCTACACGGCAGCGCCGCTCACCTCTGCGGGCATCCTGCCCGTCATGCAGTCTCTGTGCCCGGATGGCCAGCGGGACGAGTTTGGCTTCCTGCAGTACGCCAACTCCACGTGAGTGCCCCCCACCCCGCCCTCCGGGAGCCCACGCCCCTGCGGAGGCCAGTGGGTGACCTCGGATGGTGGTGCAGGGTCACTCAGCTTCTGGAGCGCCTCAACCGCGTGGTGGAGGAGGGCAACCTGTTCGACCCGGCGCGGCCCAGCCTGGGCTCGGAGCTCGAGGCCCTGCGCCAGCACCTGGAGACCCTCCGCTCGGGCCCGGACGCCTGGGAGAGCCTCCCGGACAGACCTGCAGGTGCACACCGGGCCCTGGGCGGGGCGGGGGTGGAGGTTGTCGAGACCTGAGCTCTGGTGTCAGCTGGGTTCAGACCCCGGCTTGGTCACTTCTGACCGTGGGCTCGCGGCTGGGCCTCCGTCTGAACCGTCACTCCGAGTTCCCGGGGCAGACGTGCGCGGGTGGTCCCGGCCGAGCCGACCGCCACAGTGGCCGAGCCTGGGGCGGGGAGCTTGGCGCTGAGTCTGTTCTGGGTGCCTAGACCCTGGGCCCAGCTGGCCCTCAGCGCCATCCTTCTGCCTGTCCAGTGCCCTCCTTCTCTCTGGGCTCGGTGGCCAGGGACCCACGGGAGCTCTGGCGTTTCCTGATGCAGAATCTGTCGCTGCCTAACAGCACGGCCCAGGCCCTCCTGGCTGCCCGGGTGGACCTGCCTGAGGTGAGGTGGGGCAGGCGGCCTCTGTGAGCGCGTGTCTACTCCTGGGTAGCTGCCAGCCCTGGGCACTGCGTTCCACCCTCCTCCCCTGCTTGTAGGAATGGAGGGCACGGGGGGGGGGGGGGGGGGGGGGGGGGGGATGCGGGGCTCTGAGGCAGCCCCGGGGCCAGGCTCTGGAACCTCCTGGCCTGAGCCATGCCCCCTTTACACCCCAGGTCTATCACCTGCTGTTTGGCCCTTCGCCTGCCCTAGATGTGGGGTCAGGACTCCCCAGGGGTCAGGAGCCCTGGAACAACCCCCTATACCGGATGGAGGTGAGAGGGCCTCTTAGTGGGATGGGGGTGTGCTGCCTGCTTCTGCCAGAGCGGGTGAAAAAATGGGCCCCCTTGATAATTCCGAGCTTCTCCTGGGAAGTGAGGGAGGTCTCTGGGAGTCTGGCTGGCATGGAGAGGGGGAAGGCAGGACAGTGATGTGTGTCCATCCCTCCTACTCCCCCCCCCCCCCCCCCCCGCCCCGTCACAGAACCTGGGCTGCTGGGCTGTCTCAGACTTGACACAGTGGGTGGTGCAGGGGGCGACCCGAGGCCTTCTTGGGTTAGGGCCTTGGTTTCCTCTGGGCTGAGGCTCCCGCCCAGCGGTTCCCCTGTGCCTCGCCCCCAGGAGATGCTGCTGACGCCTGCCCTCCTGGAGGAACTCACGTGTACTCGGGGATCCAGGGAGCTGGGCCGGATCCTCACCGTGTCCCAGGGTCAGCAGAGGGCGCTGCAGGGCTACCGGGATGCCGTCTGCAATGGGCAGGCTGCAGCCCGCGCCCAGCGCTTTTCTGGGCTGGCTGCTGAGCTCCATAACCAGCTGGATGTGGCCAGGATCGCACAGCAGGTGGGGTCCTGCCTGCCAGCTGCCCCACAGGTCCACTGTGCTGGGGCTTCTCGGTGTCCTAGGGACCCCCCGGGCCCAAGGCTGTCAGTGGGGCGTGCCCATGGGTGGGTGTCCCGCGCTCCCCCAGTGACACCATGCCTCGTGTCCCCTGCCTCACCCTGTGGCCTCACCCCAGTGTGCTTCCTAGCCCCCCGCCAATGCTCACCTTCTCTCGGGATGCCGACCCTCCCGCATCCTCTCATCCCAGCCTGTGCCCTCCCTGACCCACCTCCAGATCGGCCCCCAGCCCCTGCTCCTAGGCCTGCATTTCCCCACATGCTCATTTCTCCTCAGCTGGGCCTGGACACCCCCAACGGCTCGGCTCCCCAGCAGCAGCCACCACCCCCACAGCGGCTGCAGGCGCTGCTGGAGGACCTGCTGGACGCCCAGAAAGTTCTGCAGGATGTGGACGTTCTCTCAGCTCTGGCCCTGCTGCTGCCCCAGGGTGCCTGCGCCCGTCGCGCTCCGGGGTCCCCAGCCAGCGGCCCCGGCAGGATGGCCAACGGCACGGGGGCGGCGGCGGTGGGCACGGGCTCCAACTCCACGGCGGAGGAGGGAGCTCCGTCCGCTGCGGCTCCTGCCTCCTCCGACGCGCTGCAGGGCCAATGCTCTGCCTTCGTGCAGCTCTGGGCCGGCCTGCAGCCCATCCTGTGCGGCAACAACCGGTAGGTGGGCGGCAGGGAGACAGGGGTGGGGGTCTGATCCCAGGCCTGGCTCTGACCCCCGCCCATCTTGACACCGGGGCACCTGGCTCTGTATCCCGGCCCCATGCCCCACCCCTTCCGATGCACCCCTTCCACGCTGAGGTCCCGCCCCGTTAGTTCTTGAGGCCCCACCTCCACCCCCCCCCCCCATCCAGACCCTGGGCTCCGCCCCTCACGCCCCACCCCCACCCTAGCACCATCGAGCCTGAGGCACTGCGGCGGGGCAACATGAGCTCCCTGGGCTTCACCAGCAAGGAGCAGCGGAACTTGGGCCTCCTTGTGCACCTTATGACCAGCAATCCCAAGATCTTGTACGCGCCAGCGGGCTCCGAGGCCGACCGCGTCATTCTCAAGGTTGGCAAGTCTGGCGCGCCGTGTGCTTGAGCTGCACGTGTCTCTGGGGCAGGAGCTGAGGGAGCTGGGCGCCGGGTTCTGCAGGCCCGGGACCCCTGTGCCGAGTGGGGTTGGTAGAATTGGCATGGGAGGGGCGCGGCCTGGCACTTGAGCACAGACTCGGCTCTTCAGGGGGAGGGGGAGAACCCACCGGGGGCGTTTAGGGTGCAGAGGCCCTTGGGGGCCAGGCATGGCCAGGGCCCACAGTGCTGGTTTGGACAGAGGAGAGGCTGCATGTGAGGATCTCTGCAGCATCCAGTGGGTGACGATTGGGTGGGGTAGCTAGGCGGTACGGGACCAGGCGAGGGCAAGATGTCGGTGGCCGATCCAGGGGGAGTCCTGTCTGGGAGAAGTAGAAGCTGGGGCTGGAAATGGCCCCGGAAAGGGGGGAGCCTATGGAGGGGTCTTTAGGATGACCGGGGGCAGGGAGGCAAGGGCCAGGTGTCAGGACCCTGGAAGGGACATGTGGAGAAAGGCCCGACAGAGGAGGCAGGAAGGCACAGCTGGCGACGTAGGGGAACCCCGAAGCTATGTTGCCCCAGGAGCCAGAGCACAGCCTGTGCTGTGGGGTCACTGCGGAAAGGTTGGGGAGGGGAGGGTTTCGAGCTTCTAGGTGGCAGTCTGGCCAGAGCAACACTGGTTTGGGGGAGGACTGGCCTAGGGGGAGACAAAGGAGTGGAGTCCCCCCTTGCTGGCTGGGGTCCGCCCTGAGCCCCATGACCCGTGCCCTCACCCTCTGCAGGCCAACGAGACCTTTGCCCTTGTAGGCAACGTGACTCACTACGCCCAAGTGTGGCTCAACATCTCTGCCGAGATCCGCAGCTTCCTGGAGGAGGGCAGGCTGCAGCAACACCTCCACTGGCTGCAGCAGGTGCCGGGGGGGGGGGGGGGGGGGTGCTGGGCGGGGGTGGGCTGCAGAAGGTGGCGGGGGTGGGCTGGGCCCCCTGTGTCAGCCCCGCCCCCCTGAGCCAGGCTTCCACCCCCAGTATGTGGCGGACTTGCGGCTGCACCCCGAGGCATTGAACCTGTCGCTGGAGGAGCTCCCGCCTGCCCTGCGCCAGGACAATTTTTCGCTGCCCAACGGCTCCGCGCTCCTGCAGCAGCTGGACACCATTGACAACGCGGCCTGCGGCTGGATCCAGTTCATGTCCAAGGTGGGGTGCGTGGCCCCTCGGGCTCCGCGGGGGCCGGGGGCTGGCTCCAACAATGCCCCTCCCCTCAGGTGAGTGTGGACATCTTCAAGGGTTTTCCCGACGAGGAGAGCATCGTCAACTATACTCTCAACCAGGCCTACCAGGACAATGTCACCGTGTTCGCCAGTGAGCTGGTCCCCCTTGGGCGGGTCCCTGACTCCTGTTCTTCTGCCTCCCCCCTCCTCCAGCCCTGGCCTCGTGTCTCTCCATCACAGCCCTCCTGTCCGCTTTACCTGCCCCTGTGCCCCTTTTCCTTCTTCAGCCTTGCCCCAGCTTGGTCCCCCTCCTCCCTAGCCCTGCCCTACGACTCCCCTATCTTTTCCCAGCCCCGCTCCTCACCCCCTAGCACTGCCCCAGACCCTGTACCCTGCTTCACGCCCCGCCCCCATCCCAGCCCTGCCCCTGCGACAGGTACCTTCCCAGCTCCCCAGCCCCACCTTTTCCCTGGACCTGCCCCCCTCATGCCCCAGTGGTGCTCCGGCTGGACAGTCCCCTTCACGTCCCCGCCCCTTCCTCCCTTCACACCTTCACCCTGCAGCCAGCCTGGGCTCTGCCCCTCCACCTGCCCCTCGTCCTGTCTCCAGGCGTGATCTTCCAGACCCGCAAGGACGGCTCCCTGCCACCCCACGTGCACTACAAGATCCGCCAAAACTCCAGCTTCACTGAGAAAACCAACGAGATCCGACGGGCCTACTGGCGGCCGGGGCCCAACACAGGCGGCCGCTTCTACTTTCTGTATGGCTTCGTCTGGATCCAGGGTGAGGGCCGCTCCTGGGGCAGCCGGGGTAGGGCCTGGCCACCCCCCCCCTGCCGTGGCTGACCTCTCCCACCTGCAGACATGATGGAGCGTGCCATCATCAACACCTTCGTGGGGCACGACGTGGTGGAGCCTGGCAACTACGTGCAGATGTTCCCCTACCCCTGCTACACGCGAGACGAGTGAGTGTGTGTTGGGGGGGCCGGGGGCTGGGGCTCAGGCTGAGCCCCTCCCCTCACGCCCCGGCCCCGACCCCCCCCCCCCCAGCTTCCTGTTTGTCATCGAGCACATGATGCCGCTCTGCATGGTGATCTCCTGGGTCTACTCAGTGGCCATGACCATCCAGCACATCGTAGCAGAGAAGGAGCACCGGCTGAAGGAGGTGGGGGGTGGGGGGCATGGAAGGGGGAGGTGGGGGGTGGGAGGGGGGCAGGGGGGGATGGGGCAAGGATAGAGGCAGGGGGACCAGTGAAGGTGGAGGGGAGACTGTGGGCACCTCTCCTTCCCTGGGCCTGGCTGGTAGGGCAGAGACCCGTCGTTCCTTCGTGGCACCCCATCCCAAGGCCTCCTGCCTGCGTCCCCCCCCCCCCCCGGCCACCTGCCCACAGGTGATGAAGACAATGGGCCTGAACAACGCCGTGCACTGGGTGGCCTGGTTCATCACGGGCTTCGTGCAGCTCTCCATCTCTGTGACGGCCCTCACGGCCATCCTCAAGTACGGCCAGGTTCTCATGCACAGCCACGTGCTTATCATCTGGCTCTTCCTGGCGGTCTACGCTGTGGCCACCATCATGTTTTGGTGAGCACCGTGGGGCTGGCAGGGGGCTGGCAGGGAGCCTCTTGCATTCACCCAGAAAACGCAGAAACACCCCTTCTGGAGCTCCTCTGTACCCCGGGAGGTTGCGCCAGGAGGGCTTTGGGCTGTGCCCTGAGGGTCGGGTGTGGCTGATGGCCGTGGCCCCACCCACCCTAGCTTCCTGGTGTCTGTGCTGTACTCCAAGGCCAAGCTGGCCTCGGCCTGCGGTGGCATCATCTACTTCCTGAGCTACGTGCCCTACATGTACGTGGCGATCCGCGAGGAGGTGGCCCACGATAAGATTACCGCCTTTGAGAAGTGCATCGCGGTGAGGATCGGGGATGGTTGGGGGTGGGGCGGGGTCCATCCTCCTTCCCCCCGCTGACACCACCGTGCCCTCAGTCCCTGATGTCCACAACAGCCTTCGGCCTGGGCTCCAAGTACTTTGCCCTGTACGAGGTGGCAGGTGTGGGCATCCAGTGGCACACGTTCAGTCAGTCGCCCGTGGAAGGTGATGACTTCAACCTGCTCCTGGCCGTCACCATGTTGATGGTGGACGCGGCCGTCTACGGGGTGCTCACGTGGTACATCGAGGCGGTGCACCCAGGTACCAGCTGACCCTTTGTGGGGGGAAAGGAGAGGGCGTGTGGCTCCCTAGAGGGTGCACATGGCCCGGGGCGGACCTGACACCAGGCCCTGGGTCAGCCTGCCTTCTGCACCACCACCCCCAACCCCTAGGCATGTACGGGCTACCCCGGCCCTGGTACTTCCCACTGCAGAAGTCCTACTGGCTCGGCAGCGGGCGCACAGAGGCGTGGGAGTGGACCTGGCCGTGGGCTCGCGCCCCCCGGCTCAGCGTCATGGAGGAGGACCAGGCCTGTGCCATGGAGAGCCGGCGCTTGGGTGAGGCGGGCACCCAGGGGGGCGGCTGGGGCAGTCGCTGGGGTTGGGGGACCCCGGGGCGTCCTCAGCTGACCCGCGGCCCTCGTGCAGAGGAGACGCGGGGCATGGAGGAGGAGCCCACCCACCTGCCGTTGGTGGTCTGCGTGGACAAGCTCACCAAGGTCTACAAGAACGATAAGAAGCTGGCCTTAAACAGGTTGAGCCTGAACCTCTACGAGAACCAGGTGGTGTCCTTCCTGGGACACAACGGGGCTGGCAAGACCACGACCATGTGAGTGTCAGTGCAGGGGGTGGGTCCTCACCAGGTGGGCAGCAGGGTGGGGCTCCCGGCAGGAGGTGGGGGTCGTGACCCTGCCCACCCGCCCAGGTCCATCCTCACGGGCTTGTTCCCGCCGACCTCGGGTTCGGCCACCATCTACGGGCACGACATCCGCACGGAGATGGACGAGATCCGCAAGAACCTGGGCATGTGTCCGCAGCACAACGTGCTCTTTGACCGGCTCACGGTGGAGGAGCATCTCTGGTTCTACTCGAGGCTCAAGAGCAGGGCCCAGGAGGAGATCCGCAAGGAGATGGACAAGTGGGTGGGGTGGGGGCGGGGCTCCGGGGCGGCCCCGGGGCGGTGGCGGGAGCCCGCGTGCGCCCCTACATGCGCCGCCCTGCCCGCAGAATGATCGAAGACCTGGAGCTGTCCAACAAGCGGCACTCGCTGGTGCAGACGCTGTCGGGCGGCATGAAGCGCAAGCTCTCCGTGGCCATCGCCTTCGTGGGCGGCTCCCGCGCCATCATCCTGGACGAGCCCACCGCCGGCGTGGACCCCTACGCACGCCGGGCCATCTGGGACCTCATCCTGAAGTACAAGCCGGGTGAGCGGAGCGTGGGGTGGGTACAGGCGGCCCCGGCCGGCCCCACCCAGCCCAGCGCCCTGAGCCTGGTCCCTCCCCCCCGCTCCAGGCCGCACCATCCTGCTGTCCACCCACCACATGGACGAGGCCGACCTGCTGGGGGACCGCATAGCCATCATCTCCCATGGGAAACTCAAGTGCTGCGGCTCCCCGCTCTTCCTCAAGGGCGCCTATGGGGACGGTTACCGCCTTACTCTGGTCAAGCGGCCTGCTGAGCCTGGGGGCCCCCAAGGTCTGTGCTGAGACTGCCTGAGCCGGCCCGGGGTCCCCCTCTCCCAGGACCCCCTTTCCAAGATCAGTGAGCTAGAGGGGCGGGCCCTCAAGGCTTACCTTAGTGAGCCTGGGGTGCCTGGTCCCTCTCCTCGGTCCTCCTCTTGACCTGGCTGGGCTCCCCCGTAGAGGATCCCCCTCCCCCAGCCCCCTACCCCCCTGGTGAAGCTCTTCTCCATTCCCCACCCCTCCTAGAGCCAGGGCTGACGTCCAGCCCCCCAGGCCGCGCCCAGCTGAGCAGCTGCTCAGAGCCCCAGGTCTCCCAGTTCATCCGCAAGCACGTGGCCTCCTGCCTGCTAGTCTCCGACACGAGCACAGAGCTCTCCTACATCCTGCCTAGTGAGGCCGCCAAGAAGGGGGCTTTTGAGCGCCTCTTCCAGGTATGGGGTGGAGTGAGTTCCAGGGCGGGGCGCGGAGGGGGCGGGGTCGTGGTGGTGGTGGAGTGGGCTCCAGGGCGGGGGCAGAAGGGGTGGTCCCTGCCGCATCAGGTCACGCACAGCCCTTTCCCAGCATCTGGAGCGCAGTCTGGACACTCTGCACTTGAGTAGCTTTGGGCTGATGGACACGACGCTGGAGGAGGTGTTCCTCAAGGTGTCAGAGGAGGACCAGTCTCTGGAGAACAGTGAGGCAGGTGGGAGCCCCGCTCCACCCCACCTGACCTTGGACCCGCAGCTGTCTGCCCACTCTAGCCTGGTCTCTGGGGACCAAGGATTCTGGGTGGGAATAAGGTGCCCGGGTTCCCTGCCAGGCTGGCTCTGGGGCTGAGGAGCCTGGGTAGGTGGGTGGCCATGGGAATTGGGGCGCCCCAGGGTGAGGTGGGGTGAGGGTCTTGGTGGGTGAGCATGGGGACTGGGGGTGGCACGCTGGTCTGAGTCCCCCTTGTCCCCTCCCTGGCCCCTGTGCTGTGGCAGATGTGAAGGAGTCCAGGAAGGATGTGCTCCCAGTGGCGGAGGGCCCGTCGGGGGAGGTGCACGTTGGCGATCTGGCCCGGAGCACAGAGCTGGCCCAGTCACAGGTGTCACTGCAGTCCGCGTCCTCGGTAGGCTCTACCCGTGGAGACGAGGGGGCCACCTACGCAGATGTCTATGGCGACTACCGACCCCTCTTCGACAACGTGCAGGACCCCGACAACGTCAGCCTGCAAGGTGCGGGGTGCGGCCGGCTGGGGCTGGCAGGGTCCCTGGAGGGTGGTGTCGGGCCACCTGCTCAGCCCCCCTCCCTGTGCAGAAGCTGAGGCGGAGGCCCTCTCGAGGGTCGGCCAGGGCAGCCGCAAGCTGGAGGGCTGGTGGCTGAAGGTACGCCAGTTCCACGGACTCTTGGTGAAGCGTTTCCACTGTGCTCGCCGCAACTCCAAGGCCCTGTCTTCCCAGATCCTGCTCCCCGCCTTCTTCGTCTGCGTGGCCATGACTGTGGCCCTCTCCGTCCCTGAGATTGGTATGGCCGTTGGGTCAGGCAGCGTGCTGGGGGGACCGGAGCCCCACTGCAGTGGGGCTGTGGCTCTTCCCCCCTCCTGGACCGCCCGCTCTGGGCCTGGCGGGCACACTTGGGGGCTTAGTGGGGACTCGGGCCTCCTCAGGGCCAGGCCCCCAAGCTCCAACCCTGTGGGTATTGGGAAGAGGGGACTGAGGCCTGGGGGCCGCCGGCAGGCAGGCAGAACCTGCTCAGGTTTCCTCGTGCATCCTGCCAGGTGACCTGCCCCCTCTGGTCCTGTCACCCTCCCAGTACCACAACTACACCCAGCCCCGTGGCAACTTCATCCCCTATGCCAACGAGGAGCGCCAGGAGGACCGGTGAGGCCATCTGCTGGGCAGCTGTGGTGGACAGGGGCCGGGTGAGGGAGGGGAAGGTGGGCGGGCACTCATCCCCCCCCCCCCCCCCCCCCCCCCCGCCCAGGCTAGGCTCACACCGCGGGTTTCCACAGATTGCGACTGTCGCCGGATGCCAGCCCCCAGCAGCTTGTGAGCACGTTCCGGCTGCCGTCGGGCGTGGGCGCCACCTGTGTGCTGAAGTCTCCGGCCAATGGCTCGCTGGGGCCCACGCTGAATCTGACCAGTGGCGAGTCACGGCTGCTGGCCGCGAGGTTCTTCGACAGCATGTGCCTGGAGTCCTTCACGCAGGGGCTGCCGCTGTCCAACTTCGTGCCGCCCCCACCCTCACCTGCTCCGTCCGACTCCCCCGTGTCCCCAGAGGAGGATCCCCTGCAGGCCTGGAACGCTTCCCTGCCACCCACCTCTGGGCCAGGTATGGGCCCGCCAGGCTGCCGGGGGGCGTGGGACGGCACGCACCTAAGCTGACTGCCGGCTGTCCCCGCAGACAACTGGACGTCAGCACCCTCCCTACCGCGCCTGGTGCGGGAGCCTATCCGCTGTACCTGCTCTGCGCAGGGCACCGGCTTCTCCTGCCCGGGGGGTGTGGGTGGGCGCCCGCCCCAGATGCGGGTGGTCACAGGAGACATCCTGACCGACATCACTGGCCACAACGTCTCCGAGTACCTGCTCTTCACCTCTGACCGCTTCCGGCTGCACCGGTGAGTCAGGTGGGGGTTCGTGCCAACTGTGGGCGAGGGGGCAGACCACCCACTGCACGCCTGGCCTCACGCCGCTCGACCTACCCGCCCAGGTATGGGGCCATCACCTTTGGCAACGTCCAGAAGTCCATCCCAGCCTCGTTTGGTGCCCGGGCCCCAGCCATGGTGCGGAAGATTGCGGTGCGCAGGGCAGCCCAGGTGAGCGGCACAGCCCCGGGCCCTGCAGCGTCCAGCTGTGGCCGGCATGCTGCAGGGACCCACGGTGCGCTAAGGGTGTTTCTGCGTCCCTCCCAGGTTTTCTACAACAACAAGGGTTATCACAGCATGCCCACCTACCTCAACAGCCTCAATAACGCTATTCTGCGTGCCAACCTGCCCAGGAGCAAGGGCAACCCGGCAGCCTATGGTGAGCCTGGGTGGGCTGGGCTGGGCTGGGGGCCGGGCAGGGTGGGCATGGAGCAGGTCCCTGAGGCTGCCCTCCCCCGTCTGCAGGCATCACCGTCACCAACCACCCCATGAACAAGACAAGTGCCAGCCTCTCCCTGGATTACCTGTATGTATGCAGGCGGGTGGGGGGGGGACGAGGTGCGGGTGCTGGGCAGGGCTGATGGCTGCCTTGCCCCCAGGCTGCAGGGCACAGATGTGGTCATCGCCATCTTCATCATCGTGGCCATGTCCTTCGTGCCAGCCAGCTTCGTGGTCTTCCTGGTGGCTGAGAAGTCTACCAAAGCCAAGCACCTACAGTTTGTCAGTGGCTGCAACCCCGTCATCTACTGGCTGGCCAACTACGTGTGGGACATGGTGTGCTCCTCCTGCATGGCTGAGGGGGGTTCCCTCTACCCCTAGACCCCTGCCGTCCCCTCCCCCTGTCTCCTGCCAGGCCCACTGGTTCTGGCCCCAGCACCCCCCCAGCCCCACTCCTGGACCCCTCACCCCTGCTCCTGGGCCCTCACCTGCCACTCTTGCTCTGGTAGCTTAACTACCTGGTCCCAGCCACCTGCTGCGTCATCATCCTGTTCGTGTTCGACTTACCGGCCTACACGTCACCCACCAACTTCCCCGCCGTGCTCTCTCTCTTCCTGCTCTATGGGTAAGGGGGAGTGGGCCGGGAGGAGGGCCTGGGGTGGGGGCGGGCTCCCCGTGACGGCCTCCTGCCCGCCTGCCCGCAGGTGGTCTATCACCCCCATCATGTACCCGGCCTCCTTCTGGTTCGAGGTGCCCAGCTCCGCCTACGTGTTTCTCATCGTCATCAACCTCTTCATTGGCATCACGGCCACCGTGGCTACTTTCCTGCTGCAGCTCTTTGAGCATGACAAGGTGGGGCAGCGGGGTGGCCGGGCGTGGTGGGCAGCAGGGCCGAGGCTGTGCCCGTGACCCCCCGTCACCCTCCAGGACTTGAAGGTTGTCAACAGTTACCTGAAAAGCTGCTTCCTCATCTTCCCCAACTACAACCTGGGCCACGGGCTCATGGAAATGGCGTATAACGAATACATCAACGAGTACTACGCCAAGATTGGTGAGCGGGGTGGGTGGGCGTGCGGAGGGGGGTCCGGCCTGGCCCAGAGATTGAGGGTTCAGGCGTGAAGGACATGGCCACGATGTCCTGAGCCGGCTGCCCCACAGGCCAGTTTGACAAGATGAAGTCTCCATTCGAGTGGGACATCGTCACCAGGGGGCTGGTGGCCATGACGGTCGAAGGCTTCGTGGGCTTCTTCCTCACCATCATGTGCCAGTACAACTTCCTGCGGCAGCCACAGTGAGTGGGGGAGTGCAGGGAGATGTGGGGGCCAGTGGCCGGCAGGGCACTGCGTGGCCACAGAAAGTTGGGGGGCACTGGGTGATGGCTCCGCCACCCTGTCCCCACAGGCGAATGCCAGTGTCTACCAAACCTGTGGAGGATGATGTGGATGTGGCCAGCGAGCGGCAGCGAGTGCTGCGGGGAGACGCTGACAACGACATGGTCAAGATTGAGAACCTGACCAAGGTGGGCCCTGGGCTTGTGAGATAGAGGCCAGGTTGGGCGGGGCCCAGGTGGGAGGCGGGGCCCAGGTGGGGTGTGTTTCCGAGCAGGGGCGGGGCCGGGGGGGGCGCGGAGGGTGTACCAGGGCCCAGGTGGAGCGTGTTTCCAGAGAGGGGCGGGGCCCAGGTGTTCGGGCGGGGCCAGGTAGGGGCGTGTTTCCAGGCAGGGCGGAGCTCAGTGGGGGGTGGGGGTGTTTCCAGACAGGGGTGGGGCCCAGGTGGGTCATATTTGCAGGCAGGGGCGGGGCCCAGACAGAGGGCGGAGCCCATGTGGGGGCCATGTTTCCAGACAGGGGCAGGGCCCTGGTGGGGCATGTTTGCAGGCAGGGCGGGGCCCAGGCGCGTGGGAGGGCCCAGGCAGAGGGCGGGGCCCAGGTGGGGGGGCGTGTTTGCAGGCAGGGGCGGGCCCAGGCAGAGGGCGGGGCCCAGGTGGGGGGGGCGTGTTTGCAGACAGGGGCGGAGCCCAGGGGGCGGTGTGGTTCAGGGGCCGGCCAGCCCCACTGGCAGCCCGGATGGGTGGGCTGACCCTTCCCTTCCACCAGGTGTACAAGTCCCGGAAGATAGGCCGCATCCTGGCTGTGGATCGCCTGTGCCTCGGCGTGCGTCCTGGCGAGTGCTTTGGCCTCCTGGGCGTGAACGGCGCGGGCAAGACCAGCACTTTCAAGATGCTGACGGGTGACGAGAGCACGACAGGGGGCGAGGCCTTTGTCAACGGGCACAGGTGCGGGCGGGCGGGCGCCTGGGCGGGTGGGGTGACTGCGGCCGCCGGTGCTGATGGCACTGTGTCCCCAGTGTGCTCAAGGAGCTGCTCCAGGTACAGCAGAGTCTGGGGTACTGCCCGCAATTCGACGCCTTGTTCGACGAGCTCACAGCCCGGGAGCACCTGCAGCTGTACACGCGGCTCCGTGGCATTCCCTGGAAGGACGAGGCCCGGGTGAGGGTCGCCCAAGGGGGGCGGGGCGGGCAAGAGGGGCAGGCCCTGACGCCAGTCCTCACCCCCAGGTGGTGAAGTGGGCCCTGGAGAAGCTGGAGCTGAGCAAGTACGCCGACAAGCCGGCCGGCACCTACAGCGGGGGCAACAAACGCAAGCTGTCCACGGCCATTGCGCTCATCGGGTACCCGGCCTTCATCTTCCTGGTGAGCCGGGGCGGGAGGCGGCCGGCCGGGCCAGGCGGGGTGGACAGGCCGCAGCCGCTGAGCCTGGCGCCGCCCGCCCCCAGGATGAGCCCACCACCGGCATGGACCCGAAGGCCCGGCGCTTCCTCTGGAACCTCATCCTCGACCTCATCAAGACGGGGCGCTCGGTGGTGCTGACGTCGCACAGGTGCGCCCCCACCCCGGCGCGCCCCGCCCCCACCCGGCGCGCCCCGCCCCCACCCCGCGCGCCCCGTCCCCGCTCCGCGCGCCCCGCCCCAGCCCCTGCGTCTCCGCCCTGCAGCATGGAGGAGTGCGAAGCGCTGTGCACGCGGCTCGCCATCATGGTGAACGGGCGCCTGCGCTGTCTGGGCAGCATCCAGCACCTGAAGAACCGGTGAGCCGAGCCGAGGGTGCCGGCGGCGGGAGGGGCGCGGGGGGGGGGGGATGGGGGGCTCGGGGCTCGGGGCCACAGGCCTGTCCCGCAGGTTCGGAGACGGATACATGATCACCGTGAGGACGAAGAGCAGCCAGAACGTGAAGGACGTGGTGCGGTTCTTCAACCGAAACTTCCCGGAGGCTGTGCTCAAGGTGGGGCGGGGCCCCAGGGGGTGGGGCGGGGCCCCGGGGGTGGGGCGGGGCCCCAGGGGGTGGGGCCGGGCGGTGCGCCCAGCTGCCTCTGACCTCCCTGCGTCCCCAGGAGCGTCACCACACGAAGGTGCAGTACCAGTTGCAGTCGGAGCACATCTCCCTGGCTCAGGTGTTCAGCAAGATGGAGCAGGTGGCGGGCGTGCTGGGCATCGAGGACTACTCGGTCAGCCAGACCACCCTGGACAACGTGAGTGCCCCAGCTCGGCGCATCGGGCCAGCCTGGGCTGCACTCCGCTCACCCACCCACGCACCCCGCCCGCCAGGTATTTGTGAACTTCGCCAAGAAGCAGAGCGACAACCTGGAGCAGCAGGAGACAGAGCCCCCCTCGGCTCTGCGGTCTCCCCTGGGCCGCCTGCTCAGCCTGTTCCGGGCCCGGCCCGCCCCCACTGAGCTGCGGGCACTCGTGGCTGACGAGCCCGAAGACCTGGACACAGAGGACGAGGGCCTCATCAGCTTCGAGGAGGAGCGGGTGAGCCCAGCCTGTAGGGTCAGGGCAGCCAGGCTGGCCAGCGGGCTCAGGCTCTGCATAAGGAGAGGGCTTGGAGAGGAGTGGCCCCGGGGACTCCTGCCGCCCTGAGGGATCCGTCGGATGCTCAGGACTAGGGTGGACACAGGAGGCTCCGGGCACAGGTGGAAACAGACTGGTTGTAGACCCCGAGACACGTTGGAAACCTTGAGGGGTTCCAGACACGGGCAGAGCAGAGGTGGGGTAGGGGGGAGCAGAGCCTGGGGACACAGGAGCCACCAGACTTGGCCACTGAGAGAGAACTCACGGGAGACAAAGGTGGGGGATCCAGTCCCAGGCCCGTGGGTGCGTGGGGGTAGCGGACGCCTCCCCCAGCGCGGCTCACCTGCCGTCTACCTACCAGGCCCAGCTGTCCTTCAACACGGACACACTCTGCTGACCGTCAGGCGCTGGCTCAAGGACACGCAGTGGGGACAGAAGTCAGGCGGTGGCCGAGGCCCCACCCTGTGCCCCCCAGTGCCCGCCATGAGGCCCTGGAGTGGGGGCCCCCTCCAGCCCCTCACCTGTCCTCGGCACTGCCTGAGGCCACTGCGCTGCCCTCTCCTGATTGTGCCAAAGGTTGGCCTGGCCCTGGGCCGCACACACCCTCACCCTGCTCTGCCTTAAAGCCTTGGGGTCTGGCCGGCCCCTAGCCTCTGCCCCCGTCCAGCTCTGCCCACCACCCCCAGGGCCACCAGGTGCCACCAGACCCCGTTGGCCGGGCCTGGCTCCTGAACGGGCCTTTCTCTGACACCCGAGACTGATGGGCCGGCCTGGGGCTGAGGATGGGGACTGGGTTAGGTCCCGCCCCCGGCCCTTATTTATTTTGCTGTAGGAAGAGGCCCCCTCATCCTGCTCTCATTTGGGCAGGCCCCCACCTGAGGGAAGCCGTGGGCATGGGCCAGGGAGGGGCTGCCTCAAGGGGGTGGGCCGGGCAGCAGGAACGGAGAAGCTGCCCCGCTGGCCAGACGAACAGCCGGATCCCCTCCCCACCCCTGCCCCCTGCCATTGCTCTCTCCCACCCAGCTTGGCCCCCTGCACACCCACCTGCCCGGGAGCCAGACCTGTACATAGCGCACAGATGTTTGTTTTAAATAAATGAACAAAAAAACCAGCACCAGCCTGCGTGTGTGGAGTGGGGCGTTGGGGTGAAGATGGGCCCGGTTGATGCTGGTCTGGCCCCTGCCCCACAGGTGCATCTGCAGCGTCCCGCAGCGGTGGGCCCAGCGTGAGGGGAAGGTGGCTGGGTTAGCCTGGGGGGAGGGGTAGGGGTGGGGGTGGAGGGCCCTCATCCCTGTAAATAGCTGTTGCTACAGATGGGGAGACTGAGGCGGGGGCTGTCCATCACCCCCCTCCCCTGCCCCGCCTACATAGCCCAGACTGCCTGCCCGGAGGCAGGTCCTGAATGGGCTGCTCTGAGCCACGGTTGCCCGCCCTTCGGGCCTGTGCTCCCTGAGGCCTAGACCCTGGGCCCCGTGTCCACTCAGGGCCCATGGGCAGTGTGCGCTGGGCTGTGTCCCTCTCACCCAGGATGTGGGAGGGCTCTCAGGAGGAGGTGGTCTCTGGGCTGAGACCGGCGTCCCGGTGGAGCGTGTGCAAAGGTTGGGGGCAGTGTGGGGACTCCCAGGGACTGCAGGGCTCGGTGGCAGTAGAGCCTGGAGACAGCGGGGCCACAAGGAAGGATCCCAGAGCCCGCACCGCTCAAGCTCGGCCGTGGTCAGTCTCCCATCGGAGACCCCTTCTAGGGGGCTGGAAGGGACACAGAAGGTTCCGCGGGAGGACGGAGGGCCATGGGAACAGCTTGTCTCCCAAAACTTTTTACCCCAGGGGGTGGCTGCAAAATGTCAGGTTTCTAACGAGTTCATCTTTTCTGCATTTATTAGCTGGCATTTTGCTTAAAGATTTCCACTTTTAGAAACATATCATTGTGGATTCACGGCTTTTTTAAAAATCACCATGTTACCGTCATTGCTATCCTCTAAATTTTTTCGAGTTCACTTATTTTGAAAGACAGAGTCACACAGGAGAGGGACAGAAGGAGAGAGAGAGGGAGAGAGAGACTCCCAAGCAGGCTCCATGCTGTGAGCACAGAACCTGACAACGGAGCTCGAACATCACGACTAGAGCCAAACTCAAGTGTCGGACACTCCACCGACTGAGCCACCCAGGTGCCCCACTAATATTTTAAATGTACATAATAGTATTTACTGTTTTGGCCATTTATAAGTGTACAATTCTATTGCCATCTTTTTTATGCTCAAACTGCCCCAGATGTGGCCGGTGGGAACCCCTTCGTGGTGGCTTCTGTGTCCTTTTGACTTGCCCTGGACATTGTTTGGAGCACTTCTTTTCTGTTACAATTTCCAGGCCTGCTCATTACCTCCCTGACCCATGTCTGGATTCAGCAATTTTCCAAGGAGCCCCGTTTCTTTGGGGGGAAATGGGTTTTGGAACCCCCATCTGGACTCTGGCTGTGCCCACTGCTCCTTGGCTCTCTCAGAGGGCAGAGCTCCTGCTCAGATCCCAGCGCCCCCCCAGTCCTCCCCCCCCCCATAGTGTCCCCGACAAGTCTGTTAAAATGTCACCAGGAAGGGCCCACAGACAGGGCTCAGGAGAGAAATGTTTCTAATGTGTCACGTCCTGGAACTGTGGGCCGAGAACCGTCCCCAGGAAGGAAGAGAAGGACGTAAAAAGACAAGGACAGCAGGCCCCCGGGCCCCTCCAGGGGCTGCTCTGTGGATGTGGCCGGGGCACTGTCAGGGAGGTTTATTCAATGCCCAGTAGGTCATGGGTCAGTTAGGGTTGGTGACCGTGAGCTTCTGGTCTCATTTATTTAAAAACATTTACTAGGAAATCATGGTAGAAAATTCAAAAGTCGGAGGACATCCTCGTGGCTTTTTCCGAAAGCTCAGGGCACAGACTCGCAGTGACTGCTATGTAGTGCTGTTCAGTTGGCGGGGCTCTTCTCTCACTGGTCTTTGCTAGAGCCGTGAATCACCGCTGGAAGCCACAGAGATCTATCCCCCCCCCAGTCTGGAGGCCGGAAGTCCAAGATCACTGCGCGGGCAGGGCTGGCTCCTTCTGTGGCTGTGGGCGAGGGTCTGGCCCCAGCTCCCCGGAGCCGCCCCCCAGCTGCCGGTGGTTTTCCGGCAAGGCTCCGTGTTCCTCGGCTTGGAGAAGCACGGCCCTGCCTTCTGCCTCCACCTTCGTTCGTGTGGCACCCCGTCCGTGGGGGTCTGCGTCCAAATCTCCCCCGTGTACAAGGACAGTCGTATTGCGGTAGGACCCCCCCTGATGACCTTATTTTACTTTGATCTCTGCAAAAAGTCTGTCTCCTAGTCAGGTCACATTCTGAGGTGCTGGGGGCTGGGACTGCCACCGTGACCCGGGGCCAGTTCAGCCATAAAACCACCAAACCTCCGGGCCCCCCCTCTGTCCTCTCCTGTGAGCAAACCAGGACTCTCCCACGGAAAGGGGGCTTGCATCAGGGGGACGGCCTGGATCTGTCTACACGTCCCTCGTGTGTCCCAGGACACCCGTGGGCTGATGCCCCGTTTTGCCGGCCGACAGGGCATCCGGAGCGACGCCGAGAACGTGGTTACCGCGTTTCTGCTCACCGCAGCCATGGATGTGTGCTTCTTCACAGCAGCGTGAAGTTTCACGCCTCCCCCCACTTCCCGCTGGGGTGCGTGCGTTTCCTTGTTTCTGCACCACCGGGTCCTTCGTCCAGCTCACCGTTTGTCCTACGGACGTGTGAGGGTATTTTCACAGGCGCGGAAATCCGCACGGGACACCTGGCGAACGGGTGCAGGTGTGGGGGCCTTTGTGCGGCATCGAGGCAGGAAGTGAGCAGGCCCAGCCCTGCCCCCACCCCCACCACGCAGAGGAGCAGCTGAAACACCGATGCTCGGACTGGAAGCCCAGCCCCGGCGGGGAGCCGGGGCCCAGCCCCAGTGTCAGGCCCGCACCCGGGCTGCGTCCGGGGGTCCTGGACGGCGTGGGGTCCCAGAAGGGGCCGGCCGGCTGGAGGCCCTGGGGGAGGAGGCCATGGGGCGCCGGCCACCCTGACGGGGGCAGTGCAGGTCGGGGGGGGGGGGGTGCTGTATGCACAATGTCCCCTAGTTTTTTTGTTCCAGCCAAGGGCGGGGCGGGCAGCAGCACGGGTCAGGAGGTTGCGGCTTCCCACCCTTCTCCTGGTGCTTCTTTTTAAAGGTTGAGAAGGAGGGGCGCCTGGGTGGCGCAGTCGGTTGAGCGTCCGACTTCAGCCAGGTCACTATCTCGCGGTCCGTGAGTTCGAGCCCCGCGTCAGGCTCTGGGCTGATGACTTGGAGCCTGTTTCCGATTCTATGTCTCCCTCTCTCTCTGCCCCTCCCCCGTTCATGCTCTGTCTCTCTCTGTCCCCCAAAAAATAAATAAACGTTGAAAAAAATAAATAAATAAAGGTTGAGAAGGAAAGAAGCCTGCGTGGAACCGATTGCAAAGGGCAGGGGTGCAGGGTTGGCAGAGAAGAGCTACCTGAGCAGGCGGGCAGCGGTTCTGGAATGTGGGCGGGCCTGGGGGCGGGGCTCTGCCAGACGGAGCCCAGTGGTGTCCCGGGCGTCCCTTCCGAGGAGGAGGCTTAATGCTCTGGTAACGCCCTGGTAGGCAGCTAGGGAAACTGAGGCTGGGGCCAGGCTGTTCATTTCTCCTCCCCACCCCCCGGCTTTCTGGGCTGGGGACCCCCGACAGATAACGGGGTGTGCACTGCAGGGCTGGGGGGTCGGTGGCAGATCCCGATCTAGAGCTGCCTTCTCCCCAGGCTGGCACCCTTCTCTCCCCGCCTCCACATCCACCATTCTCCGCCCCCCATCCCACACCCACCCTGGGGTGCTCAGGTCCCCAGCCCCGCCAGCCCCGAGCACGCAGTGCCCCCACAGTCACACCCTCATGCTTGGACACGGTGGCCCGACAGCCCCGACAGCCTCGTCCACCTGCGTAGGTGGCTTGTCAGGGCGGGCCCTGGGCCCGGGAGGGCGGGGCACCCCGGGAGCCTTAAAGGGCTCTCCAGATCCCCACCCTGCCTC
Organism: Leopardus geoffroyi; assembly: GCF_018350155.1. Taxonomy (NCBI): domain Eukaryota; kingdom Metazoa; phylum Chordata; class Mammalia; order Carnivora; family Felidae; genus Leopardus; species Leopardus geoffroyi. The sequence continues at coordinate 93,563,987 of NC_059342.1, read as the reverse complement.
GGCCACCACAGCTCCCCGCCATGGCAGAGACGGCTAAGCTCCAGCTGTTTGTTAAGGTGCCGCTGGGCTGGGAGGGAGGTCTGGGGAGGAGTGTGCTGTGCGGGGCTCCGGGGCTCTCTAGGGCGGGCGGTGGGTCTCCGAGGCAGCATCTGTGTCCTTTCCTCTGTGGTGGGCTCGGGCAGCCCTGCAGAGGCTGAGCAAAGAGGGAGCAGGACCGGGGAAGGGCCCAGTGAGCTGTCCCCAAGGGCGTGGGGTGCTGACTCCCAGCCCTGGCTCCTGGACCCAGCCCAGCCCTCCTGGGGGAAAAGCCCCTCGGTGGGGACGCGACAATCAGGCAGCTGGAGGCCAAGGCCTACGTGGAGCTTGAGGTCAGTGAGGCAGGCGGGGGCTGGGCCAGGCAGCCCCGTGGACGGTCACATCGCTGCCCAGATCTGGGGTCCCTGTGTAGGGCTGCGAGGCCCTGGCCTCCTCCCCACTGTGGGAGGTGGGAGAATGAGTGTGCTGGCACCCAGTGTCCAGTCCGGCAGGGTGAATCACTCAGAAAACAGCTCACTCGGCCCACCCCACCCTGTGACCCGCCTGTGGGGCCTGGAGACCAGCAGCCTGGCCTCTGCCCAGGCTCTGAGGATAAGGGTCAAGGGGCCAGGCTCCAGAGCTAGGGTCCCAGCCCCATGTCCCTGTGCCCCTCCCCAGCTCCCAGGGACCACGCCAAGGGCTCTCACGTGTTGAGGTCATACCCAACCAAGCTGGAGCCCGGGATCATTCCAGGCTCTTGGCCCTGGGAGGCGGGGTCCCCTTTGGCGGGATTCTTAGGTCTGCTCTCTTCCCTGGCACCCTCTACTCCATGCGCCCCAGGCAAGCGAGGATGGTGAGAGCGTGGGACACTGCCCTTCCTGTCAGCGGCTCTTCATGGTCCTGCTCCTCAAGGGCGTGCCCTTCACCCTCACCACCGTGGACATCCGCAGGTGAGCCCCTTGCCCCCACGGGATCGCTGCCTGGTCCCTGGCCCTTCTGACCAGCAGTCTCCCCACCTGCCTCATGCCCACAGGTCCCCGGATGTGCTTAAGGACTTCGCTCCCGGCTCGCAGCTGCCCATCCTTCTCCACGATGGCGACACCAAGACAGATACACTGCAGATCGAGGAGTTTCTGGAGGAGACGCTGGGGCCCCCCGAGTGAGGGCCCGGCCTGGCAGGAGGGGCGATGATGGGGCGCCCAGGGAGGGTGCTCCCAGGACAGAGCCCGGGAAGGATGCTGAGGGTCCCCGCAGGGAAGAGGGCCTGGCTCAAGGGTCTGACCACAGATCCCCTACTTCCCCGCAGATTCCCCAGCCTGGCGCCCCGCTACCGGGAGTCGGCCACGGCGGGCAACGACGTCTTTCACAGGTTCTCCGCGTTCATCAAGAACCCCGTGCCCACGCAGGACGATGGTGAGGAGGGTCAGGAGCGCGGCGAGGGTGGGGGGAGCTGGCCCAGGCCGGGCCTCACCGCGCCCCCCTCCCCGCCCCCAGCCCTGTACCAGCTGCTGCTGCGCGCCCTCACCAGGCTGGACAGCTACCTGCGCGCGCCGCTGGAGCACGAGCTGGTGCGGGAACCGCAGCTTGGCGAGTCGCGCCGCCGCTTCCTGGACGGCGACCAGCTCACGCTGGCTGACTGTAGGCTGCTGCCCAAGTTGCACATCGTGGACGTGAGTGCCGGGCCGGGGCGCGGAGCGCGGGGGGCGCCCCCCACAAGGCCCTGACCGCGCCACGCCCCTCGCCCACAGACGGTGTGCGCGCACTTCCGCGGGGCGCCCATACCCGCCGAGCTGCGCGGCGTCCGCCGCTACCTGGACAGCGCGCTGCAGGTGAAGGAGTTCAAGTACACGTGTCCACACAGCGCGGAGATCCTAGCGGCTTACCGGACGGCGGTGCGCCCCCGCTAGCCGCCGCCCCCTCTACCGCCACCCCCTGCCCCCTCTTCTACAGCCCCATAAACGCATCTCTGCCCCAGCAAGCATGCCCTGACATCCGCGAGGGACCAGAGGGCCCTTGACTTCTGCCACCCCCAAAACCCCCACCATGGAACACTCCGTCCCCACGACAGCCTGGAATGATGGGCCGAGAACCCAGTGGGTGGCTCTGCTCCACTCACCCTGTCGGGGGTGGGGTGGGGACTAGATTGGGCTCCCAAACCAGTCAGGCCAGGGTGGGGCTGCAGGATGGCCAAGGAGGGTGGGGACCAGAGCCCAGACTGGGCACCCAGAGGCTCCAGGCCGGTGGGTGGGGCCGGCCCACATTCCTCAGCCCAGCCCCAGGCGGCAGGCCACCACCCTCCAGCTTCCACATGACCTGTGGTGTGGGACACTGGTGGCCGTGCCTGCTAGGTGAGGTCTGGAAGAGTGAAGTGTGTGGAGTGGAGGGGCCGGCAACAGAGTTCCAACCTCGAGGAGCCCTGACCTGCCTTCCAGTCCCTCTCCGCTCCGTCGCGAACCGGGCAGGGGCAGCTGGGTGAGCCTGTAGAGAGTGGTGCTCCCCCCACCCCCACCCCCCAGGCGGTGCGGAAGCCGGCCCATCTGCTTACACACTGCGGCCCGAGCCAGATCACAGGCCCAGGGAGACCCCTGATCCCTCTCCCCCGGCCAGACCCCAGGAGCCAGAGCATGGCCGTTTCCTCCACCTGAGGAAGCCATTTATTTAAAGGGGAAGGGGTCCAAGGAGCAGGTTTGTTCCCCTCTGGCAGCAGGACGGGCTGTGGGGTCTCAGGCGCTGTCCCCACCGCATGAGCAGACTCCTGGCAGGGTCACACTTGGTGCTGCGCCTTCAGGGGCTGTCAAAGTCTACACCGCTGGCTGGTTTCTTACTGGGAGAGAAGAGGAAGAGACGCTATGGTTTTCCGGAGGGAGCGGCAGGGGTCCAGGGCTGGGCCAGGGGCACAGGGGGGAGGCGCAGGGGGTGAGTACCTCTTGAAGCCAGGGTTGATGAGGGACTCTCCTGGACACCGCCTCCTGACCCCAAGTCCAGGGCCACCTCTCTGGGGGTCCGGGTCTGAGGGCAACAGGACGGGACGGGGCTTCCTGAGTCGGTAGAATCCCAGAGCCACGGCCCCCTCTCCGTGCACATGCTGTCTTTGGGGCCCGACTCTTGTTCTGGGGAAGGGGAGTCACAGAGGGAGGAGGAGCACAGCCCCCACCGAAGTCCCAGGTGACAGGCCTTACCTGGTAAGAAGAACTGAGGCCCTGCCAGACAAGGGCTCTTTTTGGGGCTGGCGGCTGTCACCTGCAGGCCTGGGGAAGAAAGCCAGGAATGGAGGCACGAGCAGGGGGACCCTAGTGAAGATTCGGGGTACCTGCTCCCCACCGCACCTGCCAGCTGCCTCTTCAAGTTGCACACTTGCTCTGCCAGACCCAGTGTCAGTGCCCGCAACCTGGAGGCTGCCTCTGGGCCCGGCACCTTGGAGAGCTCGAAATCCAGGGCCCAGGGCCCCCCGGAAAGGGTTAGGGATGCTCCATCCTCCCGCAGGGCCAAAGTCACAGCTTGCTGCTCACAGGCTGCCCTAGGAAAGGAGGTGTGCTGAGTGCGGTGTCCAGACCCCCAGCTCCACACCCACCCTTCCTTCCCCGCTCAGCGACTCACCTGAACCGGGGGGTGATCTCCTCAGCCGCACTCAGGCCCAAACGGGCTTTCTGCAGGGCACAGGGGCTGGTCACCAGCTGCCCAAGACTCTGGAGCCACCCCAAAGCTGCCTGACGGAGGGCCACCCAGGACCCCGGGCCAATCTTAGGGCTACAGTCACAAAGCTGGGGGAAGGGTGTCCAGACCCCCCCCCAACCCACCCCTACCGCGGGATCCCAGACCGCCCCCTGCGATCCCAGAGGTCGTCCGCACTGCAGGTACGGAGTGCCGGGGGCTTCCAGGCCTGCCCGGCAGCCCCGATACCCACGAGGGCCTCCAGGCTGTCCGCCGTGAAGCAGGTGCTCCAGAGGTCCGCGGCGTCCGTCACACTGTGGGGGGAGGGGCTGTCAGGCGGAACGGCCCGCAGAACTGTCGGCGCCCCCAGCGCCCCGCGCTCCTCGCCAGCCACTTACTAGAGGTTGAAGCCGCCGCGGCCTCCGTCCTCGCTTCCCTCCCCCTCGCAATAGCACACGAAGCGCGGGGGCCCGGGCCCCGGCGGCAGCGTGCAGAGAGGCGGCGACAGAGGCGGCGGCGGCGGCGGCGCCATAGCACCGCGGCCGCGGCAGGGACACCACCCGGGAGGCCGCGGGCCCCAGGGCGCCTGCGCGGGAGGACGGCTCCGGCGCCGGGGGCGGGGCTTACGGCCCAGGTCCCGCCCCGAAGACCCAGGCCCTTCGCGCCGGCGGCGGGGCCTGGGGGCGGGCTGGAGGGGCGGGGCTCGGTCTCCGGCGGGCGGGGTCCCCCGGGCGGGCCTGTGCCGGGTGCGGTTCCCGCGTCCGCGCGGAGGCCTGCGCGCCTTCCGCGCGCGGAGTCCGGGGTTCCCTCCCCCGCCGCTTCGCCCCCTGCTGGTCCCAGCGGCCTCGTCCTGCCTTCCGCACCTGCTGTCGCCCTTCCCGAGATACTATCTCACGTGGCCTTTAGACGCGCAAACTTTCCTAACGCCGATCCGCGGCAGGTCGGAATACGACCGTGAATAAAGTGTGGCGGCCAGCGCACGAGGCTCCCGGCACTCATCCATCCATCCCCTCCTTTGTGCCTTCCCTTGTCCTAGCCTTGAGCACTTTGCTTAACAGACAAGGTCTCTGGTCGCCTGGAGCTTGTGAGATCTGATGGATTGGACAGATAATAAACGAAACATGAAACTCTCGGGTAGTCCACCTGCGGTCGGAGCTGTGACCCCGGGGAATCGAGGGATGATGGCGACGCGCCAGGATGGGGGATCCCAGGCAGAGGGGCGGCCACTGCAGACGCCAGAGGAAGGCACAGAACGGTTCTGCTCAAGGCCTCGCCAGAGGGTCAGGGTGACCACAGGGCAGTCGTGGGGAGGGCTGAGACTGGGCCTGTAGGCCGCGCTGCTGATGTTGTCCTGCCCCCCCCCCTCCCCACCGTGTGCCTCCTACGGCCCAGCCTGACCCTCCCTTATGGTCCCCTGGGTGACAGCCTCGGTGACCCTCCCTTACTGTCCCCTTGGTCCCCTCAGACTCACATGCTTCCTTTGGGGCTTCAGTGAAGTGCCAGCTTCTCAGTCTTCCTCAGTCACCTGACACAAAGTGTCGCAGCCTGTCCACTACCTCCAGTCCTCTCTCCTGTTTTGTGTACTTGCTTTCCAGCCCTGTCGCTAGATAAAGTACCTTCTGGCCACTTACTGTGGCAGCAGACTGTGAGACGGCCCCAACCAGGCCGGCCTCCTGTGTCTCTGCCCCATCGCGGTCCAGTCGAGTAACTTGCCCCTGGCCAGAAGACTGGAGCGATGAGCTGCCCATTCTTTCTCCTGGACTCGCTCACCACCACCCGTGGCACAGGACCAAGGCTTGGCAACAACCAGTGAAGGGCTGGCATGCAGACCCCCTCCTGGCCGAACCTTCTGGGGAGAACACAGCCCTGGCCTGTGGCTTGACCACGGCCTTGTGGGATCTCTTGTGCCAGAGGCCCTAGATCACCCAGGACCAGATTCCTGACCCTCAGAAATGGGGGGGAATACCTGCTTCTTGTTTCCAGCCAGGGAATTGGGGGGTAATCTGTTATCAACAGGAGGGAACTAATGCATTTTTCATCCTGTTTACGGTGGTTCCCCCAGAGGTCCGAGGAGGGGGAGGACTTCACTTCACGTCTGTTTCACTAGCCTGGTCTTCAGGGCTTAAACACGGCATTCAGTAGATATTGTGAATGAGAGAATGCAGAGTAGGGGGCTGCTGGAGGGCTTAAGCAGGGGCGGAGTGGGGAGGGGCACAACTGATTTATTTGTAGAAGGCCCACATTGAGTGCCAGGAGGAGAAACAGCTGAGGGCTGCACGGGTGGAGGTGGGGGTGCAGGGAGAGTAGCAGAGGGCTGCTGAGAATCCCTCAGGGCAGAGCCGACTGAGGCTGGAGGGTGGGGGAGGGGTTGCTCAGAGTGGAGGTGGACAGGGGTGAGGTGAGGGGGGTAGGGCTCACAGATGCCCCTGTCCGTGGGTGGTGTGGGCACGCCCTTCCCCAAGGTCGCTGGGCTGAAGCAGGTTTGGAGAGATCCTGGGGGCCACTCCTTTGCTGTAGGAACTCCGCGACATGTCGGTGTCTGAAGGGGATGCTGAAGTCTACTGTGTACCCAGGACTCCGGAGGAGGGTCAGGTGTGGCAATGGGAGTGTGGGGCCACCAGCCCCCAGGACCCCCTTAAACATTCCTTCCTCTGGGCACAGTGCCGGGGACCTGGGGGAATGTTTCCAGGGAGAATGCGGCACACTCAACGGAGTCCCCCAAAGTTACTGGCAACGGTCAATGGCAGCTTGTGTGGAAGACGGTTTTTTGCCGATGTGGTTACGGATCTTGAGATGGGGAGATTTTCCTGGATTATCCAAATGCTGTCATAGATGTCCTTAGAGGCGGAGAAAGATTTCACTAAGAGGAGACTAAAGCCTCTGGAGGGAACGCGGCCCTGACAACACGGTGATTTCCGCCCAGGGGCACAGATTTTGGACTTTGGGCCTCCAGAACTGTGAGGAGGTAAATGTTACGTTTTAAGCCACCAAGTTTGTGATAATTGGCTACAGCGGCCACAGGAAACCAATCCAAGACCTGAGCCGAGGAGTTCAAAACATGGTAAGAAAACCGAAAGATCGGTTTTCATTTTAGACACAAGGGTCTAGAAAATGTAACTTACCAGCCTATCTTCCTGCAGGGAGCAATCTTCTTTAATGTGGGTGTGGGTACGTGTGGATATCTGGGTGCCAGGTAGGTGGGGAAGGGAAAGGACACTGGAGGGAGTGGGGGGGGGGGCAGGGGGAAAAGGGTGGCCTCTCACCCCAGGGCATGCAGGGCTGAAGCCTGAGAGCTGGGAGAGGAGCGCTCCTGGCCGGGGCAGCTGTGCTCTGAGGCAGGCGTGGGGCCAGCATGTTCAGGGTGGTCAGAAGCAAAGATGGGAGGGGATGGGGTCAGAGGTGGGCGGATCGGGGAGGGCCTTCTTCTTTTTCAAGTTAAAAAAAAATTTTTTTTAACTTTTATTTATTTTGAGAGAGAGAGAGTGAGCAGGGGAGAGACAGAGAGAGGGAGACAGAATCCCAAGCAGGTTCCGTGCTGCCAGCACAGAACCTGATGCAGGACTCTAACTCAGGGACCATGAGATCATGACCTGAGCTGAAATCAAAAGGCGGATGCCCAACCGTCTGAGCCACCCAGGCGCCCCAGGGAGGGCCTTCTTGGCCAGCTAAGGACTTTGGCTTTTCCTGTCGGGGCGATGAGACCCCCTGGGGGCGGTTAGGAGCCCAGCAGGGAACGAGCTGATCCAGCGGATGAATTCCGTGGCTTCCGGGCGGGGAACTGGCTGAGGACTGCCCCCGTGTGGTCTGAGCGGGTGATGCAGGACGACATGAGCCCCTAGTGGATATGTTGGTGCCGGGGGCACAGCCCTTCTGGGTTCCTGAGGGGTCCTATGGGGCTGCCCCACCCCAGAAGAGGGCCGCCCTCCCTGGAAAAGGTGTCCATAAGGCCACGGGGGGGGGCAATCTGCATCTCCCCACTCCGGCCCTTCCCAGGGGACCTGGGGGGGGGGGACAGCGGGGGAGGGCAGGACCACCGGAGCCTGGTGGCCAGGCTTCCTGCACCGCTTGCCAGGGGAGCGCATCCCCACGTCTCCACCTTAAACCCTTGTTGCTGCCGTGACAACCTTTGTCCTTCTTCTCTGGGTCCATATGGAAGGCGAGTGACAACAGATAAATCAGCCCCTCCATCCGCTAATTTATCACCTGGAGCTCAGACAGTATCTCTCAGCAGACGCCTCCCTAGGTGGGCAGACAGCACCTTGCCTGTCAAGAGGGTGGGACGGTGAGCTCACAGGTCACACGTGTGGGAGGGGGCTGGCTCTCTGGGCCTTCCCACACACTCTTCCCCATCCCCAGGGCTCGACTTCCAGACTGGTGTTGTGCTGGCGGTGGGGGGTGGGGGGGCGGGGAAGACCGTGTCCACAGGTGGGCCAGAGGCTGGCATGTGGGCTGGGGCAGCCAAGGTGCCCAGGTGTCGGGTGCAGGTGTGGAGGGGCTGTCTGGGGCCCCCAGAGGGTGACCTCCCAGCCCAGAAGGGCCCCAATCAAGGCAGCAAATTGGGCAGGACAGGGCTGTGTTTTTAATTTAAAATGTCCAGCCGGGGGCGCCTGGGTGACTCGGGTGGTTAAGCGTCGGACTCTTGGTTTCGATTCAGGTCACAATCTCACAAAACGTGAGATCGGGGCTGAGATGGGCTCTGCACTGACAGTGTGGAGCCTGTTGGGACTCTCTCTCCCTCCCTCTCTCTCTGCCCCTCCCCCACTTGCACTCTCTCTCAAAATAAAAAAACTGAAAAAAAAAAAAAGAGAGCAGCGATATTATCCTACCCAGACACAATGGCAGGACCGAGTTTTGCGCATACCCCGCTTTCCTCTGGCTCTGGGTCAGGGGAAGTGCGGGACGGAGCGGCCCAGATACCTGCTCTGTGCTGTGGAAGGAAGGGTCCCAAAGGCCCAGGAGATCCCCTGTGTCTGCGGGAGCTCTGGGTGGCCGCCCCGGGGCTGGGCTGCTGAGGCTGGTGCCCTGGTGCGTGGGGAGGGGGAGCGAGTGGGAGGAAGGCCCCTGGGATGCCCTGGTCAGTCTGGATGAGCTTGCCTCCCTTGGAGCAGAGCCTCGGCTCCTTCCAGGCCAAGCGCCTGCCCGGCCCCGCAGAGCTCTGCCCGGCCTAGCGAGGGGTCCCACCCTGTGCCCGGAAACCACTGTGGAGGGTCAAGAAATGCAGAGCCATGGGCTTTAGGAGAGTATTTATTGTGCGGGGGACGGGTGGCGGACAGAAATGGTGTGCTCCTGGGGGAAGGCCCCGTACAGCATGGCCCCCAACGGGCACTCCTGGGAGGACTCTTTCCTGCAAAGAAGGGGGCAGGTGTAGTGGGGTGAGTGCCATCTTGTCGCCCCCTCCTGCCCTCCCTGGGCCCAGCCCCAGGGCCCTTCTGTCCCTGCCCACTGCTGTCTGCTGTCCCACCTTGATTCTATGGTACCCACCCCCCTGCCACCTGCTCCCGGCGGGAGGGCCCCCACAGTTCAGCCTTCTGGCTAAGAGGGGTCTCCATGGGTCTCAGGGCACCGGGCACTGCATGCTGTGGGGACTGGCGTCCAGGCCGGCCCGAGCACTCACCTAGGAGAAGGCGCCAGCACACTGGTCTGTGGGAGAGAGTGGGGTCTGAGGAACCAGCCAGAGGCCCCTTCCCCAGGGGGGGAGGCCCCCAACCGCCCCTGAGGAGCCAAGCCTCCCTGCCTGCAATCCCCTTCGGAGAGGCCACTGGCCAGGGCACTGGCCCGCCCTCTTCTGGCCCAGATAGGTCTGGTGCTTGTCCCACACCTGGGGGGAGTGGTGCTCCCAGTCTGAGTCTCCTGCAGCCCTGAGCTGGCTCGGGGACAGCACTCACCGGACTGGGGCAGCAGGGCGCCCTGGCTGGGGTTTAGGCCCACTTGGGGTGCCAGCTGCTGCATTTTCTGGGCACCTTCAGGAAACAGCTCCGGGGCGCGGGCTGAGGGCAGGGAGGGTTGGTGAGCAGAAGAAGGCAGGGTTGGGAGGAGGAGGGTGGTGGAAGGCGGGGTGGGGTGGGGTGGGGTGGGAGGCAAGGGGAGGAGGCACCGGGGTGGGGGGAGGGGTCCGGACCCCTCTACCACAGACACAGGGGTCCCCAGGAGACCCAGGGACACAGCGGTCCCGCCTGCCATGGACCTGGAACTTGCTGGAATGTGTGCGTGGGCGGCAGTGCAGACGGACCTTGGGCACATGGCTCCCAGAGGAGCGGCCTGCGCCTGGGGACCAGTGGGGGGACGGGGGTGCTGGGAGCCCCTCCCCCCAGGACGCCCACCGTAGAGCTGCAGCCAGACGCTCCTGACGCCTGCCTTCTGGGTCTCCACGTAGAGCACGGCGAAGTGCTTGTAGTCGGTGCTCACCACCCGGATGTCAGTCTGCGCCATGGCTGAGGGGGAAGGGCCAGCTGAGCTGCCTCGGCCCGGGGCCCGCCCCCTGCCTCTCCCAGGAGCCCCCCCCCGCCCCTGCCCAGCCTCACCCGCATTGCTGAACTGCCCATCAGCAGCCCCCTTCGTGAAGGTCGTGAGCATCTTCTGGCACCCGCCGTCGGGCCTGGGGAGGAGGAACCACGGCGTCCCCAAGGCCACCGCTTGGGGACTCTGACCACGTCGGGTGGGCCGGGGCCCAGGCCACCCCAGCACCCCTGTGCCCCCTCCCAGCGCTGCTTAGAGGTGAGGCAGCCCTCTAGGGGACAGGGGGCAGGCGTGAAGTACTTGGGAGAGCCCTACAGCCAGGACACGTGGGGTCTCCCCTTCAGACACACACACGCCCCGGGGACGATGCTCCTCCACGGCTGAGGCATCTGCTGCGGCAGCCTGACCCCACCAGGGGCCTGGGACTAGCTCGCTAGTGTGCCAGGGACACCTGTGTTCTCAGTGGCTCACACTGGCCAGGTCTAAGGCCCAGTCCGAGGTGGGGTTTGTGGGGTCACTTACGTAGGGTACCCGAACTTGAGGGCCAGGTCACCGTTGTCCAAGGGGGTCACCAAGACCACGGGCATCTTTGTGTCGTCCTTGGAATTCAGGAAGTCCTGGTCGTCTGAGGCCACCCCGACCACGTACCAGGTGCCCTGGAACTGCAGGGAGGGTGCGGGGAGAGCTGGGGCCCCGCGTCCTTATCAACCCTCACCCAGGTGGGGGGCGGGCAGCTGCGACTCCTCCCGGTTCCAGGCTCTGGGGAGCCGTGGTGGGCACAGGCCACAGAGCAGGCCTGCTGTCCTCCCCAGCCCAGCCCGTGCCCAGCTGATGGGGCAGGTGGAGGGGGCTGTCTCCCCTGTCCCCCTGACTTGAGCTGAGCCGGGACCGGAGGATCCCCAGGGGCTCCCCTGGCCCTCCAGCCTCCCTGCGGGTCATGCACCCCCCGGATGGAGAAGCCGAGCAGGTAATTCGCGAGGAGGAGGGGCTGCCAGGGCCCACCTGGCTGGCATCGAAGTTGGCCTGGATGGGGACCTGGCCCTGGCCTAGGGACAGCCTGAGCAGGACAAAGACAGAGCCGATGAGCAGTGCCTGTGGCATCTTGGAGGACGGTTCTCAGCAGGGGACCTGGGGTGGCCTCTCCTGTCCGGCATTTATGACCCCCAAGTGCGCTGGCGTGGCTGTCTGCTGGCCTGGGACCAAGCCCACTGAGCTAGGCTCGGATGGGGTTGTGCCCAGCTGCCCCGCCCATGCCCGGCGGCGTTTCCTGCTGGGGAGGCAGCAGGTACTTGGATGTAGGGGGAGGAGAAGTTCTGGCAGGCTTTCCGCGGTGTCTGCCCCCAGCTCTCTGCTCACACACACCCCCCACCCAGTCCCCTCCTCCGGGAAGGCTGCCAAGAAGCTCCCCGTCCCGTCTGAGCCTCACAGCCCTTGGTGCCTCTGTAGGGCCAGGCTGAGGTTTGCCCGTGGGGGGCGGTGCAGGGGATCCTGCCAGGAGGGCTCCGGACAGGGCCTGAGGGGTGGCAGACGGCAGGAGGTGGGGGCAGGGCCGGGCAGGGAGACCGTGCTCCGGGGCCCAGCGCTGGCTGTGGCGCCTGGGGTCTGGCGAACGGGCAGGGCTGTGTACTCTCGACGCCCAGGCCGGAGAACGGGGGACTGGAGGCGCTACAGTAGCCAGAGAGGACGTGAGGTTGTCCGGTGGTCAGCCCACTCTCCGGGGCAGCCCAGGGTGGGGGGCATGGATGCCGAAGCCACCTTCCTCTCTGTCCTCTGGTAACACTGGTCCCTACCCCGTGTTCTAATCCCACACCTTCAAAAGCCCATCGGGTACAGAGCTCCCCTGGGCCTCAGGCCTCTCCGGGCTCGGGGTGAGGGGGCCAAGGGCACCTGCCTGGGGAGTAGGAGATGAGGGGGCACCGCCCAGAAGCGGCCAGCAGGAGGGGCCCTGGTGCGGTCAGAGCCCAGCCTGCGCTGGGTGGGGGACGTGAGGGCGCCTCTCCGTAGCGGTCCTGACTGCGGGCCCGCCCACCGGGACCGAACACCAGCGCGCCTTTGCCCAGAGTCCGAGATTTTACAGACGGGAAGGGGAGACTGAGGCCCAAAGTGAGGGGGGTGCGTGCGGTCAAGTCCCCAGGGAGCTGGCCGGAGCCAGGCCCAGGGCCCAGAGCGGCGAGGACTGCAGGAAACACAGGCAACAGCTGGATTGTTGACTTGCTTCTGGAGTTTATTCTCAGAGCCGGGATAAAGTCTGAGGGGGCAGAGGTGGTGGCAGGGAGGAGCCAGGACTGGGCGCTTGGGGATCCCGGAGGAAAGAGCAGAGCAGGGCGCGATGGCCAGGTCCTGGGGGCTGGGGTCGCCTGGCAGAGAGAGCGGCACCCGTGGGTGGGGCGGGCAACACCAGCTCTCCCACCCCCAGGGTCCCCAGGTTCCTCTTTACTCCCGGGAATCTCACGGAATTCCCGGGGAAGCCCCTCTGCCTCGGGCAGCCCCGGGACCACCCTGGGGTGGTGGGGTGGGTGATGGCAGGTATGAAGCCAGCCCACAGCCCACCACACTCACCTATCTGTGCTCCTCCATGCACCTGTCTGCCAAGAAAGAACCCGGGGCCGTGGTCAGCACCCCAGGCCTGGGGCCACTTCCCCACCTGGCCCCCTCCCTGCAGCCCTGGAGAGCGGTCTCAGTGGAGCCCCCCCAAAACTGCTGAGTCCGTCACACTTCAGCACTCTCTCCCCTCCTCCAAACAAAGAGGGGGTCGTGCCCCCAGCTGGGCCCAGAGCAGGCTGCCCCCCCTTCCCCCCCCCCCCCCCCCGCCATGTTCCCATAGCACCGCTGCCCTCCACAGGCATCCCAGCCCACTGGCTCTGCTTCTGGGGCCCGTTTCCCACCAGGCTAGGGACCCCTGTGTCCTGAGGGCCGCCCAGGGGCCTAGAACACCGTAGCTGCTTGGTGAAACTGGGCCGGGGCGGGGGGGGGGGCGCTGTTCCTGGAGAAGGAGTATCTTCCTGTGCTGTGCCCAGGGCTGCAGGCCAAGGTCACAGGGTGAGGACAGACTGCCCCCACTCTGGAGGCCACAGTGTGCCGGTCCGTGGGCGGTCTGACCGGATGCACTCCACCCCTCAGCCTCCCTTGAATCAGGAGACTTGCCTGCCTCAAATCTGACCTTAATCCTCTTCCCATGAGATTAGCAGCCCCCCTCACCGGTCTTGGGCAGGAAGACAATGGCATCCTCTGTGAAGCCCCGGGTCTTGGCAAAGGTGCTGAATTTCTCCTTTACCTCAGCCCTTGGAGTCTGGGTGCGGCCTGGGGCAGGAAGGAGAAGCCACTGGCCTCAGTCGGGGAAGGTCTCTGCTGCCCCCACCCCTGCAGTTTAGGGACCCGCCCCTTGAGACCCCCATCTGTGGCCGGGTGGGCCTCCGGCCAGAGCGCGGGTCGCTGGCGTGGGGTACGTACTGTAGAGAGTGGCCATGTGGAAGTCCTGGCCCGGGCTTTTTGTGCCCGCCGTGTACAAAAGCGCGTACTCCTCATAGTCTGTCGCCACCACCCACACGTCGTGGGTGCTGCCCCAGTCTGGGAATCCAGGAGAGAATCCCAGTCAGGGACCCTGTCCCCCAGCCTCTGGCCCGCTTCTGCCCGGGGCTGGCTGTGGGAGGGAGCCAGGGATGATCCCCTCCCCCACCGGGACAGGCAGCCAGCCCCCAGCCTCCTGTCCGCACAGCCCCTGAACCCTGCGGGGGTCCAGTGCCTTCAAACCAGAAGTCCTGGGGGGTCAGCAGCCAGAAAATTAGGGGCTCATGGCGCAGCCACAAACCTCTGGGCTAGAACGGGTCAGAACTGGGGACAGACTTCCCAGTGGGAAGGCCTCCCCAAGGAAGGGGGTAGATGGTGGGGTGGGAAATGAAGAGGCGCCTGGCCCTGGTTCTGCAGAACAGTGGAGAGGTGTGAGGGGGGCTGGGGGCTACCCCAGTGTGCTCTGTCTGGCCAGCAGAGCAGAGGCCGGCAGCAAAGATCTGGGGGAAATTCCATCATGGGGGCGGGCAGGGAGGGGCCTGGCGGTCGGCTCCAAAGAGGATCCAGTGTCCTAGAGAGAGGGTTCCTGGTCCCCCACCCGGGAGCCTGGGGTCGATCGGGCCAGGCCTTGGGCTAGCTGACCCCGACGAAGGGGCCACCAGCCCACCCCGTGTACTGCTGGGGCAGGAGGGTTGCCCAGAGCCACCGCCTGCAGGTTGCCCAGGGCTGGACCCAGGGGTCCCCAGCAGGGGGGCCCCACTCACGGGGACTCGTGTAGCTGTAGCAGCCTGGGGTTTCCGCCGGCCGCAGCAGCAGGGTCCGGGTCTCACACTGGTCTTTCCTGTGGGCAGGTCACCGAAGGGGTCAGGGGTCAGGCCGGGGGCTGTCCCTAGATCGTGACCGTGGGGCGGGGAGCTCTCGGCCCCCCGAAGCGCGCGCCGCCCCGCCCACCTGAGGAAGGTGGTGGTGAGGTTGAGGCCTCCTTCCGCGCTGGGGGCCACCACTGATATGCACATGGACAGCGCGTTCTTCTTCTCCCGGAACCAGCTCGAGTTGGAGGCGAGGCCCGAGGTGAACCAGCGCCCCAGGAACTGCGGCGAACGGACCCCGCCCGGGTCGGCCAGGACCCTCCTGGACCGACCTGGGTGGGGGCGCCCCTGCCCCTCCCCTCCGGTCTCCAGCCGGGCCCCGCCCCGGCCCCGCCCCCGGAGGCCCGCCACGCCCCCCGCCGTCCCCTCCGCTCGGCCGGGCTCCGTCGGTCGCGGGAGCGGGCGGCAGAGGGCGCCCCGGCCGTCCCTGGAGGGGTCGGGCGGCCGCGACGCCGGGGGAAGGGGCGCGGGGCGGGGCGCGTGGGCGGGAGGACCGACTGAGCGCGCCCGGGTTCCCGTGGCCCTCCCCGCGCGCCGTCCCCGTCGGCGCGCTCGCGCACGATGTGTCCTGAGACCCGGGTGTGGGACGTGTGCCTGCTTTCCTCCGGGCGTCGTGAGCTGAGAAGGGTGGCCGTGTTTGGACGGCGCACGCCCGCGCTCGGCCCGCGTGTCCGCAGGTGCCGTGTGCGCGCTCACGGACACAGGTCGGCCTCCGTGGCTCAGTTCTCTTGGTCGGCGAATTGCTTTAGGCCCAGGGAGGCGGGAGGTTCTCCCCCTCGGCCTCCTCCTTCGCTCGGCTCCCCTCTTCCCGGGAAGACATCTCGGCCCTCTGCAGAGCGCCCCCCTTCCCCTCGCAGCGCCCTGTGCCGCCTTGGGGACTGGGCAGGGGAGCCTCTCACCTTGTCCTGTTGGAAGTTGGGCTGCAGGGAGACCTCGGCCTGGGCCTGCGTCTGCAGGACTCCCAGGACTCCCAGCAGGACCAGCCCCATCCACAGCGTGTGCAGAGCGGCCATTGTCCTGGAGCTGAATAGCCACCCGGGCCGGTGGTGCCAGCAGTGCGGGTGGAGTGAGGGAGCCGGCAGGAGGAGCAGAGGCCACCGGAGAGACCCCTATTTATGGGCCTGGCTTGGCCTCCACCCAGGGCCCAGGGACAGCCCACTGCAGGCTCGTGATGCTGGGGGAGGACAGAGCCGGGAGCCCAGCTGCAGGCTTGCCCCCCACACGGCTGCTTATGTAAGAGGCTCTGACCAGGACCCGCCTGAGCCCTGCCACCTGGGGCTGAGTTTGGGGCCGGGGGTTGGGGGGGGGGGTTGCAGGCAGAGGCTCCTGCAAACTTCGTCCTCCCTCCAGTCCCCGCAGCCTGGATGGGGGTGGGGGCACGTGCCCCGGGGCCTCCGGCCACTTCTGGGCCCGGGACCCCCTCTCACAAGCCCTACCGTCATTCTGTCTCCAGGTCCAGGGACCCTGGGAGGGGACACTGTTCATACGGTATGAGTTTGGTCCTGGAAGGCCTGGCGGGCTGGGTGGTGACAGGAAACTTGGGCCCAGGTCAAGGAACCCAGTCTGCCCCTCAGTGCGGCCGGAGGGCCAGGTGTGCGGGGCACGGCTTCCCCACGGTCAGCTGTCGGGGCTCTGGCCTGCGGTCCCCTGGGTACCCTTCTCAGCCTGGGCCCCCCCTTCGTGCGGGGCCCGCCCACCAGTGTGGCCCAGCAGCACCACGTGAGACTCGGGGCAGTCCCTACCTAGGGCACCCACCAAGACCAGGGCTGCTCACGGCCACGTGTCTCCCCGCCAGCACAGGACTCAGGGACACCCCCACCTTACAGAGAGGGCTGCTTCCAGAACTCACACGTGTCGCCTTGCCTCTGCTCCAGCCCAAGGTCACCCCAGGCCGGCGGGGTCTCAGCTCAGGGCCGAGTGGGGTCGACAGCGCTGAGCAGCTGTGAGTGGGTTGGGTGTGAGTGTCCTGAGGGAGGCGGGGAGCCTGGGCTCTGACCCTGGGAGAGAAGACGTACCAGGGCAGAGTTCCCGTGTGGGTGCAGACACAGAGGGGCTATAGGTGTGGCCCGTGGAGGACAGGAGCCCGTCATCTCTGGGCACAGGCCCAGCCCATTCAGGGGGTGCCGGCTCCTGTCTCAGGGCTTCTGCCCAGAAGCTGGGTTCTTGGCAGCCCTGGCCTCTGGCTTTGGAATGGCCCAGAGGCTGTTCAGAAATGATCAAAGGGAGGCAAGGGTCAGGTCAGTGCCCTAAATGGGACCAGCATGGGCACTGCCACCCACCTTGTGAGGGCAGGGGGGTGGGTACCAGGTCCAGGGATCCTGGTGATGTCAGGGCACCGGGCTTCCTGGCCCTGGCTAGACCCCTGCCACGGGACCATTGCAGGTGGCCGCGCGTGCCCTGGTGGGACTGGGCTCCCCTTCTGAGGCCGGGATCTCAAAACTGCTGGTGAAAACAGGTGTGGCCGTCCTGTGGGAAGGGCTGAGTGGCTGCGGGGAGGGCCCGGGACACCACAGGTCGGAGCCTGCCTCTTCTTCCCTCGGCACCTTTGCCCTGCAGCCCTGATGGAGGCCAGGGATGTGAGATTGGCGTGTGTCGCCCTTTGTCCCCCCTCCCCCGTGACCCAGGAGTGCGGGAGCACAGGCTGGGGCTTATTTAGGGGGTACTGTGGAGCTACATCATCACGGCAGCTGGGGGAGCAGCTGGGTGGGCACAGGCCCATGTGAGGGGGTGAGGTGGCAAGAGACAGGAGATGCCCAAGAGGGTGACTGGCAGCGGTGCAGGGGAGGGGGTGGGGGTGCAGGGGAGGAGGGGGGGTGCGGGGGAGGGGGCAGCAGTGCAGGGGAGGGGGTGGGGGTGCAGGGGAGGGAGGCAGCGGTGCAGGGGAGGGGGCAGAGGCAGGCCTGAGACTCCCACCCTTCCACCCTGGCCTCCTGTACCTCGGGAGGGCACAGTCCTTTGCCACAGTCCTGAAGGCTGTGGGATGACAGTCCATCAGAACAGGCAGCCGTTGGGGGGCTGACCCCACAGGACCCTGCACTGGCCCAGGAATAGATCTTGGAGTTCTTTTCAGGCTGGGACAGGGGCAGGAAGAGGAAGGTGGCAGGAAGGACTGGGGGACACCGGTTGTACCCCGTGTGGGCACCAGGGCTCCTGCCCGTTCGTCGGCCGACAGCTCTTTGGCCTTAGAGAGACCCGCAGCTCTCTGAGTGGCTGGGCTAGAGGTCCCTTTCCAGGCCAGGCCACCCCTGGACAGGAGCACCTCTGTCAGTGGTGAGCACATGCTCCACGGCAAGGCGGCAAGGTGACCCAGGACGCCGGACCAAGGGCGTGGAGGGAGAGGTGATCTAGGGCAGCAGGACCCCAGACATGTGGGCCTCAACAGCTGTCATCTGGGCCAACCTGCCAGGAGGGGCGCTTGCAGCTGGATCCCCAGGGGGGTGTCCCACGGATCCTGGTGGTGGGACAAGGTCCTCCTGAGGACAGAGTGGCTCCTGGAGGCCCCGGGTGTCTGGCCCCCAGACCCAGTGCCAGGGACTGAGTCCCTCTTCCTCCTTTTCCCTGGTGGGGGGCAGAAGGCCAGGCAGCCCCCGCGCCCCTTCTCCCCCAGTGGCCGTTACCGGTGGGGACGACGTGCTTGTGGGTGAGGACAGAGGCCCAGAGGAGTAGGAACTGCCCCGTGGTCCCCCTGTGGCCCAGGCGGCTTTCCGTGAACATTGTGGAGGACAGGGCCTGACCTCGGTGGGGGGGGCCCTGGGCAGGGCTGGCTGCTGTCATCTCGGGTCCCTGCGTGGTGGGGTGCAGACTTCTAGAAGGGTGTCCGGTGCCCTGCTTGCCAGAAACCTGGAAGGGCACGACAGAGAACCGGCTGTCTGGACCCACCCCCTGTGGCGTCGGAGCCCCTCCAGGGGGAAGGGGACCCCGCCCTGCCAGCACAGGCCGCCACCCAGGGAGGCACATCTGCGTGTGGGGTGGGCCGTGTGTGCCCCTTCGGGAGGCCCCGCTGCCCGTGCTGCTCCGGCGGGCGGCATGCTGAGCTCACGCTCTGGGACCCAGAGCGGGGTGACCACCCAGGCAAGATGGGGGCCGGGGCTGCAGCCGGAGGGGCCACGAGCCTCATGCCCCCGGCCCAGCCCGTGGTCAGAGGAGACCCTCCCCTCTCCGGGGCCTTCCCTGCATAGCCCTCCCCCAGGTGCTGCCTCCGTCTCCTGGGCGACATGCTGAGGCTCCAGTCTCCTCTGCCAGTGGCTCCCCCAGCTCCTGGAATGACCCTCAAGCCCCTGCCCACTGTCCCTGGCCCCCAGAGCAGAGCTCCCGACACCTGCCTTCTCCACTCCCGCTCCCCAAGTGCTCCGGTAACAGGGCTGCCCAGCGGCCAGAGCCGGACACCCTGGGGCTGGCCAGTGGGGGGTCCGTAGCCCCTTCCCCAAGTCCTCATCTGCCCCTCCCGGCACCTCCCACCCGTAGTGAGCACCCCAACGCACACTGGTCTCCCAGCCTGCACCCTGCCATCACGTTCCTGCTGCGGCCCTGAGGACCCCGCCAATGTGGACCAGGGTGACCCTGGTTCGGCAGGGACGGGGTGATGCTGGCTGGCGGCTGGCGGCTCTGAGCCTCAGTTTCCCTATCTGTGCAGAGGGAGTGGGGATGCTCCTACCTCACAGGACTCATGGGAGTTAGGGGGCATGGCTCTCCCAGCTCTTGGGACAGATTTGCTCCCGGGAACCTCTCTGTGGCAAATGGGGAGCTTCTGTCCACCTGTGGGCAGAGCTGGGCTGAGGCCGGGGCCGTGGGCCCTCCCCCCTGCTCCGGGCCCTCTCCCCAATCCTTCTGGAAGGGGACCCTGAGCAGATGTGGGGGAGGGGGGGTGCCTGGGGCACAATTCTGGGGCTCAGTAGGTAGGTGCCCCGCAGCCACTGGGTCCCGCAGGTAGGGGAAGAGGCACCCTGAGAACCCAGTCACCTTTGCCTGGTCCAGGTAGGGTCCTGCTGAGCTGAGCTGCTTGTAAGATGTCGGCCCCCTTCTCCCCCACCCCCTCGGATGGTGCATGATGGAGGCCTAGGGAGGCGGGCGGGGGCGTCCAGGAGCCCCCCCTCGGTCCCTCCCCGCCTCTGCCTCTGCGGTCACGGGACTGCCCCCGCACCCTCTGTTCTGAGCTGCGCCCTGTGTGGCCGGCTGCCCCGGGCTGGGCGGTCTCTGCCCTCCGGGGGCCCCTGCTCAGCTGATGTGGGGACGGGGGATGGGGTGCGAACGTGCTGGATGCTGGGGCTGGTGAGGCCCCTCCTGGCACCCACTGAAAGCAGGCACGCCCGGCCTGGCAAACCAGGCGTCGCTTTGTGGCTCGCAGAGGGCTGGGCGGGGTGGCTGACAGTGCATGTTCCTGACCCGCCAGGGCAGGGTCCCCATCTGAGCCTGCGGGACAGACGGAGGTGTCTCTGGAGCCCCACGCCAGGACCTGGCGGGGGAGAGATGCCCGGAGGCTGACCTGGGAGCTCCCCCCCCCCCCGCCCCCGACCTCAGGTCAGGCAGCACGCAGACAGCTCTGGACGCAGGGACTTCTGGGGCCCCGTGGCCAGAGACCCAGCCGGGCGCTGCTGAGCTGCCCAGCAGAGACCTGGGTCCCAGGCGGAGGCGGAGGACGGCCATCTGCCTGTGGAGCTGCTCTGGAAGGCAGGGATGCCAGGAGTGGGCCTCATCCTTGAGAGGTCATCGAAGCCACTCCCCTGCCTCTGGCCCACCAGGTCAGACACAAACCCGGGGCCCAGGCCCAGCCTTGAGCTCATCCTCCGGTGGGGGGGGGTGGGCAGTGTCCCCCACAGATGGTTGGCTCTCCAGGGCCGAGTCTGTCCCAGCGCTGGTGGCTTCTCACTGACCTACAGCTGACAGTGTCCTCTGGCCTCCGATAGGGACCTTGTGGACCCTCCCACCTTCTACTTGGCAATCAGCCGCCCCCCCCACCCCCACGGACCTCAGCTTATGGGAAGGGGCCTTGAAGGAACCTTGAGTGGGTGGGCAGAGGCGGCCCCTCTAGACCCCACCCTAACCCTCAGGCCCTGCCCCCTGCCCTCTGGAGGTGCCTCTCAGCCTGGGGGGCGGGGGGTTACCCCACCCCAAGATTCTCCTCGCATGGAAGGTGTTGAGGAGACTGGCTGGTGGATCCCCAAGGATCTTAAATAGGGAAGATGCCCTGAGTCACAAGAAGCTGCTAGACAGAATATTCTGGAAAATCCCCAAAGGCCTTCTCCCTTTCTCCGCCCCCTCCCCAGGATCTTGGATCAGCCCTATCTCCAGGGCCATATTGGGAAAGATGGCCATTGCCAGGTGCCAGCACCGGCCAGACGTGGAGCAGAGAGTGGGGGGCGGCAAGGTTAGGCACCTGGTGGGGCCCTGGGACCCACAGAGGGAGTGGGGTCCCACGAGGGCAGGTGCCGCGGGGGCAGGCAGCTCAGACCTCCAAGTACAAGGAATGTTCTATACCCCTCCCCCGCCCAGCTCCTAGACCGGCCCAGCCTTCAGGGCCCCGGGAAAGAAGGCCGCCAGGGACAGAGACAGGATGGGCGCAGGGGGACCAGTGGGGTGTGTCTTGCCCAGTCTGGGCAGAAATGCAGAGAAGGCCTTGTGTGGGAACACCCTGAGTCCAGGGGCCTCCTTAGATCCAAGAGCGGCTCTCCAGTGGGGGGAACCTGGGTGAGGCTGACCCCTCCTGGTAACCTGAGGCCACTTCGGGCCAGGAGGAACCCAGGGCTGGCAGAGGGAGAGAAGCCTGCCCCCTTCGGTGCTCCTGTAAGCCCATGGCCTTCCATAACTGTGACAGTCAGCGTCAGGGTGACCCGGACAGATGGCCTCCAGAATCCAACCAGGCAGTGGGTGTGGGGGGTCAAAGCATACCCCCTCACTTGTTTGAGGGCTGGGTGAGAGGTCTTCGGGCTCCTGTGTCCCATGCGCCCTGGGGGCATCGGCAGATGGGCCCTCCCGGGTCACCACCAGCTAGCCCAGGTATCCCTCTCCTCGAAGACCCCAAAGCCAGAGGACATTTTGTGCTGAGGCTGGCTCATCCAGGGGTCCCGTGGAGTCTCCCGATTCTGGAAGTTTCCTTGCCTCTATGGCCTGGCCACATCAGGCTGGCCCAGGCGTCTCCAGGACCACCTGGCCCCAGCAGAGGAAAGCAAGTCTCCCGCTGTGGCCCAGGCCCCTGGTCCTTCCTTGGTCGTGGGCCTGACCATGACCCCGGCGTGGGCTCTCCTGCCTTTCCCTGGGGACTCGGGGTGACTTCAAGGGGATGGGACCACAGCTCTGAGCAGGGCCAGCCCCAGGGTGGGCACCTAGCAGGACTGCGGGAAGGGCGCTCTGGGCCCTCTGGGGTCCTTGCTCCCCAGGCCCTTGGCTGGCCTCCGATACATGCCATCAGAGATGGGCCGTGCGTAAGGGCTGCTGAGGACGGTGCCCGGTCCTCAGGACGAAGGCACCCGAGGGTTAAGTGAGGACGGGGTTGGAGAGGACATCTCACTGCGGCCTGGGTCTAGAACCTGGGTGCTCTGGGAGCCACCCACAGCCTGGCCTGCAGCCCTCACCCACCCCACGGGTCATCTGGCGGTCATGCCGGCTCCTCCTGGCACCAAGTGTTTATTTCCGTTGGGGGAGGAGTACGGGGACAGATGTGGCCTCAGGGGATGGAGCACAACAGGGCCTTGATGGTCACTAGGAACCGTCTCTCTGGAGAGAAAGGAACCATCCAGTCTGGCAGCCACTGGTCCTGGAGCCTGGAAGTCACCCTCTGTCCACTGTCTTCCGCGGCCGCCCTCCCTAGGGGATGAGCCTCCCCGACGTCCCACACACCTCCCCCTCCGAGTGTGCGCCCCGGCCTCTGGCTAGTCCCCGCTGGCGGTCTGGGCCTTGCAGACCCCTCCCTGCCCTGTCTGGGGGCCGGCTGGGCGTAGGACTGTGAGCAGCAGTCACGGAGGGCATCCTGGAAGAGATGGCAGTGGGTCCAGGAGACCCAGGTAGGGCCTGCTCCGTAGTAAAGAGACGGGACACTGGGGGGCCTCCCAGGGTTAGAGAGGGACAGTCGGTGGCTCTGGAGGTGTGGGCCGGGGGTCACGGAGCCGCATCTAGAAGAACCAGAGTCTTCTGGGGCTGCAGAGACGGGGAGCTGCAGGGTAAGCCCGGAAGAGCCGGGGTCACAGGGCCACAGGGTCAGAGGTCAAGGGAGGTCACGGAAGCCATGGCCTGGAATGGGGCTTCCGGACTGGAAGGAAACAGGCTGTGCCCACTCCCGGACAGAGGCTCGTCCTCTCCTGTGTCCGAACGCTGGTCACAGAGCCCAGCTGTCCCAGAGCCATCGGGACAGTTGTGCCTGGGACTTTGCCCAGCCGTGGGGGAGGGGCTCTCAGCCCCAGAAGAGGGGTCGGGATGGGTTGGGAGGTGAGCAGGACTAGGGGCCACACTGCCCAGGCTCGCCCCAGGACCTCGCGCCCGCGTGGGTTTGCGTGGCTGACGTTGGGGCCGGGGCCTTTGTCCGGTTCGGCCACAGCTGGCTCCTCGGCCCCGACGTCCCCTGGGCATCAGGCAGGGACGTGTTTGGCGGGGCCACTGACTGGTGGGGCTTCTGGCTGGGAGGATTCGGGAAGAGGCAGCCGTCCTGCCCCGGCCCGGCCAGACCCAGGGGAGTTTGCCAGCTGGTGAGCAGGTGGGCCAGCGGGTTTCTCCCTTGACTGGGCACAGGATGAATCGCCCCATGCTGGCTCGTCAGCAGGGTCTTCAAGGTGGCAGCCTCACGGGCCCCCACAGGCCAGGGCACGGGCGCCCTGTGGGGGGCTGCCCTCGCCCTGAACACCCAGAGTCCAGCCTGTGCAAAGCCCTTGGACCGCAGCCAGACTTGGGAAAGGACCGGGTAGGCGGGGCCCCGGGGAGGGTCTGCCCCAGACTCCCAGAAGGCCCCCGGGGCTGAGGTGGGTGGACGGCAGCGTTTCTGCAGCTGCGGGGTGGGCACTCTGACGGGGGCCAGCCACGGCCCCTCACCCGGGCAGCCCCCCCACCCCCAGCCTCTGACTCTCCCTGGCATCGTCAGTGCTGCTGGGGAGGGGGCTCCCCAGGGCAGGGTGGGAGGGGGGCTCTGCCCATTCCCAGCCCCCTGTGCTTTAGGCCTGGTGGGCGGCACCCATGGGAAGGCAAGTGGGAAGCCATGACGTCCTTCTAGCCCTTACGAGCGTAACGCGGAATGTGGCTTCGGGGTCGTGGCCTCCTGTGGGGGCCGCGGCAGCACTGTTGGGGGCTGGTGTCTCTCTGAGCCTCGGCGGAGGAGAGCCTCATCTCTGCCAAGACAGGGCTGCAGGGCTGTGGGGGGCTGTCCTTCCTTCCCTTCTCCCAGGCTCAGAACCTGGGCCGGTCTCCATCCTCTACCGAGGTGGGGGGTGGTGTGTCCCTGCCTCACTGTGTCCCTCCCCGTCCCCGGACATAAACAGGTGTGCCAGGGGTCAGGCCTCTGAGCATCTGCAAAACCAGTGCCCAAGGGCAGGGGAAAAGGTCGCGTCCCCCCCTACCCATTCCTGTGCCCACGCTGCCCACGCCCTGTCCCGGCCCCTCTCCACCCCTCCCTCCAGCTCAGCCACAGCCCTGAGTGGGCGTGAACTTGGCCATCTGCAGGTGGTCCGGGGTGGGGCAGCTCCCTGCACTTGGAGCAGCAAACCCCCCCCCCCCGCCCCGCTCAGCCTGGGGGGGGGGGGCGAGGCCGGGACAGCGGGGCCCAGGGAGACGTGGATGCCATTCACCAGGTGCCGTGGACCCGGGGAGCCTCTTGGGAAGCGAGGCCTAAAGCAGGCCCCAGAGATGCAGGGGAAGGGCTGTGCGTGGAGGAGACGAGAGACCAGGCCGGCTGTGCCTGATCTGCCCCCGCCCCAAGAGTGGAGTCTGCTTCCAGGGACAGCCCCAGGCCTCCCACCAGCTTCCTGGGCCACCAGTCACAGGAGCAGCCTGTGCCCCTCACCCGGGGCCCTCTCCGGTTGGGATGGAGCCAGGGGACCCCGCCGAAGTGCACGGATGCTCCCGGGACATCTGCTGTCCAGGGTCCCGGAGTGCCAGCAACTGACAGCGTGGAAAAAACCCAACCTCCAGTTAATCCGCACAAGCCCAGGAAATAAAATAACTTCCTTCAAAACAAAATAGCTTTCTGCCAGAGCATTCCTGCCCGATGCAGGCCACGCATCCCGTGGAGAGAGCTTTCAGGAGAAACACAAAAGAGACGGTGTGTTTCAGAACAGGCGTGATCGAGCCTACACCTGCGTGTGTGTGTGTGCCTGTGTGTACACCCCGTCCGAGTGTGTGCATGCATACAGCAGAGGTCGTGTTTCTGTGTCCCCCCCCCCCCCACAACCTAGGAACCTTAGGCTCCTCACCAGAATAGGGAGGTGGACGGTCAGGCCCCCTTAGGGTCCTCGGGTCATGGTGCCCAGGCCCGTCCGTCCCCAGGCTGGTTGCACGGCCACCGAAACCAACGCCCTCCCTCCCCAAGCCCCACCTCTCGAGCCCACCCCCGTTTCCAGTCTGCCAGGAGGACATCAGAGGTGGTCTCCCGACGGCCATACAGGGAGGAGCCCCTGGGTGAACCCCTCGTCTCCCGGTAGACCACGGGTAGCGGGTGACTCCAGACATGCTGACGTCTGGCCCTGGGGCAGGGCAAACGGAGCTTTAGCCACGGGCACCTTGGCTCTGAAAGCCTCCTGTGAGCCCGGCAGCGAAGCAGGAAGGGGTGAGGTCACTCTGGGGAGTTGGGGCGGGGGAGGCCCAGCCTGCAAGATCCCTGGTGAGGCTCTTCACACCCCCAGGGTCTGTGCCTTCCCCCAGCTCCCAAGGACCAGTCACCTCACATGCAGGTGGACCAGGGAGCCTGGCCTGCCTGCATGGAGTTACCCCTCCATGCCGGGGCCTGACCCCTTCGGCCCCTCTGTCTGGCCCCGATCAGGGCCTTGGGGGGGGGGGGGCGCAGCTCAGCGCTGGAGGCCTCGCCCAGCCCCCATTCCTGGGAACTTGCCCCTTCCCAAGCACCCCCCACACAAGCCTCACCCCCTCTCTCTACCCAGCAGAGGGGTCTCAGGACACCCCGGGCAGCTCTCTCAGTCCTCCCCACACCCCAGGATGACCAAAGGGACTCCTCCCCAAGACCCCTTCCCCACCGTCCTCCTGCCACGTGTGGAGTGGGTGGCCCCTGGCCACATGCATGGTCCTCAGTCTGGGGCATCGTCTTCCATAGGGTCCCTGTGTCCTCTGTGTGTGTGTGCGCGCGTGCACGCGTGTGTGCGTGTGCATGGCAGTGGGGAGGCATGAGGTGACTCGGGAAATTGGCCACCAGGCCCAAGTTACCCACCATGTGGGGGTGGCTGGGAAAAGATGCTTCTCCAGGGCCCAGAGTGGGCATGGGGCCTCGGGGCTTAGACAGACGGGTACAGGGCAGGGCTGGGGTGGGATGGGCTCCGGTAAGTTCTGCACCCACAGGCCCAATGCCCCAGGCTGCCCACTCAGACCCCTGCCCTGTGCACGAACTACCCCAGCCAGCCTGCTCCCCTCCCTTCCCCCTCCAGGAAGCAGGCGGGGTCAGCTCTGGAAGCCCCAGGGGCTGCTCCCGGCCCCAGCAGGCCCACATGGTGACAGGGCTCCCGGGCAGGATAAAGATACCTGTCCCGGCCATCACAGGGTCCGGAGTGGGGGTCAGCCGCACGATGGGGCCAGCAACCCTAGCAGGTCCCACAGCCACCCCGGCCTGGGCCAGTACTCCGGGACGAGCCCCACCTGGTCTTCCCTCCACGCGGCCCCCATCCCTGAGGCATCTGAGGATGTCCTGTCCCTGTTACCCAGCTCCCAGGTCCTCTCTTCAGTGATGCCCCTCCACCCTTGCCCTGCAGCTGGGTCTCTGCTCCCGGCCCCCCTCCACTCCCACGTCCCCAGCGTGTAAAGTTGTTTCCTGAGGGAGGCATATGAAGGTCTCCCTCAGCAACGGCAGATTTGTCTCTCTCCTTGCGGTCCTGTTTTTTGCTTTAGCTATTCTGAGGCCATATTATTAGTCGCATACAAATTTAAACTTCTTAACGGTTCTTCATGGATTGATTCTACCATCGTTATGAAATAACCTAGCATTTCTGTACCCTCATGTCTTAAATGTTTCTCTTCTAAAACAACATATGATAGATGCTTTTAAAAATCCTCCGATCAGCCCTTTCTTTTAAGAAGCGTATTCAGTTAACTTTACTTAATGTAACAATATATTGGGGTTTCAATGCACCATCTTATTTTGTGCTTTTTATTTTTCCCACCTGCTCTCACCTCCTTGACACTCTGGATTATTTTTCATCCATTCATCATTTCCTTTCTATCAATGTAGGGTAGTGTGTGTGTGTGTGTGTGTGTGTGTGTGTGTGTGTAAGCACATGTATATTTTCTTCGTGGTTATGGCCAACATTATAGCGTCCAGCTTTACCTTGACAAAGTCACCTCTCCCTCCTTCCGAACAATGCCATTTTCGTCATGTTTTGGAATTCATACATTTAATCTCCAAAACATTATTGCTGTTGTTTTCTGTGGCCAAGATTGATTTTCGAATTCTCCACCTGCTTACTGCTTTCTCTGTTCTTTGTTCCCACTGGAGCTCAGGCCTCGTGTCTGGGGTCACTTTTTTCTCCCTGAATCTCCTCCTTCAGGGTTTTCTCCATGGAGCACCTTTTGGTGACATACTCTCTGTCCCATCAGAGCAATTCCAGGCTGGAGGCCTTACCGGCAGTGGGACAGCGGGGGTCAAGAAGTAAACACAGCTGTCGACCTCACAGCGACTTGGGGCGGGGCAGCCCTCGGCCTGCAGAGACACAAGAGGCGACACACTGAGCGATTCCAAATCAATCCGGCCTCCTCCACAGAGGCGGGACTAGATCTGCGGTTGCCGGGGCTGAGGTTGCCGAGGACCAGTCGCAAATGGGCATCGAGGAGCTTCCCGGGATGATGGAATGTTCCGCATCTTGATTTGGGTTGTGTTGACACAGGACATCAAAGCGTACAATGGAGTCACGTCTATTTTAGCGTATGTCAAATAGAAGTTCATATTTTAGAAATGAAGACTAAGTCAGGACTTTTTCAGACAAATGGAACCCCGGGGAATTCATCACTAGCAGATCTGCAATGAGGAAATTCTAAGGGGTGCCCTTCAACCGGAAGGAAAGTGCTCCTGTGGGAGCATCGTGGTCTAGGAGGCTTGAAGAGCAGAGAAAAGGCTGGACGTGTGCAGCCCTGTGGACCGCCATCTTGGCCACCCTCAACACGTCTTGTGGGGAATGAAATATGTTTAGAATTAAAACACATGGCAAAACTAGAACAAAATCTCAGAGGGTATGAGTGGAACTAAAGTGTTGTAAATAATTCCACTGCCCAGAAGATGGTGAACGTGTTAACTTATATTCAACATGAGCAACTCAAGGATGAGCTCATAACCCCCCGGCTATCTCAAAAAGAAGAGTCAAAAGTTTGAGAAAGCAGGGTCTCCAAGAGAGATCTGAGCGCTCATGATCCTGGCAGTGTCGTTCACAACAGCCACGGCGCGGAAGCAGCCCACGGGTCCGCTGACAGGTGAAAGGATAAACAAAACAGGGTCCAGCCGACCACGGAATATTAGCCTTAAGAAGGAGCCAAATCCCGGCACCTGCGACAACCGGGCGAACCTGGAGGGCACCGTGCTGAGTGACGTCAGCCCGTCTCAGGGGACACGTCCTGTAGGAGTGGACGCTCACCGGAGGCCCTGGAGGAAGGAGTCGGAGCCACGGACACCGAGAGCGGGAGGGTGGGGCTGGGGGAGGGGAGGGTCCACGTGTAACGGGACAGAGTCCAGTCTGGGAAGATTGTCCCGGACACGGGTGGTGAAGGCCGTACAACCGTGTGAATGTGCCTGATGCCCCAGGAGTGAGTACTTAAAGAGGGTTTCAACAACAAAAGGGCGCCTGGGGGGCTCGGTCGGTTGAGCGTCCGACTTCGGCTCGGGTCACGATCTCACGGTTCGTGGGTTCGAGACCCGCGTCGGGCTCTGTGCTGACGGCTCGGAGCCTGGAGCCCACTTCCGATTCTGTGCCTCCCCCTCTCTCTGCCCCTCCTCCACTCGGTCTCTGTCTCAAAAGAAAAAAAAAATAAAACATGAAAAAAACAACCACGACAAAGTAATATTACAAGCTAATAAAGAGAGAAGATGATGTAACAAAGAAATTATTTAGTCCAACAGGTGGGGCAAGAGTGCCTGACCTCAGATGAGGGGGCCCAGCACACACTCCTGTGGTCCTGCAGGTGCCCTGGCCGCTCCCACCCCCGGGCCGGTCCCACGGGGGACCTGAGCCACGTCCGCTCCCTCCCAGAGCTCTGCGCCCATCCGTCCTGCCCCTGCTGCCCTGGCTCGTCCCCACCACGCGTGCTGAAGCCCCCAGCAGGCTCAGATGCGGAACCGGGGCCCCAAAGGGTCCCTTGGCTTCGCTGGCCATCCCTCCCGGGGAGCTGCTGTCCCTGGAACGGGCCCCCCAGAGCCGGGGAGGGCTCCCCTGCAACAGGCCAGTTTCTCTGGCCGCCCAGACAACAGTCCTGTCCTCCCGTCCATCTTACTGCCCTCAGAGACTCCGGCCGCTGGGACGCAAACAGAGCGATGCTGGCCCATCAGTTCCTGGACACAGTGTCCCCTCAAACACCACAGCCATAGCTCAGGCTGGGCTCAAGGGTGTCCACCCCAGCCCAGATGCCCACCTTGAGGGGGGGAACACAATGCATGGCCCTCGCCCATGTCTGCCCTGCCTGTCACACGGCCGCTAGACTCCTGACCTGCAGGAGGGGGCTTGGTGGAAAGAAATGGCCGACCGAGGCTTTCGGAGGGTTGGGACCCAAGCAGGGACAGGGTCTTGGAGGCAGCCTTCCAACCCCTTCCGGCCTCAAAAGTCTCAGGTGCCAGCGACAACAACGTGTAGCACCTGCCCCACGGGTCCGAGGAGCCTGGGGACCCGGTGCAGCTGGAGTCTGTGTCCAGGGCTCGGCGGGACCCACCTGTGTCCTTGGCCCCAGGGTCTGAGCCCTTCACTTTATAGGGTTTCTGCTTGTCAGAGGTGCATGCAACACGGAGCGATCCCAGGGACAGGCCGGGCGCTGTGCCTTCCAGAACATGGGGAGGGACGTCCGGCCAGAGAGCGCACCTGCTCTCGCCAGGCTCAGAGAGAAGCTGCGGGGGGCGTCCTGGGCAGCCAGCCAGGGGACAGCTGTCACAACACTCAGGCCGGCAGGCAGCGGTACTGACTCTGAGGAGCTACGTCAAGCCACCTGGGCCTGCTGGGACCCACACCGCACCCCTCACTAGAAGCGGCAGGGACCCCTGTCCTCAGATGACAGGGCTGGGAGGAGGGCCGGGGGGAGTCGGGGACATCCTCCAGGGCTCTGAGTGAGTCCTGCCTGGCACTGAGGAATGGGGACCCTCCTCCCTCTGCCCTTGATAGGGACACCACGTCAGAAGACCCAGAGAAGTCGTGCACAGGGGTCCTGTGTAGCTCAAAGTCGTAAACTGTACTTCAGACTAGGAAACAAGGCACATCCGTCCTTTCCTGGAGGTGGAGACTAGGGTCACGTGCGGGGGTCTCCATCCCTGGCTGCGCCCCACTTCTTCCTCTCCTCCCTCTCCCCCCTCTCCAGGCCTGGTCTGCCCAGCCTGCCCACCCAGCTTGGGCCCCTGCCAATGGGTGAGGGTGGGTGGGGCGCCTGCCTGGGAGGAGGGACACCACTGGGAGGGGTGTGGCTGGAGAAGGGCCAGGGGGCCTCTCAACCAGGGGCCAGACCCCAGATCCCTGGGGGACCTCCCTGGCTTTCACGTGTGCGGCTACCTTGGCCTCTGCCCTGGGTTTGTGCACGACAGCTCGCCACCATTTGTGGCCTGGAAGGCTCACCCGAGACACAGCCTCACGTTGGCAGGCCCGGGGAAGCCCCAGGCGGCCCATCGATATCATGGTAACCGCTGCAGGGCTTTGTGGGACCTCGGCCGGCAAGGCCAGGAGGAAGCAATGTCCCCGTCCCAACAATGCTGCAGGGCCAAGGCACGAAGGCTGGCCCAGGGCCATGCACGGTCCACCTGCGTTTATTTCCTTCTGCTGACCCTCGATTGGGAGGGGGGGAGCAGGCCCGGATTGGGGGCATCCACTCGGGCCAAAGAAACTCGAGCTGACACAGAGCAAGAGACCTCTCTAGATGTTGTTTCATCTGTGGTGGGGCCAGCTCCACTTTGGGCCCTGGGCTTGGCCCGCTGCCCCCCTGCTCGGAGCGCCGTGGGGGCCAAGATGGGGGGAGACTCGGGAGGGCTGGTCCTGTCTGGGGTCGGGCAGCTGTGAGCTGCCCTCGAGTGTGCACAAGCGTGCCGGAGTCCCGGGCTGTGGCTCTCCGTACCCGAAGGGTCCGTACACCCAGTGGAGGTCAGGCCTAGGGAAGTCGTCCCCGCGTGCCCACCGGCAGGAAGCCAAACCTGTCTGCGCCCCCCCCCGCCCCCAAGGCCGGGGCCTCTGTATCCAGATACGAGGATACGAGGCCTGCTCGTGTTCTGGGGCCCCAGCTGCACCCCTCATGGCAGCTGCAGGGCTCGGAGGGGGTGTGGGGTTGGAGGTGGGGTCTATGAACTTGCCCAGTGGGGGGCTGAGTGGGGAGGATGTAGGGGCCTTGTCCCGGGACCAACTTGTGCAATCCACGAGGGCCTGCAAAGCCACACACGCATGCACACACACACACACACCCCAGGAAGCCTGGAGGGCAAGGACAGGCCTGGTGGGCTGGGGTGGGTGAGTGTGCTCAGAGGCCCCTACTTCGGGCTCCCCCTACCCACCCGAGGTCACAGTGGGTCGCACGCCTGGATCCCAACACGGAGCATTTATTTCATGCCGAGGGCAGAAGAGGGCAGTGCGGGGCAGTGACACAGGCCTTGGCCGGCGAGGAGCGGCGTCCACCTTCAACGGGTGCTTGGATGGGGGGACCGGCCTGATGGGGGACACAGAGCCTCGGATGAAGGATGGGGGAGAGACTGGGGGCAGAGCTGGGGAGGAGCAAGACGCACGAGAGAGAGCTGGCAGCTTCCGGGAGGGGAGAGGAATTGGGGCTGAGGGAGAAACGGGCTGGGGTGGGGGAGGCCGGCCAGGGACCGAGGGACGTGCCCTCCAGGGCGCCGCCCTGCCCCCACCTGGGCCCCCAGACTCCCCGAAGACACCCAAGGGGGCGCTCAAGCGCTCGTGCTTGTGAGCACGGTGTCCAGTGTGCGTGCACCTCTGTGCACACGTGTGTGAGCGTGGGTGTCTAAGTGGTTACACGTGCACGTGTGTGTGGAGGTCCGCGCGTGTTTTATGCACACGTCTGCCAGTACGTGTTCACGTAGCCCGAGGTGGGAGGGGCGGGGGTGTGGCGAGAAATGTTCCCGGAAGGAGGGAAGGGGTGGCCCAGGATGGAGGGGCGGGGGTGGGACAGGGATCAAATATGGACCCCCCCCCTCCCCGCCGCACTCTGGGCTCAGGCTGAACCCTCTGGCGCCGCCAGGACCCCACAGGTCGACCCTGAACACAGTCCACACTCACCCGCCGGGCTCCCCCAGGGCTTTTGAGGCCCATGGGCAGCTACCTACGCTGGGTCCGGGCTCCCGCCGCAGCCTGAGAGCCCGGGACCGGCCGAGTCCGGGAAGACGACGTTGTTATCCGAGAGGCCCTGAGCTCTGACCAGGTGGACGAACCTCTCCAGCACCCGGGTCCCTATCACCCACGTCCTGCCTGGGGCCCGATGAGCGCAGCACGGCCCTCAGCGACCGGCGCGAGTGGGGGCGCCCTGCCCCTCCCCCCCACCCCGCCCCATCCCCCCCACCCCGCCCCGTCCCCCCGGCTCTACTGCGGCCGCCGGCCAGGCACTCACACAGCAGGCTGACCGTGAGGACGCTCTGGCCGCCCGACCGTCTCCTGGACAGCATCAGAGCAAACTCGCTGTAGTCAGTGAGTGCACCTGGAGCTCCTCGGGGGCCTTTCCCGGGCGCTGAGGGGTGACGGCGCAGCGTCAGGGCCACGCCCACCAGCGCCTCCCCGCCTCTCCCCTGTCGCCCCCTCACCCGCTGTGTTGTCCACTGAGAAGCCCCCAGGCTGGGCCGCTGCGATCAGCACATAAGACCAGGTGATACAGCGGTGGCCCCGGTGAGAGCAGGGATGGACAGAGGAGGAAGGTTCCAGAAGCTGGCCGGACCGCCGGTTTCCTTCTGCCTTTCTCAGGGGCGGGCCCCGAAGTGGGCCCCTGAGAGAATACAGCTGTCTGTCTGGAGGACACTTCTGTGTGAAGCCACGGGCACGGCCCAGCACACCGCTCTCCCCAGGGAGGCCCGTGTCCACTCCGTGGCCCCCCGGGGGCTGCCCTGTGTCCCTCCTGGAGGAGCAGCCAGGTGTGGGCGGTGACCTTGAAGCCTCTGCCCAGCCCACCCGCGGACAGCTCCTCCTCAGCCTGGAACAGGACCTGAAACGTGCACGCGTGTGCCACCGTGAGGGGTTTTCTAGGCCGCGGTGTCCCCTCTGGGAATACGGAGTGGGCCCAGTGGGCACTGCCCGGCGCCCCCCCCCCTCCCCCCCGGCCTCAGCCGTGGACTTCGCGGAGCCGGGCGGGGCGGGGAGGGGTGGGGGCTGCTGGCGGCTGTTGCCGTGTGGGGCCTGGTCCCGCCCCCGCCCCCGCCCGGGCTCAGTCCTCGGGGAAACGGCCAGCAGTGCGGGGTCCTCTCCAGGCGCATGCGCCTGTTTAAGCAGCAACCAGGTGCAGCCTGGCCTGCAGGCCGGGGAGAGGCTGCGTCTGCACTGGGCTCTCTGTCCCCCACGGTCCCCCCAGTAATCAACCTCTGGCAGGAACCAGGCCAGTCAGATGCCCCCGAGAGTCTGAGCCGCTCCGGTGGGGGATTCTGGGGTGGCTGGTGGTGTAGGTGGCTTCAACGATGGTCGCCGGCAGGCGAGGGCAGGGGCCGAGTGGAGCCCCTCAGAGGCTCTCGGCTTCTAGCGTTAACCCTGGTCTATGTGACAACCCCCCCTCGTTTCAGGCTCCTCATTTATCTAACGTGGAGCCAAAGAGCCCTAGCCAGAGAGGTTTCCGGGCCCTCTGCTCCCCCATAGCCAGGCAGGTGGGCAAGGAGGAGGCAGGGGCAGGACTGCAGGAGATCTGGGGAGGGGAAGGAAGCCCTCGTGGCATCGGTGTCCCCCGAAGGGCGGGCTGCGCCCCCCTCCACCTCATTTCAGGCAGCTGTCTATGAAGACACCCCACTTCTTCCCAGCCAGGGAGCAGGCACTTTACCCAGGGACACCGACCAGACCACCTGTCACCCTGGATGCAGCAACTGATCCAGGAGGAGCACCTGACTCCAGGAGAACCAGTCAGAGGCCGTTGCCAGGCCGACCAGGATGATCTCTTTTCTGGAATTGAAACCCTGAAAAGCACATCAGCCTAGGCTGATGTTTTATTCCTGTGAGGTGAGAACTTCCCTGAACAACAGAAGTCCAGGGCAAGCAGAGCTGAGAGAGAGAGAGAGGGAGGAGGTGATGGGGACTGATCACAGTTTGAGCTCCTGGATCCAGCTGTACCTGAAATCCATCAGCGCCCAAGGCCCTTCAGGGTCTGTGATCCGGTGAATGCCCCCCACTCTTGTGTGTGTCCCCAGAGCTGGCTTAGGTCACTAGCAGCCTGTGCTGAACTTTTGGAAGAGGATCTTGGGAGAACATGGCACGGGGGCCCATGCTGGACCTGAGTCATGAAGCCATGGCTTCTGGGGGTACAGGTCAGGGATCCTCACTCACCGGGTCATGGCATATGACACTTTAAGGCTGCCGTTTTCATTCTTCTCGAACGTCGCAGTGAACGGGCTCAGCACGGAACTGTCTGTCTTCCTGTGGGCGCTGCCCGCCAGGCCGACAACAAACCATTCCCCCTGGAACTGTGGGGACCCGGGGTCGGCAGAGCCCAGGGCAGCCCTGACACCCTCGCCAGGCAGCCTGTGCCTGTGCCAAGCCGGGGGCTGCCCTGGGTCTGGCAGGGACAGAGTGACCCGGTCCAGTGGCTGGTCTCGTCCAGCCTGTTTCCCCATCTGTGCGGAGGGACTGAGACGTCCCCGCCTCACGGGGACTGGCAGGGGCTACAGGAGGGAGCGGCTGCCCAGAAGGTCTGTTCGGGGCCCTTTTCTGCTGGATGTCAGGAATCTCTGGGGAGGACGCTGAGACCAGGCTGGCCACGCTGGGTTCCCCGAGTGGTGCCTTCCCCGGCCACCATGGCCCTCCTTTCTCCATGCACTTGGACCCTGGCTTTCTCCCCCTCCAACCCGGCCCCCAGACCTGGTCTTCCTGGAAACTCTGTAAGACAGAGATCATGCCTGGCTGGGTGTTTGAGGACTGGCCTTTAAGCAGGATGAGCATCACCCACAGGGCAGGCCAAGGCCCCATGTCAGCGGGGACAAAGTAAGTGCTCATTGTCGCCGTGGTCTCAGATACTCACCTCTTTATGGGCCCACCTGGCAGGTGCCCCTCCCCAGGGGTGTGCTCCCCGCACCTTCCTGCTCAGGACTGGCAGGAGAGGTGGGTGCAGAGGGCTTGGGGGTGGGCTGGGCAGGGGCGGGCCCTCTTCAGATCCCGCCCACCAAAGATGGAGGGCATCTGGGTCCCAGCCCAGGAAGGGAGGTGGGCAGAAAATGGAGGTGCTGGGGGTGCTTGCTGGGCCCACTAGCTCCCAGGGATGTCTCTGGACCTTGCTTTCTGATTCCTGAGACCCCCCAGCTCCACACCTCCTTGGGACCCCTTCCCAGTGTCCCATGCCAGTGAGGGGGTCAGAGGCCCGAGGCGCCTCCCTAGCCTAGCCCTACCCTAGTGGCATTCCTGCTACCAGGTGGAGGGCAGAATGTTCCATCCCACACAAGGAGCTTGACCTTTTTAGTCCCAAGGTCAGGGGCACAGTGTTCTGCTGCAGGAACACAGTGTAGGGTCCGGCCTGCCGCCCCCACACCGCTCCACAGTCCCTGAAATCACAGTGTGGGGCGAGAACAGGGCCAAGTGGCCCTACAGTCACAGGGGGCAGGGGTAGCGGCGGGTCAGAGTGAGGCCAGAGGTGGTGGGGTGGCGGGGCAGGCAGCCAGAATACCCAGATAGAGGTGACTGAGGGGCGGATCACAGGGGCCCCTCTGCCAGAGGGAGGGCAGGGGGCAGGAAACCCCCGCACACCGGGCCTGGGCGCAAGAGGGCCCAGGCTCTGGGCACGTAGCCCACCTGGCCACCCCCAGAGCAAGGGCCTGGGAAGCAAACAGACATTCCCACATAGGCAGTCAAGTGCATCCCCTGTCTTGGGCCACCTCCCCCCCCCCCCCAACCCCTCAGGGCCTCCAGCAGCCTGTCCTGAGGAGGAGGGCCCCAGCCAGGACACTTGGAAAGCACCCGTCCCCCAAGGCGAGGAGCCTCATGGCTCTGCTCTGTCCTGGCCCTCACTCTGCATGGAAGGGCATGGACCGCCTGGTCCTTCCTCCTCCAGGAGCGAGTCCCATTGCCAGGTGGAGGTCAAGACCTCTCTGGGCCAGCTGCAGGCCCCAGGACAGGGGGAGGGTCAGGGGTCGGGAGGGCTGCGGCCACCAGCATCTCCTCGAGAACCGAGCCTGCAGGGCAGCACCGCATTCCTTGGGCTCGCTCTGCCCGCTGCTCGGTGTGGCTCTACTACTTGGGGAGAGGGCCCACAAGGAGACAAGGGGCAAGGGACCCGTTTTTGCCCGGAACTTCCCAAAGCGATCACCGTCGCACAGAAGCTGGCGTAGCAGCTCCTACGCCTGACTCCCTGAACGCCTCGCTCCTTGCAGGCGCCGACCTTGCCCTGCGGATCCCGACCCGAGTCTCAGCCCGCCCAACACCCGAAAGCAGCCCCCTTGGCGCCCGCGCTCCGGGGAGCCCGGGGGCGGGGCGGCGGCGGTCCGAACGGGGACCCCAGCCCGGCCTTCTCTGGCCACGACGTGCCGGCCGCAGCGGTGGCCGGGCGGGCCCCTCGGGCCAGCTCTCCCGGACCCCGCCCGCTCCTCCCGGCCTAGGGACCCACGCGGCGCCCCCGCCACCCGTGCGGCGCGTCCCAGGCTGCGCGGAGGACGCCGGGAGCCGCCCCGGCGAGGCTCCTCCCGCCCCCAATGCGATTGGTCGAGGGTGCGCACGTGACGCCGCCCGCCCGCCGTTTGGGGGGCTGGGAGTGGCTGCTCGCCTCCGCCTGTGACCCGAGGGCCGGGGAGCCGACCGCCGTCCCCGCGGCCGGCCCCGAGAGGCGGCAGGGTCCGCGGGTCCCCCTCCCCGCCGCCCCCCCTCCCCGTCCCGTCCTCTCTTCCACAGCAGGAGCGCCCCCAGCTGCTCCCCGCTTCTTTCCTCTCTCCCCGAAAACTCGGACGTGGTGCTCTGGGCTCGCTCTTCCCGAGGACGCGGTCCCGGGCGACAGGGACACCGGGGAGGGATGCTGGAGTCCGGGGATCCCCGAGGTCCTCACCCCGGCCGCGGGCTGGGGTGGGAGCTGTGCTGGGCAGGAGCAGGACGCGCGGAACGACCCCGTGTGACGCCCCTGCCGTGAGCTGGAGGGAGGTGGACGGTCCCCTCCGCAGCGAGCCATGTCCAGCCGTGTCCCCACAGGCAGGGACCTGGCCCATCTGCGCCCCCCCCCCCCCCCCCGCCCCGGAGCTGCTTTGTGAGGCCCGGCGAGCGGAGCCAAACACAGAGCGTCAACAGTCCCCCCCACAGGGCCAACGGTGTACCTGCCTGTGGGACCGCGGGCGCTGGGGGCCTGGGACACAGCACGCCCCAGTCCCGGCAAGGCCGGTGGGCTCCCAGGACAGTGCTCCTCCTCGAGGCCCCCAACCGCGGCTGCCAATTTAGTTTATATACGTCTTTTAAAGGTATTTTTTTTTCTTCTAAGTTATTAAAAATCCTCTTTTAGAATCAAAAGGCAAAATACAAATTATAATTAACATGATTTTACATAAAAACAATTCACTGAGAACTACAATTATTTCCCGTGCTTTGTGACAATTAGGGTGCATTAAACTTTTTTTTTTTTTTGGAAATAAAATTCGTGACAACTGAAACCACCACTCCCCAAACCCCCGCTCCCGCCCCCGCAGACCTGCTGTCGGAGACCCAGAGGGACAGCCCTGGCTCTGTGGGACCTCAGCCCTGGGGTCACTCGGGAGGGTCTCTGGCGCCGCCCTCTGGACGTGCAGCCCTCCCAGAAACCCTGGAGGGAGATCTGTTTGAACCCTCCCACACCCCAGAGCAGAGCCGTCATTTTCTGTCCCGGGGACGTGGGGTGAGGCAGGCAGGGTACTCTCTGGGGTAACGCCAGCTCCGAGCTGTGGCCCATGTGATACAGGTACACTGTATCCCGCTCTTTGCTGTGGATCTCTGGGATGTGGGGCATGTGGGGAGGCTACAGTTTCCTTTGCCCTTCTCCCTCAAAATCCTGGGGGCCAGGGCTCCCCGCTTCCCCCTCTTCTCCCAGCCCTATCTATCTGTCTTCCTGGGAGTCTGGCATCAAGACACATTGGGTGGGCAACCCCCAGTCTGCGGAGTCGGGCATGGTCCCCATCCACTGCAGACATGGAGCCCCCAGAGGGCTGCGGCTGGCTCCTCCCAGTAACTGCCCACCCTCCTGGTCTGGACTGGGCCAGTGGACCGAGTGGGCATATAGAGATGGGACCAGACAGTGGTCCTCCTGCTCTGTGGCCCACAGCTCACCTGGGATGGCCTGGTCCCCAGCCCCAGTTCCCGGCAGCCCGGGGAAGGAGGCCACTGGGGGCGGAGGGAGGACAGGGGGGCTGGGGTGGGGGGCCCAGCTCCCAGGTGCCCCCTCAGCCTCACCATCAGCCAGTGGCAAGCTCTAGACAGGGCACCGCCCTGCCTCTGTGCCCGGGGCCGGGCGGGGACTTCAGAAGCACTCATCAGGTGGACGCCTCGAGGGTCCCAAGATGGGGGGCTTGGCACTGGTTCCAGGCCCAGCTTTGGCCAAGTTAATGCCCGTTTTCCTGACTTTCCAGCCCCAGCCTGGCTCCAGCCTGGGGCTGCCATTTGCCCTCAGACCACCCCCCCCAAGTACTGGAGGGGTGCCCCCTCCCACGCTGTCCTTGTTCCCAGGGGACTGTGGGGGGCAGGGGGTGAGGGGTGCACGTTTCTCCAGGATGGGAAACGTTCAGCCGGAAGCACCCCAGGGTGCTGACTCACAGCCACGGGGGCCTGGATCTCGCCCAGTGAAGCTTAGGGAGACTGCCCACCGAGGGGAGTAGAAGGAGAAAGCCGGCCTCCCACGGAGGAGGTGTCCTCAGAGCCCAGAGACACCATCCCGGAGCAGGACGCCCACAGACCCCTCAGGCACAGGGTAGGCATGTGTGAGGCCACAGCACCCTCCCCCCAAGTCACTTGAGCTGCTGAAATTGGCCAGTGTCCTCCAGCAAAAGGAGAAGACGGTTTAGCAACATGGGGGGAGGGGGGTGCTGAATGCGGCTGTAATAATCCGGACAGTGTTCTCACCAGCAGGGGCAGAGCAGAGTCTAGGCCCAGCCCGCTAGGCCCCTGGCACTGGGTGGTATCCACAGCTCCCTCCCTTAGCCGCAGGGCACCTGTCCCCCAGCCCCGTGGGACCTACGCCCCCACCTCCGGGGTCCTGGCCTGGGGGGAGAGCTGCATGTGGGGTGACTCAACACTTCGTTTTCTTTCGAGTGCCCTGTGGCTTCCTGAACTGACCTCTAGGGTCAGTTTTCCCAGTCCCGATTCTTCTCTTTCAGGGATGTCCTCACTTCTGAGAACCCACAGTGAGAGTCGCCCCGGTGTGTGGAAAGGATGCGCAGTCTACCC
The DNA here is from genome assembly GCF_018350155.1 of Leopardus geoffroyi. Taxonomy (NCBI): domain Eukaryota; kingdom Metazoa; phylum Chordata; class Mammalia; order Carnivora; family Felidae; genus Leopardus; species Leopardus geoffroyi. The sequence continues at coordinate 93,524,611 of NC_059342.1, read as the reverse complement.
TGGGGGGCAGTGAGGAGGCAGACCCTCCTCAGGGCTCGACGTCCCCCCCGACAGTCTGGCATCGCTCGGAAGGGCCCCTGCAGGCAGCCATTGTGTAGGGGACACATCATTACCCCATTTTCAGCCCCTCCCTCCCCCTGCCTAAATCTCCCACTGGCCTTGGAGTTCCCACATTCCGGAAAGACCTTCCCTACAGAGCAAAGCCCACCCATCCTCCTGGTTCCTGGTGACCGTGCTCAGACCCTGGGTGTGGGCTCCCTCCCTTGTACGCCAAGCTCCCGGGCTCACCCCAATCCTAGCACACGAATCAGGCTGGCCTGCTTTCTCCGTTTCCCACTCCTTATTCTCCCTGCCCCGCCCCCCTTGTGATCTCCACCCCCCCCCACCCCACCCCGGGCGTCTAGCTGCCCGATGGCAGGACTCGGCCCCAGGTGGCCCGTGCTGTGCCCCATCTACGCTTGCCAGCCCTCAGGGGGCAGCCACGGGGACAGCCCCGCCTCCCGACTAAGACGGATACCAGCTCATCCCAGACCCAGGCACCACATCCAGGAACCCGGAGGGGGTCTGCCTGCGCCTCTGCGGTGGCTGTCCTGTCCCAGGAGGGAGCTCCGGGTCAGCACGAGTAGGAGAACCTGTGGACAGAGCTCCTCAGCCCTCTAGAAAAGGCTCCCCAACATCTGAGCAGGGGGCAGGCTCAGGACCTGGGCCCACCCAGGGCAGCCCAGTAAGACCAGCAGGGCACGAGCGCTTAGACACAGGGACCAGGGAAGGGGAGCTGGGACGGCGATGCGGGGGGCCCAACGAAGCAGAGGAGACCAGGGCACAGGGACAGCAGGGCACGGCGCTCTCCTCTCCAGCCCACCCCGGGGAGCAGTGCCACTTGCCCACGAGATGATGGGCAGAGGGAGGCCCGGGTCCAGGTCCGACATGGAAAGGAAGGAAAGGAAGGAATCAGGGGCCAGGACAGACAGCGTTTAATGAAAACAGTGCCCCTGCGCTCCCGTGGGCGGTGTGCAGCTCCAGTCCCCCCTGGGTGGCCCTGCCCCGCGGGGTGCCGGGGCTCAGTGAACGGGGCAGCGGGGGCCATCACCTTCAGGGTCTTCACTCCTTCCGAGTTCAGGGCTGCCCCCTGGACTCACCTCCTCACTTCTGGGGCACAGAGACGAGACTCAGCCAGAGAGGGAGGGGCGGGTGCCCTCCCCTCACCACCCACCAGCACTGCCCACTCACCATCCAGGACGTGGAACTGGTCTGCGGCCTCGCAGAAACCTGAGGGCCCAGGCAGGGGTCAGGAGTGGCTGGGGCGGGGCACAAGGCGGGAGGGCGAGGCAGGCCACTGGGGGCTTGGAGGGAGGCTTACCATACTTGGGGAAGAACAAGATCTGGTCCTCGGTCAGGTTGACCCTCTGGATCCGCTGCTCGAATGCACTCAGGGCCGCGTCACTCGGGGGGAGTGAGCGGGCTGTGGGGCACACGGGGCTCCTGGGCACGCGGTGAGGGAGCAGGCAGGGCAGGCCGGGCCTAGGGTCTGTGTGCTTGGGACGCACCCACCCGCACCCACCCACCCCTCCTCCCCGTCCCCTCTGTCCCCACACGCCGGCCTATGTGCGGGAGCTCCTCCCTCGACCCCTGCTCAGCTGGAGAGAATCAGAATACAGGGAGGCAGGGAGGGTCTGTGTGTCCATCTGGGCCGCCCCACACGGATGGCCCCGAGCGTGCGCAAAGCTCGGGCTCCCGCGTGGACGCACCGTACAGCTTCACCGACAGCTGCCGCGCCCGCTCCAGGTACAGGATGGCGAAGCCTCGGTAGTCTGTCTCCCCGACGACCACATCCACCGGCCCACGGGCACCTCGGGCTGGGCAATGCTGAGTCAGCTGAGGCAGTTTCTGACCCCCAGCCCTGCACCCCCTCCCATGCCCTCCCCTCACCTTGGAGCAGGAAATGCCCCGCGACTCCTGTGTCTCTGTAGAGCTGCCGTACCTGCCAGCAGATCCCATCCCTGGGCGGGGGGAAGGGGGGCAGTTAGGGCAGGCTTAAGGACCCCAACCCGGGCAGCGCCTCACAGGACTCTGGTCCAGGCCAGAGAAAAGCTGGGATCAGGGTCAGGGGTCTGTCCCGGGGACTCACAGCTTCCGGAAGGTGCTGACAGCCATGGCTGTACCCTGGGGAGCCACATGCAGTGCGGTGGCCTCAGCCCGGTGGCCCTGCTCCTGCAGGAAGCGGCACGAGGAGGCCACCGCCACAAGGAGCCACGTCCCTGCAAACTAGGGGCAAGTCACGTGAGAACACAAGGCGATGACCCCTGAAAAGCGAGATGAGTTCCTGCCCACCCACCTGTCCCTCTACCTGCTGAACATCAAAGTTGGCCTTCGGCTGGATAGTGCTGATGGGAGACGCGGGTCGAGGGGGTCTCCGAGCCCTCCTGCTCAGGGAGCCCCCAGCCAGGAGCAGAGTCAAGAGGAGAGCAGTCCTGGGGGTCAGCATGGCAGTGGCAGTGACCAGAGTGGGGAGTGGGGGGCGGCCAAGCCCTGGGTCAGAGTCCACTGACCAGTGTCGCCCGGAAGCCTGTCACAGGAAGTCCGTGTCGGCCCACCTCCAGCCTTACCAAGCACCCTGCCCTCCCTCTCGCCCCCAGCAAGAGTCCACCCCTAGCCTCCTCGACTCTGCACTTCCTGGGAGGGCCCTGGCTCCGTATCCTGCTTACAGAGTCCTAGTTGACCTCTGGTTCTTTGTCCATGACCCCCTAACCCAGGGCCCCAGCCGCTGCCAGCGGCAGCGCCAGGTCTCGAACCCGCGTTCTACAGCGAGCGTAGGTCTCGGCCCCGCCCACTGGCTGCCGTGCAAGGCCGCCGCCCCTCCCGGCCGCCTGGGGCGCTGTTTCGAGCGAGCTCGGTGCGCGCAGGCGCAGCAACTGCCGCTGCAGGCTGCCGGGTGCTCGGCGTTCTGCGGCTATCGATGCCTCAGGGCTCGAGGCGTCAGCCTGGCGGGCTCCATCATAGAGACGCGGCGGCAGGAGCGGCGGGGCGGAAGCGGGTCCGCCGGCCGAGGCCGGGCGCCGGGCCGGGGGCTGCACAGCCGGGCAGAGGCGGCCGCGGTGAGTGCGCCCGGCCCCGGGGAGCGTCGTCATCCGGCCCCGGCCCCCGAACCCCGTCTCCCCGGCCCCGAGGAGCGTCGCAAACCGGCCGCGTCCGGTCTCCGGCTCCTCGCCCTCCCCCGCCCCCCCATCCCCCAGTCTCCGGCCCCTCGGCCTCGGCCGCGCCCTCTGCCGATGAATGTGTCGCAGAAGCTGCCGCGCCGGGACCGGGGGCCGAGCCGAGGCCCCGCCCCCGGCAGCCCCTCGGAAGGAGGGTGGGAGGGGACGTTGGCAGCCCCCGCCCCGCCCACAGCTGGCCGGGCAGTGGCCGCGCTGGCCCGCTGACCGCCTGGCAGGGCTTCCTTAGACCACAAGGCACAGGCCAAGGGCCGGCTGGTGCCCCTGGCGGCGTCTGGGGCGGGCTGTCTGGTCCTCGTCCCACCGGCCCCAGCTTCTTCTCGGAAGGATCTCTGTCCCAAGCTGACAGCTCTCAAGCCTTGGGTCTACAAGGTCAGAGTGACTGGAGTGCGTGCGGGTCACCGGTTCTTCGTTTTTTGGCCTCTGAACAGTCACCGGCCTAGGCATCCACATGTCTCTCTGGGCCCATGCGCGGGAGGTCGTCAGAGGGCCCCCACCCAGAAGGCCAGTGCCCCAGACCAGGACCCTTCTGGGGTTGAGATCAGATCTGCGGCCCAGAGGGGCCGCCCCATACTCCCACTTCAGGCTGGACCAGGCCAGGAGGTGCTGGGAGGGGTGTGCTGCCCTCCCAGAAGCTGCCTGTTCCAGAGGATCACGAGGACTTGCGGGGGGCCCGTCACGAGTGTGGGGTCAGGGGGCTTGGGGAAGCTGTCGGATCCTTAGCCAGGTGGGCAGTGTCAGCTGGCCCCCTGCACACTGTCAGTGCAGTGGGATTCCCAGCAGGGCAGTCGCCCCAGCCCGGGTCCCTTCCCGCAGTGCGACTGGCAACTAAGGGGACCGCGTGTGGGTTTCAGGGCTGCCCGGGCAGAATGTCACAATGGACGAGGGGGGTGCGCCCCTGCTCCCTGACAGCCTCGTCTACCAGATCTTCCTGAGCTTGGGCCCGGCCGACGTGCTTGCTGCTGGGCTGGTGTGCCGCCAGTGGCATGCCGTGTCCCGGGATGAGTTCCTGTGGAGGGAGCAGTTCTACCGCTACTACCAGGTGGCCCGCGACGTGCCCCGGCACCCAGGTCAGGGCCTGCACGTGGCCCCATGGTCCACCAGGCTGGCTGGGCGGGAGACAGGGCCATTCACATGCTGCCATCTGGACCACATGCTGCCATGTGGACCATCTGAAGCCACCACGCTGGCCCCCCACCGCCCAGATCTGCACAGCGGTCACCAAGGCACCGTGTGGCCCGCACACGGACGGGGGACAGCCAGTCCATGCCTGAGCACAGGGCCTGGTGGGGGGCGGTGGGGGGGGGGGACAGCCCTGCAGCCGAGGTGACTAGCGTCCTCCAGGAGCAGGGCTGGCCCCCATGCTGTCTGGGTGGCTGGCCTCTGTGGGAAAGGAGGCTCAGGGCCCCAGCAGTGACTGCCCCCCCCCCCCCCCCGCCCCCAGCGGCCACATCCTGGTATGAAGAGTTTCGGCGGCTCTACGACACGGTGCCCTGCGTGGAAGTGCAGACGCTCAAGGAGCACACGGACCAGGTCCTGCACCTCAGCTTCTCGCACTCGGGCTACCAGTTTGCTTCCTGCTCCAAGGACTGCACGGTGAAGGTGAGCCCAGCCCGCCAGGGAGCAGCATCTCCGCTAGGACCCGGGGCTCATAGGACGGAGGCCGGGTGGGGGGGCCCTCACTGCTAATGGAGAGTGAGGAGCCCGACCCTGTGGACCCACACACCTCGGGTCTGCTTGCAGCCTGGGGCTAGGAGCAACATCCCAGTGGTGGTTTCTGGGCACGAGCTCAGCTGGGAGAGGGGCCTGCAGCATGGGCCCCCGTGTCACGTGCAGGGCGGGCCCAAGAGGCCCCTAGATGACTGAGCCCCCACACAGATCTGGAACAACGACCTGACCGTCTCGCTGCTGCACAGCGCGGACATGCGGCCCTATAACTGGAGCTACACCCAGTTCTCCCAGTTCAACCAGGACGACTCGCTGCTGCTGGCGTCCGGGGTGTTCCTGGGGCCCCACAACTCCTCGTCTGGTGAGATCGCAGTCATCAGCCTAGGTGAGAGCCGGCCTGGGGTGGGCGGGCGGTCTCGGCCAACCCCGCCCCGCCCCCACGAGCCCCCGCCCCCACGAGCCCCCGCCCCCACGAGACCCCCCGCGCGCCTCACAGCCCTGTCCCCGCTTCCGCCCCTCCCAGACAACTTCGCCCTGCTGTCCCGGGTGCGCAACAAGCCGTACGACGTGTTTGGCTGCTGGCTCACGGAGACCAGCCTGATCTCGGGGAACCTGCACCGCATCGGAGACATTACCTCCTGCTCGGTGCTCTGGCTCAACAACGCCTTCCAGGTGCGGGCGCGTGTGCCCCCTGCGGCTGTCGCCTCCTCGGCCTGCTGCCCACCTGCTGTCTCCCACCCCCAGGACGTGGAGTCCGAGAACGTCAACGTGGTAAAGCGGCTCTTCAAGATCCAGAACCTTAACGCCAGCACCATCCGCACAGTGATGGTGGCCGACTGCAGCCGCTTCGACAGCCCGGACCTCCTGCTGGATGACGGTGCCACCCCCGGCCGCGTCTTCGACCTGGGCGGCGACAGTGAGGACGAGGCGGTGGGCCCGGGGCCGGCTCCGGCCCGCACCAAGGAGGGCTTGCGGCGCTTCCTGGACGGGCTCCTGGACGGGCGGGCGCAGCCCCAGCTGTCAGAGCACGCGCTGGAGACACAGGTGGCCGAGCTGCTGGCCCAGGGCCGCACCAAGCCCCCCGAGCACAGCACGGCCGCTGCCCGCAAGCTCCTCGTCTTCACCACGGGCTGCCTCACCTACTCGCCGCACCAGATCGGTAGTGGGGGCAGGCCCTCCCCAGTCGCTGGAGCCGGGGCGGGGGGAGGGACAGCGAGGCTTCCCTGCAGACTGTGGGGGAGGGGGGTGGCCACGCAGGGCGCGAGACTGGGGGGCCCAGCCGCGCTTCAGCCTCCCGGACGGTGTGTTCCGTGGGGTCACTGATTCAGATGTGCTCCCGGTGCCGAGGTGACGCTGCTCCCCTCACCCGGCGCCCCCGCAGGCATTAAGCAGATCCTGCCACACCAGATGACCACAGCCGGGCCTGTGCTGGGTGAGGGGCGGGGCTCAGATGCCTTCTTTGATGCTCTGGACCACGTCATCGACGTGCACGGACACATCATCGGCATGGGCTTGTCCCCGGACAACAGGTGGGCCCCCGAGAGTGTCCTGGGGTGAGGGGCGCTCTGCAGGTCCCTGGTACCAAGCAGGGTGCCCCTCGCCCAGGTATCTGTACGTGAACAGCCGAGCCTGGCCGAGCGGTTCTGTGGTGGCCGACCCCATGCAGCCACCGCCCATCGCAGAGGAGATCGACCTGCTGGTGTTTGACCTCAAGACCATGCGGGAGGTGAAGCGGGCTCTGCGGGCCCACCGCGCCTACACACCCAACGACCAGTGCTTCTTCATCTTCCTGGACGTCAGCAGGGACTTCGTGGCCAGGTAGCAGCGCGGGCCGGGGCGGGGCCGGGTGCGGCGGGCGGGGGGCTCACGCCAGGCTCTCCCGCAGCGGGGCCGAAGACCGGCACGGCTACATCTGGGACCGGCACTACAACATCTGCCTGGCGAAGCTGCGGCACCAGGACGTGGTCAACTCTGTGGTCTTCAGCCCCCAGGAGCAGGAGCTGCTGCTGACGGCCAGCGACGACGCCACCATCAAAGCCTGGCGTTCGCCGCGCACCGTGCGCATCCACCAGGCCCCGCGTCCTCGTCCCCACCCGTTTTTCTCCTGGTTTGCCAGCCAGAGGCGCTGAGGGGGGCGCTGGCCGACCGGAGCGTCCCGGGTGTCCTTGGGCCGCCGGGACCCGCCGAAGACGCCAGAGGCCTACAGCCCCTCCCCAAGGGTCCGGACGCTGCCCAGACCGTGTGGTGGGCAGAGAAGCCGGGAACAGAACTGCCTCAGGGAGGGGGTTCAGCGGGGCTGCAGACCGGGCAGCCTGACCCCCGCCCGCCACGCTCACGCCCCACGCCACTTCCCACGGCCATGACGTTCAGCACCGGGGCAGCCTCCTGGCTGGTGTGGGATGCACCGGACGCTGGGGGCCCCACCCTTCACCCACTCTTTTTCCCCAGGGCCTGGGTCCTGGGGCCGTCAGCACCACACATGACCCGTGGCTCGCCCCATGCGCCCGGAGCGGTGTTTCCTCAGGGAATCGGTCTGTGCGGCAGCGGGGCCGACAGCACGGGTCAGTCCGCCGTGGGCCCAGGCAAACTGCATGTCACCGATCACCCGTTTGGGGCCCAAATAAACAGCTGGCAACAGCACACCGCCGTCTGATCTCTGTGTGCAGGGAGGGGCCCAGTGGTGTCTACGTGACTCTGGTGCCTGCCTGACTGGTAGCAGGACACTCGAGGCTTTGGTGGAGGCAGTGTGGCTCAAGGCTGCCTCCTTGGCAGCCGTGCCCCAAAACCTCTGAGCAGACGAGGTCACTGGCATGCAGAAAACGCCAGAGCATGCCCACCACGTGTGCGTGCCCCCGGCAGGGAGACGTACAGGGGGTGCCCGACCTGTACGCTGGAGAAGCGCTGGGGAAGCCCAGGCAGGGCAGGGATGGGGGCGAGTTCTGCGGGCACGGCATGTGGGATGGGGACATGGGGCAGAGCTGGCCCGACCTGGGGGTTTACCAGTGGATGTCCTGGGTGACGGGTGGCAGACAAGACAGGCGGGGGCGCCGATGCGGCAGGGGCCTGATTTCTGCGCCTGGCTGCACCAGGAGCTCGTGTTGAGCTGTCGGCCGCTCGGTGCACGGCCACCCCTGCCACCGTTGAGAAGACAAAGCCGGCAGATGCGGACAGGCCCTTGGGAAGTGATGTCCCTCCAGGCCAGAGGTGGTGCCGGCCAGAGGCTGCCGGGGCTGGAGCCACACCGGCCACAGGGAGAGAGCCGGGCAGCGCCCGTGAGGGGCTCGGCTAGGGAGGCGGAGGGCCCAGCGTCCGCCGGTGCGGGCCGCACAGCCAAAGTGGGCGCTCCAGCCCGTGGAAACAACAGGGACCCATCTCAGAACCACCGGACACAGCACAGGGAGGGAGACCCGGAGGCAAGGGCAGAAGAACAGAACCCGGAACTGCCCACGCGCGCATGCCCGAGACCGAGCAGCCAGAGCCACGAGGTTCTGCCACGAAAAGTCGCCGGTGAGCCCCACAAGTGCACGGGTGCTCCTGATAAGCCATAAACGTGGGCGGTTTTCTGAAGACTTAAAATACATCGAAGGTAAACTCCTCACGGAAACAGTAAAATCTGTAGAACAAAAACACAGGGGTAAGAAAAGCACACAGACTGTAAAGGAGCCGGACGGAGAAAAGCGGGCGTGAGCTTGAAATGAGGCTGAGTCCGCGGGCGGGTGCAGAAGGCTGGGCAGGCAGCAGGGTCGTGGGGCGGGTGCGCAGGGAGACAGAAGATGGCCTGAGAGCGTCCTCGCGCACGTCCTCGGGACACGCGTGCCGAAGTCTGGCCGGAGGCAGCAGCGGACACGCGGGATGCGGGCCGGCGAGGATCCTGAGACCCTACAGCTCTGTGGGGGAGGTCGTGGGTCCCAATGAGAGGGTACAGGCACGCAGACCCCGGCCCTCCTGTGGCACGGCGACAGCAGTGGCGGGCAAGGGGAAGTGAGAGCAGAACACGCACTCAGTGTCCGTGCCGGCCCGGGCTCCTAGTGGCCTCAGCCCCTGGTGCTCACGGAGCGGAGATGCCCGGGCCTCTTCTCTTCTCTTCATGCCCCGGGTGGCCCCCGGTGGCACCAAGCAGTGGCACCAAGCAGTGGCAGCTACGGGAGCCCCCAGTGTTGAGCGCGGAGCACAGCCGTGGCTCTGAGAGAACCCCCGTTGCTGTGCCCTTTCTGGCTGCCGCTGGGGGGACCCCGATGTGGACTGACCCAGGAGGGGCACGACAGAGTGGGGTAGCAAGAGCCCCGAGTCTCTGGCTGGAGCAGTGGGCGGTGCTGGCACCCAGGCGAGAGGGAGGTCATGGCCGCTGAGTGGAGGCGGAGGTGGCCGTGACCGCTAAGGCTGACCACCCAGCCGCACACCCAGACACAAGAGCTTGCGGGCCCGCCCGATCCCGGCCGAAGGGCAGGTCCAGAGAGCCGGGGCCTGGAAGCTGGGCCGACACCGGCCGGGCCACAGACCGCTGTGGGTGAGGGCCCAAACCTGACGAGAGCCAGTGCCCGTGGAGCAGACGCCCCAGCCGCCCAGGATCCAGACGACACCCAGACCCGCTCAAGTGACGTTCGAAATGTCCATGACGTAACCCACAATTACTTGGTCTGCAAGGAGCCATCGAGATGCCAACTCAGAGGAAAAGACCTTCAGCGGATGCCAAGGGTGAAAAAACATAGGTGCTGAAATTCTCTGAGACTCTAAAGTAAAGGTCAGAAAAACACTCGAAGAAGCAATCACAGACATTTTGCAATAAATGTAAAGACATTAACAGTCTCAGCAAAGAAACAAGACACAAGAGGAGTCGTCTGGAAATGTTAGGCCTGAAAGTCAAAATCACCAAACCGTTAAAACTCACTAGACAGACTAGCAGAATGGGGACGACAGAAGAGTCTGAGAACTTGACTGACGACAGGTCAACAGAAGTTAGGCAACCTGAACAAAGAAAGAAAATCCGTCAGGAGGAAATCCAGGCCCCAGGGACCTGGGGGACAGAACTAAAGGTCTTGCATTCGTACCGCTGGGGGCCCAAAAGGAAAAGAGCACGGGGGTCCGAAGGAGTAAGGGCTGCAAACTTGTCCCATGTGGCGGAAGGCACACACCCACAGATTTGAGAAGCTGAGTGAGCCCCCAACAGGATAAAGCCAAAGACGTCCCCGCCCAGGCACGTCTCACCGAGCTTCCGAAAACCGAGCACAGACTAACCCTGACCGGTGGGGAAGGACTGTGCTTGCCCTGCGGGCCCCCCACCGGCAGCCCCGGGGGCCTCGAGGGGCAGCGACACAGTCAAGACGGAAAGGCTGGCAGCCCAGAGTGCCGTGTCCAGGAAACACCCTTCACGAATACAGGCGAAGTAAGTTCTCAAATGAGAGAAGATGGAGGGACTCCCCAGCCAGCGACGGAAGCTTCTCCGACAAGAGGGCAGTGCCATCAGAACGAGGCTGGGCCGCCAGCAATGAGGGCACAGACACAGACTGACCCCTGTCCTCCTGGGTTCTTCAAGACACGTCTGACAGCTGAAAGGAAGGCGGCAGCGTTGCCTGATGGGGGTTTTCGCTCTAGACAGGTGCCCCGTGGGGGACGATAAAGGACCTCTGGGGGTAAGGTGCCTACACCCCAGTCACAGCGCAAGCTCTCGAGTCCGTGAGTAAACCGTTAGGCGTCGAGCGAGTTGTGGGGCACCTGGGGGGCTCGGCCGGTTGAGCGTCTGACTCTTGGGTCTCGGCTCAGGTCACGGTCTCACGGTTTGCGGGACGGAGCCCCACGTGGGGCCGTGCGCCGACAGCACGGCACGGAGCCTGCTTGGGATTCTCTCTGCTCCTCCCCTGAGCTCGCTCGCTCCCTCTCTCAAAAATAAACATGGAAAAAAAAAAAGGTGGTGTGCTCCTTAGAACCACCACTAAAACAGCACTAAAAAATGTTCAAATCCTGTCCTTCCAGGCAGGAGAGAGGAAACGGAGGGACAGATGGAGGACCGACGTAAAGGACCCCCCCCCCCCCACCTCGCTCGGCACCGGGGAAACCCACACACACGAGCCCCCGGCCCCACCACGTCAAACACGCTGTCAGGGAGCGGAACGCAAGAGGACGGGGGAGACAAGCCATAAAAACCCTCCGCGAAGGAAACCCGACCGGCTGCACTGGCCTCCACGGAGAGGGCGCCTCCCCGGGGAAGCCGGACGCCGCCCATGGATGAAAGACCTTCCCCCAACGTGTGCGTGGCTCGCAAAAGAGCCTCAGCACAGCCGGAGCGACGCGGCGGGACGGAGAGCAGAGGCCGCCGGCAGCGGGAGCCGGCGTCCTGCCTCGAGGCCGAACCGAACGGCCACCGTACGCACCTGCGGGGCTGCTGTGACCGGGAACCCCGCGCCGGGGAGGAGGGGGGGGGGCAGCCTGTTGGTTCTGGAGGCCACGCGTCCGCGTGCTCGCTGCGGGGAGACCCCCCCACCTCTTCCAGCTGCCGGGGGGCCGGCCGTCCCCGGTGTCCTCGTCTGTTGACTCTGCAGTCCGACCTTCCGTCCTCACTTGGCCTCCCCCCGGGTCCCTTCCCACCACCGTCCCTCTGTGTGTGTCTGTGTCCGAATCTCCCCACCCCTTTTTTATTAAAGAACTTTTTTTTTAACGTGTGAGAGACAGAGAGAGAGTGGGGGAGGGCAGAGAGGGGGAGAGAGAATCCCAAGCAGGTTCCGCGCTGACAGCAGAGAGCCCAACGTGGGGCCGGGACCCACAAACCGTGAGATCACGATCTGAGCCGAAGCTGGGCGCCTGCCTGACTGAGCCACCCAGGTGCCCCTGGGCCTCCCCTTCTTACACGGCTACCCAATCACACTGCCCTGGGCCCACCCTATGCCTCCTTTTAAGCTGTTTATCACTATAAAGACCCTGTTTCCAATTAAGATCACATTCTGAGTTACTGGGGATTCAACGTGTCTTTTTGGGGGAGACGGAAGTGGGCCTGAAGAACCACCAACTAACTCGATTTACCTGAGCTGCGGAGAACCTTCCACTCAGCAAGAGCAGGACACGGACGACCCACCAAGACAGACCACAGCCCGAGTCACGAAACACACCGCAGCGTCGATGCTTCCAGACGCCTTCTCCCTAAGACCACCGTCACCCCGACGTGGAAACCACAGACTACAAGCAAGACAATCATAGCTCAACATCCTTGGCGAGTGGAGTCGCAAAATCAAGAGATGATGAAACCAAATCCAGAAACGTAAAGTGAAAAGCATGCCACAGCCAAGTGGGATTTAATCCAGAAACGCAAGGCTGCTTCCACACTCAGACACCAGTCCACGTCGGCTCCTACGGCAGCAAAACAGGAAAACACTGGGACGGAACACCTGCCACAGAGAGAGCATTTCGCAAAGCACCCAAGTCACGACAAAGTTCCCTGCGAAGCAGGAACGGCGGACGGGAGCGGCGGCGGCCTGACGGAGGCATTGCTCCAGGCTGCAGGCCACATCGTACCTTGTGGTGCAAGAGGGAACCTTCCCAAGAGCGGGAACGAGGACCAGGCGGCCCCTTCTGGTACCCAGGCTCCGTCCCCCCCAGCGGGGGACTCTGCAGGGGGGCCACGGTGGGCAGGAGCGTGAAGGACATGCCGACTGGAGGACAACTGTCCTTGTTCACAGATGCCACGACCGTTTATGTGAAACCCCCCCCCAAAGCTACAAAAACACACACTTTAACAACCTCCTGGACGAGTAAGTGCGTTTATCGAGCTTATGGGGCAAAGACGACACCCAAAAATCAACTGCGTCTAAACACTGGGGACATTCGGTCGGGAACTTCCAAAGTATCTTTTACCAACAGCCAGGCCGGCCCTCTGGGAAAACGGAAGCGGGCTCCCCGGCAGCCTGTGTGCGAACGTGCACAGCTCTACGCAGGACCACAGAAATCTGGAAACCACTCGCACTCCCCTCAACACGTGTACGCTCAGACAGACGGGTCGTCTGAGCACTGGAACGCTCCTCGGCAAACAGACGAGACAAATCTCTGATCCACACATCTGAACCTCCGAGGCATTCGTCCTGCTGAGCGGCACCAGCCTCAGAAGGTTCTACACGGTCGGGCCGCACTGACAGCACCCTCGGACAAGCCACGGTGACGAGAGCAGGGCACTGGCTGGGGAGTCACAGGTGCGGGGGCCGCAGCGCAGCGGCGTCTACAGGGACGACGGCGCTATCCCGTATTCTGGCCATCAATCCGTACGTGTGGCAAGACGGACGGAACTGCACCCAAAACACGGTAAGTCAACCTTACGTGACAGGTGTAAAAAGCCGTGAGACAGAGAGTGTGCTTTACCTGAACCGACCCGCAGCGGACTTCACCTGTGCAGGCCCGGGCCGCGCGCAGGGCTGGCTTCCAGGTGACGGGAACAAGAACCGTCAAGACAGTCAGCACCAAAATACACCCGGACACGGGAAGCCACAGGCCCTCAGGACGGGACACGGGCGGACACAAGGCACCGGTGAGCCACAACCACACACGCGGCACAGTGGCCGCTGTTTTTAAATAAATAAATACTTTTTGTATTAAAAACTAGTAAGGGTCCGAAACTCTAGAGACCGTGGGGGGAGCAGGAGGCGAAACGAAGGCGTGACGTGGAAAGTATGCCACGAGGAATGTCGGGCCACCGGGCAGTTCAACACGCAGCCCTCCATTTCCGCTGGCGGGCCGCGTCCGCACGCAAACCGCACACGACGCCCACGGCAGCGTGGCTCAAGATGGCCGACGTGGGGACAGCCTGAGGTCCATCAACGGACACGTCAATGAAACGTGGTCTGTCCGTACGTGGAGTCTCTTTCGGCCTCAGAAGAAAACAAGTCCCGACGCCTGCCGCGGAACCTGGCCAACTTCACACGCAAGCAAGCCCAACGCAAGGGCCGAAGGCCGTGTGCACAGCCGCGAGCGGGTGCGCGTCCAGAACGGGCGGTCCGCAGAGACAGAAAACCGCCTGCCTGCCTGCCAGCGGCAGGGCAGGGGAGGGGGCTGCCCCAACAGCAGGCGTGGAAGGCTGCTGCGGGACAAGGGGTAGGGCCAGGCCTCTCACGGTGTCTCTCTAGAGCACGTGCTGTCTCCGGGGGACCCCGGTCTCCCCGCAGGAGCGTGTCCCCACAGCAGCAGCACCCTGCAAGGGAGAGGGGATGGCGCCCTCGGTCCGGCAAAGACCTGTACCCGCTCCTCCCGGAGCCCCACCCTGCGGCCCCGCTCCTGGTCCGGAGCTCGTCCGGCAAGCTCTCCAGACCCACAGCCCGGGGCCCCCGGTGGGCGGGTGAGGTCTGGGCGAGGTCGCAGGGACCGAGCTGCCCTGGAGGGAAGGGAGGACCAGCGGGCGGCTGCGGGCCGGCACCCTGGCAGGGCCCTCGTCTGCTCGCTGGCCACCCCCCAACCCGCCCTCCCCCTTCCAAAACAAGGTCACACCTTCCTTCTGCCGTTCACTTCTCCCTCACCCTGTCCCTGTGGGCAAAAACCTTTCCAATCCTCTCGCCTTACCGTTCTGGTTTGAGGAAAAGGAAGGAAACTCACTAATGCACTTGATCGAACCCAGCTGGCCTAACAGAAAATGAAACGTATGTACACACCCCATAAACAAATTCCCGAGTAAAGCCCAACGTGTTGAAGACGAAGCTTTAAAAACCATCAGAAAAAATACCCGAAAGTTTCCTTGGGAAGACAGGACTTCTTGAATAAGCTGGTCAGAAGCACGGTTCACCAAGGAAATTCTACACCTTAGGTTCCCGTCGCAAACACGCTCCTGACACGGTTAACGACCGGCCTCCGGGAGCATCGGGCACTCTCGCCAACCGGCAGGGAAACGAGACCGACAGCCCAGTGGACAAGTGGACAAGGGCAGGCGATGCTCTGCGTTCTGCAGGAGCGGAGTAGGCACGGCCCGCGGCCCACAGGCCTCTCGCCCACGACAGCCTGCGCACCTCGGGGAGCCCGGCACCGGGGGGGGGGTCGGGCCGTGGACGCGGGCGGCCTGCCGGGGAGCTTGGGGGCGGCGGAGGCAAGCGGGGGGCTCACACGGCGAAGACGGCGCTGAGGTCTCGGTTGTGAGAAAACAAAAGACACAAACTCGTGAGGACGCCGCTCCGGAGAGCTCAGCGGGAAGGGCCTCGGAGGACGTCAGCTTCTCCCCCACGTTTCGACACCACCGCGCTCGACGCGGGACGTGTGCACTTCTGTGTCCTCGGAGGTGGCCGCAGGGGCCGGTTTCTTGCCTCTTGGCGCCCGTGTCTCGTCACTTCTCAGGGACGTCAGGGGGAGTCCGACACGTCACATGTTCTCCACAGAGGCCCCCGGGGCAGCCCCCAGCCTGGCCCTCTGGAACCACCCGGGTGCACACAGCCGGCAGCCAGGACCCCGAGTCTGCCCCAGCGCTGCACCCCGTGGGGCCGAGGCCCCCGCTCGAACTGAGATTCGGGTCTGCGGTTGGGGGCTGGCACCACTGGCTGCCGACTGGAGGAAACACCTGGTTCTGGAGGAGACCCGGTTCCGGGGAGGCAACACAGCTTGTCGGATCCCCAAATGCAAAAGCTACTGGCCATTCTTCGACGGCCAGAGGTCCCTGCAGGGAGGCGAGGGGAGGGGAGGGGAGGGGAGGGGTGGGGCCACATGTGGACCTGCTCTCAAGGCAGCCCCCGGGGAGGCCTGAGGGAGGAGGAGCCGGCCAGCAAAGAAGATTCCAGAAAGGAGAACGGCTGGCTTCCGCAAGGCCTGCAGGAACAAGCATGGAGTGTCAGGGAACCCACGTAACTGCTCAGGGACTTGCTGACGCAGGAAGGGACAGGGCACTTGTAGGGAAGGGACCGAGGGACGGCAGAGAGCCAGGAGGCCCCTGTGAGGGTCAATGCCACCAAGGCCAGAGGCAAACGGATACCACTCACCACAGAGATTTAACAGTTTAATAACGACTCCTCCACAGCCCGACGGGGCAGCTACCGCACCACGTCTCACAGCAGGGCCCAACGTGCACCCCACGTTTGCCCCGGGGGCGGCTGACGGGAGGCCCTGAGGACACAGAGCGCCCTCCCTGCCCGCTGGCCTGCACAGCAGGACCCCTCCTCAGAGCAGCGGCCAGGCCTGAGCGCGTCCCTTCTCTCCGGGGGCCACAGGGCAGGACAAGGTGCCGGCCCACCTTGCCCGCTCCGCTCACTCCGCCCCGAGCACCTACACGGACAGCCCTCGGAGGGACCGACGGGCCTGCAGCCCACCCCACGCAGCCCGGGCTGAGCGGCCTCTCCCAGGAGGCGGCCCCGTCCCGGTGGGCCACGAAGGCGGCAGGCGCCCACCCGCAGCGAGGCTCAGGCCCAGCGTGGTGGCTCCTCACCGAGCCGCCGGGCCCAGCTGCTCCTGACCCCTGACGCTGGTGGGAGGCGGCTAGAGCCCCGTCAGGTCCACAATGGCCTTGACGAAGATGGCGTCATCGCGCACGTAGGAATTCTTGGCCTCCATCTTGGAAACGGGGCAGAAGAGGGGGCAGCCGCTCGCGATGTTCATGTCACTGACCGGCCTCTGGAAGGAGGACGAGGTCACGTCGGGTCTAAAGGCGTCGATCACATGCTCCCGGTTGTTCTGGTCAAGCAGCATTAAGGTCACCTGGGGGAGAGCGCCCCGCGGAGGGACAACGCTGAGTCACGGCCCCCCCCCCCGCTCCACGGCTACCGGGTGTCAACCCCATCTGGGTGATCTGCGCTCCGGCACTTTCTGTGACCAAGCCCTGGGAGCCAAGGCTGCAGTTCGGGCTACGTGGAGCTGCATCGTCGGTGCCTCTTCTTACGTTCACGTGGCAAACGTTTCCTTACCAGAGGGCTCACAGAATACCCGCCGCCCTCCCCGAGGAACAGCACTCTTCAGATGCGCTGCCTCCACCGGGAAGACCACGGGGCTGGCCCGGCCCGGCGAAGGGGAAGGACGACGGCACCGGCACCTCCCGCCCCTCGGCCCAACTGCGACACAAGAGCCTCGGGTGCGGCCTCCGGCCGTGGCCCTTCCTCTGAAACCAGCCCCGAGGCGGCATCTGCAACCGCTGGCCCCGCGTGGCCGGAGGCCCCGGGGCCGACTGGGCGGCGCCCCAGCTCCACTGCAGCAACAGAGCCACATGGAGGCCCTGGGCCCAGGAGCCTGAGGGCCCGTCCTGACAGCCTGCCGCCCACTGGGGTCCCCAGAGCCGCCGCTGGGACAGCCTCACATACCTTCTGGTTGAAGGGCCACCGCAGGAGGGCGTCGTTGGGGCCCTTCATCACCACAAAGAAGAGGGACAGGTGTGTCCCGCGCCCGGTGCCATCTCCGTTCAGGTAGATGCGCAGACACATCTTGTAGCCATACCTGCTCGTGTAGAAGGCTGCAGGGGGGACGGGAGGGAGCGTCAGTGAAGCCAGGCCGAGGGCTCGTGCTCCCTGCAAGGAACAGAAACGCAGGGACTACACCCAGGTTGGGGGCACGTACTTCTCCTCTAAGGACGCAGTTAGTTCCTAGCGAGAACAAATGCCCAAAAGAAAAATAGGTAATTAGAAGAAGTGTTTTTAGGGGCGCCTGGGTGGCTCAGCTGGTTGAGCGTCCAAGTCTTAATTTCAGCTCAGGTCATGATCTCACAGATCGTGCACAGATCTGAGCCCCGCGTCAGACTCGCTGCTCTCGGCACAGAGCCCGCTTCAGAGCCTCCGTCCGCCCTCCCGACTCTGTCTCTCCCCCACTCACACCTGCTCTCAAAAGTAAACATTAAAAAACAGCATTTCTAAAAACCCTAAACGTAACCCCAAAACAGAACCAGCCGTGAAGTTCGGGGGGGGGGGGGGGGCTTGGCTCTGGTCAAAAGGCCGTGGTCAGACCTGAGCCAGGGCCTGGAAAGGGCACAGTGGGGGAGACCCTGGGACAAGCCAGAGGCGACATTCCCAATATCCAGCATGGCGCCCAGAGACACGCAGGAGCCCAGACACGGCACGAGGCCGGGCACCCCCAGGAGCGGCCCTCACGGCCTTCCTGCCCGTGGCCCCGGAAACCACCCTCCCTCGGCTCCCCGGACACCAGCCCGCTCCGGCTGTGCAGCTCTGCCTGAGCACAGACGAACGTGTCACGGGGCCACCCCAGCTGGAGCTCACGCTCAGTTCTCTATCAGGTTCCGCCAGAGCTGGACCCGGAGGAAAGCTGATCGGCAGGCACGCTCCCACTCCCGAGGAAACGCGCTAGCAAAAGGAGCTGCCTGCTCGCATCCAGTGCAGAGGGGCCGGCCTCCCAAACACGCCGCTCCCCACGTGGCAGTCGCCTGTCCCAGCCAGGAAGACAGAGCGTGAGCATCCGGTTCCGCACAGGGGACGGCGCGGTCGCGGGTGGGCCTGCCTGCGGCCCTGTACCCGCCAGCAGGAGAGGCGCCCTGCCCCTGCCCCCGCTCGCCTGGGCTCCGAACACATAACCACGGCAGCAACTTCACCGAAGTAAACGGTAAAGGGCGCCCGTGGGGTGGGGGGCTGGGCTCGGCAGGAAGGGCCGTGGGCCGCACGTGGCCCTGGCAGAGCAAGGGAGCCCGCCGCGCGGACGAGCGCCGCCTTCTCCCCAGCGGTGCCTTCCAGGGAACACCCCTGTGAGTACCCGCCCGAAGTTCCGTGCGTGAGGGGAGTCCCGGCCCAGGCGGCCACCCGCCCACCCCACGTCCTCCCGCGGAGGCGCTGCCGGCACAGCAGGGGCCTCCAGCCCGAGGGTGCGCGAGTAGCTCGGACACCAGCAGCTCTGAGGACAAGTTCCAGAACGGCACCTGGAGAGAAGATGGCGGGCGTGCGGCCAGCCACAGCTTCTTGGCGCTTCCTGGCGAAATCCGAGATCTTCCAGATAAACACGCCGTCAAAGGTGGACGCCTCCATCTCGTGGACCTTCTGCTCCAGCTCGGCCATGGCCAGGTCCTTCAGGCCGATGCTCCTCTCCAGCTGCTGCACCTGGGGGCGCAGGGGGCCCCGTGAGGGTGCCGGCGGGAGGGGCTGCGGGCCTCAGAGGCCACCTTGCATTTCGCAGGACGGCGCTTAGGGAAGGGCCCCCGTGCCCACCTTTCCACCGACTTCGAGCAGGACGGCTTCTCCCAGTGCCCGGGGCTTGACTGGGCTCAGCTCGTAGGGGAGCTCCGTCCCCACAACACCCCCGACCCCACCTGCGCCCGAGACTCGAGAGCTCAGTGTCAGGAAACGCACTTGTGGAACCCACAGGCCCGAGAGAAGGGGCCACCTCCCAGAGGCCTCCAGCACCCCCACGTCAGGCCCATCGGTTGCACGCGGCTCCGAGAGGGACTCCGGCTCAGACACAGAAGCGGAGAAGCAGGAGGAGCGTCACGCTGGAACTCAGTGTGAAAATCCCAGCTCCGCGGCCCCGTGATGCCCTGGGGCCTGCTCGGGCCAGCCCTGGGGGCCCCGGGCCCAGACCTTGTTACTCAGGGCCTCGATCCTGTCCTGGTCCAGTCGGTGCTGCCGGCCACAGGCCTCGGCGGTCATGGCCACCCTCTCCACCTCCCGGTTCAGGACGCAGACGATGTTCTCGAAGGTGGCCGTCTTCCTCTCCAGGGCCTCACACCGCTGCCGGAGCTCCGCGGCCTTGGGGAGCTCGGCCTCGGGGTGCAGCGTGCCAGCTTCCCAGCCCCCGACCTCGCCTTGGCCCAGGAAGCGGCCATCGGCCCCCGACGGGTGCCTGGCCTCCAGGAGGCCGCCCAGCAGCATGGCCAGGTGCTCCCGGAGCCACTGGGCCTCGTGCTGCTGCTGCTTCTCACTCTCCACCTGCAGAGGGAAGACGGGGAGGCTCACGGCGCCGCACCGGCACTCGGCTCGGAGCCAGAGCCCCACCTACGTGCCGCAAGGTGCGGCGACGCCTCCGCGTCATTCACTTGCCGGCGCGTCACCTGTCGCTGGCATCACTGTCTTTCCAAAATCCAAACCTTCCCGGTGACTCGTCTGCTTTTATGTGAAGTAACAGGAAAGAAGACACGGTTTAAAACTGTCCGGGGTGGAGGGTGGGGGGACCGGTAAAGCTAAGCTTCTTCAAATCCTCTTTATCGTACGGTTCTGACCCGGCAGCCCATTTCTCCTGAGACTTCACAACAAATTTAAAAAAGTTAACCGCTCCCAAAACACCAAACGAAGGAAAGAACAGAGGCCCCCGTGAGGCACAGCGCCCAGGGCGCAGCTCCCCAGCAGGGCTCTGACGGGACGCCCCTGCCAATCCGGAGGGGTGTGTGTGAGGCCTCAGGTCAGGATGAGGTCAACAGGCTCAAGACGACACGCGCCCTCAGCGGCAATCGCACTCAGGCCGCGGTGGACTCTGGCCGCTGGAAGGACGGTGGCTGCGGCACCCGGGGCCAGGCCTGGCCTCGGGCGGCGCCCAGGGCGGGGGGCCCAGGGCCTGCGTGGGAACGGACCGCCACCACGTCACCAAACAATGAGCAACGGTGGGAGGGGACACCAGACACCGGGTGTCAAGGCACCAGGTGACAGCACAGCCGGGGCTACCACCCCTGGAAGTTTCTGAGGAACAGAGCACCGGCCGTTCCCCAGGCCCTCAGAGAGCCCCTTGGGGGACAGACGGTCAGGGAAAACGGTAGAGGCCAAGCGGACGGAGAACCGCCCAGGCCTGAGGGAGCTGCACGGAAGCTGACAGGTCAAGGTCCTGAGGCGGGAACGGGTCAGTGTGCCCAAGGACGGCCAAGCCAGTGACTGGTGCAGAGACGACGTCAGAGGCAGCCAGGGCCACACAGGCCACGGAAGTAGGGGAGGCAGGTGGGTCCAGGACCTGTGTGCAGGCAGCACGGATCTCTGGCTGCCCTGGAGGTGAGGCCGGTGACACGAGGTGCTTTTTGGGAAGGTACAAAAACAGGGCGGGGGGGGGGTGGGCACGTGTCACAGTGTGCGGCCGAGGCCAGAAACGCCCACCAGACACCAGGGAGGAACAAGGCCCTGGGCATTTTCAGCAGAGGGACGCGAGCCCTGACCGAGGCTGGGACACCTGACGGCCGAGCAGGTGGACAAGGCAGCAGAAACGGGAGGGAAACCAGGAGGCCAGTCTGAAGGCTCGGCAGATCCGGCATCCGGGGAGAGGACACGCGGCACGCTTCTGCAGGCTCCGCCCACTCACGAGGATCGACGGGCACCCTCCCAGCCCCCAGCGGACGGACCCAGGGCCCACGGGACTCACCATCTCGGGGCAGCCGACAGCACGGAACCTGCACGGGACTCGGCATCTGCCACATGCCCGGACGTGGTCCTGGAACTGGGAGGACGGACGCCGTCGGTGCCCTTACTCTCTCCTCCCTGCCACCGCCCCCTCCCCGGACCCCACCCCCACCGGCCCGGCCCCTGCGGTCTCAGGCTGAACACGGCCCACAACCCACCACAGGTGTGCACGTACACGCGCACGCACACGTGGCCACGTGGCCTGTGCGTGTCAACGAAGGGAGGTGGGTGCAGGCCGAGGGCTTCAGAACACACGCGGACGCCCAGCCCTGTGCTCGGGCCTCTGCACCCCAGTCTCTCCACCACAGCTCGTAGGACTGTTGTGTCGAGGGCCCCCGGGCCCTTGGGAGCGAGGAGGGGCCGGCCTGACCGGGGGTCAGACGCCCACGACGGACCAGCGCGGTGCTGGCACACGACAACGCCGACGCCGACAGGCGCGGAACCCAGAGAGCCCGGCCGTGCACATGCCGGGCACTGACACGGGCGGCACGTTCCGCCAGCAAAGACCAGGGCGGAGGGGGGCACTCGTAATCGGGCAAGGGCGAGCGGTCCCTCTGCCTCCATCTGCCAGGGCCGTGGAAGAGAGAGACCGTCAGAGCTACAAATGCCAGATAAAAATAAATGAAACGTTCAACTAAGAAAAAGGACAGGGGACCGTGGCCCAAACCACCGCTGACACTTAGGGCGTCAAACACAGAGAAAAGGAGCACGGAGTCTCCCCCCGTTGCAAGAGGCGGGCGGGAGTCCCAATGTTCCTGGTCAGGGATGAGGGCCAGCCCGGAGCGAACAGCTCCCAGCCTGGCTCACGCCGGGACAGAGGGGAACTGGGCGTCCCGAGAACCCCTATCTGCCGCCACCGCGGGGGTCTGTCACGGTGCCTGTGGGCGGGGCCTGCGCTCGGCCAGTCAGCACGCTTTCCCCGGTTTCCACTAGGCACCCGCACGACCAGTTTACAAAACTCGAAGCTCACTCCGTCTGTAAAGGGCGATCTCAGACTAGAAAGCCGAGGCGGACGGCAGCTCAGCGCTGAGACGGCCTCCCGGGGCCGCCAGAGCAGAGGCGTGCGCGTGAGTCCCAGAAACGAGGCCGCCAGCATGGTCCACGACCGACACTGTGAAAGCAGCCCGTAGGCCGGGGCGGCACACGTAAGCCACCAGGCCGAGGGGATCCGGCACCGAGATGCTCCGCGGCAAGAGGGCCGAGAATACACGGAATCAGGCAAAAGTCCGACCGGGAAGCGTCAGTATGAACCCGCGGTACGTTCCCTCTTCACGGGGAGCTCGGAGCCTGCCCCCAGCCCTGCAGGGTTCTGGATGCAGGTGAGCGTGTGCGCAGGGGTGAGACTGAGCGGCGGCCAGGATCTCAGGCGTGTGCGACTTCTCCCGGGCCGGGTCACTTCCATCGTGGGAAGCGTAACAGAACAGCGGCTCACGGGCCACCACTGAGCACGGGGCTCAACGCGCACGCCCCCGCCCCGTCGTCACAGGCGCCAGGAAACCACTTACTTTCTCGCGGGAGATCTTCTTCTTGCCACAGCCGTCACAGGTCAGGGGGAACTTGGGGCAGACTTCGTGGTGCGCCTGAAAGACAGCGGTCAGGAGCCGGGGCGTGCGTGAGGTCACCCTTGCCACCTCGTGGCCTCGTTCCGGGGTCGTGGCTCCCGAGACCCCTGACGGGGCAGCTCCCACAGGCACTCGCAAGTGTCACTTGGGAGGGTCAGAGCAGAACCCCCCTCTTCTCCATCTGGCGGCTCGGGGCCACATGAGGACAAGCCGTCCACGGCGACCAGGGCAGAGCACCGCTGCTGGTCATCCGAACTGAAACCAGGCCACTGAGGAGCAAGGCCGTGGGACATTGAGACCCTGGCCCTGTGAGCGGCCAGATGCCCCGCGAGTGGACGCACTCGGGCCTCTGGACCGAATGGTCTACAGAACGGGGGTCTGAGGGGCACAGCAAGGACAGACGTGCAGCCCAGCTTCTTCAAGGAACAGCGGCAAAAACAAAACAAAACAAAACAAAACAAAACAAAACAAGCAGCCCCGCAGAGCACAATTAAAGAGACCTTGCAGACACATCATCAAGATGCAGCGTGGGGACCGTCTGGACCCCGATCCCGACAAATCAGATGTCGGGAGACACGGGCACCAAGTGAGCCGGGGATGGCGGGGAGTCGCCGCTGAGACCCGGAAGGGACGGTGGCATGTGCAGCGGTCTAAGAGCAAACGTGCTCAGAAACACATTCTCAAAGTTTCCAGAAGACACGACACAAAGCCTGGGACCCCCCCTAGCAAGCAGGGGGAGCCACGTGGCGCCAGGCGCGTGGGGACACGGGCATGCTCCAGGGAGGGTGGCCCAGGCCTGGCGCTGCGGCTCCCTCCGTGTGAGTTTTTCTAAAATAAAACAGGTTTTTAAAACCACTCGGCTCTGCCTTCAGATCCGCCCGAGTTCCTACCAGGCACCTTCCACCCAGCTGGCTGCGAGCGACGGACTGGAGGGACGCGGCGAAAACGCCACAGCGGCCGCAACAGCGGGCCGGCAGGCTGGGCGTTGGGGCTCGAGGAGCTAGGGGAGCCCTGCTGGACGCCCTCACCTTCAGGTCGGCCCAGCAGCAGGGCGCCCGGCAGTGCCTGCAGCTGAGGCTCCTCTCTGGGCACTCTTGTTCCGAGTGCCGCTCCTTCTCCCCGAGGCGAACCAGGCCTCTGCACGCCGGGCACTCGGTCAGCATGAACGGGCAGTGTCCCTCGTGGCAGCTCTGGCAACAAAGGGAGCACGGCGTCAACAGGGCACGCGGCGGACACGGCTGAGGCTCCGCTCAGGCTCCGACGCCAGGCGCCGGGCCCCGTCCCGAAGCCACGAGCACCGGGCACTCATCCGCTCCGACGCCCGTGCTCCAGGTGAGACCGGAAAGGGGCGGGCGGGGGACTCCACGCTAGCTGGCTGCACCCCACCCATGTGACACCCCAGGGACATCCCACCCCATCGAGGCT
This sequence comes from Leopardus geoffroyi, assembly GCF_018350155.1. NCBI lineage: Eukaryota > Metazoa > Chordata > Mammalia > Carnivora > Felidae > Leopardus > Leopardus geoffroyi. Next base: position 93,500,500 of record NC_059342.1, on the reverse strand, counting down.
CCAGACTGACATTCAGGGACAACAGGATCACCGGCCAGAGAGTGAGAAGGGCCACGGAGCCCAGGCCGAGGCGGAGGGCCGGGAGGGCGGAGGGACGAAGCCGGCTTGCTGGGTGCAGGGCGGCCAGGCCCGGAGTGGGGCAGGTTCTCGGTGGACAGGAGGCACAGGAGCGATGAGGGCTGATGTGCTGGGAGGACGGACCACAGCGGCCAGACCGAGCAGAAGAGGACGGGGAGCCCACCCGCTCATCCCACGCCCACGCTGACAGCCCACAGGCAGTGGGCCTGGGGAGGGCACGTGCCGACCCAGGGAGGCAGGGCCCGGCCCGGGGTCCCCCAGCGCGTAGGAGGAAGGTGCAGTGAGGAGGGCGGGATGTGCTGTCTCCCGGCTGGAGCCACAGAGCCACGAGCAGGGGAGAGTCGAAACCGGTTGGAACCCGGCTGAACCTCAGCTGGAGGACGACGCTGTGGGAGGGGCTTGGGGCAGAGAAGCCGGTGGGTGGGGGGAAGGTGGGAGAGGCAGGAGTGCCCCCACGGCGCCGGTCCCTGACCAGCCTGGCACTCCCTGTGGGCGTGGCGCGAAGTTCCCAGCAAGGGGAACAGCAGAGGGGTGCCGGGTGGAGAGACCTCTAGGTTTGTCTGCCGTCCTTTTTATTGTGTCAAAACACGCACGACACAAATTTATCATCTTAACTGCTTTTAAGGGCATCGAGCACATTCACATTGTTGTGCGTCCGTCCCCAGAACGTATTCATCTTCCCAGACTGGACTCTGTCCTGTGACACACGGCCCCTCCCCTCCCCTCCCCCGCCCCCGCGGATCCGCCGCCTCCAGGGCCTCCGGTAAGCGTCCACTCCTACAGAACGTGTCCCCTGCGATGGGCTACTCTCGGCACGGTGCTAAGTTGTAGGTAGGACACACGAGGCCACATCAGGGACAACGTGGGGCCTGCTGGGCAGGGAGGCAGAGGTGGCTGCGAGAGGAAAGTTCCGGACCAGCTAGAGCAGAAGCAGGCTCAGCCACTCCAGCGAGGTTCAGGCTGGGCAGCTCCGGGCTGCGATGCCCGAGGGGCGTGGTCTTTGGGGTTTCCCTGCAGAATCCCGGTTGTGGGGTACCTGAGGGGAGCAGGGGAGCCTCCGACCTGCTCTTCCCGACTGGGGAACAGGGTGGTCGTGTCTCCGTCCCACGCCAGGGGCCTGGCTGTTGGCGCCAAAGCCCAGCGTGTACAGGGCAGAGGCCACGGGTGAGCCCCGGGGAGGCGGAACGCGTGCGGTGCCCTTCCCGCACGGCGTGGAAACTTTGGATGTCACGCCCGGTGGCGCCCACGCCTCCTCGCGGACCCGTCACCAGTCTCCCGGGGCAGGCACCCCTGCCCTCTGACTTCTCACGGGGACACATACAGACCAGATGCTACATTCCCAGCCAGCCTCCCTGGTGACCCCACGGCAGCCCGACAGAGCACCCCATATGCTGCCAGGTGAGGTCCCAGCCTGTCCAAAGAACACGTCGTGGACTGCCTGGCTGCACAAAGCCCGGGTCCTCACAGCCTGCGCCCGGCCTCCCTGAAGCGCCCCCACAGCCCCTGGGCTCCTCCGCTGCCTGCCCACAGCTGCTCAAAGGCTCCCGGCTGGGCACACGGCCCAGTCCCCCACCATCCACCCGCACTTGCCGTAGGGTCCCTGGGGCTCTGGCAGCTGGATGTCACATACCCCACCACGATCCAACAACAGGCAGCACCCGGGGCCACACCAGGTACACCATAAACACTCGCAATGAACCAAGGACAAGTCTCAGAAATGATCACGGCTCAGAGTGGAAAAGATACAGCGGCCACAGCTGAGGTGCTTGGATTTCATTAAAGGAGAGTTAACACATAACATGGGAGTCCCCAAGGGAAGCACAGAGCAAGCGGGCACCCCCGGGAGGGCTGAGGGCATGCAGCCCCCTGCTGACGGCTGCCCCTGGGCCCGGCTGACGGTGGAGGCCTGAGTTCATCATCCCAGGGCCTCTGTGGAGCAGGCACTCAGCACCACCACCCTCGAGGGATCAGAGGGACCACCTTCACGTCCACTCAGGGAGAAGCACACGCCTTGGAGAAATCAGCATTTATTCAACCAGAATTCAAACTAAGTGTCTCGGTGAAAAGAGCTGTGCTGACTCTGAATTCACAGGGATGTGCGGGACATGAAGCAGGCTTGACTCGGTCTCACCTTTCAACCGTGACCACTAGTCACCCCTGTCCCCCATCCCGCCTTCAGCGGAGAGCTTCCCCCCTGCCAGCTGGCCCCTCCTCTGCCTCCAGCCGCAGGCTCCTGCACCCGCCCCCAGAGAAACGGCCCTGGGGCTGCGCACACGGGTACCTTTGGCACCTGGCAGGCGCCCCGCTAACATCTCTGAACTGCAGTTTTAAATGATTGGGTTCTTAGAAAATACCAGGCGTTATTGCAAAGGAAAAACATATTCAGAGGCTAACCGGGACTCTCCGAACAGTTCAGCCACAGCGCCAGCATTTCACAACACCACTGGTCCCAGCCCCGCAAAGGGCAGCGAGCTGGCTCAGAGAGGAGGGCGGTGTGCACAGAGGCCTTGATCTCACCCAGGCCCGTGACGTTCACAGCCAGGGACAGGGTTTACCAAAGGCCAGGCCCAGTGTCCCAGAGCAGCACCCGCCCTCCCACATGACCAAACCCACCCTCTCAGGGACTTTCCGGGGCTCTCCGGGCCAGCCAGGGACTTTCCAGCCTGCATGCCTGCAGGGCCGTGGCCGAGCCCACAGGCTGGCTGCGGTCCCTGGCCCTCAGCCGGAGGCCCACGAAGCCACCGCCCACCCACACCGCGGGCCTGGAGGCAGCAGAAACCGGCCTTCCAGACTGGGAGGTGGGGGGGGGGGGGGGGGGGGGAGGTATTCCACCTGTCCCCAGGGGGTCTCTGGGTCCCTGCAGAAGGCAGCACAGCCCACTGTGCCTACTTCCTGGGCCCACCAGCCCCCAGAGCCTGCTCGGGCTTCCCACCCTCCCGGGAGAGACCCCAAACCCCCAAGGCCTGCTGTCGGGACAGCCCCGGGCAGTAACGGCTGCAGGCCTGTGGTGCTGAGCAGGGCCGCCCCGCTGTGCGGGTACAGCCGGGAGCCTCTGGGTCTCACTCCCAGGAAGGCAGCAGTGAGGGTGCAGGGAGCCGAGAGCTGCTCCACTCGAGGCCCCAGGCGCCTGCTGGATGGACAGCGCGTCTCACCTTCCCCACCAGAGGCTCCTCCCTGGGCACGGCCAAGCCGCTCCCCTGGAAACACGCGGCTGAGAGCCCGAAGACCAAAAAGGCTAGTGGGTCAAGAGAACGAGGGAAGGATGGCACACAGGCCGGGAGCCCGGGTCCCCGTTTCAGACCCGATGGGCCCTCCCTCACCGTCACGACTCAGTGCCCAGGGCCCACCCCACGATGGGGCTGTCCCGGGGCCCGGGGCAGGCCTAGCTCCTGAGCCTGAGCCTAGGAGAGCCAGGCTTCCGTACCCACAGCCTCTCCAGCCTCGCCTACGGGGCTGCCCATCTGAGAGCCCCACCTGCCGCTGCATGCCAGTCCCAACCTCTTGTCCTGGCGGCGGCCTGGCCGCCTCTTGCCCCTCTGGGTTGCGCTGTTTCAGGGCTGTCACGGGAGTGGATGGCCACAGGACCAGTCCCCTAAGTTGGGCTCCTCTCACTGAACGGAGTACCCTCAAGGTCTGTTCATATGTGTCACCATTTTGTTCCCTCCCTTTTACGGCTGAATCCTATTCCGTGGTGTGGACTATGTCTTGTCTGTCCCATCGTCAGCTGGCGGACACTCGGCTGCCATGACATTTGTGCACGAGTAAGTGGGCTGCGCCAGTTAAGAGGACAGCCGAGCAAGCGAGCGGGCGAGCGCGCTGTGGACGCTGCACGAGGGCGGGCAGGTCCGGTCACACAGAGGCCCCGCTGTACCAACGCAGGGACGCACACTAGCCTTGCCTGGCTGGGACAGGCCACGGCAAGATGGGAACAGCAGCCACCGCCCTGTCACTGGCCAGATGCCTTTCTGTGACCGGAGATTGAACGTGGCTACTCCTGCAATGTCCAACGTCTAGACAGTTCGAGAAAAGAAAGCCCTAGTCTGAAGACTCACGGAAAAATCCCACCGAGCAACGAAGCTACTTTCCTGCACGTTCAGCCCCGCAGAGCCAGCACAAGGTCCTAGCGCACCCGGCCGCCTCGCTGCCACCCGCCACAGCCCTCCACAGCTGAGGACACCGGGCCCGGTCAGGTGCAAGCCCCACCCGAGGCCACAGTCCCCAGGCCCCTGGGTCCACACGCGGGTCGTCAGCAGCCGCCGCCTCCTCTGCAGACGTCAGCCAGGCTTGCAGCCGGCAGGCTCACGGAGGGCTCTGCGGGCTGCTTTGGGGACGGGGTCCGGGCTCGAGGCCGAGCCGGTGCGGGGGCCCCTACCTCATACTCTTTCAGGGTCCCCTTCCAGGTGCAGCCGTCGCTGGGACACACGGCCGGCAGGCTCTCCACCTCCCTGCGCGCAGCGTTGTCCGGGAACGCCTGAGGAGAGCATTCCTAGGTTAGGCCTCCACCCGCTGCCCCCTGCCTGCCCCACCGCCAGCCTTCCAGAACGAGGCCCAGCGGCAGACGCAGCAGCCCCAAGCTCTAGCGGCCACCGGGGCAGCGAGGGCGGGTCCTAGCTGCCAGAACGCCATGAGGCCGTTGGTGTCACTAAAAGAAACAAAACGTTTTCTGTGTTTTGACGTTTTTTGCTTGAAGACTTTCACTTACCGAACCGCTTTCCAAAATAGAGATGCCCTCTTCGTATATGCCTTCGTGCACACAGGCGGCACAGTTCTGAGGCCCGGAGCTGGGGGGGAGAAGCGAGGGGCCGGCCATCAAACCCGCTGCGAAGAGCAGAGAGCACTAGGCCGCCCGCCCGCGCCACTCCTCGCCCCCATTCTGCACTTTCTAGACTGAGATGGAATCAGGGAGGAGCACGCGTCGACGTCCAACGTTTAAGACATTTAGGGGTGCCTGGGTGGCTCAGTGGGTTGTGTCCGACTTCGGCTCAGGTCACAATCTCACAGTTTGTGGGTTCGAGCCCCACATCAGGCTCTGTGCTGACAGCTCGGAGCCTGGAGCCCGCTTCGGATTCTGGGTCTCCCCCTCTCTCTCTGCCCCTCCCCTGCTCATGCTGTCTCTCAAAAACAAACCTTAAGAAGGAAACAAATAAACAAAAACAAAATACTTAAAACAGGGGAGAGGATTCCAATCCTCTAACGGTGACCCTCCCGCTGTGAACAAAGGTGCTCTCTGGTGGCTCAGCCGGGTGCCCAGGCGTGAGGTGCTGGCTCCCTGGGCCCACCCGCTGGCCCTCGACATGCCAGTGGCCCTCAGACCAGACTTCACAAGCTCCTGGGGACACGTGCCTCCAAGGCACACGCAACATGAACCCCAAGTGTGATTTTCAGCTGTCTTGCGCCCACATGACACGCACGGACACCCACGGAGCAGTGGCAGCAGACGGGCTCTCGTGGTGTTCGTTTCGCTCCCTGTGTCCACGCTGCCCCGGCAACCCGCGACGCCTCCTCTTCGGTCGCTAACTTCACCTTCCTATCTGCAGTGCGCCTCTGCCTTCGGGGGGTGTCGCCGGGAGCACGGCCCGACCCGAGGCCGAACCCGCCACCCACCACCGGCCCCCAGTACCTCAGGATGCTGGTCAGGCAGTAGGAGCAGTAGCGGTGGCCGCACTGTGCCTGGAAGGGCCTGCGCAGGACGTTCCTGCAGGCCGAGCACAGGTACTTGTCCTCTGGCTTGGTCCCCAGCAGGGTCTTTGAGAAGCCGGGCTGCAACACGTCTAGGGAGCCGGGAGGGGTCACGCTGGCCGCAGCCATGGGAGCCGCGAACCGCCACGTCCTAAGGAAGAGCACAGAGCAGGAGAGGGTCACGCAGGGGCCTAAGAGCCGCCTCGACTGCAGAATAACCCCCCGCGGAAAATGGCCCTCGCCCGGCGGTGAGGGGTCGGGGTCGCCAAGCCGAACAGTGGTCTAGAATCGGAGAACCAGGATTTCAGCACCGCAGGGAGCCCTGCAGACAATCTAGTCCCATCTCCCACCACAAACACGGAAATCGAGGCTCGGCCAGGGTGGCGCTCTGCCCACGCCGCACAGCTGCGCCAGCACGCCCACTCCAAAGCCCCCAGGCCAACAGGCCGTCCTCAAGGTCACCTGGCCCGGCTCGCTGACCCGCGGACTGAGCGAGTGCCGGCATCCGGGGAGGCCACCTTCTGGCTGCACAGCCATCGGCAGCCCTTATCCTCGTGCCTTCCTGTCTCCCCCAGACCTCCTACAGATCAGCCTGGCGGGCAGGAAATTCTGACCTGCCTGTGCTCGGGCCCCAGGCAGCCCCCAGGACGCGGCCACCCCACGCGTCGGCCTCTCCAACGTCACCCCTGACAGCAGGCACGCAGCCTGCCGGGCACCACCGCTCTGCTCCCTGGCCACCATCACCAGGGTGCCCCCTCTAGAGAGCTGCCCGCTGCTGTGCACCAGGCCTTGCCCAGGCCCCCAGGACACACGAGCTGGACAGGGGAGAGGCTCCCACAGTGTTCTGACCCCTTGCGTGGGACGCACAGATCAACAAGCAGCATCTCAAAAAGCCGGAGGGAACCGTACCTGCTAACCCTCCAAGCTGGACAAGTACCCAGGTGCCACCTGAACACGCAGCACTTTGACCTCAGAGCCACCCTGGCCCGTTTGCAGTCGCTCCAAAGAGCTTTCTTCCCCAAACGCCCCTGGAAACACACCCCCGTGTCTTCTCACGGATGTGCGTGGGGAACACGCCAACTTTCGAACCAGGATGGTCTGAAATGACACCTCTTTCCAACGTTCGTGGGGCTATCTTCCCTGTCCTAAGCTGGTGTGACACCACAGGAAGCGGCAATAGACGGTGTGCCCCTGCCTCCCATCTGCCGGGCACAGCCACTTTCAACCAAGGCTTCTGGACTCGTAGTCGGCGAGGCCTCGCTTGGGCCGCGTGCCAGAGCACACAGGCATTTGCTCCTCCAACCACAGGACATATGAGGTGTCGTGCCCGAGGCCACTTGGCAGGAGGCCACGGCGCCCTCTCACTGGTCCACACACTCTCAGCACGTGTGGGCGTGTCTGGGCCCCTGCCCCATCCATCTGTCCCTCTGACAAGCGGGGGAATTCACTCTCTCAAGCCCGACGGCACATAGAAGCGCTACAAGGCGCCACTTACTAAAGCCTTTCGGGAGACACCGACAGTGCAGGCCAGGGCAGCCGAGGAGGGAGGACCCCTCAGCCCACGCCTCTCAAGGCCACGTCCGGAGGTGCTACACAGAAGCACTACCAAGAGTGAAGGGCTCGTGAAAGTCCACTTAGTCTCACGAGGTGATCTCATGAGGTGATTTCACGAGCCATCAACGACGTACAAATCAATGCTCTAAACTACGTTAGCGGGGGCGCGCCTGGGTGACTCAGTCGGTTAAGCGTCTGACTTCCGCTCAGGTCGTGATCTCGCGGCTCGTGGGTTCGAGCCCCGCGTCGGGCTCTGTGCCGACGGCTCGGAGCCTGGAGCCTGCTTCGGATTCTAGGTCTCCCTCTCTCTCTGCCCCTCCCCCGCTCATACACACATACACACACACACACACACTCCTTCTCTCTCAAAAATAAACACTAAAAAAATTTTAAAAATCACTGGTAAGAAAAAAAAAGCCACACTTTAGATCTCTACTCTGTATTTAATACCTTAAATGAAATCCAACATCAAAAGTAAAGGAGTGTAAGCACACGACCGTGTTACACGGGGGCAGAGGAGACTAAAGTAAGAAACTAACAGCCCCGTGACAGTACGAGGATTACGGTGATGCTTTCTTTTGAAAACCTCACTGAGCAGCCTCCCCTACAGTCTGTGAGACAGAGCTTTATTCTGGCACCGACATTCTGTCTTCTCGAAACCAGACCCGGCTTCTTGGCCGACTGATCACACCTTCTTCGGCAGGTCCCACCGCCCTAGCCCATCAGCTTATGCTCCCATTAGACGTACAAGACCCACACGGGTGGTCTCTTTCTGGCCTTGACCTCTGTCAGCTCTGGCCAGGCCTCAATGACCTCGCGAACACAGCCTGGTCAGCGGTCACTACTACCCGACACAGCTGGACGGCGGGGATCGGTATTTCTGTCCTAAATGCGGAGACAGGCCCTGGAGGACCCACGGATTCCACCCAGCGCCACGGCACCAGCCCCCGGGTCCCGCCGCGGCCCATGCCACGCCTGGGGAGTTCTCAGTGCTCACGACCTTAAACGTTGTGTTCAAATCTCGTTTATAATGCATTTTAACTTCTACGAACCACAACGAAAGACATCACAGAGACTCAAAAGCACTGCCCCAAAATGTAACGCTTTGAAGGCCATCAATACATCAAGTCCCACCGCCGTGGCGGGCTGCCTGCCCCGACCACAGAAGAAAACGTCCTCACCCCCGCGCCTGGACTTCTGACTCCCTGGTGGCCTGCACACGTCCACCCATCTGGGCCTCCCCAGATGACCAGCGCAGTCAGCAGCCCCGACACAGGCACCAAGGACGGTGGGCGGGGCGGCCACCGGAGAACAGGACTCGGGGCTCGTGGGCACCCCAACCCGGAACCTCAGCGTCCTGCTGGCCCTCTCAAGCTTCCCGCCTATTTCCCAAATACTGACTCTCTCGGGTAAGTTGCTCATAACCAGAGCAACTCCACTGGCAATGAATGTGTGAACGAGGACTCCCATGCAGTCTGCCCCGGATCTCACACTAACCGATTCCCCAAAAACAAGCTCCAGTTAACTTCCGTACAACAGATTCACATTTTGTTAAAAGGGCATCTCTATCAGAGACGAGACAGTATTTACAGAATAGTTCCAGTCATGTGACGTTTGAGAACAGGCAAACCAGCCCACGACAACACAAGCTGGGAAGTGATGACGTCTGGCTGCACGAGCCTGTGGCACACGAGACGTCTGCTCTCCTTCCCGGTTCCTGGCACAGAGCTCCTAAAACCCCTGGGATTTCCAGAGCAACGGGGCCAAGGGAGCATCTTCGGTGACTCATAAGCCCCTTTTACGCCCGCCCCCTGTGAGGGAGGAGAGGGGCCGGAGACTGACCTAACCACCCATGACCAATAAGGCAATCGATCGTACTTTCATGAAGGAGCCCCCGTAACACCCGGACCAGGGAGGTTCAGAGCGCTCCCGGACTGGTGACCCGTCACCGTGCCGAGAGGCTGGCGCGCCGGAGGGCGTGGGGGCCTGGCAGCCCTGCCCCACACCTGCCCTGTGCATCTTCCCACCTGGCTCTGCACGGAATCAGTGTCTCCCTGAGTTCTGTGAGCCACTCTAGACTCAGGAAACCCAAGGAGAGGTCACAGGAATGCCACGTTTGGCGTCAGAAGCGCTGAATACAGAAACACAGACGTGCCGGAGAGGCCCGGGTACGCAGACGACCGCGCACCGAGCTGTACCCTCAGGATCTGTATATTTTGCTGTACGTGCGCCTCGACTTCCAAAGAAAAAGATGGAGTTTCGGGAAGCCTGGCTGGCTCGGTGGAGGAGGTGCAACTCAATCTCGAGGTTGTGAGTTCGAGCCCCACACCGGGTGTAGAGACTACTTAAATAAACTCTAAAGATTAAGAAAAAGATGTAAACCTCTAATTACGTATACCCATACACGTTTATCCAAAATAACTCTGTCTCATGATACTAAAAATGGTACAGCAGGGCGCCTGGGTGGCTCAGTCCGCAAAGCACCCGACTTTGGCTCGGCTCATGATCTCACGGTCCGTGAGTTCGAGCCCCACACTGGGCTCTACGTCGTCAGCGTGGATCCCGCTTTGGACCCTCTGGCCCCTCTCTGCCCCTCCTGGGCTCGTGCGCACTCGCACGCTATTTCAAAAATAAATAAATAGTAAAAAAATAGTTTTTAATTGCAGAGAACCCGAAAGTCAGGTTCTGACGGGAAGAAGCCCCGAAAGAGCGGTGCATCTGGCACCGTGGGCTGCCCTGCTGCTTCCTCTGCTGCAGGTGGAGCCGGCGGCAGCCCCTTCACAAGCCCGGGGCCCGGCCTGGGTGCAGAGCACGGGGACACCTTCACATGCGCCGACGCTTTAAACTGAGGCATTATGAGCAGACATTGCGGGTGGGTGAGTGTGTGTTTAATGTTTACTTTTGAGAGAGAGAGAGAGAGACAGAGTGCGAGCAGGGGAGGGGCAGAGGGAGAGGGAGACACAGAATCCGAAGCAGGCTCCAGGCTCCCGGGTGTCAGGACAGAGCCCGACACGGGGCTCAGGCTCATGAACAGTGAGTTTGTGACCTGAGCCACCCAGGCGCTCCTACGTGTTTCTAGTCCTAGGTGCTGGCACGCGCGAGCCTTCGTACCACCTAAATGTTGATCTTGAGTCTCTCTGATTAAAAACCAGGGCCCTCAGCAGGGACAAGGTGATCAGTCATGATGCAGCGACTGTCCCTCCGTTCCACCTGACCCAGCTGACCACCCCGCTCCCCTTCCCTCTCCCTGACCTCTGAGTGTGAGTGCCTGCACATCCGCAGCCCCCTGGAGAGCTGGGCCCCCCTTCGGTCGCTCCAGTGGAATCCTCAGAGACCACTCTCTCTCTCTCTCATCCACCATCTCCAACGCATCAGTGGACCCATTGGCTCTACCCTCCACAGACCCCTGGAATCTGAGCACATTGCTGCAGTCAGGCCTTGGCCACCATCCACCGTGTCCTGAGCCTCCGCCCTTCCTCCACCCTGCCCGTCCAAGCATCTCTTTCTCAGCAAGGCCTTCCCTGTCACCTGTCACCGACACTGCACCGTACTGGCCTCCTTGTGTGGGCCTGTCCCTCTGGAATGAAAGCTAAGCGCCAGGAGGCAGGGACTGGGAGGCCAGGAGGAGGGACCCAGGCCTGGGCACGGGGTGCAGGAGCGCCCTCCGGGCTTTCCAGGCTTCCGCTCATCCACGGACTCCGGTACCCGCGAAGCCAGCCCTTCCTCCGCACCATTCCAAAGTGGGGCACGCCGATCCCGGAACCGGGACGAAGTGTGTCCCTTCAGAGTCATGCCCCTATTCTCCTCCTACCCCCCACTCGCTGAGTCCTCACCTCCCTAAACCACAACCGGGTCACCTGCTCCACTGCCCGCTGGGCCCTGCAGGGGATGCGGCCTCGATGCTGCTCCCACTCAGAGCTCGCACATCTCAGCTCCGACCCCGGACGGCTTCCGCTGAGTCCGCCTCCTGCACCCTCCTCACAGGCTCAGCACCCTCTGTGCAGGGGTGAGGCCCTGTGGTGGGACAGGGACATGTCCTCCCTGTGGACACAAGAGCCAGGCCTTGAGAGTGGTCCTCACACATCCCCATGAAGGAGCGGGCCCAGCGCAAGGAGAATGGCACACCGCCCACAGGCCTGGACTCCAGAACACGACGAAGATGTGCTCCCCATTCTGGGCATCATCTGCGGGGCGTGTGGGTAATTTCTTCCGGGTTTTCTTCTCTGGACCTTCCCGCCCCGGCCTCTGGGCGTGTTCGTGATGTCCCGCCGTGGAAACCCACCTGGCAACTGCCCACCGCCAGAGAGGGACCCAGATGCGGCCCTCAAAACACAAAGTGAAAAGGCCTTTATCCTCCCGGAGAACATGCGTTCTCCAGCGACCAGCGAGTACGGTACATCCTGTGCTCTCGTACCCAGAGCACGACCAATACTGCAGGACGAACACGGTCCCCGAGTGACACTCGCATTTATTTCCCTGGGAAGTTTAGAAACCGCTCGAGAGAGAGAACCCCTAGCTGAAAGCCCCCTCCCCTTGGAGCCCCCTCCGAGGGAGCCAGCAAGGCTCTCTCCATCACATGGCACGGGTGTTTACAGCCTGCCCTCCCCCCTCCCAGGACACTGAGGCAGGTAACAGGACAGGACCACAGGATGCAGAGATCTGTGACACAACACAGCAGGACACAGGAGGCACAGGACCAGCACAGAGGCCCGAGGTCACAGTGCACGCGTTCGGGGACTGCGGCCACGGGGACTGGGCTCTATTCTGAGAACCGGGTGTCCGGGGAGAGGGGAGAGATCTGCGTCTGCTCAGATGCGTGGAGACGCCACTTCTAGAAGCACTGAGGGGCTCTGTGGCTTCCAAAGGCTTTACACAAATCAACTCTTAGCATTTTTGTTTTTTTAAGATTTTTGAGAGAGAGAGACAGCGTGTGAGCAGGGGAGAGACAGAGACAGAGGAGACACAGAATCCGAAGCAGGCTCCAGGCTCTGAGCTGTCAGCACAGAGCCTGACGCGGGGCTCGAACCCACGAACCGCGAGATCGTGACCTGGACCGAAGTCGGACGCTCAACCGCCTGAGCCACCCGGGCGCCCCTTGTTTCTTGATTCAAGCGTTAGCGAATACCGTGGTGCGCAAATCACACCGCAATCAAGCTGCTCAAGAGAAATAAAACTCGAGCAACCCCACGCTCGCTGGCTTGCTCGCTCGCTCGCTGGCGTGCACTCTCTCTCTCTCACACACACTCTGTCCCAGGCTCCTCCACGGACAGTTCCGAGCGGCCCCACTCCAGGATCTGGGCCTCACCTTCATCACGGGGACGCTCACCGGGCTCCTGCCCACACACGGGACACCCCACCTCTACTCACAGGCTGCAGGACGGGACAGTGCTGTCTGTGACTGGCACCCTAGCGTGACAGCTGATCTTCGAACGTGGGTCTGAACCGCTTGGATCTGCTTCTGCACAGACCGTTTACAGCCCGTTACAGTAAACGTGCTTTCTCCTCCCTACGATTTTACCATCTTCCTCTAACGCACGCACGGTCAGAATCCGGCACACCACACACAAGCAGGTCTGGGGCGGCCGGCTCTTCGCATGATGGCCAGGGCTTCTGCCCAACCGCAGGCGGCTAGCTAAGTGACGGCGGGAGTCACAGGCGTGCTCACTCCGCAGCACACGTCCGAAAACTGGAACGAGACAGCATTTAGGGTGGCCTCTGCACGATGACCCGAAAATTTGGGAAGCGTTCCCATTTGAAAAAAAAGAAAGGAAGAAAAAAACGTTACACGCAGATTTTCAACTGCGCAGGGAGGGGGTTGGCGCCCCAACCCCCTTGTATGTTCAAGGGTCAAGTGTGAAGGCTCCGGAGCCACAGGAGGTTGGGGGGGGTGGGGGCTGAGGGCAGGGAACCGAGAGGGCAGGTGAGGAAGACAGCCGGCAGGAGACACTGATACCTCCGGGACAAGTCGCAGGGGCGAGGGCGCAACAGGGTGAGAAAAGGTGACCCCAGAGGTCCACCCACCACCCTGAAGTTCAGGGAGCTCGTCCAGATCTGAAACAGGTGAGAACTCGCCTCTCGGAGGAAGAAGGGAGCACCAGGTAAGCGCAGGGGAGCCCACAGCTGGGGTCAAGGCAAGGGGTACGCGGCGCACAGGCCAGCAACCAAAGTTCAAGGCAGCCAGGCTGGTGGGTGGAACGCTGTGACCCCGGGTCGTGGCCCCCCGGCCGTGACCTCGCACAGTGGGCCGGGGCGTTGCGGACCGCATGTCACCGCGTGGGGACCCCGCGCCACGGCCCCCGGCCGGAGCCGCCGTGGACGCCCGCGGGCGTTCGCGAACTTTCCTGCGCCGGCCCCGCTCCGACTTTCAGTTTCCGGCTGCCCGGCTCCGAAAAATCCCCTCAGGCCCGCGGGGCGGCGACCCTGCCGCCGGGGCCCTGACTCCCCGGAGCCGCCCGCCGCCGCCCTGGCCACCGCCGCCGCCCCCCGACCCCAACCCCCACCGCGACCCCCACCGCGACCCCGACCCCGACCCCACCAGCTGGACTCACCAACGGTCGCCGAGCCCCCGGAACTGCACGCCCGCCCAGCCGCCGCCGCCGCCGCCGCCGCCGCCGCCGCCGCCGCAGCCGCTGCGGACCCGCCCCCGAGCCCGCCTGACTGACTGACGCGGGGCCCTACCAGGAGCGCTCAGCCAGCCGCAGCTGGCTCCGATTGGCCAGTTATCTCCCCCCGCCCTCCGCGTTGGCCCGCCCCCCTGACAGACTGACACGGGACCCAACCAGGAGCGCGCCGGAGCCGCAGCGGGCGCCGATTGGTCAGAGCCGCCGCTGCGTGGGTACTTAAGTTGAGCCCAGCCCAGGCTCTGTCCGAGCGGAGCTGGTGGGTGCCAGGCGTCGTGTCGTCGTTGTGCGGTGCGGGGCCGGCCTGCGCGAAGGTCTTCCGTGCTTCTAACCTCCTGAGAGCCTGGCCGATGCCCGCGAAGGGTCAGCCCGGGTCGCGGGCACGGCGGAGGCACCTCCCCCCTCCCCGGAGTCCTGCTCACGGCTGGGCCCCGGTTTGGGTCACAACTCTGAAAAAAAAAAAAAAAAAAATACAAAACACCCTGCTCACTTGAAGAGTATGAAGGACATAAGGTCGGCTGTCGGGGTTGTGAAATGTTCTACAACCACATGGCGGCGATGGTTGCCCAACATTATGAATATACAAATGCCACTGAATCGTACCCTTTAAAATGATTTCAATGGTGAATTTTATGTTGTGTGAATTTCACCAGCAAACAAAGCCAAAAACGGAAGGCCTCCTGACACATGGAAATGTGGAACACGCAGCATCTAGAAACAAGGCGGTGGCCTTAGCAGAAAAGGGGGGCAGCGCTGGGGGGGGGGAGGGGAGATACGAATGTTGACCCCATCACTTCCTCCACGTGTGTGACCTGAGGCCAGTCTGTTTCTTGATCTGCCAAAGGACAGTTGGGATAAAGCGGATTATCTCTCACTAAACACAGCTTTTGCCAAATATGTGACAAACCTCTCGTTTTGTCTCATGCCAGTGTTCAGAGGTGGCAACTGCTCACTCCATTTTGCAGAAAAAGAAATAGAGACTCAGAGAGGTGAGATTCCATCCCCCAAGTCACACAGCACATTCAGCACCCCCACTCTGAGGGGGTCATCTGAGCAATGGGAACAGTCCAAACCGAAAAACAGGCTGGCTTTGAAGTTACTCGATTTAAGTGCTCTACGCTCTGTGCGGTCTGGAGTCCCCTTTCTCAAATGCCACATCCTCGGATACGGCAGCAAGGCTGTCTTGCCTCTGATAGAGCTCGGATAGCGGCCGGGTTCCGTGAACTTCTGGGCTGAGTTTGCCACAGGCAGCTCCCCGTCCAAACTACAGGTTCAGTGGAGGTTTCATTCAAGTCCCGTCACCGTCACCTAGTGAGCTCCTCCTGGCGTCTGGGAGGCCAAGGCCGAGCTGTGTACCCACCAGCTGCCCGGCAGGAAATGGCTCTTGTCGTAAAGAGGAGGTTCACCTGCAGCGGTATACCCCCACCCCCTTCCTTAAGGGTAAGATCAGGAAGCTGTCCTAATTGGCTACCTTCCGCAGCAGGTTCCGGAGACTGTCAGACCTCACTCTTGCAGGATCGAGGACAGCGCAGAAGCCCGAGAGAGGCCCCAGAGTCCAGGAGAGACTTCCCCGGCCAAGCTCTTGCCTCCTGGGCAGGCAACCCCCTGCAGACCTTGGTGCCCAAAGGGCTGAGCAATCTTAAAGTACCTGCCAGTGGTTTTAGCCTGAAGGTGCTTTTAGACTTTGCTGTTCCCAAGGATTTTCACACACACACGTTTTTAAAACGTTGGATTCTGATGAAAGCAGGCCTTTGGGGCTTGCAGCGCTAAGAACAGGGGGAGGAAGCCCTGGCCCAGCCCCGACTGGGAAGTGGCCGACCCGCCCCCACCGGTCTGCTCGGTCTGGGGACACCTCAGTCCCGGCTTGCTGGAAAGGGGTGAGTCACTTTGGTCGTCGGGCGGCTCAGGGGATTCCCACTCAGGTTCCTTCCTGCCAAAAAGAAAGCAAAACTCCACCCGAGGCAGCCACAGTGGGAGGGCCCGGGACAGCCCCAAGCAGCCCCAGGAAGGCCCGCACCGTGCTCGCCCTGCTCCCTGAAGGCTGGGGTCTGGGAGGCCACAGAAGGCCGCCGTCATGGACCTCAGCGCCCCCCCCAGAGAGAGGCATGGGCCGGCTGCAGATGGGGGTTCGTGCTGCGGTGTGAACACTGGCTGCTCCGGGGCAGGAGGGTCCATCGGCTGCCAGTGAGTCTCTGGACTCCCGCACTCACTCCACTCGATGGCCCGAGCTCCAGAGGGCAGGCAGCCCCTCTGTTCTCCTTTCCCACGGGGTCATCTGTGCCCAGGGACACCTCTGAATGCGGCACCTCCTCTCCCAACAGGCTGCTCCTCTCAGAGGCCTCATGTCCTTTACTCGGGCTTGTGCGCGTGGAGCCTGAGGCAGGAGGGCTGGCCCAGGCCCCCGCTCAGGATCCGGACACGGGAGGTCCCTCCTGTGCCCAGCACTGTCCCCAGAGGAAAGGCCCCCCACTAAGGACGGGCTCCCCTACCAAACACAACCCAGTTTCTGTCCTGTCTCGTTTCTCAGACATGAGAAGGCTCCCCCTGGGCAGCAGCTTCCGAAAGACGCCGGTTTTGCTCTCACTGTACCGTCATCTGACAGAACCTTTCTAGAAAGGCCGGCCGGGAGGGGAGCCCCCCCGCCCCCCCCCCCCCCCAACAAAGTGCACACCTGCCGCAGTCCCTCTCCCAGGGCAACCCCCTCAGAAAGGAGAAACGCACGGGTGCTGAGGCTCGTGCTAACTTAGCAGCAGGGCGGGGGCGTCCCAGAGCTGCAGAGAGGAGGAGGAGAAGCCGGCATCCTGAAGGGTCAGCCCAGGGCTGGCCCCCAGCAGTGACCCCGTGCCGAAGTCGCTCGTGGTGACCCACATGTGCAGAACACAGCGTCCTCTGGGAGCAGAGGCGGGCGACAGCTTCCACGCCCACCTCAATTCCCTGTAGACTTGGAAAGAGACGCAGAAAGTCGTAAGAGTGGTGAGGGGGGAAGAGGAGGGGACGCATTCACTCTACACCACCCCATGTTTCAAAACCCACCCGATGATATTACCAGTTGAAAACCGTGTGTGTTTTAAGCAACAGAAGGTCACTTCAGAAGCTCTGGAAAACACAGAAAGGTACCACGGAGAAAGCAAAGATCACCCCCGATTCTCCCACCCGGAAGCACACTCCGCAGAGGTTCCCTACTCCGTTTAGCACCCACCTCCCTCCAGCCAACCTCAGAACAGAAATGCCACACCGTACCCCAGAGCCAAAGGCCCAGGCCACAACCTCACGGGCAGAATTTAAAATGCCCAGTCTGAGCGCACCTGGCTGGTTCATCCAGGAGAGCATGCAACTCTTGATCTCAGGGTTGTGAGTTTGAGCATAGAGATTACCTTAAAACAAAAACCAAAAACCAAAAAACAGCCCAGGCTGCCCGGGGCATCTCTAGCCTCTGCTCACTGGGCAGGTCTAGCCCCAGGGCATTTGCACCAGCCAGGCCCTTACCGGGACCAGCTCCCTTCCTCTCCCAGGCACTTGGCAACCCCCTGAGCCCTCTGCAGGCCTTAGAAGGTCTCCAGATAGAGGAGTCCCTCTCCTGGTGGCCTTGACTTAAGAGGGATCCTCCTCCCCACATCCCATGTCACTCAAATCAGGTCGTATGCCTCTTCCCCAGATACGGGTCCCTGTTTGGCAGTGGTCCCTTTGGCCACATTCGGGGCTCAGTTCCTGGCTCGTTTTTGTTGGATAGATGAAGGCACGATCCGGTAACTAATGGCTGGACAGAGTTCGGGTCCCCAGGGCCGTCTTTGGAGCCTGATGCCACCGCCCTCCTCCTGGCCCACCTCGCCCCTCCCCAACGGGCACAGCAGCAGGTCCGCAGCCGCCCTCTGCCGGGCCCAGCCGGAACTGCAGCCGGGCCCTGAGGGCGCCTCGAGCACCTGCTCTCTCCAGGGACCTTGCTCTGATTGCCTCATTTCAAACGTGCAGACCGTGAGGTGGCTTTGCTCACACTCGTACCCACCAAGTTGATCACCCGGCCAAGGTCCGCAGCCCCGTCTCTGGGAGGCTCCAAGTGGCCCTCCCAGGGTCTCTCCACCCCGCCACAGCGGGCTCTCCTGGGCCCACCGCCGCTGCCCTCTGCAGTGGGGCTCCCCCTGTTCAGCTGTAACCCTGAACCCCAGCATTCTTCAGCCCAAATGGGACCTCCAATCCTTGTCCTCCCACCTGCCCACCGTCCTTCCTTGCTTCCCCAGACCCCAGGCCACACCTGTCAGCCCCCACCCGCTCCAGCCAGCTGGCATCTCTCTCTCCCAGTGACCATCTGCCGATGCCCTGTCCCCGCTTGGTCTAGGTGGTCCTACCCTCTGACGCTGACCGGGGCTGAAGGGAGTCGCTCCCCGGTGCCCGTGCCCCCTCACAGGGTGACCTCCCTGCCTTGTCCTCCTGCACACGGGCCTTTCCAGTCCTCCCGGCCTGCTGGGGAACCGGACACTGGTTGGATCCTTTTTAATCTCCCTCCTGCACAGAACCGAAGAATATTCAGTGATGCCAAGCAGTACCAATGTTCCTTGGCTGAACCTCACGTAAACAATCATGCTGGTAAGAAAGGGAAATACGTTCGACAGAAAATACGAACAAGGATAGGGGCGCCTGGGTGGCTCAGCCGACTAAGCGTCCGACTTTGGCTCCTGTCATGATCTCACGGTTCGTCCTCCGTCAGGCTCTGTGCTGACAGCTTGGAGCCTGGAGCCTGCTTTGGATTCTGCGTCTCCCTCGCTCTTTGCCCCTCCCCCACTCACGCTCTGTCTCGCAAATGAATAAACATTAAAAAAATACAAACAAGGAAAAAATGACGGATTAGAAGTTTCTTTACATTGTTGTATTTTTTCATGAGCAAGGGAATACTTACACCAACGTACAAGTGTTTTGCTGTAGTGATTGGTGTTATAATCCAGTCCGTTTTTCTGCCTCAATAGCTGCAAATTTGATGATAAACTTGTCACGACTGACCTGCTTTTTCTTCTCACATTCGAGAGACAGCCCGGCCGTATTTGTCTATTTTTGCTCACAGTTGGTCCAACTTTTTACTAACCTTAATTTGGGTAATTTTCTTTCGCTCAAAGCCACAGATTAGGGGGAACTTGAAACAGGATCCATTTGGCAAAGAGTCATAAAAATCCCACTTTACGTCACCTTCTGGAAATTGTGACTCGACCGCAAGCAATCCTAGTGGCTTTCGGACATCTGTGCTGCTGAAAAACCATGAATTCAAATGAAAACTCCAAGTGGCCACCCGGAATGACAGGACTCAAATAACTCAAGCGCATTAGTGGCTGTACCGATGTGCTCTGGTTTTCTATTTAAACACAGGACAACAGGGGCGCCTGGGTGGCACAGTCGGTTAAGCGTCCGGCTTCAGCCAGGTCACGATCTCGCGGTCCGTGAGTTCGAGCCCCGCGTCGGGCTCTGGGCTGACGGCTCAGAGCCTGGAGCCTGTTTCCGATTCTGTGTCTCCCTCTCTCTCTGCCCCTCCCCCGTTCATGCTCTGTCTCTCTCTGTCCCAAAAATAAATAAACGTTGAAAAAAAAAAAATTAAACACAGGACAACAAAATCCCATCGGGGCTGGAAACACGGCGCACCCAACGTTTAGGAGCTCCCCCTAGAAACAAAGTTGTAGCTGATTTGCACGCATGCAGCGCGTGTCCAAAGACAGGTCTCCATCAGTGTGCCGATGCGAAGTCTACCCACGTGGGCTGAAGTCAAGAGGTATCTGGAGCGGTATTTTATCACTGACGTTATCCGGAATTGGTGGCACGCAGCAGAACTTTTAGCTAGTGTTGTTACGATCTAGCCTTCGGGCCGCAGGACGAGGTGGTGTCAGCGGAGGCAGGCCTGCGGGCCGGGGCTGCACGCCGCAGGACTGGCCGGAAATCCGTGCAAGGACAGCTGGACCCCCGATCTCCTCCCCAGCCAGCACAGCCGGGTGACTCTCCCTTCCTCACTGGCGGGCAGTGGGCGGTGAATCCGGTGGTTCTCCGGCCTCAGGGCCGCCGGGCTCCCTTGAAGCTGGCAGTAAGGCTAAGCAGGAGACAGTGGGTCAGCGAGATACTGCTCTTTGGGACCCTCGGAAGAAGGCGCTGCGTCCCAGCCCGATCACCCCGAACAGGAGCCCACCCTGGAGGACCCCGGCACGCCACAAGGCTCCCAGCTGCTCCTCTGCAGTGTGACAGACAGCTGAGGGTTGCCGCACACTTGAGTGAGACACAGACGCCAGGCCTGATGGGAGGAGAGCAGGGGCGCTGCGGGTGCCACAGGAAAACGTGAACAGAGCTGAAATCAGCACCCGCACAGGAGAAGAGCGAAAGCCCCGTGAGACAGGGGGCCCCACCGGGGCACACGGAACATAACAGGGAGCACTTAGGAATGCAAGATGCGCCATCGGGTTAGAGAAAAATGTCTGTAGAACAATTATAAATTCGAAACTCTCCCAAAAGTAGAGCAGAAAGAAAAGGAATTTAAATGTTTTTTTTTTTATTTTTTTTTTCAACGTTGATTTATTTTTGGGACAGAGAGAGACAGAGCATGAACGGGGGAGGGGCAGAGAGAGAGGGAGACACAGAATCGGAAACAGGCTCCAGGCTCTGAGCCATCAGCCCAGAGCCCGACGCGGGGCTCGAACTCACGGACCGCGAGATCGCGACCTGGCTGAAGTCGGACGCTCAACCGACTGCGCCCCCAGGCGCCCCTAAATGTTTTTTAACATTGATTTAGTTTTGAGGGACAGAGTGAGACAGAGAGTGAGGGGAGGAGGGGCAGACACAGAATCTGGAGCAGGGTCCAGGCTCTGAGCTGTCAGCACAGGGCCCGATGCGGGGCTCCAACCCATGAACCGTGAGATCATGACCTGAGCCCAAGTCAGACGCTCAACCGACTGAGCCACCCAGGCGCCCCGAGCATTAGACTCTTAACGCCAGACTCTAACATCTTAGTAACAGTGGTTTCAGAGAGTGGAAACAGACAATAGAGAGGAAGAAGTTATGAAAGGAATAGCACAAGAGGGCACCTGGGGGGCTCAGTCGGTTAAGCCTCCGACTTCCGCTCAGGTCACGATCTTGTGATTTCTGAGTTCCAGCCCCACGTCGAGCTCTGCGCTGACAACTCAGAGCCTGGAGCCTGCTTCGGATTCTGTGTTTCCCTCTCTCTCTACCTCTTCCCTGCTTGTGCTCTGTGTGTGTGTGTGTGTGTGTGTGTGTGTGTGTGTGTGTCTCTCTCTCTCAAAAATAAACATTGAAAAAAATGGAAGAAAAAAAAAGAAAGAAAGCCGCATCATGAAATTGCAGGAAAAGGAGGGAGGATAAAAGATTCTTAAAACTTTCAGAGAGCAAGAGCGAGAGCGAGAGCGAGAGAGGATGCACCCACACAAAGCAGATCATTCAGAAAGGACTGACAGCCAGGAAAGCATGGGACACCTCAACAGAAAGGTGGACACTAGAAGACAAGGGAACACGCTTTGGAAATCTAAGACAAAACATATTCCAATCTATAATTCGTGTAATAAAGACACTTTCAAACGTGCTGTGTCTCAAAACATGTGCCTCCCACGTACTCTTGGTCTGAAAGCTACTGGAGCGTGTCCACCAAGGTCAGGAAGCCACCGACACCTGGCCAAGAAGAGGCCAGCAGCGGCTCCAGGACAGGAAAGCTCCTCAGAGAGCCGGGCTCAGGGAAGCTCCGAAGGGCGGGTCCGGGCTGATCTGGGTCCCGCAGTGGGCTGGGGGCAGTGGGCGGCAGAGGATGAGGCCTGGGAAGCACAAAGATGACCAGTCACCGGACGGGTGGGCCCCCTTGAGAGATGACAGCTCTCACAGACAGGAAGGGGGGACATAGAGAGAAAAAATACACAAAACAAACCAAAACATATGACTGACCAGAAAATCAGAAACAACCATCAATATAGGAAAAAGTTATACGGGAAAGGAAATACAATCAGAGTGTATTACGGGGATCTGCTATTAACCATATCCATCGAAATGCTGACAAAGGAAATAACCAGTAACTTTTTAAAATTTTTTTTTTCAACGTTTATTTATTTTGGGACAGAGAGAGGCAGAGCGTGAACGGGGGAGGGGCAGAGAGAGAGGGAGACACAGAATCGGAAACAGGCTCCAGGCTCTGAGCCATCAGCCCAGAGCCCGACGCGGGGCTCGAACTCCCGGACCGCGAGATCGTGACCTGGCTGAAGTCGGACGCCCAACCGACTGCGCCACCCAGGCGCCCCAGTAACTTTTAAGTCAACAATCAGCAAGAGGCACGTTGGCGTGTGGATCCAACCTACATCATAGGGTGTCCCGCCCCTTCCGGGCACCTGTCCACTCCTTAGGCCCTGGCCAGTCCAAAGCACTGTCCCCTGGACACCGCCCCAGCCCCACACTCTCCACACTGTGGGCACGGTGCTCTTTGCCAAAGGCAAACTCAGTGGGTCATTCGTGTTCAAATCTCGAATGCCTCTTCTTCGCAGGCGTCTGTCTGGAACCGTCAGACCCACGACACCTTGTGCACTGGAGGTGAAGCCCAGATGTCACGTCCTGTGACGCCTACAGTGGAGACGGCCTGGGTATAGCAGCTGGAGGGAAAATTTCTCGGGGCTAAATACCATATCAGAGAAGCAGAAAATAGGCTGAGGGCCCCTGAAAGTAGCCGGAGATATTATCTAATCTGAAGAGCAGAGCAAATAAAGATTGAAAAAAGAACGGTGGGACAGACAGAACTACCAGGATCACATCCCAGAGAAAGACAAGACAGAGAGTGGGACAGAAAAATTAAAATATCTAAACACTAGTAAAAATCGTTCCTTTTTTTTTTTTTTAATACTTATTCATTTTTGAGAGACAGAGACGGAGTGCAAGTGGGGGAGGGGCAGAGAGAGAGGGAGACGCAGAATCCGAAGCAGCTCCAGGCTCCCAGAGCCCGATGTGGGGCTCGAACCCACAAACCGTGAGATCATGACTTGAGCTGACGTCGGACGCTTAACCGACTGAGCCACCCAGGTGCCCCCAAATCATCCCAATGTGATGAACAACATTAACGTATGTATCCAAGAAGCTCAGGAAACCCGAGTAGGATAAATAAAAACAAAAGTGAGGTGCCTGGGGGGCTCAGCCGGCTAAGCCTCCGACTTTGGCTCAGGTCGTGATCTCTCGGTTCACAAGTTCGAGCCCCGTGTCAAGCCTGAAGCTGTCAGCGCAGAGCCTGCTTAGGATCCTGTCTCCCTCCTCTCTCTCTGCCCCTCCCCCACTGCCTTGCGCATGCACACTCTTGTCTCTCCCCAAAATAAAAAACCAAATGTGTACCCGGGCACTTGAAAGGAAAATCCAGAAATCGAGAGAAGATCTTGAAAGTGGAGAACGTGTCACATGACCTGCAGAGGACGATGTTACCAACGACGGTACCCATCCCTGACTTCTCATTTGGAAGCAAGGGAAGTCCGAACATGGTGGGACTCGAAAACAGAAATACCATACGACCCAGCAATTCCACTTCCTTATGTCTAAAGGATTGAAAGCAGGGTGACAAAAAGCTACGTGTACATCCGTGTTCATAGCAGGATCACCCATGACATCATTCATAACGGCTAATGGCGGAAGCAACCCATGTCCGCAGATGGCTGGCTGGCCGGCTGAACGGCCAATTTTGGTACGGGCACACGACGGAATAGTATTCAACCTTAAAAAGGAAGGAGCTTCGGACACACGCTGTGTGATGAGGGAGCCTTGAGGGCACTGCTGAGAGCCAGTCACTGCTTACGCACTGCTTACCAGGCCTCCTAAAGCTGGTTGTGTGACCCCCGCTCCGGCTCTGTCCCCAACGCTACTCTTCCCTGGACCCTGAGTCAATTGGAAGCACCCAGAGCCCGGAGGGGGTGTGCGCCGGCGAGTGGGAGGAGGCACACACACCTGCACCACCCGTGTCCTTGTAGGAGAGCACGCCACAAGGACAGGGGCACCGGAAGTCTTTGTGGCTTCAGGCCTGGACTCCTGACCAAAGGCTAGATGGGGCTGTGCGGATACCGGCAGATGCCCGCGCGGACAGAGGACATCTAGGTCTGGATGGCCGTTCTCTGGGCCTGAGCCACCCAGGGCAGTTGCAACGCCGCGGAGCTGATGCAACTTCTCTTGCCGGGATCCCAGCCACGACTCTCGAGGGCCCTGTAGTGGGTTCACGTGGTCAAATGTTGGCGAAATCCACGGACCTCACGTTAACGATCGGTTAAGGCCGCCGCCTCTTTCCAGGTAGGCTGTTCCTTCATCACACTCTTTCTGGGGCCCACTGGGGAGACCACGGCATTTTGGGGACCCCACTATGGCGGTCTCGAGTTGGGATGCATTTAGTTGGGGTTTACGGGAGATTTTTATGATGTTGTTGTGCTTGCCTTCCCTGGGTGGGTACGTCTTCTATGGCTGCGAATTGCCCACCCCCACAGTCTAGGCACGGGGAAGTGAGGAGGAAAACAAGATTTGTGCTCTGAACCAGAAGTGAGTCTGCAAATTGGGAGCAGAGGACTTGGTTCTCCCCAACATCTGGATAAAGGGCGTGATGGGGAAGGTGCCGGGGCGCACACCCGATACGTTTATCTTCTCCGATAAATGTATTCCATAACACAGTAGACACAATTTTACGTACTGTATATCTTTTTTCTTTTAGACGGGGACTGCATTTGTCAGAATTCCCGTCTGTGGAGCAGGGAGCCATAGCAATGCCACCAAGGGTGAGCCCATCTATGCAAAGCCCCAAGTGTTACCCAAACCAATGTCAATACCAAAGATGAGGTACAAATTCTGTCAAACGGCCTAGGGAAATGTCTGAGGAGTCTTTCTGCTGTTCTCATAAAACCATTCTGCAAAGTCATGAGGTGGCCAAGAGAATACAGCCAAAAACGTAAGCAAAAGCATTAAAGAGATGCGTTTGATACTTCGTACAAATGTTATTTTTCCAAACTTTGTGATGCTTGAGGAGTTTGTCGGCTTTTGAAAACGTACTGACTTCTCATTACGTAAGTTATCTGTAAGCTAGTAATTACTGTAAAATAAAGCATCCATTTGTAACATTATACAAAATATACACGTTATACAAGAATATTAACTTTTGTAACTAAGCTTATTTTTATCATTTTACTTTTTTTTTTTTTGAGAGACCCTCCCCAAATTGCATACGCTTTAGGCCCCACCAAACCCGGATCCACCCTCGTCCCCAACATCTTTGCAACACGTGACCGCAACTCCAGGGAAACTGAACTTCAAACTGCGTGCAGGGTGACGAAATAAAAAGCACGAAACAGAAACTGAGCTCAAATACAGAAAAGCTGAGGAGGCAACGTGTCCCTTGGCATCCAGTTTTCCGCATCCCCACCGCGCACGTGACCGGGAAGGGGGTGGTCCCTCCCCGTGCCCAAAGGTGGACCAGAGAGCTAGGTGCGGGCCCACCGAGCGCCTGCGGGGCTGCCAGTCCCCCACTGGGGTCGGGGCTCCGCGGTCCTGTCCTCTCGGCGCGCCCCGGCACCCTCCCCACTCACGCCATCCCTCCTATTGGCGCCCTCGCCCCCACCGCACCCCTGCTCTTCCTGCGCATCGCCCCACCGCACCCCTCCGCCTCCTAGGGGCCCTGGTCTCCCCCGCACACCGGTGCCCCCTCTCCTCCCCGAGTCGCCCCTCCCCACTTTCCCCCCAGCGGGGATCCGCTGTCCCCACCGCGCGTCCCCTCGCCCTGCCGCCAGCGTCCCCGGGCCTAGCCCAGGGCGCCGTCAGAGCACCCTCCGCGCCCGGGCCGCGCACGGCCCCGACGCCTCCCTCCCCACGTCGCGCGCCGCCCGCCGATCCCTCGGACGAGCCGGGCGCGGATTGGCCTTGAGAAGAGGGAAGTGCCCGCCCCCCGAGCCGCCGGCCAATGGGGAGGCGGGGGCGGGCCGGCGGCGGGCGCCGGAAGCGGCCGAGCGACGAGGGGACGTCGCGTCGCCGGGTCTCGAGCAGCTGCCGCGGAGCCGCCGGACGGACCGCCGGACCTGCCTGCCCGCCATGGCCGAGAGCGACTGGGACACGGTGACGGTGCTGCGCAAGAAGGGCCCCACGGCCGCCCAGGCCAAGTCCAAGCAGGTGCGGCGCCGTGTGGGCCTCGGGACTCAGGGGCGGCCGCGCGGGCGGGGCGGCCGCGGGGCGGGGAGCCCGGGGATGGGGGACCCGGTGGGGACGGGGACTAGGGGCAGGGTGGGGACCGGGGCTGGGTGGGCCAGGGGGCGGCGGATCAGCAAGGGGCCTGCGTGAGGGGATGGCGCCGGGGCTAGGAGACAGGAGACCGGCGTGAGGAAAATGGCCGGGCTCGGACAGTTACGACAGAGACGGGGTGCGGGCAAGGGCCAGGGCCCGGCCGCAGGGTATGGGACGACAGGTCGGCGTGGTGGGAGGACGGAGGGGTGAGGGAGATGGTGGGGGCGTGGACCGGCTGCGCTGGGGTGGGTGCGGAAGGGCCCAGCAGTCTTTGGAGCCAGGGACACAGGTCCGGGGGTGAGGCTGTAAATAGGGACAGGGACAGGGTGGACTTGCGGCCTCTGACAGCCGGGATGGGGGGGGATGGGGGACCAGGTGAGGTTGAAGAGGTGGACCTGGGGGCGGGGACTGGGGACCGCGGTGCAGATAGGGGGCGGAGGCGGTCCGGACGCCCCCAGGGTCTCTCCCGCAGATGCCTGGGCAGCGTGACGCTGCCTGTGGAGCATCGCGGAGGCGCGTTTCAGGCCATCGGGGGTCCCTGTGACTGGGCTGAGGTGGCCTAGAGACCCAGTGCTTCTGGGTCTTTCTAGTGTAGATGACACGCCCTGGGAGGTACTTGGTAACCGGTCTCTAGCTTGGTTAATCTATGCGGAATTCACCTGTGAGCTTCAGTGACCACCTCTGCCGGGCCTGGGGCCTGCGCCCTGGTGCCCGGTCTGGGCCGGGACTGGGTGCAGCCCTAGCACCTGGCAGTCGCTGACCTGCCCTGACCTTATCATTTGCAGGGGCAAAACCAAATTCGCTGTTCCTTTTTTTTTCCCCAGAGGAAATTTCATAGCCATAAGCTAGGAGTCAGCCGAACATGTCTAGACAGCATCTCTGAACGTATCACACTCAGAAGGGCCCCGGTCACTCCTCCGAAGCATCAGAATTGTCGAGAAACACGTTGCGTTAACTCTTGGCAAACGTAGACAGGAGGGTCTTGCTCTCGTTGGTGATGTCTGGGGGCTGGGCTCTACTCTCAGGAGTCAGGTCCACGGAGGAAGGTTGCACTAGGCCAGCGCTTGACCTTCCTTCCTGGTTTTGCAGGAGAGCCTAGTGGAGGAGTAGGTCCGCCGTGAGCACGGATTTCTCAGAGGAACCCGTCAGCCTGTGCTTGTCCGCAGTGAGGAAGCGAGGGGTGGGGGTGGCGGGCGCGGGGGTACCTCGTACCTGATAGCAGAGGGAGGGTTTTGCGAGGTGAGCTTGGGTTTCGCACCAGCCGAGCTTGTCAGTCCGGAAGCGCAGCAGTGCCTGGGGCCGTGAGCTCCGAGCCGGGCTTCCCCGGGCTCCAGAGGCACCTGCCGTGGGCACGCGTGGTGTCCGGCTAACAGCGGCCTCAGCTGGTGTTTGCCAGACCCTGCCAAAGCCGATTTTGACCAGAACCCTTTTCTGAACGTTCTAGGCTATCCTAGCAGCTCAGAGACGGGGAGAAGATGTGGAGACTTCCAAGAAGTGTGAGTACTTGTGCTTCCTCACAAAACAAGGGTGCGCTGTCGGGGCATCTCTGTGACAGGCGCCCGCCTCGCCTGTGCTGCCCCCAGGGGTGTCGGGGCGGCTGCCGGCAGCTGGGGCCGCTGCGGGGCTGGGGGACGCCTGGGGTCTTAGCTGAGCAGCTGTGCTCGCTTCCTGTAGTGAGGACAGAATTCTGGACCCCATGCTCTCAAGCCTGTGACTTCCCCATGTTTGGATACCTGGCTTCCCGTGTCTCCCTGGCACAGGTCGCTTGTCATGCCTGGTTCCCGTCTTGAAACGGCTTTGTTTTGGGTTTGTTGCAAACCCTGTCCTCTGTTTTTGTCGCATGCTGGTCCAGGGGCCGCCGGCCAGAACAAACAGCATTCGATCACCAAGAACACGGCCAAGCTGGACCGGGAGACTGAGGAGCTGCACCACGACCGGGTGACCCTGGAGGTGGGCAAGGTGATCCAGCAAGGCCGGCAGAGCAAGGGGCTGACTCAGAAGGACTTGGCCACGGTGAGCGCGGCAGGGTCGTCCTCCCAGGCTTGGCGGGGGGAGAGGGTGGGGGAGGGGGTCGGGACTCAAGGCCTTGTTTGCCCTTGGCCCTGGGATTCTCTCTGGAAGCCGGGTCAGGGCGGATGTAAGTTCCTTTCCAGCATGAGGTGGCTTCCAACGCGTGTGGCCCCAGCTGCTCAGTAAGGCCCTCGGCCGCGTGCTGCCTGGAAGGTGGTGCTTGTGGCGACTCCCTTGGCTGTGTGCTAGCTTCGTGGCCTCTTCTTACCGAACCGCTATGCGTGTGATACGTTTCTTTAGAAAATCAACGAAAAGCCACAGGTCATCGCGGACTATGAAAGCGGACGGGCCATTCCTAATAACCAGGTTCTGGGCAAGATCGAGAGAGCTATCGGTGAGTGTCTTTAGGTCCCTTATTGGGTCTCCGCTGCTGCCCTCTGACCAGGTGCCCTCACTGAGCACAGGATGGCCCCTGAGGCCGTGGAATTCTCCAGACCCCTAAGAAGCTCATGAGGGCACCGTCTTGGGCGCCTTCCCCTGCTTTCACCTTTCACATCCTGTCTACCCCTCCCTCTGCTGCTGGCCAGCGCCCTCTGGGCCTGTGGACAGAGGGCTCAGCGGCCCTCCTGTTCAGGCACTTGTGTCCCCCCCTCCCCTGCTGCCATGGGCATTGACTTCCTCTCTGGTGTCAGCACGGCCCCCAGCACGGGGAGCTCCCAGAACGCTGGAGTCCCGGTTCCGGTTCTGGGAGGGGCGTCGGCCCTGTCCGCTGGGGGGCTGGCAGGTGCACGTGGGGAGCTAAGCCCAGCCAGGACTGCTGGTGATCCTCCGCCTCCCTGCTCTCTCCTCCCGCCTCCTTCCCTCCTTCCCATGGAGAAGGTCGTGCGGGCAATGCTGCCGTGTCAGGGCGGATGGGTGGGGATGCTGTGGCGCCGCCCCGCCTCTTGGGTCCCAGACGGGGCGCCGTGGCGGTGAGCGGGCCAATGGCTCTTTCAGGCCTGAAGCTCCGGGGGAAGGATATCGGGAAGCCGATTGAGAAGGGGCCCAGGGCGAAATGAACACAAAGCCTCGAAATCAGTGCGTTCCGGCTGATCTCGCCTGGCTGGTTCCCCTTGACCACCGGTGCCAGCGTGGTCTCTTCACGTGGCCGAGCGGAACGCGGGGCGTCAGCCCTGCCCGGGAACCCCCTCTACCCTGCTGTCAAACAAAACCTTGCAAAGTATTGCTTCTCCTGATTTTTTTTCCTTCCCATCCCTGGTGTCTGCCCAGCCTCGGGGCGGCTCCCCGGGGAGCTCTGAGCGGGACCACCTCACGCTGGCGGGGCTGTGGGGTGGGGTGGCCTGACCCAGAAGAGAAGATGTCTTCTCCAGTCGGCTTTTAGAGAAGCTAATAAACGTGTTGCCCTTCCTGCTGGTGTCCGGTCTGATCTGCCGGGTCCCCGCGTGTGTCTCTCTCTGGCCCACGATGTAGGGAAGAAAGGGTTCTCCTGACATGCCCTGGGGAGTACTTGAGGGACCCTGAAGGTCACCCTCTGCGGTGCCGCTTCCTCGTCACCGTCTGCTGGGACAGGCCACAGGCTTTAGTCAGCCCCTTGATCCCGGACCCGTGCCCTCCCCTGGCGTGGAGTCTCCAGTGGGCTGGACGGCAACGTGGTCTCACCCCAGGCAGGAGGGGGCACTCGGTTGTGTGGGTGTGGCTGTCTCCCCTTCCCTAGGACGGCCGTGCCCAGTGGGACCTTCCAGGCCCAGGCAGGGCCGTGTCAGAACTTCCTGTGGGGGTGCCTGGCTGGCTTGGTCGGTGGAGCATGTGATTTTTTTTTAAAGTTTATTAATTTTGAGAGAGAATGAAGCGGGGAGGGAGGATCCCAAGGAGGCTCCACGCTGTCAGCACAGAGCCTGACCCAGAGCTCGAACTCATGAGGCCATGGCAGATCGTGACCCGAGCAGAAACCAAGAGTTGGATGCTTAACCGACTGAGCCACCCAGGTGCCCCAGAGCGTGAGGCTCTTGGTCTCAGGGGTCGTGGGTTCAGGCCCCACGTTGGGTTTGGTTGGAGCTTACTTAATGAAAGTAATATTTTTAAAAAAATTCCCTTGTGGAAGAGCAGAGCCGGGGACCCTCCCTGGGTTAGGAAGATTCGACTCCGTTTTACTAGGCAAGGAGGGAATTCAGGCACACCGCGGGCCTTGACACCTCCAAGAGAGGGGGGTTGCCTTCATCCTTGGACGCCGTGAGGTCAGGAGGGCGGGAGCCTTGGGTTTGCCTTCCAGTGACCTCAGCAGCATCCCCAGGGCACCGAGTGACCTCTGAGACACATCATTCCGGGGACCACTCGGATTTGCCCACGGGATGGTGAGCTCGGGGACACTTACGGCACGGACCCTTTACCACGGGACAGTGGACGTGGGACCTTTATGTGGAATCATGGACAAAGCAGGGCGTTTCCTCACCAGACCAGCTTTATGTCCCTGACGGCCGCTTCAGCGTTTGCTAGTCAGTCCCTGTCCGGGGTTTCTCCCTGTCCTGAATTAGAATCACCCAGCGAGGCAGGGGCTGGACAGGGCCTGGGTCAGATTCCCACAGGCTGGGCTGGACGGCCTGAGTGCTGGGGTACCCGCCTGGCCAGGGGCAGGGGCTTCTCAGGGTCCCACTGTATCTGCCTCTGGTGCCTCTAGCCCTCGGCCCCGTCCCGTGTGGCCTGCCTGTTACCTGTCAGCTGAGTCGCTGAGACCTGTGGGAGGTGCCCCCAAGCACGTCCTTTCAGGCAGGTTGTGTCAGTTCTGGGGATCCCCAAGAGCCCACCTTCCCGCTGACAGAGCAGGGTGCACAGACCTCAGCCAATAAGTCGGGGCTGCCCTCGGGGGCCAGGGCGTTTATTGTTGGGGTGGGGACTGTAACCCAGGTACGTGGGTGACAGTCTCGGTGCTGGGTGACCGCGTGGGGGCTCAGTGCGTCCTGGGGGAGGGGCAGGGGTTGTTCCTTGGGCTCTGTCTGCCAGGGATTGGGGGAAGGGGGCCGGGGGCGACCCTCTTGTGAGGAGCCAGAGTCTTCTCTGCGTCATCTACTGGCTGTCGGTGAGCGAGGCCGGCAGGGTGACACCGTCCTAGGAGGAAGGAGAGGGGCCTCTGACTGCCGGGTGGCCGCTGCGCGTGTGGACGGCCCTGGCCAGGGAGAGCGGACCAGGGGGCTTCTCCCCAGTCAGCCCTGCCCACCTGTCCCTACCCAGGGGCTCCTACCGCATTGAAGACGATGTTGTCAAAGCCGGGGGCCACAGCCGCTGTCTCGCCCCGCGATGGGCAGCCCCCCCTCCGCAGCCAGCGTCGTCCTGCCAGTCCTAGCAGGACGAGGAGGACAAGGACGACGAGGGCACCGCCGACCGCGGCTGGCACCGATGTGGCCACTACCGTGTTCCCTGTGGTCCAAGGACCGCGTGAGCCCGTGGACTCAAGCCCTGCCTGTCGGCCCTGTCCCCTGAGGCGGCACTTGGGACGGCCCATCCTTGAAACCCCGGCAGGTCGTGCCAGCGCGAGGCTCCAGACCTGGCGGGGGTCACAGCCTCAAGCTAGAGCCGCCCCTCCGTCACAAAGAGACAGTGGGCCGCGTGGGCTCCACAGGCAGGCTGGCCACGGCCGCCGGCCCGCCGGGCACCTCCTCCAGGGTCTGGGAGTGAGGGCGCGGAGTGCAGAGGCCGGCTGAGAGCCGACTCAGCTCCTGAGGGACCAAGGGCAGGGGTGGCCCAGCCCAGAAAGGGAGGGGACAGTGGGCAGGGGGAGGGGCGGGGCAGGTCCCGCCTCGGTGGCTCTCCTGGCTCCTTGGGCAGCCGTGCAAGCCACAGGCTGCCAAGCCTGACGGAGTCCCGGATCTGGGGCGGGGCTGGCTGACCTGGGCAGCGCTTACCCCGGCCGGGTGCAGGCAGCTGGCAGTGCCGTCCGTCCAGATACTCGACGTCGTCCAGGGCGATGGGCCCCACGGCTGGCTGGCCGCTTAGAGTGGCTTCAAACACGATCTGACCAGAGGGAGAGGGGGCTGGCTGCGCGGGACTGGAGGAGGAGGGCGGGGCCTGGGGCCTCCGCAACCGCCAGGCTCCGGGCAGCCCGGCCTCACCTGGAACTCCTCTGCGCTGGCCACCTCCACCTGGCCCAGCAGCCACTGGTGCCGCAGGCGCCCGCCCACGCTCCACACGGCCAGCTGGCCCCGGGCGCTGTTCAGGAGCACCCGCAGCTGGCCCTTGTCTGCAAGAAGGGGGCCGGGGCGGCTCAGGTCCCCAGCCCGGTGGGGCAGGGCTGCCCCCAGCCGCCCTCGCTGCTTCCGGCACCCGTCGCTGCTGGCCCGGCCCCACTCACGGAAATGCTCCGGGAAGCCCATGTGGTACCAGAAGCGAAGGCAGGAGGCCTCGGTGGCGGGCAGAGGCTGGCTGTGCAGCCAGGCTGCCTGGCCCCCCGGGCCCAGCATGTGGGTTTCAAAGAGCGCGAAGTGTCCTGGAGGTGAGAGGGACAGGGTGCCTGGCCAACTGGCCGTGGCCCTTGATTCCGATGGGAGCTCCCACGGGCTGGGCCGGTTGGCCTGGGGCGGGGTGGGGTGCGTGCCCCCCCGGGGTGTGTGTGTGTGTGTGTGGCCCCGGGGCCCCTTGCCCGCCTCGGACCCACCTGTCTCTGTGCCCAGAGTGTGATCCACCAGGGGCTGGGGGTAGCGGGAAGGTGCGGCCCCACTGCTCCAGTCCCAGCTGTACCCTCCCAGGCCAGGCCAGGCCAGATGACTCCAGCCACACAGGCCAGCCTCAAAGTCACAGGAAGCTGCGGGAGACCTGGGCAGTGAGCAGGGGTGCCCCCACGCCCCCCGGGGAGCCCGGCCAGTGAGCGCTGCTGCCTCCCCTCTGTGTCCTGCTGGGGCCGGGGGGGCCAGAGGGCCAGGCCGGGCATCTGCCGGTCCGCACGGGAGCTGGTACCAGCCGCGGGTCAGTCACAAGGGGGCCCGGGGCCCGGCCGCGGGGCTCCCACCTGGCCGAGGGCAGGGCCCGTCCTGGAGGAGCAGGTCGTCCAGCGCGATATAGGAGTGCTCCACGCCGGCGGCTACCGCCTCGAACACCACCTGGGCAGGGACAGGGCAGGGCAGCCTCGTGCGTGGTCCGGGCGGGCCCCGGAAGCGAAAGGTCACCTGCCCCCAGCACTCACCCTCCAGGCCCTCTCGGCCTGCACGTCCACACTCCCCAGGCGCCAGGCGGACCCTCCGTGGGCACTGATGCTGAGCACCTGCTGCCTCTCGGCCTCCCCCACGTGGACCTGCAGGGTGCCTGCCACGCCGAGTGACCAGCCCAGGTCAGCAGCAGCGGGGGTGGGGGGGTGGGGGGGGGATTGATGGCCACGCGGGGGCCCCGGGCTGCAGACCCCTCACCTGGGTTTCTGAGGCTCAGGTGGTACCAGAAGGTCAGGCAGGCAGGCCGGGCCAGAGGCTGGTGCTCCTCTGAGGTCAGGGAGGCCACGCGGCCGGGGGGCAGGGCCTGGGGGCTCGTGTCCACCACCATGTAGTGCCCTGGGAGGCGCCAGCGTCAGCCCCCATATGGCCCCCTCTGCCCACCCCTCCGTCACCCCCGATGCGAACCTTGAGCCGTCCCCGTGGTGTGGTCAGCGCGGGGGCCCCAGGCGGCGTGGCCCGTGGCATTGGGCTGGCGCGTCCAGAGGCCTTGGCCCCCGCTGGAGAAGCCACAGGCTGAGTCCTCGAAGGAGCACCGCCTGGGGGCCCAGCAGGGCCCGGGTCGCAGGGCCACGTCGTCCAGGCCCATCGTGCCGTGGTAGCCGTCCCGGGAGCCCTCGAACAGCAGCTGGGGGCAGAGGGGGTGAGCGGCTGTGGGCTGGCCCTGCCCCCCCACCGCCCTGGCGCGGGGCCTCACTTGGTACTTGGTGCCAGAGCCCGGCTGGTGGTGGAGGGTGGCCCAGGCCTCGTGCCAGTGGTTGCCGTGGGTGCCGGTCCGTGACCACAGGAGCGTGTCTGCCTCTCCTTCCCGCCTCAGCACCAGGCGCAGTGTCCCTAGACAGGGGGGCGGGGTAGGAGGGGACCAGAGCCCGACTCTGGAAGGCTTCCGCCCCTGCAGAGCCCCGGACCCGGGAGGCCCTGCCCGGCACCAGGGTCGCTCACCGATCTGGGGCCCGTGGAGGTGATACCAGAAGGAGAGGCACTCCTGAGGAGCTGTGGGCACCTGGGGCTGGGTGAGCAGGTGGGCACCAGGGCCCCGGGCTGGGGGGTCCGTGGGGTCCAGAAGCAGGAAGTAGCCTGCGGCAGGGACACCGGGTTCCAGGAGGGGCTTGGCCCAGACCGAGAGCCGCCCCCCGGGCTTGGGTGCCCCTGCCCTACCTACCTCGGCCTGTGGTGTGGTCGTACCCGGGGCCGTGGCTCTGGATCCGGCGCCAGTGGGCATCTGTGAGGTGGCCGGTGTACCAGCCGCACGTGTCCCGCTCGAAGTTACAGGAGACCTCTGAGGGCGGGGCCGCGGTGGGGTCAGCACGCCCCGAGCACCCTCACACCCGCCCTGTGTCCCTAGAGGGTGTGAGAATTTCTCTCTGGGGTGGGGGCTCCCAGGGTCCCTCGAGGTGGTGACGGGGGGCGGGGGGGAGAGGCCCCCGGGTAGGGGCTGGGAGCGGGCAGAAGGACCTGAGTCCTTCTCAGTGGCTGTCACGGGGCTGCAGTCCTTCAAGGTCACATCGTCCACTCCAGCGCCCTGCTGGCCAGGGCCGTCCAAGTCCACCAGGCCGACGAACTCCAGCTTCGTGAGGAGCACAAGGGAGGGGGCTGTCGAGTCAGCGCTGGCTCTGTGACCCACCCCCCTGCCCCCAGGCTGCCCTCCTTACGCGGAAAGGCCGGCGGCGTGCCCCAAGAAGGACTCTGTCCGTCCTCCAGCCCTGGCTGCTGCCCGGGGCCTGCCACACCAGCTCACGGTTGCTGTCCTCCACCACGACCAGGGCCAGGAAGCCTGGCCGAGGGGGTCACTGTGGGTCTGCCCGGCCCTCCTCCCCCACCCTCCCACAGGGTGCCTCGGGGCGGGGTGGGCCAGAGGGACGGGGGGGGGGGGGGGTACCTTGGGGGTTACTCTGGAAATAGTAAGCCATGTGGAGCTCACAGCGGGGGCCCGAGGGACCCAGGGGAGGTGTGAGGACCCGGGCCTCTGCTGCCCTTTGTCCCCAGGCCCTCTGCAGGGACAGGAAGTGCCCTGAGGAAAAGCAAGGCCTCTCAGAGCCAATTCCTGCCAGGGCCCCCCCCCCCGCCCCCCTCACCCCGCCGCCCCGGGCAGGCACGCTCCCTGGTGAGGGGAGGCACAACAAGGTCCCCTCTGGGGGTGCAGTTCGCAGATGGGGGGACTTGGGCCTCACCAGCAGCGGTCCTGCGGGCGCCTGCGCCAGGGCCCCGGCTCTCCTGGGCCAGGAGACGCCCCCACTGCAGCCGCCCCACGCTGGCATCCTCCCAGCCCCCCGCTGTGAGGGGCTCGAAGTCCGTGGTGCCTGGACCGGCAGGAGCAGGGAGGGTCGGGGAGGGTCTGGAGGAAGAGGGGGCCCCCCCGCCTCCCGCCAGCTCCGGCCGCCCCTCACCACAGTCCTGCTCATCCTCGCCCCCCTCACACTGTTGCTGGAAGTCACAGAGCTGCTCTGGGGGGACGCACAGGTCCCCGCAGGAAAGATGTCCCGGCTCGCAGAAGTCCCGGGGCCGCAGGCTGGACGGCTGGCGCCAGGGGGCTGCGGCCCAGAGCCCAAGAGGTGATCCAGACACCTCTGTGGGGACAGAACAGGGGTCAGGGGGGTGGGTTGTGCTTCTCCTGGAGAGGGAGGGGCTCAGCGGGCCCACCTGGGACTGGCTGGCAGTGGTCCGACAGGATGAGGTCATCCAAACTCACGACACCGCCTGGGCCTGTGTGCCCAGTGAGCAGAATCTGAGGGCACAGGGGACTCAGGGTGTGCCCCCCCCCCCCCCCCCGCACCCTTCTGTCATCCCCAGGTCAGCTCCGCCAGCCCTCCCCCTGCCTGGCCTCGCCTCGTGTCACCGGATACCCTCCCCTGTCACCACCCCCACGCAGGCCTCGAAAGCGACCCCTCCTTCCCTGGGCCTGCTCCCAGAGCTTCCTGCTGACACAGCCTAGGGGGGGGGGTGGCCCTGATCTCCCCTGCCCAGCTTTCTGGGGGGGGGGCGGGGGGCCCTCTGGGACCTCCCGCTCGCCCACCCCTCCCTGGCCGCCGCCCTCTCGGGCCTCACCCGGAAGGGGTGCTCGCTCTGGATGTCGACCCGGTCTCGGACCCAGGCGGCCCCCAGCTCCCCGTGGCGCCTGCGCAGCAGGACGGGGCCCTGAGGGGAGCCTGGGCTCTGAATCTGCAGGAACAGCTGGAGGCAGCCCCCCTCAGACCCGTGCAGGAAGTGGTAGAAGATAAGCTGAGAAGAGGCCAGGGAAGGTCAGGGAGACCCCGGGCCTGGGCAGCCAGGTCGGGCGGCCCCGTGACCCCCACCCTCCTCACCGAGCAGTTGTGGGGGCCTGAGGCTTGGAACTCGGGGCTGGAGAGGACAGCGGGGGCGCTGGGCTCGGCCACGGAGACCAGGAAGGAACCTGGGGAGACACCAGATGTGGGCCGGGGGGGGGGGGGGCCGGGCGGGGCCCCGGTGGGCGCTCCCCGGCGGTCCCCCGTGGGCCTCACCCTGCGCGCTATTGCGGCTGTGGTCCCGGCGCGGCCAGGCTGGCGGCCTGGGGCCGGCGCTGTGGTTCCGGGCCCAGCCCTCCGAGTGGTTCCACGGGCCCAGGCCCGTCTCGAAGTCGGTGGCCGTGTGGCGGCCTGTGGGGGAAGCAGGGTCAGGCTGCCGGCAGGGCCCGTACCCCGCCTGTCCCGCTCCGGCACGCTCCCTGGTGACCCCCAGCAGCCCCTCCAGCTCACGGCAGGTGGGCGTGTCCTCATCTGAGCCGTCCCCACAGTTGTCCTCTCCGTCGCACAGCTGGTGGGGCTCCACGCAGGCCATGTTCCCACAGTGGTGGTACCCCAGGGGGCAGCGTGCCTGGGGGGCTGACATGGGGGAGGGGCAGCCCGTCACCGTGACCCCAAGACCCCGGGGGCCGGGGCAGCTGGGGGAGAGGCTCAAGGCCATCTGGGTCCTGCTAACCCACTGCCCCCCAGGTGTGGGTCCGCGGCACGGGGGCCTTACTGGGCAGCCCACAGCCCCGGAAGACCACGTCGTCCAAGGCCACGGTGCCCCTGTGGGTGGCATTTCGGGTGGCAGAGAAGGTCACCTGAAAAGAGTGGGGTCCTCAGGACTTAAGTCAGGGCTCAGACCCTCCCTGCCCCCTCCACATCCAGACCACCCCCAGCTCACCCAGAAGTCGCCCCGGATGCGGCCAGTGGCCACCACCAGCTCCTGCCAGCCTGGGCCCCAGGGCCCAGAGCTCTGCCACAGGGTCAGCGTCTCGGCCCTGTGGGTCAGCTCTAGCCGCAGCTCAGCCACATCTGTAAGTGGGGGGCGGGGGGTCCTGGGGCGGCTTGGGCCCCGCTGCTTCCCGCAGCCTGCCGGCTGTGCCCTGCCCTAGGACCCTTGTCCCTCCCTTGAGGTACCTTCCCGGTCTCTGCGGCGGCCCTCTGTCCTTTCCCAGTCCCTCCCCTCGGGGCGCCCCACCCTGGTGGAGGAGTCCTGGGCACCCACCTCCGGTGGCCGTGTGGTGCCAGAGCCTCAGCTCACAGGTGGGGGCGGCGTCGTGCAGGACAGGGGAGCGCAGGGCTGCTGTGGACGCCTCCTTCCCGCGGTGCGTGCCAACAGCCGTGTACCAGCCTGGTTGGCAGAGAGGTCAGGAAATGGGGCTGGAAGTGAAGGGGGGAGGGGGCATCACGGACACCCGCCAGGGCCTCACCGAGGTCTGTGCCGAGAGTGTGGTCTGAGCGCGGCCCCAGAGGCTCCAGTGTGGCTCCTGCCCGGTCTCGCAGCCACCTGTAGCCTGAGGTGCTGATGTCCCGCCAGCCGCAGGAGTCTCGCTCGAAGTCACAGGCGAAGGGGGCGCCCGGGGTGGGGGAGACCCCGTGGTAACCTGGAAAGTGGGGGGGCTCAGGGCTGTCTGCAGAGGGCTGGCCTGCCCACCCCCTGCCCGCCCCACCGGGCCCCAGCTCACCGCACTGGGCCTCGTCGGAGCAGTCTGGGCAGTCACACACGAAGTTGCATGTGGCCTCGCTGGGGGCCCTGCAGTTGTGGGGGACCCAGGCCCGGCCTGGGGGCCCTGCTGCTAGGAGAGAGACAGGCGGGTGGCCTGGGGCGGGGTGACCCCCCCCCCCCCCCCCAATCCCAGGCGGCCCAGGATACTGTTCACCTGCTCTGAGGCCTAGGCCGAGAGGTCAGGGAGGGAGGGGGCTGGGTCCTGCCAGCTGGGGGCTCCCCGTCAGGGCCAGGCAGGGCACACCTGGCCCGGGAGAGGTGGGCTGCACATCAGGATGGGGGCGGGGGGGTTGTGAGCATGGGACCAACGGTCCCCGACATGGGACGCCCCCCGAGGAAGGGAGCAGGAACCCAACAAGGAAATGCCCCTGGCCCCCTCAGGCTCCATTTGGTCCAAGAGTGGCAGACTAGGCTCTGCTTCCAGGGCCCTCTTGCCCTGGGACCCGGATGGACACTGGGGCCAGGTAAAGCAGAATTCGTGCCCCTTCCCCGATGGGGCAACCCCCAGGCCCCCAAAGGCTTGTCCTGGGCACCCCCCGAAGGCCGCCCAGGGCCTTGCCCCTCTCCTGGGGAGGAGACCTGACACTCACCCAGGAGCAAGGCCAGCAGGACGTGGCGGGGCAGATGCATGGTTGGGCCGGGGGAGTGAGGCCGAGGGACCGCGCACTCCAGGCGGCCTCGCAGGGATTTCGCCCGCTTATCTGCCTGTGGCCCCGCAGGCTGAGTCTGCTCTGCTTGGAGGGGGGACCTGGCCCCTTCTGTACCCGCTGCCCGTCAGCAGGCCCCGCCCTGTGTCGATGAGGAGGAACGTCCAACTGTAAAAGCGTCCAGGAGAGGGGCCCCTGGCCCAGGTAGGCTCCCACCCGCCCGGATCCTTCTGACCAAAGGTCAGGCCTCAGTCATCACGCCCACCGCCCCAGCCCTGCCTGGCAGAGGCCCCACCAGAGGAAGCACCCACTCGGGCTTTGTCTCCCAGAGCTGGGGCAGGAGCCCAGCACGCACCCCCCACCTGTGCCCCCAGCCCCACGTCCCGTGCCTCCCTGCCCCAAGTGACCAGGGACTTCGTCCTTCCCCACCACAGTCTGTGGCTGCCTGCTCGCTTATTCCTTTGTAAGGGACGATCATTTATTCATCAACAACTGTTCTGATTAGCATGGCTGGGTGCTGCCGGGCACAGGGCATTTACCACCATGTGACCTCGCTCTTACCAGATCCTGTCTCCTCATCACTAAGATGTGGTCACGACAGCCTGGAGAGGCCACCGTGAGCTCATGGAAGGCCTGCCCCAAGATGGCACCCGTGCTCACGGGGAGCCACAGAGACAGCTGTGCTCGGCTGTCCCCTCATCCACACATCCACTTGCCACAGCTCGTACCCCCTCAGCCCTGCACTGGAAGGAGAGGAGGGGGTCCTGGAGGGGGGCTCCCGGCTCCAAGCCTGAACCCTCAGAGCCTGTGGCTGCAGGGCGGGTGCCACGGGACCCGGTCTTACAAGGGGTCTGGGAAGCTTCACGTGACTTCAAACGGCAGATCACGAGAGGACACTGATGTCAGCTGGCCCTGGGGGACCTGGTGCTAACTCCTTGCGCAAGGGCTCATCAAAGAGTTTCCTCCCAGATGTCCTTGGACACAGGAGGGGTGGAGAGGAGCAATCAGGCCATAAATGGGGGCAGCAGCCCAGGGGCCCCCTTATCAGAGCACAAAGGGCTGAGTGTGCACGCCACCCCCCCACCCCCCGGGGCCCCCAGATGTGGAGCCAGGTGAGGGACAGCCAGTAGGGGCCCTGCGGCTACCAGGGCCGCCTCCAGCTCTCTGTCACCCACACCCTCCGGCCAGGGGTCCCCAGGGGTGACCGGGAAGCAGACAGATCAAGACACACACACATCTGAGGAAGAGCAGGGGTGATAACGTTTTTAATTCCTGCAAGTGAGGTAAACCTGGGCGCTCGGCCCGGCTGCTGTTGGTCTCCAAGGCCTGGCCCGGGGTGCATGGCGCCAGGGGGTATAGTGGGTCGCTCGGGCAGGCCTCAGTAACCGTCGTCGGCCCAGGTGACCTCGTAGTCCGGGTACATGGCTTTGATCTTCTCAGTGGAGACCGAGTGCTGAGCACGACCATAACCCTGAAGACAGAAGCCGATGCTCACAGCCCCGTCCTGGCTCTGGGTGGGCGTCCGTCGGCAGCAGCACCCAGGAGGCGGCTATGGAGGGGGCCCGCTGGAGCCGGACGTGGCCAGCCCTCCCTGACCGCCCAGGGTAAGCTGGCCGCCAAGGTGAGCAGTCCTTGCGCGTGGGCCTTCCAGCCCAGGGCGCAGCCTATCCTGGGTGCCGAGAGAGGCTGTGTGAATGCCCCTGGGTCTCCACTGTGGCCTGGTGACGGGACGGGGGGATGGCCCAGCCAGGCCTCGTGGAGGAACGGGACGAGGCCCACTGTGGCTGAGGGGCAGGCAGTGGCCTCCCTCCCACTGCTCGTGGCAGATGGGGAAGCCACCGGCGGGAGGGGTCTGCGGCCCAGACAGCCAGAGAACCCCCAGTGCCGCAGGTGTCCTCAGCGCAGGGCAGTGAGGGCTTGTGAGAGCTGGTCCCTCCCCCCCGCCCCCCTCCGCGGGCCGGGGGCTCACCATGGAGTAGCCATACACGTGGATCTTCTTGTCCTGGCTCTGGTGGGAGATGCGCCCGCCTCCCAGGCACTCACAGCTATAGCCCTTCTTCTGCATCTCGCCCGATACCTTGTCATAGATGTCGGCTGGGACAGGGAAGGCGGCTCAGCACGTGCCACGGCCCGCGGAGGCCCGGGGGATCTGGAGCTCCGGCTCTGGGCAGCTCCCTCCCCAGGACAGGAGCCCCTCCAGGCTGGGACGCCATGAAAGGAGGAAGGCGTGCACCCGGGCAGGAGTCCTGGGACTAGGAGACACGGGTCGCGCCATGGCGGCCCCTCGCCCTCCAGGACCCTTGCCCTCAGACCGGGTACAGGACCGCCTCTCTCGACACCGCCTCATTCCCCGCCCAGGGCCCTCAGCCCCGCCCCCGGACGCCCTCAGCCCCGCCCCGAAAACGCCGGCCGGCCCCGCCCTCACCGTGGTACTCGGCCCACTTATAGCCCCGCACGATCTCCTTGCTCTTCCCGGCCGGGGCCTCGGAGGGCGGCGCCGCGTGAACTCGGATTAGCACGTACTTGAAGACGCCGTCGGGATCGATGTCCACATCGGCTATCTGGGCGAGGTCCGCCGCCGCCATGTTTCCCACAGCCCGCCCGCCCCGGCAGCCCGCGGCCCTTCCCGCAGCGACCCTGGGTCCCGTCGACCGTGCGGGAGGCGGGCCCTGGGAGCCCGGGCCCAATCCCACGGGGCCTTGCTGCCCGGGCCCGGCGCTTCAGCCAATCGTGTCGCCGACCCACAACACAGACTGGCCAATGGCAACCTAGCTCCTTGCCACTCTGAGGCCACGCCGGTCCCGCTTAAAGGGGAACAGGGACCCGGGAGTGGGCGGTGATTAAATCAAGCTAACTTAGCAGTTCTTTTTTAGTGGGGACTGGGAGGCGGAGTGGGTAGCGGGAACGGTGGCAGGCTCCTTTAGAGGGGCTGGGCGGCTCATGAGGCCCAAGCGACAAGCGCCCGTCCCGACCCCTCCCCCACCGCGTCCCAAGACCTCCCCCTCCGTCTTCCCAACGCGCATTCCAAGGCCTCCCTCTCCCTCCCAAGGCGTCCCAAGGCCTCCCTCCCTGTCCCCCACCGCGTCCCAAGGCCTCCCCCTCCCTCCCAAGGCGTCCCAAGGCCTCAAGGCCCTCTTCCCTTCCCTCCCGGCGCCAGCTCAGCGTGGTCAAGGGCCTTTCTCCCAGTCCCACCAGTCCCACCAGTCCCACCAGTCCCACCCACGGATCGCCCCCGCCCCGCCATCAAGGAAGAAGCAATGGCTACATTCGAGTTGTTTTACTTGGTTTGAAAGCATTCGCCCCCTGGAAATAATCCCAGTCCAGCCAGGATCATTCCTGGCCAGCCGGCCCTCAGGCGTGGGGCTGAAAGCTGAGGCCCTAGGGCAGGGGGCATGGCGGCTGGACTTGGGAGGCCACGAAGGCGGGTAGGGCAAGCGGGGCGCGTGGCCGATGCAAACGCGCTAGGCTGATAGGCCAAGGTTGGCGCGCAGACGTTGTGGGATGGGCTAGGGTGCATGGCACAGAAGGAGAGCCAGGAACAGAGGTGTGGGGGACGTTCACAATTCAATTGATGTCCTCTCCTGGCCCCGTTAGGGAGTGCTGGGAGCCCCAGGAGGAGCTTGCCAGGCCGGCCTGGTCCCCTCTCACTTGGTCCTTATGGAGCTAGGGCTGTGGGCCAATAAGTGTGCGCTCCTGGGAACAGAGCCCAGTCCCCTGCCTCGGGTCTCTAGGCCTCAGCACAGGGCAAGGCCAGAGCGAGCACACGCGGGATATTCGTGTAGTCAAGTCCCCACACCTCCAGTCGTCCCCTGCCCTGGTCAACTGGCTCGCTCCGGCACCCTT
Source organism: Leopardus geoffroyi (assembly GCF_018350155.1). Classification (NCBI taxonomy): domain Eukaryota; kingdom Metazoa; phylum Chordata; class Mammalia; order Carnivora; family Felidae; genus Leopardus; species Leopardus geoffroyi. Next base: position 93,457,669 of record NC_059342.1, on the reverse strand, counting down.
TCCCCGCAGTCCAATCTTTTTGTCCTCCCTACGTTAGTGGGTACGAGCCCCTTCTGGGCATGTGTGGTTCCTCCTGTTCATCCGCCCTCTGCATTTGCTTCCCTCCTCCCTGTGAGGTTAGGGCCTGCGCTGCCGGTTTCACCCCCGCTCTGTTCTGGCACCCACCTAGGGGCCTCCTGTCGGTGTGGGCCGGCAGCCGACTCGCACCCAGCCAGGACTCCTCACCTCTCAGCTCTGGGCCGGATCCTGCCAGCGCCCCCACCCACATCCTCTCGCCCACCCCGCCCAGGCCCCTCTCTCAGTCTGGGTGTGTTGTGCCTCGGTTGAAGACCTCCGACTATCCCCCTCCACTGCTGCTTGTCCCAAACCCTCCTGTAGGACCCATGTTAGGGCGGCTGGAGGTGAGAGGACCGGAGGGCGGGTAGCGTCGCCAATGTGTGGACTCCGTCGCCAGTGTGCGGGCTCAGGGTCCAGCCGTGCTCTTATCTTGCTGGGGCCCCCTCCAGCCTTGTCATCTCGGGACACGAACACACTGGGACTAATCAGGGTGTCCGCCAGAGAGGAAAGGCCTCTGAGCAGGATGCACCCTAAACCACAGAAGGCGGGTGGGGGGACCGTTGAAGCGACGGGACGAGGCTTTAGGCAACCGGGGCTCCTGGATCAGGGCGAACCAGGGTTGGGGAGGTTGCAGGGAGGCTTTGCGGACGTCAGGGAATGGACTGACCGGATCTTCGCGGTGGGGTCTGCAGTAGTGACCCCTCCGCGTGAAGGCAGGGTCGGGCGGTCCTCAGGCCCACCCCGCCTCCCAGCGGGGAGCACCAAGCGGCTGAGGACCGACCTCCGGGGAGGTCCCAGGGCTGGCTGGGAGCTGGGAGCCGGAGGAGGGGGAATGAAAGGCGGGGCCCGTGGCGAACTCAATGGGGCGGGACCTGGGCAGAGCTTGTGGCAAACAGAAGAAAGACGAGAGGAGCACGGCCTGGCCTGAGGGGTTGGGCTGGGCTCCCGGTGGGCTGGGCGGGGTCTGGGTGGGCAGGCAAAGCTTGGGGGTGGGACCTAGGTGGACTGCGCAGGCCCAGAGAGGGCTGTGTGGGGCTCCGGGTGGGCCTTGGGTGGACTGGTCGGTGTCTGAGTAGGCGGAGCAGAGCTCGGGGGTGGGCCCTAGGCGGACTGGGCGGAGCCCGGGGAGGCCCCAATGTGGAATGGGCTGGGCGGAGCCCAGGGGTGGGCCCAGTGTGGACTGGGCGGAGCCCGGGGGGGGTGTGGGCCCAATGTGGACGGGTGGGGCCTGAGCGGGCTGGGTGGAGCCGGGGGTGGGCCCAATGTGGACTGGGCGGGGGCCTGAGCGGGCTGGGCGGAGCCCGGAGGTGGACCCAACGTGGACTGGGCGGGGCCTGAGCGGGCTGGGCGGAGCCCGGGGGTGGGCCCAATGTGGCCTGGGCGGGGGCCTGAGCGGGCTGGGCGGAGCCCGGGGGGGGTGGGCCCAATGTGGACTGGGCGGGGGCCTGAGCGGGCTGGGCGGAGCCCGGAGGTGGACCCAACGTGGACTGGGCGGGGCCTGAGCGGGCTGGGCGGAGCCCGGGGGTGGGCCCAATGTGGACTGGGCGGGGTTTGAGCGGGCTGGGCGGAGGCCGGGGGTGACCCCACCGCTCACATGATGTCGTCCAGCAGGTTGGCGCTGGCCACCCAGTCGAGTGCGCGCGGCTCGGAGGCAGCCATGATCATGCACATGAAGGGGCGGCCGGTGCGCCGGTCCGTGGGGTAGATGGTGGTGGGCGTGAAGCGCCGGTTGGCCTCGACGAACTCGCAGAGCTGTTCGTAGACGCGCGGGAACTCGTGGCGCAGGAAGACGCCGCGCAGCCGCAGCTCGCGCTGGATGTGGATGAAGGCCACCTCGCGCGCGCGCCGGCCTGCCTCGCCTTCTTGGTCCAGGCCTGCGGTGCCTGGCGGCGGAGTCAGGATCAGCGTCTCCATGTCGGCCTCGCGACCTCGAGCCGGGGGCGGTCGAGCCGGGCTGCCGGCCGCCAACGCCACCTTGGCGAACTTACGCACCGTGGGCCCAGGGCTGCGCGGTGCGGGGACGGGCCGGGCGGAGGTGCCGGGGGGCGTGGCGCCGGGGCCCACGGCCACCGACACACTGAGCAAGAAGCACTCGGCCGGCTCGTAGAGGCGCCCGGCGGCGGCCAGCTCGCGCGCGTAGCTGCCCAGGGGCGCCGCGTGCGTGGCCAGCTCGCGCAGCGACAGGTAGGTGGGCGACAGCAGCAGCCCCTCGAGGCCGAAGCGCAGGAAGTTGTCTGCAGAGCCAGGGCTCGGGAAGCCCAGGAAGAGCACGCCGCGACCGCGCGACAAGAAGCCGACACGCGCGATGCGCGAGAAGGCGCGGTGAACGGGGCCGCTGTCGCGACAGAACTGCAACACGTGGCGGCACACGCTGCCCACGCGGCCGTACACGCAGCGTGCCTTGTGCGCGTCCCAGTCTTCGCGGCGACACAGGCGCGAGCAGTAGTAGGTGTAGCAGCTGTGGCAGGACTTGAAGTAGAGGCAGGCGTTGAACATGGTCTCGGTGCGCCGGCAGCGTGCGTTGGAGCACGTCATCAGGTCGTCCTCGTCGGCGCTGGGCTCCGGGGACGCGTCGGCAGCCTGCCCCTGGCCGGCCGGCTCCTCGGCGCTGCCAGCGGACGCGGGTGGCGAGCGCGGCGCCAGCGCGGGTGCCCCGGAGCCCGCGGGCCTGGAGTCCAGCAGGCGGCGCAGCTGGCGGCCCAGTCCATCGGCCGCGGGCTCCGGGGCTTGGCCCGCGGGGGGCCGAGAGTCGATGACCAGGTCGGTGATGAGCTCATCCAGTTGCTCGAGGCTGCGCTGGCGGCCACCAGTGGGCCCATCTGGGGCGGCGGGCGGAGACGGCCGGGGTCGCCCTCCGGGCAGCTCCCAGGCCCTGGCTGGCGGTCGCTCCCCGGCTCGAAGGTCGTTGTCGGTGATGGTGATCTCAGGCGTGACATACCAGTTGCGGCCCGGGCCCTCGCCCGCGCGGCCCTTCTCCGACAGCGACGTCTCGGACAGAGACAGCGCCGCATAGCGTCTGGGTGAGGTGGAGAGGTTCACGACGACGGGCGGACGCCGGCCTTCGGGGGATGCGCCTCGCGGCTCCCGCGCCTCTCGCCCCAGCAGGTTTTCGTAGCTGCGGCCGCGGCCCAGGGGGTCCTCCCGGCGCGGCCCCGGCGCCAGGATGTTGTCCCAGGAGCGCGAGTAGTGGCGGCTGTCAGTGACCAACCGGGGCGGGCTGGTGCCGGTGCCGCCGTGCCAAGAGGCGAGCAATGGGCCAGGGTCCGGGGGAGGCACCACCTGCAGGGTGCGGTAAGGCCGCAGGCCCCAGTCACCCCAGGCGGGGCTGCCTCGTGGGTGTGGGTAAGTCCGAGCTAGAACGTCGCGATCGCGATCGCGGTACCGCCCGAAGTCCTCTGTGTAAAAGGGGCGGAGAGCGGGGTGGGCCCGCGGCTCCTCGGGAACATAGCGGGGGCCACAGGGCGGGCCGTAGGGCGGGCCGTAGGCTCGAGCGGCCTCCCCATAGTAGGAACGGGAGGGCGGCTCCTGGACCGGGAAGGTGCGCACTTCGCCTGCGTAGTAGCCGCCGCCGCCGCCGCGCCTTGGGCTGGGCACGGGGGGCTCCTCCGACGGGAAGGGCCTGGCATAGTAGCCGTCGAAGGGCAGCCCAGGGCTGGCCGTAAAGCCACCAGCGTGGCCCTCGGGCTCCTCGGTGTAGAAGAATTGGGTGGGACCCGGCGGCGTGGTGAAGGGCAGACTTCGGCGCTCCGTATAGTCCCGGGGCCCAGGCAGGGGACCGTCGCAGTACAGCGCTCGCGGATCCGCGCAGTACGTGTCACTGGGGGTGGGGGTGCGCGACAGCGCCACGTGGCGAGGTCCGGGCACCGTGAGGCCGTGGAGCTGCGGGGCAGGGCGTGCCCAGGGCATGGTCTCCGCGGGCCCGCAGGACCGCGAGCCCCGGGCGGTGTGTTGCAGCACCGCGTCGTCCGGCTTGATGTCCAGGCGGCAGCGGACGTGGGGTGCAGGCCCGGCGGGCGGCTCGGGGGGCGCGCAGCGGCCCGTGGCGGCGCAGAGGGGCGCGATGCGGCCGGGGCCGCCCCGCTGCGGCTGCAGCTTGATGGGGTGCAATTCATTGGCGAGCGCGCGCAGCGCCGGGTACGCGGGCTCCCGATGCGGCGATGCCTCGCCCCGCGCTGTCCGTTGGGCCTCCCGGCCTCGGCGCGGCAGCACCGGCGGCGAGGCGGGCGCGGGCGCCAGGCCCGGGGGCGCGCGGGGCGCGCTCTTGGAGCGGGCGCGGCGCCGGGGCTCGCCATCGCGGGGCCGGGCGCGCGGCGCGGCCGGCTCCGGGGGCGGCGGCTCGGGGCGGGCCTCCATGGCCTCCCCGTCCAGCGCCTCCAGGAAGTCGAAGCTGCGACAGTGGCGCTTGTTGAAAGGCGCGGGCGCAGCTGGCGGGGGCACGGGGCGCTCACATGGCGGGCGCCGCGACGCGGGCCCGGGGGCCGCCACCTTGATGTCCTGGTACACGGTCGACACCAACAGGTCCGGCGGGTCCGTGCGGGTCATTTTAAAAGAGGTCCCCAGGCTGGCGGTCGCAGCTCACTCTGCCTTTCCGGGCTTTTGCCCTGGTGGGAGATGCGGGTCAGGGTGACCCCTCTGCAACCCAGAGCTGGCTACACCCCTACGCTGGCCTGACTTACCTGGGACCCAGTGGGCGGAGCAGTCCTGGCTGCCCGCGGTGGCCGAGGCCCCAGGCACTTGATCCATGCCGGCGTCAGAAGCACCTGCGGGAGGAACCCAGCCGTCCAGCTACTCAGGGTCTGTCCCCTGCCCCGGGCCACCCTTTCTGGGCCACTTTCTGCTGGGATGTAGCCAATCAGGCAGAAAGGCAATGGCCGTCGCTGTGGTTCCCGAGCTCCTGCGGCCAGGCCCGTGCCCCCGGGGGGCCTCCCCCTCCCCCCACTACCAGCGGCAGGTTTGGGTAGAAGCCGTGTCCTGGGGCAGGAAGAACGGGGGTGTGTTCCCAGCTGGGATGACGGGATGACGGTAGGCTCCTGCGAAACCTTATTTACAAATTTCTTTATGGGTGTTTGCCTCACAACACTCATGGGTGGCTTAAGCCCCGTCCTCACGCCCAGTGCAGAGCAAGCCCTCTGATGGTGTGGTCTGAGGGGGAGTCCCTGGACCGTGACAAAGTTGCTGAGTCTCCCTGGCCACCTGCTGACCGGGTGGGACATGGAGACCGTCCCCCAGTACGGCAGTGGTGGCTGCCCTGGGAACAGTCCCCGGAACCAAGCCCCAGTCCTGAGGCCCCAGCAGACATGGAGATGGCCCCATCAGGTCCAGGCACCGCCCCTAGGCGGACGGACTGGCCTGCCCCACCCTCGCCCTTCTGTGTGGCCCAGGCCAGCACACGCCACAGAGAACATCCCTTGGCCCTAGAGCCCCCTTTCCCTTGCAGAAACCTCTTTTGATCCCTGGTGTCTTAGGGTGGTTGGAACCCATTAAGCTTGTTGGGGCCGTCGTGACAAGGCCCAGGGAGCAGCCTCCCCAGCTTTGCGGCCTGTGCTCTGCAGCTCAGAAACCGGTGCCGGCCGCAGGACCATGTGGGGGCGGGAGCCACCAGCTCAGGGCCGCCCCTCTTCCCCAGAGCAGCATGGGGCCAGGAGGCCGCAAGCAGGGGAGGCAGGGTGGTGGGCGGGTAAAGCTCCCCCCCCCCACCACCACTTCACTGCTTCTCCTCAGGAGAGAGCCCTCTCCACAGCAGCTCAGGAAGGCTCCATGGCAACCTGAGGTTCTGCTGCCCCCGCAATGGGGGCTGGGCGGGGGTCCACCCCTCTGCACTGGGCTCATGCTGAGACTTGGGCCACCGGCCCCTCTGTGGTACCCGGGGCCTGGACAGGTTGTGTAGGGTCTCAGACGGTGCTGACAGGGCCCCCACCTCACACAGGCTGGGGAAGCGTGCTCCTGGCCGAGCTGGGGGAAGCCCGGGGCGGGGGGCGGTGGGGGGGGGCCTCACCTGCCAGGGTCTCTGGTCAGGCCGACCCTGTGTCCCAGGTGTGCCAGGGGCTTTCTGCCGGCAGGGCTGCCCTTCTGGGTCAGGGCCATGAAGTCCCAGCGGCCCGTCCCATCGCAGCCTTGCGCCCACCCCAATTCCGTCCCTGCTCATAGGACTGTCCCCTTCCCACTCCCTTCCATCTTAAGCTCAAAGCCAGGCTGGAATTGGGGGTCCGATGACAGGGCATGAAGCTCCGCCCCAGGGAGGTGACAGCGCCGCTTCGCCTCTGCAGCCGTAAGGATGGCGCTGGGCTGGGTGACATCCCTCCCCGTGGGCACGGGGGCGGTCGGCCCTTGCAGGGGCCCCAGGCCTAACGCGCCCCTCCCGCGGGTCTCCCCGCGGCCCAGCCCTGCCCCCGCCCCGAGCGCCCGGAGTGAGGACCCGCCGGTGTAGCTCTGAAGTAGGACCCCATCCTTGCGGGTGCCCCCCCTCCCCCCATGACGGGGCCCGTGGGGCAGCGGCCCCCGATCCCTTACCTGGGCGCTGCTTCCCCGCCGCGCGCGCCCGGTGGGCTGCGCAGGCCTGCGCCCGCTCCACCTTCTCCGCTCCGCGGCGTCCCCGGCACCGGCAGAAGCTTCGAGGCAGCGGCGCGGAGGCCGCCGGCTGCTCAGTGCTGCCCCTGGCGGCGGCCGGCGGGGCCGCGTTTAAAGGGGCCGTGCGGTGGGCCTGGGACCCGTGTGGCCTGCTGGCAGTTGGTTGGGCTGTGCCGAGCGCCAGCTGACAAGCGCTCCCTCCTTCTCAGGGTGCGGGCCTGGGCTCCAACCGGGGTACCCACACCCAGGGAGCAGCCTGCCGGTCCCGCCAGCCCCCACCCCGGGGGCAGCTGGTGGCTTGGCGGTGGCCTCGGGGCAGGACCCTGGAGGAGCCCCAAGCTCCGGAATTCACACCTCCGCTGAGGCCTCGCAGGAGCAGATGGGCTGCTCCCAGCCCCGCTGGGCCCTGCTCCGCTCTGCCAGGCTGGAGGTGCCAAACTCTGAAGGTTCCTGGGGCCAGATGGGCACGGCTGAGCGGGGCCTGCAGCCCTCCTGTCCCCAGGCTGCCGGGGCTCTCTACAGGGCAAGGGCACGCTCCTAGGCTCCCTGGGATCAGAGTCGAGGTGCGTGGAGGACTGTCACTGCCCTGGGCAGGTTTGCACGTGGGCCACTTACAAACCACAGGGTGATCTCCATTCTCCAGTCCCACCAGCCCCTCCCAAACCAGATGCTGAGCTGGGGAACCGTCTAACTGCGGAGGGTTGAGTCATGGATGCCCTTGGCTCCAAAGGCCAAGACCTGCCCCGCGTGGGTCCATTAGATCCAGGGCCCTGGGCAAGTTCATTTCGTGTCGGCCTGATCCGCACATTTACTGGGATCCATGAGGACAGGAGATCTTGTAGGCTGTGGGCTGAAGGAAGTCCCTACCACGTCAGCTTGGTGCCTGGTCCCCAGCCCCTGCCCGCAGCTTCCAGGGTGAGAAACCGACTAGTCTAGGCACAGGAACTGGGGAAGGGGAGGCTTTCCAGACCGAGAGGGGGATGGCCTGGCTACCACCCCCACCTCCTGCCCTGTGCCTGGTTCTCATGGCAACCGTGGGGTGGGGGGTGGGTGCTGCTGGCAGCTAGAGGGGCCGGGGTATGCAGGGAGCAGCAGGGCTAGAGGCAGAACGGTGGCTGGGACAGGACAGCGCCTTCCAGAGGCCGGCAGAGCAGATGCACGCTTGCCCTCGGCAGGCCAGAGGCCCTCGGGTGTTCCTGGGTGCAGCCGCCCAGCCCTGGCCTGGGGGGGCTGGGACCGGCGTGAAGGACAATGGCTGTATTGGCCAGCCTGCACAAGACGGGGCACACGTGGGGCCCGGCCTGCCGGGAAGTCTCCTGCGGGTCAGCTCCCTGGGCCACGTGGTGCCAGAAGGCCTCCGATGGGTTGGGGGGGGGGCGGGGGGGAGAAGCTGCCTCTCCGGGAGAAGGGCAGGGAACTTAGGACCTGCCTGCCAACCCAGGGCCACCCGGGACAGGCGGGGCGGCTCACAGGGAGAAGCACACACAGACGCAGTAAAACAGGAGAGCTTTATGGTCAGAGTGGAGTGGTGGAGGAACACGAGAGAAACAGTGTCTGACGACCTCCCGGCCTGGCCGGCAGCGAGCCCGAGCGCGGGTGCAAAGCTGGACCCTGGGCCCGGGAAAAGGCGCCAGTGCCGCCTGGCGTCTGCCCCCCATGCCGAAAGGGGCAGGAAGCGGAGCCCGCCCACGCGCGGGGGGGGGGGGGGGCCAGGAGAGCGAGCGCGGCGGGCCAGGGGCAAGCAGGAGCCGGCCGATGACGAGGACGCGCCCCGCCCTGTAAACAGCCTCGCGGCCTCCTCGGCCTCAGTCCCATCCCTGAGAAGCGCTGGGGGCCGGCTCCCCGCACGGCCCAGCCCGCTGCCCGCCGCCCGCCGCCCGCCGGCCGGCTCGGTGCAGGGCGGGCCCAGCCTCCCCAGCGAGTGTGGAGCAGGCCCGCGGCCATCCCCGCACCGGGCCGCCGTCGGCGGAGCCAGGCCTAGAGCTCCTCGTAGTCCCCGCCCCCGCGGAGGTGGCCGCTCGGGGCCGCGCCCCCCAGGAAGGCTTCCAGCTCGTCGGCCGCGGTCCTCTCGCTGGTGCCCCTGGGCCGCCGCCGCCGCTCCTGCCTGCCCTCCTCCTTGTCCCTGCTCTTCTTATGCTTGCTTTTCTTCCTCGCGGCCTTTTCTTCCTCCTGGGAAGGGGGGTGGCTCAGGCCGTGTGGACGCCGGGACCCCACACTGCCCAGCGGGCGCCCGGAGGTGGGAGGCGGGGCTCCTACCTCTTTGCTTTTCTTCTTTTTCTTCTTCTTCTCCTTCTCCTTCGAGGGAGGCTTGCCCTCCTTCTCTGCACAGAGCAGACACCGCGTGGGCCCCGCAGCCTCCCCAGCGCACCCCAGGGGTACTGCCAGGCTATGCGGGCGGCCGGGGCTCTCTCGCCGTGGGGCCGACCCACCACAACCCCCACGCCTCCGCTTTGGGGGACAAGGCACTTCCGGGACGTGTCCCAGGTGACACTGCAGGTCGGGGCCCAGGGCCACAGGGAGCCATGGGTGCTCCAGGGGCTCACACAGCAGGCCAACTCTCCCGGCCGCCAGGTACCTCCCGGGCAAGCACTCGGCAGGTGGCGGTGGGACCCCCAGCCCCTCAACTACCTTCGTCACTGATCTCCTTGTGGCCCGTCTCCTCCAGTCCCAGGCCAAAGAGGTCCGCGTCATTCTTCAGTCTGAAGGAGGACACGGGGGGCTTGGAGGGCGGGGGCGGCTGGGCAGGGCGGGCGTCCTCGTCCGTGTCGTCAGAGAGGTCCTCTCGCACCGGGAACTCCTCCTGGAGTGGGGGGGCAGGTTGGGTGGCCACCTGTCACGTGACCCTTGTGGGATGGCTCCTGTGCTTCTCGGGCAGGTGACAGCCACCTCAGGGGCCCCCACGCCCAGCCTGGACTTGGGGTGGCCAGCGGGGCCCGGGTGTGGCAGCCGGGACACCGCAGCCCTTCTGTGGTTGCTGTCACGGGACTGGGCCCCAGCACCCCGCCCCGGGGTCACATGCTGGTCTGGGGCTCTCAACCCAGGATGTCGTCACCTGGCCCTCTCTACTCCATCCTGCCATTCCCACCGAGACCGTCCCCTCCTCACCGCTTTCCGCTGAGTGTCTGAGTCGCTCTCGAAGTCAGGGTCGTCCATGACGAAGGACAGCATCTGGGCGGCGATGGGCCCCTCGGGGTCACTCGATGACGATGATGACGCCACCTGCTCACCCCTCTTCTCCTCGCGGCCTCCTGAGGGGTCCTGGCGGTGGGACTTGCGGACACCTGGCCGGCGGGACTCCACGGCCCTAGGTGGCCTCGAGGCCTGCGTGGATGGCCTTCGGGACAAGGATGAGGTCAGGGGGCTCTCGGCCGCCCCCACCCCAGGGCGCATCCCCTCCACGTACCGTTTGGTCTCTGGCTCGGCGCACTTTTGGGGGGTTGCGGCAGTGGCCTTGGTGTGCCCCGCCATCCCCGCTGCTTCCTCCTCGCTGGCAGTGGTGTCTCTCCTGGGGACAGGGCCCGCGGGCGGCCTGTCTTCAAGGCCCACGTCATCCTGGAAGCCTGCCACCAGTGGGTTCCCCCCCGGGGCCTCCCCATCGCTGCAGAGGAGGGGCAGGGCGGTCAGAGGACACAAGGCGGGTACGGAGAGTCCGACTTCCCACCCTGCGCCCCGGACACCTCTGGATGTCGTCTCTGCCGGGTGTGGGCACCGGGCCGGGAGCCACTCTACCGCTGGCGCTTGGCACTTGCGTGAGGACGCGGGCCACGGAGGGGACCCACTGGTGTGGCAGGAAAGTGGCACAAGCTGGTGGAAGGGGGGGCACGAGGTGGGGGCCCGGGGGAGGGGCAGGGATACCACCACACACCGGGAAGCTGTGGGGGGGGGGGGGCTGCTCCGTTTACGTGCAGTGTGGGTGCCCTCCTGCACGAAGGCGGGGTGAAGGGTGTGGGTGTGGAGGGGCTCGGCTGCCGGCTCGGTTCTGTTACTCTCACTCCCGGAGGGACCGGCGGGTCTGACCTGGGGTCAGTGTGGCGCGGGGGAGCCCACGCAGGACAGGCCCGGGACCCGTGACAAGGGTGAGCGGCAGGCCTGAGCTGCTCTCTCTCTCTCTCCCCCTGCCGGGCCCAACCTCCCAGGGAGCCCTCACGGGCTGCCCCTCCGCCAGTGCTCTCAAATGGCATCAGCCCAAGAACGTGTGGACAGGCAGGTCACGGGGCACCACAGTTATGCCAGGTCGGGCCACCTATGTTACGGGCCAGCCTCGCTGCCCCTGCTCCCTCCCTGTGGCAGGGGGACGAGCCCCAGGTCCAGCCCCCAATCAGCAGCCCGATGGCTGGTCTGAGCGGGCTTCCTCCTGGAGCGTGGAAGCTTCCCTGAGCCCTTCCCTCGAGGTCTTGCTGGACCAGTGAGGCCTGTCCTCTTTGCTCACCCAGGGGTGTGGAAGGCAGAGGGGAGGCTGAGGGCCCCGACCTGCCTGGCCCCTGCTCTCACCTGTCACTGTCCTGTGAGACCTCGGCTTCGACTTTCTTCTCCTCCTTCCGGGGGGCCGTGTCATCCAGGAAGCTGCGGTCAAGGCCATCTTCGGGAACAAAATCTTCCACGTTCTGGACTTTTGCCGGGGCCTCTGAGGCCGGGGCTGGCTCTGTGGACAGCACAGGCCGGTTCCTGTTCGTCCAACGCCTGCCCCCGCTGGGCCCGTCCCAGGCTGTATGTAGGTGATGGGCCACGGGGCTGCCTGGCCGGGAGGCAGGACGGGGACCCCCTCCCGGTCTCCAAGCTCACGGGGCCAGGGAGGCCGGGCGCCCCGCCACATCGCCCGCCACGCCCACCCCGAAGAGCTGCTCCCGGGGCTTACCTGGGGATGAAGGGGCCGCCTCGGCAGCTGGCGACGTCCCGAACAGCCTCGAGATGATGCTGCGCCGCGGGGCGGGGGCTGCGGGAGGCGGTGGGGCCTCCGCGGGGGGTGGGGGGCAGGGGCAGGCCGAGGGGGGTTGGAGGGGCAGCTGTGGGGCCGGCTGGGGCGTGCTGGGGCTGGAGCTGCCCGTGGACACGGTGCTCGGAGGCACCACCGGAGACTGGGAGCCCGAGGACGGGCTCTGCCCGTTGGCGGCCAGTGGGGACGCGTGGCCACGGCTGCGTGCCTCCATCATCTCGAGGAAGCTGGGGGGACACAGGGCAGGCAGTGAGCAACCTGCCTTCCCCTGGGGCTCTTCCTCTGAGCTGCGGGTGACAGCACAGTCCTCACCCTCGGGCTTATCAGCCCTCCTGCCCCCCAGGCCTCAAGCAGAGCACCACAGGGAAGGTGCCGGCGGGTGCTGATAGGCAGGTGTGGCAGTCCCCTGGCTCACGCCCTGAGCTCTCCACCCGTGACACAGGACCTGAGGTGGGGAGGCCCCCGACCCCCGAGACAGGCAGCAGCCAAGACCAGGGGCTCCAAGTCCCACTGGAGGTCAGTGACGAGCCCCACCGCTCGTGGGCCGCCGTGGGGAGTGCCACCAGCCCGTGGCATCGCCTTCCCCGTGGAGGCTTCCCCACAGGAGGTCTGCAGTGAAGAGCTGGCCCGTTTGCGGGCTGAGCTCCCTGGGCACCGGCACCTCCGACTCAGGGTTTCCGGGGCAGGTGAGAAAGAAGGCCAGGGCGAGGGCGGAACCCGGCTGCCCGCCCACGTCTGCGGCGGCCTATCCCCCACGTTCCAGGAAGCGTCGCGGAGACGTCTCCGCCAGGCCCCTGGCAGTGCTGCCTGATGCCGGGGCTGGCTGTGGGGTGAGCGCAGGGGACTCTCCGGCTGCCATCACCCCAGGGGGCAGGGGGCCGGGTGGTGCCGGGTGCCCGCGCTCTCGGCCAGAGGAGCTGACGGGAGCGGGTCAACCCCGGGACGGGCTCCACGGCGAGGGCAGTTGCTCGCCGGGGTGGGGCTCCCACCGGGACCGGCCAAGCAGCCCAAGTGTGTGAAAACTCACTCCCCCAGAACCGCTGGAGCCGGTTCCAGAACCAGCGAACGGATCTGGCTCCAGGGAGACCCTAAGGCCCTTCGGAGTTCCCGGGGGGACAGACACCTACTGGGGTGCCGGCGCTCCCAGGACAGGAGCCCAGGCCGGGAAGCAGCGTGGCCCGCCTCAGCTCCGACGTTTACGTGCCTTCTCTGCGCACTAAACAAAACGCGAGCACCTGTCTGTTCGGGGGCGGCTCAGGTCACACCTGCCCGAGAGAGCGCGTGCCTCCCCGGGGAACTGTGGAGGGCGGACAGGGGCGCTCAGCACCACTTAGCCGTGCCGCTGGCAGGGCACACGCTCTGCTCTGAACCGCTCTCCCTCCGCTGCCGCGGACCGAGCTCCCACTCCTGCCCCACAAGCCTCCCCAAGGTCAGGCCTCCGAGAGCCCTACTGTACATCGCCATCAATCTGGGAAACCGAACTCAAACCCACGGCAGCCCCAGCGGAAGATACCGGGGACGGCCGGTCTCGCCAGGGGCTCGGGTGGACACTCGGCCCGGGGTAGCGGCAACCGTGTCTGGCAAACGGCCGGTCAGCTGTACCCTGGTTACCCCTGTCGGCTTGGGGCCCCCTGGGGGCCCGTCGGGTCAATTAAGGCCTGGCCCCAGTCTGCAGGGTGGGCATGGGGAGGGGGCAGGGCCTCAGGGTGTCCGTCCCCAGGGAGCGTCTGCTTCCCGAGGTGAGGTGGGCTCCACCTGACACATAAGTATGCCTGTTCTAGAAAGCAAGGGTGTCACTGCGCGTTAATGATAAAGAACCCCGATACAGGGAACGGGGAGGGCTGCGGGCTGATCTCACCGCGAGGGCCACCCTCCTCTCCCTCCCCTCGGGGGCCTGGACTCCCCCTGCCCACGCTCCAGTCTGTGTATGGCCACATCCGAGGAGGAAATGACTCGGGTTTTTTGAGCAACACGACCGGCCCAAGCTGCCGGGTCTACCCGGGTGGGGGCTCTCCTCACGGCCGTCTCCTAGGCAGACCCCCCCGCTCAGAGGCGTGCGTGGCGGGCCCGCCCTCGGTGCTCCCGCAGAGCCTGCCTGCAGGTCTGAGGCGGCCCCCGGGCTGACGTACATGTCGTAGTTCTGGTCCTCTGTCTCCTGCTGCACCGACAGTTCCTCCAGCGTGGCGTCCACGTCCAGCTGGTTCGTCTCCAGCTGCCGGAGCAGCGTCTCCCTCTATGGGGGAAGCAGACCCCTTCAGCCCTGTGTCCCTGCTCGGCCAGCCCTCGAGGAATTAAGCAGCGGCTGCACGGGGCGAGGCGCCCCAGGCCTCGTCCGACACCCAGGCGGTTCGCCGTGGCTCCGAGGACGAGGTCGTTGATGTTAGCACCCCCCCACCCCCCACCGGAAGACGGCGCCCCGCCCACACGCAGCCCCAGAGGTCCAGGCGGCCCCGACGTGCGAACGCGGCTGTGGGGCCGGAGCTCAGCGCCTCCGCGCCTCCGCGCCTCAGCCGCACAACCTTCTGCCGCTTGCTCCAGCGACACGACACGCGGTGTGGCCCGCCAGGTACAGGGGACACCTCCGCATGGGTGTGCGGGTCGTAGCTACAGGGATCTATGACAACGATGCGGGTTCCCCGAAGGAAGGGCAGGGTGCAGTGACCGCGGACACTGCCTTGAAACGGGCCCACGCCAGCCTTCCCTCCAGCCGCAAATGGCAACCACCCTGTCTGCAGGGCCCTGGTTTCCTTCCAAAGACAGAAGGACAGGAGAGGAAAGACCACCACCTCCCCGGGCAAGCCCACGCCTTTCTGGACAAAGAATGGAAACCACTGTGGCTGCAGAGGGGCCGCGGGCCAGCATCCCAGGGACAAGATGTCATGAGTCCTGCCGTGATGTGCCCAGAAGGGCAGTCGCCTCTGCGGGCTTCTCCCTGAAAGCCCAGAGCCTCAACCCTGAACGGGGCTCATGGCGATCGCACAGCCCAGAGCAGGCTCAGGACTACGTGGGAGGTGGGGCCGGGCCTGAGCGGGACACCTTGGGGGGCAGCGTGTGGCAGTCGGCGGACCCTCGCTGCTTGTGGTTTGGAGAGAGGTACCGAAGAAGCTGAGCGGGCGGTGTGAGAGCCCTCTGCACCGTCCCTGTCCCTTCTGTGTAAACCTAACATTGCTCCAGAGTAAAACGTTTATTAAGAAAACAGAGGGACACCTGGGTGCCTCAGTCGGTTGAGTGTCCCTCTCTCTTTTATTTACTTATTTTTAATTTTTAAAAAACGTTGTTTTACTTTTGAAAGAGAGACAGAGAGATAACCAGAAGCAGGCCCCGGGCTCTGAACCGTCCGCACAGAGTCTGGCGTGGGGCTTGAACTCACGAACCGCGAGATCATGACCTGAGCTGACTGGACACCTAACCGACTGAGCCCCCCCAGGGGCCCCAAGGCTCTGACTCTTGATTTCAGCTCCGGTAATGATCCCAGGGTCGTAGATCGGGCTCCATGTCAGGCTCTGTGCTCAGTGTGGAGCCTGCTTGGGATTCTCTCTCCCTCTCCCCCACTCGCTCTCAGTCTGGGAAGGAAGGAAGGAAGGAAGGGAGGGAGGGAGGGAGGGAGGGGAGGAAGGGAGGGAGGGAGGAGAGGAAGGGAGGGAGGGAGGAGAGGAAGGGAGGAAGGGAGGGAGGGAGGAGGAAGGGAGGGAGGGGGGAAGGAAAGGAAGGAGGAAGGGAGGAGAGGAAGGAAGGGAGGGGGGAGAGGAAGGGAGGGAGGGAGGGAGGAGAGGAAGAAAGGAAGGAAGGAGGAAGGGAGGAAGGAAGGAAGGAAAGAAAGGAAGGAGGAAAGGAGGAAGGAAGGAAGGAAGGAAGGAAGGGAGGAAGGAGGAAGGGAGGACGGGAGGAAGGAGGAAGGAAGGAAGGAGGAAGGAAGGGAGGAGGAAGGGAGGAAGGAGGAAGGGAGGACGGGAGGAAGGAGGAAGGAAGGAAGGAAGGGAGGAAGGAGGAAGGAGGAAGGAAGGAAGGAGGAAGGGAGGAAGGAGGAAGGAGGAAGGGAGGAAGGAGGAAGTAAGGAAGGAGGAAGGAGGAAGGAAGGAAGGAGGAAGGGAGGACGGGAGGAAGGAGGAAGGAAGGAAGGAGGAAGGGAGGAAGGAGGAAGGGAGGAAGGAAGGAAGGAGAAAGGGAGGATGGGAGGAAGGAGGAAGGAAGGAAGGAGGAAGGGAGGAAGGAAGGAAGGAGAAAGGGAGGAAGGAGGAAGGAGGAAGGAGGAAGGAGGAAGGGAGGAAGGAGGAAGTAAGGAAGGAAGGAAGGAGGAAGGAGGAAGGGAGGACGGGAGGAAGGAGGAAGTAAGGAAGGAGGAAGGGAGGAAGGAGGAAGGGAGGAAGGAGGAAGGGAGGAAGGAAGGAAGGAGAAAGGGAGGAAGGAGGAAGGGAGGACGGGAGGAAGGAGGAAGGAAGGAAGGAGGAAGGGAGGAAGGAGGAAGGGAGGAAGGAAGGATGGAGAAAGGGAGGAAGGAGGAAGGGAGGACGGGAGGAAGGAGGAAGGAAGGAAGGAGGAAGGGAGGAAGGAGGAAGGGAGGAAGGAAGGATGGAGAAAGGGAGGAAGGAGGAAGGGAGGACGGGAGGAAGGAGGAAGGAAGGAAGGAGGAAGGGAGGAAGGAGGAAGGAAGGAAGGGAGGAAGGAAGGAAGGAGAAAGGGAGGATGGGAGGAAGGAGGAAGGAAGGAAGGAGGAAGGGAGGAAGGAGGAAGGAAGGAAGGGAGGAAGGAAGGAAGGAGAAAGGGAGGAAGGAGGAAGGGAGGAAGGAAGGAAGGAGAAAGGGAGGAAGGAAGGAGGAAGGGAGGAAGGAGGAAGTAAGGAAGGAGGAAGGAGGAAGGGAGGAAGGAGGAAGGAAGGAAGGAGGAAGGAGGAAGGAAGGAAGGAGGAAGGGAGGAAGGAGGAAGGGAGGAAGGAGGAAGGGAGGAAGGAAGGAAGGAGAAAGGGAGGAAGGAGGAAGGGAGGACGGGAGGAAGGAGGAAGGAAGGAAGGAGGAAGGGAGGAAGGAGGAAGGGAGGAAGGAAGGAGGAAGGGAGGAAGGAGGAAGTAAGGAAGGAGGAAGGAGGAAGTAAGGAAGGAGGAAGGAAGGAAGGAGGAAGGGAAGAAGGAAGGAAGGAGGAAGGGAGGAAGGAGGAAGGAGGAAGGGAGGAAGGAAGGGAGGAAGGAAGGAAGGAGGAAGGGAGGAAGGAGAAAGGGAGGAAGGAGGAAGGAAGGAAGGAGGAAGGGAGGAAGGAGGAAGGAAGGAAGGAGGAAGGGAGGAAGGAGGAAGGAGGAAGGGAGGAAGGAGGAAGGAAGGAAGGAGGAAGGGAAGAAGGAAGGAAGGAGGAAGGGAGGAAGGAGGAAGGGAGGAAGGAGGAAGGGAGGAAGGAGGAAGGGAGGAAGGAGGAAGGGAGGAAGGAGGAAGGGAGGAAGGAGGAAGGGAGGAAGGAGGAAGGGAGGAAGGAGGAAGGGAGGACGGGAGGAAGGAGGAAGGGAGGAAGGAGGAAGGGAGGAAGGAGGAAGGGAGGAAGGAAGGAGGAAGGGAGGAAGGAGGAAGTAAGGAAGGAGGAAGGAGGAAGGAAGGAAGGAGGAAGGAAGGAAGGAGGAAGGGAAGAAGGAAGGAAGGAGGAAGGGAGGAAGGAGGAAGGAGGAAGGGAGGAAGGAAGGGAGGAAGGAAGGAAGGAGGAAGGGAGGAAGGAGAAAGGGAGGAAGGAGGAAGGAAGGAAGGAGGAAGGGAGGAAGGAGGAAGGAAACGAGACAGGGCAGGCGTGCTACCTGGACTCAGCAGGCCGCATACCAGGCACTGTGCCTGCACCGTGTGTGTGGGGGTGAGACATGGCGGGGCTCTCCCCGCAGCTACGCACCAGCGGGGGCCACCCCTGCCACGAGGCGGGGGTCAGGGGAGCCGGGGAGCAGAGCCCTCCTGTGGGCCTTCGGGGGCAGGCTGTGCCCACACGGGGAAGAGGCACCCGAGCAGGCCTGGTGAAGCCCATGGCAGGGGTCAGGGTGGGTCCAGGGGGAGAGGGGCTGGGGCAGCCGCCGGCCCACACGTCTAGTTCCTGGCTCGTTGGTCAGAGACGGCCTGACACATCTTCAGGATCCCTGCATGCTCCTGCAGCCACATCCGTGAAAATTCCAGAAAGGCCTGGGTCTCAGGCTAGCAGCAGAGCAGAGGAAGGGGACGGAGGGGGACGGAGGGGGAGGGAGCGGGCGTCACGGGGCCGCATTCCAGGCAGACGGCTCTGGCTCTGCTCGGGAGGGTGGCCCTGCCCCTGCACTGCGACGGCACCTGCGGGCAGCAGCGCTGCCGCTCTGCCCCCGGGGATGGGCTCACCTGGAGCTGCAGGAACGGGATGTTGAAGAATTTGTGAAGGTATTTCAGGCCAAAGCTGTTTTTCATGGAGGACTCGGCGTAGCGGAAGTAGGAGGAGCCCGGGGGCCTGTGTGCAGGAGGAACAGAAGGTTCTAGAGGCTTGGCGGGGGGGGGGGGATGGTTCAGCCCCTCTGGAACGCGGACCACACCCGGGCCAGCCAGCCCTCCACGCCCCCGAGGGGGGCCTCACTGTATCACCCCGACACCCAGCCCCGACCCGGCCGCAGAGAGGGAGGCCCCCCTGCCCCCCCCCCCCCAGGCCTGCCTGGTGCCAGGAAGCCACTCTGCCCTCTGCAGACCCTCTGCCAGTCACTCTCTGACCCTCGCTGCCCGCAGCAGGGCCCCTGCTGGAGCAGGGGGGAGGAGTCTGAGCCCCTTGGGATGCGGCTGGGCCTCGAGTCCGAGGAGCAGGAGGGAGGGCAGGAGGGCGTCCGGGCAGGTCTCCCGGCCACCCACCCACCTGTCCAGGTTGTCGATGAAGTCACGCACGTCGTCGGGCAGGACGACTCGGTGCTCGCCCATGTCGCGGTAGTTCCCCAGCACGCACACCGGCACGTGGGCCGGCACCTTGGGAAGCTCCCGGAGAATGTAGTTGAAGGTCCTGAGGGGGTACAGGTGAGGAGAGACGTCCTCAGGGTCAGCTGTGACACCGCCACCCGCCACTTCACCCGGAGCGCACGGAGCCGGGAGGGCCGAGCCCTCGCTTCCGCTGGTTCCCGCCTCTCTCGACCTCCTTTCCTGGGAGTCCCTTGGGTGAGGTGTCTCTGCACCCCCTGTGGGGCACGGCTGCCCCGTGGGGCCAACACGTGGTGCGAAGTGCGTCCCGACCCAGAGACCGCCACCGGGCACGATGCGGACACGCACGCCCGTGCTGACAGGCTGGACTTCATTTTCCCGGGAGGCACGGTTACCGAAACGGTTATCAAAGGACCAAGGGGATCCGCCTCCCGCCCTGGGGCCCGTCTCGAGCATTCTGTCCGAGGCCACGGGGGCCCAGCGACTCGGGCCTGGCTCCGGCCCACGCGGTCCACGGAAAACGCCGCCGCCCCACGAGGGCTCAGAGGAGCCATTCTCGTTCGCCGTGGGAAGGCTCCAGACAGAGTGGCACCGCCAGCAGGGTGCCGCGGCTGCTCCCGTCCGGGCTGACCGGCCCCTGCCGTCCCTGCCCCAGGCCCGCGGGCGGGCTCCTGCCGCCCCTCACACACAGCAACCCCCCCTGGCTCCCGCCAGTGGTCCTTCCTGGCCTTGGGCAAAGGCCGCGGGGAGCTTCGGGGATGCCGAGGGCCTACCCAGAGCTGCGCCCTCGCAGATTCTAGGCGGGGAAACCACCTCTAGGTGCCTTGGCGGCAGGGACCACTGCAGCTCATTCGGGAGACACGCCGGCCTTCCCTGGCGCCGACCCCGGGAGAGCAGGGTGGCCGCCTCTCGCACAGGCACGTCTGTCCGTGGGGGCCACCGCCCTGCTCTGCACGCTTCCGAGGTGCGCCTGCTGCCACCCAGGGGCCTCCCGCGCACGTGCCAGTGATGGGTCCCCGGCGGGAGGGACCGCATCCCTGCGGGCCGGGAGGGCTGACGGGAGGCCCCGTCAGATCCCTTGGGCCTGAACCCTCCGGGTTCCCGAGAGTGAAAGCTTGACCTGCGCAAGGCCTCTGACCGTGCGCGAACGTGCCCTCAGATAAACGCAGCGTCTGCGGATGCGTGTATAAGAGCCCGTGTCCCGAAGACGGAATCTGTGTGCAGCGCCCTGAGGAAAACCTGGTCGGCACCAAGTGACACCTGTGCCAGCCTCTCACGGCGGGATGACGTATGCGGTGATGAGAATTTCAAGGCGGAGCTAGACCCCACAGGCCATTTTCGCCAGCCCCCACCTTGGGCTGATGCAGAGGCGGGACCGGGGAGTCCGCTCGTGTCGCCCGTGCGGCCCGCTCCCACGCTCCTCCCCGCAGCCTGCTCTGTAGCGTTTCGCTGGGATTCTAGCCACGCGCCCCCTCGTGAGCAAAGGATGTGGGGCGTGTCCTCGGGGAGCCCCAAACGAGCGGTCGCTCGATCCCGCCAGACGCCGCGTGGTCCTTTCAGGGAAGGCCGTGGGCTGTGGGAGGTGCGCCTCCCCCGGGGCCGTGCCCCCCCACCCGGCCCGCCCGCCACACAGAGACGTCCAGAGACGGCTGGGCCTCCGCTTCCCGGCGGCTGAACTGCTGGAGCGCACGACGCCCACGGACAGGCTCCCGTGGTCTGGCACCAGCCGCGATGCCGGCGTAACCACCGCCCGCTGGGCTGCAGGGGGAGCCCTCCGGGTGGCGAGGCCCTAGGAGCCTCGACGGCCGCTGCCGGCCAGTGCCCCCTTACCACTGCTTGGTGATGTCGAACATCATGACCACCCCGTTACAGTTCTTGTACACGTCCAGGAACTCGGCGTCCAGGGCCATCTCGGACTCCGCCTAGGGACAGGAGAGAACTGGGCATAAGAGAGGGTGCTCCGGGCAGAGTCCCAGGGGCGAGAACCCGGTCTCCTCCTGGAAATGGCTGAACAGGACTTTCACAATCTGAAAAGACAACAGCTATTTTCGTTTTGGGAAAAAAAAAAAAACACGTACACGAGATTATCCAGGGTGGGGGTCATAAAACTTTGCGTCAAAAGGTCTAGTAGTGAACAGTTCAGGCCCCGGGGCCACATCAGCTCTGCCCCTGATCGGGGCCTTCTCCACCGGCCAACAGCATCCCACCCGCAGGCCTCACAGACTTCACACCACACAGAGGGACGAGCGGGCTGGAGCAGCCAGCACCCCATTGCAAGGCGTACATTCCAGAACTGAGGAAGACACTTGCAAAGAACCTTCTAGAGCACACAGACAGGGCCGCGGGCTGCACGCACACAGGCTGCGGTGCTGGGGCCAGGGGCAAAGTGTCACACAAAGGCCCAGACGGACCTGGACCAGGTGGTCACTTAACCCTCCTGCCCTAGAGGGGATCAAGGAGGCTGCCTGCCAATCGTGAGACCACCTACGGGCAGGAGGACGCAGAGAGCAGGGCCCTTGGGAACAACGTGAAGGCCTCCCTCGAAGGGAAGGGGTGCCGGTTTGCCTGACTTCTTTGTGTCAAGAGTGGTGGCCACAGCGAGAGCCCATTCAGAGCCACACTCGTGCCCACGTGTGCGTGGGGCCACACGGTTTGACCGGTGCACCTCAACAGCCCTCAGCTCAAATTCCCTGCAGGCCAGCAGCTTAGGCAGGCCAGCCGTCCCAAAGTACAGCCGTGGGCGGCGCAGGCTCGCACGAGGAGTGGGGCCGACTGGTGCCACCGGAGTCCCGGGGAGGGTCCCAACCCCCATCTGAGCGGTGGGCCCCGTGGCCGGACACGGCCTACCCACCTCCTGGGGGTCGTTCTCCACCTTCAGGCCGTCACCTCGCCGCCTGCACTTCCCTGGTCAGAAGACACACAAGTCACAGAGGGAACTGTGGCTCCAGGGAGGGACGCGGCTCCCCACATCCCACCCTGTGCCCGGCCCCCACCTCCGGCAGTCGCCGTACTCTACTGAGGAGGAGGCCCGGGGAGCCACGCCCCCACAGCGGGCACTGGAGCAGACCCACCAGCGCCAAGAAGTGGCCGCAACCCTACCGAGACCTTCTTGGCAGCTGTAGCCGCCGACCTCACCAGGAGAGGCCCTGAGGGGCTCCAAGAGCTTGGCCTAGACTGGAGGGACGTCCGGCAGGGCTCGGGGCCGCTCAGCGAGATCGCCCTAACGCCCCCACCCGGGCTCTGGTTCGAACTCAGGCACTTCCTTCCCGGATCGACAGAGGTCCCAGCCCTGAGAGGGCGCTGCCGGCTGGCACAGGCTGGCACGGCCCAGCCTGTGAGGTGCTGCACTGGAGGCCAGAGAGGCTCCCCAAGCTGGTGCTGGTGCCGGCCGAGCTGGGCCCGGCCCTGAGCGGCCCCAAGGAGCTAAAGCCAACTCCAGCGGGTCCTGAGGAATAAAGAGTTCCACGCCATCACCGTTATAGACTGGGCGCGTTCACACCAGCTGCTGCTTGTCCCCACCGCTTCTTTTTGACCCTCTAACCGCCTTTGGGGCCCATGGGGCGCAGCGGGCGGTCCCTGTCTGACGGCAGCTGGCCACGTTGCGCCCTCCTGGTGGCCGCTCCCGGGCCACAGGGCCGCATCCCAGCACCACCGACACTCTCGGTGAGCTTCCGCTGCCCTGGGGTACAAGGCTGCTCCCAGGTGCCCTCCCTTCTCGGGGCGCTCCAAGACTCGCCGGGCCTCGCCTCCTTGCCACTCTGCATTTCCCACCAGGCTCGCAAACCCGATGCCCTCTGCTGCCGTGCATGCTCACACCCTGGGCCACGAGCAACGGGCTGGGGTGGTGGAGGGGACCAGGCGACACGGAGCTGCAGGGATGCTGAGCACTCACCAGGGGCCCCGCGGCTTAAGCCTCCTGGCCTGCCTGGAGCTCCCGCTCACCCTCAGGCTGTCCTACAGCAGCCGAGTCGGGCCTGGGAACCCACTCCCACCTAAACCCGAAGACGATGGTGAGGGGACAGGGGTTGCACTTTCGGCACCAGAACCCAGAGCTCACAGCAGACAGACCGTCCTTTCTCGCTGAGGACACCTGTGGCTACGGCAAGCCTCCCAGGCCAGGGGTGACACCGTGCTCGGGAGCACAGGGCACACACGGGGCACCGGCACCAGGGAGGAATAGGGGCTCTTGCCCAGAAACACAGAGGAGGGAAGGAGAGGGCTCCGAAGGGGGAGCATGCCCGCCCCCCTCACCAGGCGCACTGGGGCGTGGTCCTGACAGCTGGAGCACTTCCCTGTGAGAGCACAGAGACACCACTGCCGTCAGCGACCATGGGGCGGCAGTCACGTGGGTGCATGCCCCTGGAGGGTGGCAGCTTCAGAAGCCCAGGAGCTGGTCCTCAGCTCCGGGCCCAGGGCACTACATGAGGGGCACTGCTGCAGGAAGGGCTTCTGGAACAGCCTCGTGCAGGCCTCTGGCTTTGGG
This sequence comes from Leopardus geoffroyi, assembly GCF_018350155.1. Taxonomy (NCBI): domain Eukaryota; kingdom Metazoa; phylum Chordata; class Mammalia; order Carnivora; family Felidae; genus Leopardus; species Leopardus geoffroyi. Next base: position 93,434,745 of record NC_059342.1, on the reverse strand, counting down.
GCCCACCCGCTGCCGGTCCGTGTCTGCCCCACGGCCACGTGCTCTGTCCCAGTGCGTGAAATGTGCATTTCAGCAGCAGAGGCCGAGGTCCCTAAGGTCACTGCTGTGCGTCCGCCCCGCCACCCTGGATGCAGGAGGGAGCGGCCTCAGATGCAGAAACTCAGGGAAGCAGCACAAGCCCAGACCTCCTACAGCCCCTGGCTGTTCCTGGGGGCAGACCTTCTGGTCACACACTCCTGTGTCCGCCCTGCGGCTGCGGAGAACCCAGAGGTTCCCGTGACTCACACAAGGACACGCCCAAAGCGTGAGCGTGGGGGAGGGGGGACATCTGCTCCGCAGAATGGACGAAGCATCAGGAAAACGTACTTGTAATAAAGAGACAGGACTTACCTTTGTCAACTACGTCCCAGACCTCAACCTTCACGATGTCGTCAGTGGCTACAACGGGGGGATACAAAGATTAGTGCCTGACATGACCGTCGACCTTCTGGGCAGAGGGGCTTTTAGGGGCTGCCCAGGTGTCCAGGTTTGTTCCCACTCTTCAAGGGCGGGTCCCCCGCCAGGAGACACTGCGCTCCTCCCTCAGCACCTTCTCCAAGGCCAGCCCCCCCCCCGCCCCGCCCCCACGGCCTCTGTAGGAGCCACGGCCCCTCCCCCCTCCCCGGACGGCAGGGAGACTCATCGCTCCTTCAGGCTCCTGCTCAAGGCGCAGTGAGCAATCCTGGCCTGTCTTCAGCTGACATGCCACCCATTTCCGGCGGGTGTCCCTGGGGCGGGCTTGTCCCTGGCCCGGGTGCACCTGGGGAGCAGGCTCTGGGTGCTGGGTCAGGCCTCGGGGGGCCTGATGGTGCTCAGGACCGACTCTCACCCAGCAACCGGCCTCAACTTTACTCCCCAGGACGTGGGCCCACTCTAGCTGGCCTCCCGGCATCAAGTTTCCACCCAACCCGTGGGTGGAGCTGGTCCAGGACAGGCCCCTGAGGGGAGGGGGCCCTCGTGCAGGCCGTCGGGACACCTCTGCCAGGCTTGCTCAGAACTACTGGCCTTTCTGTGCTCTGCCTTTTCCTCACAGGGAAGAAACCCTCAGACCCTCCTTGGCGGTGCTCGACCTGGGAGGGGGGCGGACCCCGCGAATGGCCAGTCCGGGCCCAGGGCCCAAGCGCAGGACGGTGGCTCGCCGCTCCACCCCGGGTTCCGAGGGGAAAAGGGAGAGGTGGGGAATTGCCACACGCCTGCCCCAGGCTGAGGGGCACGGCCAGCTTCACCCCCGCTGGGAAGGGGTGCCGTGGGTGGCTGCCCTCAGGCCCCGCCAGCCCCAGCTGATGACTGGGGTGGCGCCGATCCACGCAGCCGTCCTGGGATGTGGCGGGAAGCGGGAACTTCCACAAAGACCCCGTGTGTTGACAACTACATTTTTTTTTTTCAATAAAAACGGATGTTTAAAATGGTTCAAAGGACTTTGGTTTCATGATTTCTGAACCCGCAAAGCCACTGCCCTGCCGCCCACGGGGCCACCGTACTGTGCAACCAGGGGCCTCGAGGTGCCCCGTGCTCTGTCTGTCGCGTGACCTTGACCTTGCAAAGGTGAAGGGGCGGGGCTCAAAGGGACAGAGGGGTCCTTCCTGCTGGTGGAGCATATGTGGGCGCAGTGCCGGCTGTAACGGGAGCAGCCCCGCCCCCCCCCCCCCCCCCCCCCCCGGGCACTCCCTGATGCGTCACATGTGGTAAACCTGGAACTTGAGCCCTCTGGTGGTCTCTAGGGTCTCAGAACCGAGGGGGTCTTGGCACAGCCCCCCACGAGGCGCCCCCACCACTGCCTCGTCTGTGTCTCTGGAGCAGCTTCCCGCGGGAGGGGATTTCAGGACAACCCAAGCACGGCTTTAACGGGTGCCCCCACTGTGGCCCTCTGCGTTCAAGGTCTACAGGGTTTCTGTGAGGACACCACAGCCGGGCAGGCGTCTCCGAGGGACCGAGGCCTAGGGAGCCTCAATAGAAGCCCCGACCGCACAAAGGGTGCGGTACCTGCCCCCCAACTCAGGAGGGCGGACCCTCGACCCGCCCCCCTGCCCCCAGCCTGCCCTCACTTTTGTAGTTCCAGTGGATGCTGGTGACCCGGATCTCCTGCGTGGGGATGTACTCCTCCACGAACTGCTTGCCCTGCAGCCGGTGCCACAGCGCGGTCTTGCCCGTGTTCCTGTCTCCTCGGATCACAATCTTCACTGGGGGGGGTGGGGGGGGTGGGGGAGGACAGATCGGGTAAACAAATCAAACCAACGGCAGACTTTAACTTCACCGACAGGAGCCCACTTGCCACCCACGTTCCTTCCACACAGAGTGTGGCCCGCGTGGCTGGCGAGCAGGGAGGAGCCCAGCGCCGGGGAGCGGCCTGGCTGGGAGACCCCCCGCAAGGGGTCGGGCCCCTGCTCGGCCCGTGGACGAGACCACACCGTCCGTGTCCCGGCAGCCCGGCCCCTCTGCTCTCCCTCCCTGTCCACGACCCCGAAACATTTTCCCCCCACCCCCGCGCTGATGGAGTCAAACCGGGCTCGGACTTTACACCTGCCGGAGAGCGGTCTCGCCTACAGCCAGATGTCCTGGGGACCCCTGACTCCCAGGGTCAGGGTCAGGGTCAGGCTGCCGGAGGGGTTGGGCGGCAGCTGATGTTCTTAGGAGGCTCCCTAGATTTTGGTAGTTTGCTCTTAACCCACTTTCTCACAGCCCTGGTATTTTTAGCACACGATTTTGTAGAGCGCCAGCACTTTCCAGGCCGCACACGTGGGGTTACGGCAGCAAGCCCGTGTTCTGTGCCGTACCGGTCCAACGTGGATTTACGTGGCGGCCCGTGTGCCAGGAGCGCGCACGCGGCAGTGAGCGAGCCCGCAGGCAGCGAGCGAGCCCGCAGGCAGTGAGTGCGGGGACATGAGGGGCAGGAGGGGCAGCCGTGGATGAGATGGGCAGCCTGCGCCAGGACCCCGCGATGCTCCTGGGCCCCGCGCAGGTGCCCGGTGCAGCAGTGTGGACGGCGGATGGTGCTTCACAGCCTGGGGCTGGGTGAGGCCAGCAGGGGCTTGTCCAGAGCCCTGGCCTGGCCCCACAGCCGCCCGGCTTTTTTTTCCTGCAACCCGTCCTGCTCCAAGGCCCCCTGTTCTCGGACACTCGCTACTCATCCCACGAAGCGTGGTCACCACGTCAGCTCCCCCCCCGCCCCGCCCCGCCACCCTCCCCAGCTTCCGCCATCAGGACATCAACTCCCCCCCACCCCCCACCCCACCCCCGCCACCCTCCCCAGCTTCCGCCATCAGGACGTGGTAGTTGTTTTCAACTTGAAGCACCTCCAGTCAGACCAGGGGCATTCCTCTTGCTCCCACTTTATCCCATCACCAGATGGGACACAACAAGCCACTGCCCTCAAGGCCGCAGGCAGTCTAGACGCGATTCCAGCCAGAAGCCAAACACCCGGCAGAACCGGGGAGAGCCACCAGGACGTGTCTGTGCTGTCAGCGCAGCCCTGGGGATGCCCTGGGTCCCTGTCACGAGCCTGAACACCCTGCAGGAAGCGTGTCGCTTTAGGAGAGCACCCCCCACGTTAAGGACCCACACGAGACACGCGTCCGGTGAGGGTGGGTGGACAGAGGCCACGCGCAGCTCACCCCGAGGGCGGGAGCACGAGTGCAGAGCCCCCAGCGCGTCCCAGGAGCTGGCTGTCCTTCACTCTCCGGATGTCTCTTTTGATGGCGTCAGACTCTCACCTCATGGTCGCGCTTTCCCTGGTCTTAGCTTCCCCGGGCAGGCTCCTTTTCAAACCTACTTGGCCTTTTTCTATGCTCTTCGGATTCCCGCTCACTTCCCGAAACCTCTTCCACTTCTTTTTTTTTTTTTTTTTTTTCAATGTTTATTTATTTTTGGGACAGAGAGAGACAGAGCATGAACGGGGGAGGGGCAGAGAGGGAGACAGAATCTGAAGCAGGTTCCAGGCTCCGAGCTGTCAGCACAGAGCCCGACGCGAGGCTCGAGCTCACAGACCGTGAGATCATGACCTGAGCCGGAGTCGGAAGCTCAACCGACTGAGCCACCCAGGGGCCCCTAAAAGTTCCTTTTTATAAAAAAATTTTTTTTTTTCAACGTTTATTTATTTTTGGGACAGAGAGAGACAGAGCATGAACGGGGGAGGGGCAGAGAGAGAGGGAGACACAGAATCGGAAACAGGCTCCAGGCTCCGAGCCATCAGCCCAGAGCCTGTCGCGGGGCTCGAACTCCCGGACCGCGAGATCGTGACCTGGCTGAAGTCGGACGCCCAACCGACTGCGCCACCCAGGCGCCCCTTCCACTTCTTTAAACACACTCTACGTACTGACTTTGTCACTGAGGGGCAGTCGGCACACAACACGTCGTTAGCTTCAGGCGTGCAGCGGACCCGACGCCGTATACACCAGAGAACGCTCCCGCGCTCCGCGTCGCGACCTCACCACTCAGAGTCGTTACGGTGCTGCTGACGTGCACGACCGGATCCCCTGAAGCCCGAGCCCCGAAGCCGCCAGGGCCTGCTGTCAGCCTGCCCTGCTCCCGCGGCTGTCTGCCGGTTTCCTGATCCTCCACCAGCAGCTCCAGTTTCTTGGAACTTTATCCCCGGAGCCTCTCCAAGGTCCGGGCTGGAGCCGCCGCCGCAAGGCACCTGTGGTATTTCTGCCCGTTGTTCGAAACGCTAACAACCTGGGAAGACCTGAAGTAAACCCTCCATTTCAGACTTTGGGACCACACTGATGATGCAGAGGCAAACCCTCTCGGAGGTCCCCCACTGGGCTCGCACAGACCTGGCTTTGGGCGGGGCTCTCCCGGGAGAGGCCCCTTCTAGAATGGGTTCAGGGTTTTCCCTCCTGCCCCACGGGGACCACCACCCAGCCAGGGTCAGGCAGGTGCCTCAGGGAGAAGGCGGCTTCAGAGCTGGCTTCCCTCCCAACATCACCCCCTTTGCTTTTAAGAAACGTGCACTAGACAGCTGCACAACCTTTATCCGAGTTCAGAACTGAGTGATGCGTCGACGTTTTCCTGAATGTTTTATTCAAACTTTTAAAATGCTTTTTGGGGAGCCTGGGTGGCTCAGTCGGTTGAGCGTCCGATTTCAGCTCAGGTCATGATCTCACATTCGTGGGTTCGAGCCCCACATCAGGCTCTGTGCTGACGGCTCAGAGCCTGGGGCCTGCTTGGGATTCCGTGTCTCCCTGTCTCTCTGCCCCTCCCACACTCACACTCTGTCTCTCTCCTTCAAAAATAAACATTAAAAAAAATTTTTTTTTTTTAAAGTTTTTTAAGGGAAGGGCTGTTCAGCTCACTAACTTTATCACGCTGCCAGAAACAGAGGTTGGGTGCTGTGGTAAAGAAGGCGTGAGAAGTCCATTTCCTACACATAACAGTGTCCCAACAAAGGGAGACTTCCCCCCCCCACCCACACACACCTTTTTAAAGTAGGCTCCATGCCCACCGCAGAGCCCAACGTGGGGCTTGAACTCATGACCCCGAGATCAAGACCCGAGCTGAGATCAAGAGTCAACGCTTAACTGACTGAGCCGTCCAGGCACCCTGGGAAAATTCATTATTTTTATGTTAATTTTTTCCCTTTAGAAGGGCACGTATCTGCCCCTGCTCCACACTTGCATTTTTTCTTGTGCTGGTGGAATTCTATGTCTTAGCGGAAAGCTCAGTGAAACAGGGGAGTCCTTGCCTTGGTCCTGATTTGAAAAGAAACGCTTCCTATGTCTCATTAGTATATACGGACGCAGGTTTTGGTAAATACTCCTGAACAGGTAAAAGCAGTTCCTTCTGTTCCTAGTTTGCTTCTTAAGAAGTGGGTTTTCTCAGGGTACCCAGCTGGCTCAGATGGTGGAGCATGTGACTCTTGATCTTGGGGTTGTGGGGTCGAGTTCTATGTTGGTGTAGAGATTACTAAAAAATAAAAATCTTAAAAAAAAAGAGGGTTTTCTCTTTTTATTTCCTGTAAATCACGAGTGGGCGTTGGATTTTATCAGATCTTCTTGCACCTACTGAGATTATGATGCTTTTTCTCCTTTAACCCGCTGGTAAAGAGTAGAATGTATCTTTTCTATTAATCTGTGCACTCCTGGGCAGTCCTACTTGGTCTCGATACAACGGTTTGTTACGAATATTTTGATGACTTTCTAGATCCGATTTCCTGGCTTCTCACTGGGTTATTCCCTCTGTGCTCATGGACAGGACCGGACGGTTACCCTTCTGGTACTGTCCTCCTCTGTCTTGGCAGCAGGATTTACCAAGGGCAGGAAGCAGGCTGAGTGCCCCTGCCCCCTGCGTCTTCTCCATCAGTGTGATGCTCGGCTCTCTGATCTCAGATTTTGTATTTCTCAGGGTCGGCTTTAGGGGCCATTCTCTAGGACACTGCCCACTCTAAGTTTTCCGTTCTACTGGCACAAAATTATTCAGAACATTTTGTATTTTAAAACCTTGTAGTTGGGGTGCCTGGGTGGCTCAGTCGGTTGGGCGTCCGACTTCAGCCAGGTCACGATCTCGCGGTCCGTGAGTTCGAGCCCCGCATCGGGCTCTGGGCTGACGGCTCAGAGCCTGGAGCCTGCTTCCAATTCTGTGTCTCCCTCTCTCTCTTCTCCTCCCCCGTTCATGCTCTGTCTCTCTCTGTCTCAAAAATAAATAAACGTTAAAAAAAAAAAAACAAACACAAAACCTTGTAGTTATAGTTGTGTACTCTTGATCACTCGTGACATTTGTCTCTTTTATCAGTCTCTCCAGAATCTGCTTTACCAGACACACACCATGTTACATTCTGGTGAACATTTCAATTGATTCTTTTAAAAAAGAGTCACCGGTTTTTGCTTTTTTCTTGGTCATTTCCTTCCTTCTCCTTTCTTGGGGTTTATTCTTTGTTTTTTTCCTAAATTTTCAAACTGTATTCCTAAGTCAGTGACCACAAGTACGTGGGGTGTTCATGATCACTGAATTGTATTGTTTTAAATTTATTTTTATTCACTCATTCATTCATTGAGAGACAGGGAGAGCGAGCGAGCAGGCGCTGGGGAGAGGCGCAGAGGGAGAGAGAATCTTCAGCAGGCCCCATGCCCAGTGCGGAGGCTGACACAGAGCTTGATCCCACAACCCTGGGATCGTGATCTGAGCCGAAATCAAGAGTGGAACGCTCAACGGACTGAGCCATCCAGGCGCTCCCGCCCAGTAACTTAAATTTTTAACATTCATTCACATTTGCTGTGATACATCTCAAGTTAATTAATCTCTTTATCTTCCTTGTAAACAGCGCAAGGCCTTTCCAATGCCTTAACTCGGATCGGCTCGGTCCCGGGCTCCGTGAGTCTCTCCAGGGGTTCAGTCCCTCCTTCCACCTGGACCATGTTAGTCACCTTCGCGGTGATGGCCACGACCGGGGCTTGCTTGGATCTCGCCCCACATATTCACCGGTCTCGGCGCTCACCTTAGCCTTCTGAACCCCACCCCCGTGTCCCGAGCGCCGTTTCCATCGGCCCGGCGCACAACCTTGGTATTATTTCAGCGGGCGCCTGTGCACAGCAAACGGTCCAGCTCAGACTGCAAACGAGCTGAAGCACACACACTCGCGAATAACTGCTTCCTCGGGTGAGGACCTCCCCCAGGCCGCAAACGGGACTGCTGCTTCGCTGGCGTGTGGGCTGCTCCTCGGAAGGCGGGCTGGGCTCTGGCTGCTTCGTGGACTTCGATGTTGAAACGCTCGCAGGATGTTTTTAAAACCCTGGACTGGGACTTCTTGGGAGTTTCACGTACTTCATGGATTCTGGAAAACCCTGCCTTCGTTCCCTCAAATGTTGCTTCTTCCCCGTTCTTGCTAATCTTGTGTGAAACTCGTACCCCTGTGTGCCCCATTCCTGTGCCACACAACTCTCTTCCAGGCGTGAATTCTCTCCTTAGTGTGGTTATTACGCTGATTCACCTGACTGCTGGCTTCTTGCTTTCAACGGCCGTGTTTCTCATTCCTAGCTGTTCTTTTTGGTTCTTTTTCAAACATGACTTGCCTGTTCATACAGTCTTGATATGATTTTAAAGCCGTTTCCTTCTTACCCTGGAAAAGCTCTCACCCTGAAATCAGCCTTTCAGAAGGTTTTTCAGTGAGAAAGTGTTTAAGTCCATTTCTAAATTCTAGCACTGAGATCCAACTGGCCAGGACTCTGGCTGTCCCAGTGTCTGGACGCTGTCTTTTTTTTTTTTTTTTTCCAACGTTTATTTATTTTTGGGACAGAGAGAGACAGAGCATGAACAGGGGAGGGGCAGAGAGAGAGGGAGACACAGAATCGGAAACACGCTCCAGGCTCTGAGCCATCAGCCCAGAGCCCGACGCGGGGCTCGAACTCACGGACCGCGAGATCGTGACCTGGCTGAAGTCGGACGCTTAACCGACTGCGCCACCCAGGCGCCCTTGGACGCTGTCTTTGTGAGGAGTGCAGTCCTGACAAGTTCCATTACGACTGGCGTTTCCTGACCTGGGAAGGTGCCCCAGTTCAAGCTTCTTCACTAAACGCGGCCAGTAAATTGTGTCCAGAGTAGAAAGGACAGACCAAGTCAGGTAACATCCTTTCTTCCACTTTGAATGCAATTAACTTTCAAACTATAATTATGGTCCAACGTCTCATTCGGGTTTGATTCTAAGTTTGATGTGTGTGCTGGGGCTCTTGCATACATGACGTGAATCACTTCTATTATCACAGCAATTTAAAAGGAAACTTTGCCCTAGGAGGACAAGGTTCCGCAAGAGGCAACAGATACACTTGGAAACCATCAACCCTTGCGTGTAAATATCTTGAACCTATAGTCATCAGATTGCTGGCTGGTTTCCCCTAAATACGGTATTTTGGAAAATAAATAAATGAAGGAAATCAAAGTTTCCAAGTTGCACACTGTTCGCCTACTGGGCCAATCTCCCTCTAAATGAGATTTCTCTCCATCTCTCCACCTTTGCTGCAGTTGTAGGGAGTCACAGCCTGTCCCTCAACCACCCGAGGCTGGGTTCACCTCTCTGGGACAACTCTATGGCACCTCCCCCTTTTTCCTAACCACCCTCGCCAGGGGATGTGCCCGTCAGGGAGTGCTTTTCAGAAGGTGAAAAGTTTACAGTTTCCAGCTCTGATTTCCACACAACTAGAATTAAGCTTAAAATAATACTCTAAGTAATAAAAGTAAATAAGGGAGCCAAATGGAAATTCTAAAGCTTTGTACAAATGAGTAACTCGACTTACCATTCTCTTCTCTGAATGTGACAAATGCATACAAAATTGAGAGTTGAATACACCTACATCTAAGATACCTCTCTTCAAAACCTGCACAGACGTCTTTAGGGGCCCTGGTTGGCTCAGTTGGTGAAGCATCCTACTTTGGCTCAGGTCATGATCTCGTGGTTCACAGGTTCGAGCCCCGCGTCGGGCTCTGTGCTGACAGCTCGGAGCCTGGAGCCTGTTTCAGATTCTGTGTCTCCCTCGCTCTCTCTGCCCCTCCCCCACTCGTGCACCGTCTCTCAAAAATAAATAAATGTAAAGAAATTAAACCTGCACAAAGGTCTTTCTAATTAGTTTAATATTGCATGGTACCACCTCGATATGTCATCATAGGGACCGGAAAGTTCCCCTGAAAGTGGCAAAGGGGGCGGGGGTAGGGAGGAACCCAAAATCTTGTAGCAATATATGCAAATACTTGAAAGGAAAACAATTTAAAACCAGAGAACATAAAAGTCCTTTAAGTAATGCTAGGAAAAGGCCAGCCAGATGGAAAACCTTAAAAGAGGCCAAGAGGACCATCAGCCTCAGGAGCTATACATTTTACATAATTTATGACAGGACTGGAAACGTCCTGGGCTCCGAGGGCGTCTGAAAATAACTCCTCCTTCCCTCGGGGGAAGAGAAGTCTCCTACAATAAGAGTCTCTGTGCCTTCTGGAGCTTTTTCCAAATATATCCCTTACAAATGCTTCTTAAAAAAAAAAAAAAAGAAGAGGGGGGCAGGAACGCGTGGCGTAGATGATATTCTCTTCAAACTGAATGCGAAGTCTACAAAGAAAAATCCCAAAGCTCAAACCACCACATCCAGCTGGATCTCACCGCCCCTGGGCAGGTTGTCACGTGGTTCATTGACGGGGAGCCCATCACCCCCCTTCAAGCGTCACAGACCACAGAGCTCTCCCCACGTTATATAAGAATCACTCTTGGACGAGGTTATCCGGGCCAATCAGGGCACCGCAGAACGCACCAGGAACCGCCTGGACGAATTTTACCGTGCAAACTAAACGCACAGATTTCTTAACGTGCCCGTATTCCTCGGGAATGACCCACCGGTCAGAGGGGAACGCCACGGGCCCAGGCGCCCCCACTCCGGCCCTGGGGTCCTCCAGGACCTCGTCTCCAGCCTGGCATCACCTCCCGACATCACCTCCTGAGCCCAAGTGAACACCCCTAGGGTACCTGCCACAGGTAAGGGCTCAGCACATCTCACACGGAGCAACAGGACTTGCCACATCTCCCCGCAGACCGCCAGGCCCTGGGGGCGCGACAGGGCCCTGGTCTCTGCCAAGTCCCAGTCGCCAAAGCCCGGGCCTGCGGACCCTGCGGGGCAGCGCCCTCCTCCACCCGTGCCCTCGGACCCCCCTTTCCACGTCCCCTGGCAGGAACCCAGCGCGCCCGGCCTGCACTCACTGTTGTACTGCACCCCTTTGGCGAAGCGCCTCTGCAGCGCCTGGTTCATGGATTGCAGCCCGGCGGGGATATTCTTGTCGCGGACGGGAGCCTGCTCCGACCCCACCAGCTTCTTGAGCGCGGAAAACATCTTCCCGCTCCCACGTCCGAGCCCGGCGCGGCCCGCGAGCTCAGCGGCGGCGGCGACGACGGCGACCCGGCGCGGATCGCACCATGTCCCGGGTCCCGGCGGCCGGGCGCCTGCTTCGAGGGCAGCTCAGGGGCTCAGCCGCGGCGGTTCCGCTCCAGCCCCGGGGACCCCCGGCGCGGCCGCCCTCCGTCTGTCAGAACCGCCATCTTGGCGTCGGCTCGGCTGGGCGCGCGGCTACGGGGTGCCGCGAGGGCCAAGAGGGTGCGCGCATGCGCGGCGGAACGCGAGCGGAAGCGGACTTGGCCGGGCGCGCCGCGAGTGCCCCGGCTGTGCGGCGGGATGGGGGTGCGCGCATGCGCGGGGCAGTGGGCCGGAGGTGCGCGCGGAGCCACGTCAGCCAGCCGCCCGGCCTTCGGGGCGGTCCCCGGGCTCGCAGAAGGCGCTTGACACCTGTCCGCTTGCTCGCCGGACCCCTCCCCCCCACCGCCCTTCACCCCCTAACCCTGGCCCCTCACCCAGCACCACACATTTCCGCAGACTTCCCAACGGGATCCCCCCGCGTCTGCGTCCCCGCAGGGTTCATTTCCGAGACTCCTCTCCCGCGGTCCCCCCCGGCAGTCCTGGAAAAATGTTTATTTGTGTAACAGAGCGCCGGCTGGGGGGCGAGGGCTGCGGGGCGGGGCAGGGGCTCCTCCTCCCGGTTACTTCTTCTTTTTCTTGGCCAGCTTGAGCCTCCCCTCGATCAGCCACCGGGCCTGCCTCTTGATCTCGGCCCGCGAGGGGACGTAGCTGTGGTCCACGTCTGCGAACTGGAAGGTTTCTAGAAAGGAGGTCCAGGAGGAGGGCAGCTGCACTCTGCAGCCCCTCTGCTCCAGCGAACTCGCTTACAGTGCGGGCTTTGTCGGCCTGCATCCATCACCCGGCCAGCTATTAGCAATTTTTTCTTATTTTCTATCTTCCTGATGCCCTGGCATGTGGGGTCTTACAGACCCGGGGAGAGGCTGTCCCCTCGCAGGGCTGGCCAATCCTTAGAGACAGCAGAAGCCTCGCCCGCTGGGAGCGTCTCTCCCGCAAACCGAGCGAGCGATCCAGAGCCCACACCCCCCGGCCCCCTTTCTACGTCGCACTCTCACACCAGGTCAATAATCCTCCGCCTGAATCAACCCAGGCCCAGGCACCAGACAACTGGGGACGGCCCCTACACGGCAAGCCCACTGGAATTATTCCAAAAGCCCATCCGAAGCTGTTTACCCTGCCCTCCCCTGCCTTTCCCACAGAAACCCCCATAAAGGCTCTGGCCTCGGCCTTCCCCCTGCTCCTCTCCGCCGCCTCACGGGCAGTGATGCTCCCATGTGTCAGGAAAGTTAGTAAATTCTCCTTTTGACAGCAGCAGCCTCTCCATGTCCTCACTAAGTCCCTTCCCTGAATTAAAATCCCATGGGTACAAGGACTGTCTGTCCTCGTAGCCCCCCCCCCCCCCCCCGTGCCTCTAGGCTGTCCTGGCCAGAAAGAACCATCTGCCACATGCCCCCTCCCCAATGCCGGGCGGCCCGGCCCCCAGCCCCGAGCCTGTACCTATCACATCGTCCTCCAGGTCTTCAAAGCTGATCCTCTGGTTCTGCTTCTCCTTCAGAGTTGAGGACTCCAGGGTATCCCTCACCTTTGCGTTGACCTGCAGGGCACAGGGCACCGTCAGCTCCAAGGGTACATGGGACGAACAGGCACCCCCAGCCTCGGGCTACCTCCTCGGTCGTGGACAGCGCCTGCAGTCTGTCGGCCAGGAACAGGAGCTTTCCCTCACAGTATGCCAGCTTGCTGGACACGTCGAGGGTGTTGGAGAGCACTTCTTTCTGTAGGCCCGGAGAAGGGTCTCATCTACCCTGGCTTCTCCCAGGGACCCTCCGTGCAGAAGGCTCCGCCGCACTGCGGCTGGTACCTGGGCTGTGGGCGGCGCAACGCCGATCAGCCGGGCGTGGAGGTTGTCAATGCCCATCTGGATGGTCAGCAGCAGCTTCTGGCTCTTGGTCATGTTGGAGTAGGCCAGCTGGAGCCTTTCTTCCTCCTCTCTCAGCATGTCCTTCATTTTCTTCTCGACAGACTTAAAGCTGTTGAGCACGGTGGGGAGGGAGGTGGCACAGAGTCGAGGGCAGGCGGCCACAGACCTGCGTCGGGTGTCGTGCTAGACTCGGGGGCTCAAGGGCTCAGCTGTGGGCACGTGGCATCGCCCGGCTGGGCCTTCGCGGCCCACCTGCCAGGCTACCCACAGGCCCGTTGGCAGCCGACGCCCTGGGCTCTGAGCCGGGCCCCGCCCACATGGGCCGTTCACGAGGGCCCCGCTGGGTGGCCCCGGCGGAAGGCAGGGGCCTCTCCTGGGGTACCTGGCGGAGCTGGGCGTCTGGCGGAACTTGAGCGCGGTCTCCTCCGCTTCCAGCTTCTTCATCAGGGCCTCCAGCTGCCGCCGCCGCCGCTCGCAGCCCTCCACCTGCAGCCCGAGGTTCTCTTCCGTGGTCCTCTGAGCCAGGAAGCGGCCGGCGATGTCCTGGCCGGGCCCGTGGGGAGAGAAGCGGGTGTGGGCCAGGCAGGCAGGGGCCCCCCCAGAACTGGTTTCTTCCGGGGTCCCCCCCCCCCCGCGGTCAGGAACGATGCTGACCGCGGCCAGGCACTGGGTGAAGCGCTTTATGTGAGGCCCCGCGTGTCGCTCACAGCACGAGCAGAGAGGGCAGACACCCCAAGGCAGAGGCAAGGAGAGCACCCCTGAGAGACTGCTGGGGGCTCTGAACCACTCGTCCAAAGTCAGGGCCGTGGATGGGAGCTAAGCTTACTAATAATAAAGCCAGATCGGATTAAACGGAAGGGCCAGGCAGTGTCGGGCTCTCATCGTGGTCCTGGCAGTTCAGGAAGGGACAGGATTGTAGGTGAAGGTCTCGGCATTTGGGTCCTCCCTCCAGTCCCAGCGGGCCGTGTGTGGCCCTTGGAATGTGGCTCGGATGTGCCAACCCTGTCCCGGTGTGCTCTCTACTCTCAGCCGTGAAGCCACAGCTCTGTGCCCACGTTCATTCAAGAGGTACCCGCGGCAGGCTTTGGGCTGGGGCGGGGGCCCCCTGCCTTCCACTCACACCCCAGGAGTGCCAGGGGGCAGTACCCAGAGGTGGGAGCATTGCACAGCCGTCTTTACTTTCTCCACCAAAGCAGTCACGTCTGTCTGGTACTGGATGTCAGCCTGGGAGGTCTCTCTTTTCCTCACTGGGCAGAGCAGAGGGGAAGGGTGGCCAGCATGCAGGAGGGTCACGGGAGCTTTGCCCGAGGCCATCAGACACCTCCTTGCATGCCCAGCTGAGCGGGTGGCCGTCGGAGTTCCCTGCGTTTTGCCCTGCTCCCCCCGCCCCCTCAGCTGGCCCTTCAGGGATGCCCCAGGGCAGCTCCATCCAGGGGGTGCCTGGCATGGGTGCTTCCTGGCACTTCTCAGAGGCAGCACGGGGACCCGGGGGGCTTGACACAACCCTTCTGAGGAATCACTGGGCGGTCGAGCCTTGGGAAGCCAGGGGACCGCACCGTTAAGTGCGTTTTACAGCTGAGAAAACTGGGGGCTCGAGCCCACTCAGCAGCAAGCCCAAGGTTGGGAGCAGTGCCTTGCAGGGTGGGCTGTGTCTGCTGGCACTCAGCCTCTGCAGGTTAGTGGGGACAGGCAGGGGCCCGTCTGTCTCCCTCGCCCCGGCAGCCCTCGCAGAGACCTGAGTCCCTGCCGGCCTTCTGGGACCCCGGCTGGGGGCGGGCAGAGAGCTGAGCGGTTACCTTTCAGGTTACCTTTCACGGTTTCTGCACCCATGAGACTGGAGGGGAAGTCCAAGTCCCGCCGGCCCTGGGAGGAGGGGGAGGAGGGGATGAGCGACATCTTCTGCGGGGGCGGGGCCTCCCGCTGCCGTGCGCTCCCAGGGTCCTGCAGGGACTCACCCTGCGGAACTTCTCGTTGGTCTCCTTCGTGTGGATCTTGTCGATCAGCTTCTTCTGCTGGTTGAGCCGGTTCTCCCGGGCCCTGCGTTCCTCGATGAAAGTCGCCTCCGCTTGCCTCATGTTCATCTGGGGACGCAGGCGGTGGGGCAGGGGTACGTCTCACCATGGCTTCCGTGGTGCTAAGTCCAGCCGGCCGGCGGTTTCAGTCCCGATCTTCTAGGTTTGGGACTAGTGTTGGAAGCTCTCGGCTGTCCCCTTCGTTCTAACGTGCCCAGGCCTGCGGCTTTCGTAGTCCTTCCGGCCCTCCGTTCTCCTCTCTGGACGCTTCTCCCACCTGGCCCCTGGGGGTGCTGCCTTCTGCAACTGCAGCTTCGGCTCAGGGACCCCGTTTCTCTCTGTAGCCTGGGCCCCCCACTGCCTCAGCCGGCTCCACTGACAACTCACTGGAGTGATGCCCCAGTCTAAAAAGGAAGTCAACATCTTCCCCCAGTCCCCGTCTCTTCCCCAGTGTCCTGCTTGGGCGGCTAAATCTATCATCCCTCCACACCTGCCCTTGCGTCCTGCACGCTGCCCTCCCCACCCCTGTCCACATCTGACTTGGCCCCACACTTCATCGGGTGACCTTTAGAGGCTTTGGGGCCCCAGTGATGACCAGGCACCCAGCTCTACCGCTGGTCTGTTCCATGCAACCAGGATCTGGACTCTGCTCACCCTTAGCCTCTGCAGCCAGAGCATGGCCGTTTTTGAAACGCAAATTTCTCCTCCCAGAGCTCCAGGTCGGGTGGGGGGCCAGCACCTTCCCCCCCCCCCCCGCCCCACTGCCTCCACTGGTTCAAAGGCTCCCTTCCTCTGCACCTGCTCTGTTCCAGCCAGCCGTGCCTCCTTTGGCCCCGTTATGCCCCAGGACCTTGGTTGTCCTTCGTCCTCTAGGGTTGGGACTGCTCGGTTAGATGCAGAGCCCTACTTGAGCACTGCCTCCCTTAGCAGCTAAGGGCCCCACAGTGGCCCCACATCACCCACTCGTCTCTGCAGCATGGCCCAGTGGTTGTGTGACATTTCTTCATGGACCGCTGGATGGTTCCTTACACTGCCCCCATCAGGAGGAGGATGCACGCCTGACTTACAAAGGCTTTGAGAAGGCCTTGGTGCAGACCTGGTGAACGGATGGCCTCTGTCTGCACCGGGCTAACTCTCTCCCTCCTGTGTCTGCCTCTTGGCTTCCATGCCCAGGGGCGACTCTTTCTGTCCAGGGGCCTAGTGTGTGAGCAGAGCAGGCCAGTGAGGTGGCTGCTGGGTCCCTCCAGTGATTGTGGGCAGCGCAGGCTGTGAGTGTCCCTGCAGACCCTGGGCCCGACGGGTCAGAGACAGGGACCTGCGGGATCCCCAGGCCTGGGACCTGAGCTCACCTTGACCTCATCTGTAATCATCATGGCATCCTGGGACATGACGGTCATGTCTGACAGTTCTGAGCAGTAGTCACCCACGAGATTCTGCAGCTTGTCCAGCCCTGTGGGGTAGCTGGCCAGTTCCTGCATCGAAAGGGGCGGGAGCAGGTGGGCACAGAAACCGATGGCCCCGGGGCTCCAGGCCAAGCAGATGCTGCCCCTCACTCCTTACCCCAGACAGTGTGGGCCCTGAGGACACTGGAGGGTCCGGCCTGGGGCCCCAGCCCCCACCAGGCACAGAGCAGGGAAAGCGCCGTTTCAGGAGGGCAGACGGCATTTCCCTGGTGGGCCTTCCCACTGCCCAGGACACTCAGACACGCTTCCAAGGAGGCTGTGATGGGGGTGTCGCACCGGGTGAGCGGTGACTGTGCCCCACCCCGGGGGAGCCTGCGGCTGGGGAGTGGCTGCTGTCTGAAGCATAGCAGAGGGGCTCGAAACGCGGACGTGGGGTCAGAGACTAGGGCTCAAGGCCAAGGCTGCCCTGACCAGCGGGCTAGGGGGACTTGGGAAAGCCACTTAACTTCTGAGTGTGCCCACCTATTGATAATTGGTTCTTTCACAAGGCTGCTGTCAGAATCTATATGCAATGAAGTATTAAGCTCAGAGCCAGGCTCGTATATATCTAATATATCTTAAAAATTTTTTTTAATGTTTATTTATTTTTGATGGAGACAGAGACAGAATGTGAGTGGGTTGGGGCAGAGAGAGAGGGAGGCACAGAATCTGAAGCAGGCTCCAGGCTCCAAGTTCCGAACTGTCAGCACAGAGCCTGACGCGGGGCTCAAACTCATGAGCTGTGAGATCATGACCTGAGCTGAAGTCGGACGCTCAACCGACTGAGCCGCCCAGGCGCCCCAATATCTAATATATCTTGACCCTTAGTCGTTTGTTGTTAATAACTACATAATGTAGAATTTCCCTAGTTTAAAAAAAAATACAGATGACCCCAGGAGTTATTTTTAAAAACTGCGTATGTTCTGAAAAGAACATGCCCCCTGGGGGGGACATAATTGGCCACATGAAGGAGGTCTGGACCCCAGGTAACAGCCGGAGTGGGGTGGTGGGCCCAGGAAGGCGAGGTGTGCAGGGCCTCGGCTGAGTCTAGGAATAGGGGGCTGAGGCAAGAGGGACAGACAGGAGCACCGTGACACCTGCCTGTGCAGCTTGGGCAGAGCCTGGGGGGCTGTGACCCCAGCCAGGAAGAGTGCCGGTGTCTGCCCATCCCACCACATCTCCACCTGTCACCTGGCTCGCTGCGCTGCCCTCCAGGACTCCCCCTGCCCCGGCCTTGGGGTGAGGGAGTGTGGACAACTTCCTCATTCTCCCTGTGCCCCTCCTCCTCTCGGCACCAGGGCCCCCACCGTCCAGTCCTCCCATCTTCTGGTCCTCTTCCTCCCCGTGAAGAGGGAGGCCTTCCCTCCCGGTGGGACTTGTGGCCCCTGGGGGCCTCCTCCAGGCCTCCTCTGCTGGGGGCGGGGCGGCTGGCTTAAAAGAGCTGGGCAGCAAGCTCCAGGTTACTGGCCTGCCGTCTATGAAGTCCCTCTGGGATGAGGGACCTTCTGAAGGCTCAGGGCCCATCTTTTGCCCTCGGAGGCCAGGCAACGATAAAGGATGGGGCAAGATAAAAACCGAACCATCAAGTATGTGCAAGAAAACCCAAACAATTCTGATGTGTCCCATAATATGCCTTTTTGAAACAGCAAATTACACGTTCTTGATGGAATGTTTTCCACCTACAGGTGCAGGGTGTCCCTGCTCAGCTGGGGCCTAAAGCAGGGCTCCGTCCCAGAGGCAAACCGGCCTGGAGGAGAGTTGCAGCCCCCTCCCCACGGGAGGGGGTGGTGGTGGCAGGGGTGGCCCTGCCCCGGAGGCTGAGGTCCCCACTGAGGTCCTAGCCCTGCGTGCAGGCTGGGACCTGACACTCCCGCCCTCCGGGCCAGATGACCTCCCTGGGCTGAGGTGTGGGGTGAGGGGGCTCACTTTCTTCAGATAATCCAGCAGGCCCACGTACAGCAGGTAGATGTTCTGGCTTGCGGTGATCTTCATCACGGTCTTTTCAATGTTGTTCTCCAGCTGGCGGATGACCTGGGGGTCGCCCGAGGGCACACAGTGCTTTGGGACAGACCGCGTGGTTGCCCACCTGGAGGCCGGCCGGGGAGGCTGCGCTTTCTTCCAGGGAGGGTTTGCCCGTGTGGCTTTCTCCCAGCCCCGCCGTCCAACGGAGTCCCGTCCCTCTCTCCCGGGGCCCCGCCTCCCGGAGGAGCTTCGCCCCTCCCACCGGAGGCCCCGCCCCGCCCCGCCCGCCACCTGCCGCAGGCGCTGCTCCTCCTCGGTGTGGTCGGGCTGCCTCCGCAAACTAGCCAGCTCCAGCTTCATGCTCTCCAGCTTCTGCTCCCGCCGTCGCACCAGGTGGATCAGTACGTTGTGCACGTTCACGCGGTCGAAGACGTACTTTCGCAGCTTCTCCCGCGCCACCTGGGTCGGGGAGGGCACGGCCCGCGCGTGGGTGCGCAAAGGGCCGCGGGGACCGCGCACAGCGGGGCTGGCGGGGCGGGACCCCTGGGATTGGGAACTCGCTCTGCCCGCCACCGGCTCCGCAACGTGGTTTAGTGGTGGTGGTCGGGGGGGGGGGGGGGGGGGGGAGGGGGGCGGTGCGCTGGCCGGGCGAGGCCGAGGGATCCCTCCTGCCACTTTACCTCCATGGAGCAGCGACAGTGCGCCGACCTCATGGACATGTCCTTCCCGCAGGCCTTGGAGATGGTCTGCTGGTCATACTGCAGAGCGGTGGTGGCTGAGCTGGGACCCCGGTCTCCCTGTGTACCCCCAGCCGCCAGTCCCTCCCCCCAGGCATTCTCCCCGGGGCCTCTCTAGCCTGTGCTAGCCCAGCAGCGAGGGCCCATCCAGGCTACCCCAGCTCAGAAGTGATGGGAGTCAGGAGAAGAGGACCCAGGTCTCCCCTGCATGGCCAGAGAGCCAGAGGGGCCCCTGCTGTAGGGGGAGCCCAGGAAAAGCTCCCCATCAGGCCCACCCTGCCATCTGGGGTGGGCGGTGGGGAACCTGCCCATCGGGCTTGCTGGAGTGACAGGTCCTGGGGAGCCCCTCCCCAAGATGCCCCCTGGCTCCTGAGAGGTAAGAGCGGGGGGAAAAGGGGGAGGTCCTTGTTGTCCCCTTGTGTGTGGGCCTGTTTCAGCATGTGCCCACCCCCAGCCCGTGGTCAGCAGGGAGGGGGAGCAGGGCTGCTCACCTTCTTGGCCACAGCCCAGTCCTGGGCCCCACGGCGGATGGTGCTGTGCAGGAGAGCCAGCGTGGCTCTGTTCTTGACCGTCTTCTCCTTTACGGCCTGGATCTGCAGTGCCCGGCATTGCTCTGGTGGGGGGAGGGGGGGGCACGGAGATGCTCCTTCCTGCCCCCACTAGAGGGCCACAGGCTTCACTGCCCAGCAGTGCTTATCTGGATGGCTCTTAGTGATGGCTGTGCTGCGCAGTGGGGGACGTGAGGTGGCAGCCAGAGGTGGGCGCGTCCTGTGATCCCTTCCAGACCCAATGGCCAGAGGACGTCCCCTCTGGCTTTGGGGCTCACCGTGCTCACAAATCTCCGTGAAGCCCCCTGCATGGCAGACCCTTTGGATCCCTCCTCGCAGGTCCGTCTGGGGGGGGGTGGCCACTAGCCCCTGTTTGCCCTGAACTGGCCCTGTGTTAGATCTGAAAGCCCCGGGGCCCTGCATGGGGCCAGGCAGGCTGGTCCAGTGGGGGGGGGGGGGGGTGGAGGGCTCACCCTGGAGCCGAGTGATTGTCTTCAGCTCCTGGATCTGCCCCTCCACATCCGCCTCACTGCCTGCCTTCATGGTGGCCGTCAGGGTCCTCCAGGTCCCCGTGCAGCTCCCGCCCTCCTCGTCCTGGGCCTGTTCAACAGAGCCGCAAGCAGTTCACGTCCCCGGAATCTCAGCCCATTGTGATGGGGGCCGAGATTCTCAACCACGGGGCCCTGGAGATCCCGGCCCTCCCTGCCCCCTTTCTGTGCCCCCCGCCAGCCTTGGGGTTGCCCCCTGCATGCTCGGGTCAGCTGCCGTCTGCTCAGGAGCACTGCTGGGGTCAAGGCACTTTCCATAGGGAAGTGATTTGTGGTGATTTGACACGGCACCCCGCGCCAGCCCCCTGTACCCTCCCCATCCCCTCCATACCCCAAGGCTGTCCTCCGCTGAGCCTCCTAAAACCTCTAATCTCTGCCTTATGGGATCTCCATTGCTTCACCCCACCCCAAGCTCACATTCCACACCCGGGGCGACCTGGCTCACGAGACCTCAGCTGTCAGCCCCGACGACCTCACCCCTCCCTGACCTCCACCTGCTGCCTGGAGCCCGCCCTGCTCCACCTCCACGTTCCTGGGGCAATTCCCGGGTCTAGTTTCGATGTCGCTTACTCCAGGCGGGGTCGTGTGCAGCCCAAGCTCCCCGTGGGGTTAAGCGCTCCGAACACCTGCCAGCCTGGGACTCTGTGGGAGGCACACCGGATGGGTTACTTTTTCCAGCGGCGCCGCGTGGATTTGCAGGGGCCGCCACAGCAAAGCGGCAGGTGGCTGAAACAATGGCGATTGCTCGTCTCACATCCTGGAGGCCAGGTGTTAGCAGAGCTGGCTCCTCCTGAGCTTGTAGGTGGTCATCTTCTCGCTGTGTCCCCACATGGCCGTCCCTCCGTGCGAGTCTGTGACCTCCTCTCCTAACAGGGACACAGGCCGGAGCGGATCAGAGCCCACTTCGTTTCAACACAACCATTTCTTTAAAGGCCTGATCTCCAAGTGCAGTCATGTTCTGAGGTCCGGGGAGTTAGGGGCCCAACATGTAAATCTGGGGACCCCACTCATGACCATGGCCTTCACTCAGATATTGTCACGTGCAGGTCCTCCACGACCTCACACAGACCTTTTTGGCTTTCTGGTCATTGCCAGTTTTTTTTTTTTTTTTTTTTTTTTTTTTTACAATTTATTTTTGAGAAACAGAGTGAGACAGTGTGAGTGGGGGAGGGGCAGAGAGAGAAGGAGACACAGAATCCGAAGGAGGCTCCAGGCTCTGAGCAAGTGGTCAGCACAGAGCCTGATGTGGGGCTCAAACCCATGAACCGCGAGATCATGACCTGAGCTGAAGTCGGACGCTCAACCGACTGAGCCACCCAGGCGCCCCAAGTCATTGCCAGTTTTTAAAAGGGGAGTCCAGACCCATTTAAAACTCCAAGCTCAGCTTCTGCCCTCCCTCTGAGACCTCAGGGGGTTAGAAGGACCCGTCAAGGGCCTGGTCTGCTCCCTACAGTGCCAATTCTGCCCCCTGTTCTCCCAGGGCCTGAGGCCAGGCTGCTCACTGTCCCTCAATATTGCTTCTCCCTTCTTCCGTAGATGTACACCCTCTGAATTTTAGTGGGGCACGTGGTGGCCCAGAGCAAGGCTGTCCCCCTAGGCGCCTTGGCACCAGGGATATCATGGGACTCTGTTTTGGCCAATGGAGTGTAAGCACAAGTGGGAGGGAGCTGTCCTCCTCCCCAGGGACTGGAACTAGCACCGCTGTCACCGTCTCGGACCACGAGGTGGGTCTGGAATAGAGGCCGTCACAGCAGGGAGCGGGCCAAACGGAGCCCGGGCCCCTGACGGCCTGTGGGTCCCCGACCACCCACTTGGACACGAAAGAAAACTCAAACCCCGGCCTGCTCTCCCCGTGGTTATCCCGGGCTTCCCGTCATTGTGCCTTCCCGCTGACAGATTCCCGGCTGCACAGTAGGTGCACAATATTCTTTCGAACGACTGGCTAGGCCGAGAGGTACGGGAGCTGAGCCGGGGCTGGGGCGGCGTGGCCCTGTGCCCGTGTGTCCTCAGCGTTACTGGGAAGGTGGACTTGCCCAGGTTTTATGTGATCTCTGCCTCTTCCTCTGCTGGGGGGGGGTGGGGTGTGTCATCTTACCCACTCCAGAACTTGCCTGCCAAGCGGACGGAGCTTCTGCAAGCTAGCTCTGGCCTGCCCCCACCCCTCGCTTCCTCCTCCCCTGGAGAGAAGGACGGAGTCTGATAGGTGGGTTTGGAATGGCAGGCAGGCAGGCACAGCCGCTTCCTGCCCCTCGTCTCTTGGGAGTCAGGCGCTGATTGGCCGAACACCTTCTGCTCTGCCCCTCCGGGACTGGTTGTGTGGAAGTCGGGCCCATAGGACAAGGTCATGGTGGTGGCCTTCCAGTGCCCGCAGGGCCTGATTCTGGGGCTCAGTGTTAGGAACTGCCCTGGCAGGTCCTCCCGTGTATGATGCTAAGGTGACATCTGTCTCTCATCTTGCTGCTGTGACGTGCTTCCCGATGGCTGCAGAACTCAGGCTGGAGAAGGGCAAGGCATTTATTTGTCCAGCGACCCCCAGCAGCAGCTGTCACCTCTGACTGTGGGGGACGCCGGGGCCAGACAGGGAGTGTCAGAGCACCAGAGCATGCAGATGGCCCTTCCGCCAAGTGCCCAGAGCCTCTCTGACCCTCTGCAGCTCTCGGTGGCCACCGTGTTTCTCACTGCCCTATGGGAGCCAACCACTATGGGGACAGCCCTTCTGGTCTGACCTCCCGGGCCGGCGTGGAAGCAGTTTGCACAGGTTTGGCAGATCTGGCCACGCCTGTGTGCAGGGGACACCCGCTGGGTCACCTTAGGGTGTGGGGAGGGTCTTTGTGGGGGGAGAGGGCCAGTTTGGGGTGCAGACGCCCTGAGGGCTGTGTTCCGGAAGTCTTTGGCCCAGGTCTTCTGCGCCCCAGCTGGAGCTCTCCTAGCTGCGCCGATCTGTAGGAGATAAAGGGAGCCGGCTAGAACCGCACCCTAAGCTGCTGACCAGGCCTGAGATCAGTCAGCTTGGTGTCTGGCCACTCTTCTCGGGGTGCCCCCACTCCTCATTCTGCACTCCCCCCACCTCAGGGCCCCCGACCCCTCCTGCACGAAGGGCTCAGGAAGGTCCGGCGTGCCTCCCACTCCCGCCCTTGCAGGAGGGACAGGCCAGCAGGGAGAGGCCCTGTCCAGCCTGCACGTTGGACCCTGGGCTTGCCTGCCTCAGCCCCTGGCACTGGGCCCTCAGGGTCTGCTTCCCACTGCCCCCAGCCTCTCCCTTGTGCCCGGGGTCTTTGGGGAGCCGCCTGTCTCTAGAAGCCTCTCACCTGTGTCCAGGTCTTTGGGGAGCCGCCCCGTCTCCAGGAAGAGCCAGAGGTTGCTGCATCTGTGCGACTCCACTCGGGTCACCCAATAGCTGGCCACTGAGCCTGTGACTGGGGACAGGGGCAGGGGCCAGTGGGCTGTGGGCCTGGGTCTCTGCACTTCTCAGGGGAAAGGGGACCTGGGCAGATGGTGGTGATGGACCCGGCAGGACGCCCACTGAGAACCGGGACCCCATCCCAGGAGGCACGCCTCCCACCCCTGCCGAAGAGCCAGCATCCCCTCTGGCAATCAGGTGCATTTCCAAGGCCATAGGCACAGGCCCCGGAGTACCCACCTACGGCCACCAGCACCTTCCACTGGAAGGGGTACGGAAACTTCCTCTGAAGGAACATCTGCAGGCCGAAGGTTGCACCGGTGCCTGCCAAGAGCCAAGGTCCCCGTCAGCCAGCCTGTCCACGAGGTGCTGAGCGCCCCCGGCACCTGTCAGGCTCCCAGCACCTGACGCCACCTGCCGGGGAGTCAGGGTGAGACAGGAGGGCGAGGTCTCTCCATACCCCAGGACACGGGGACCCAGCCTACCTGTGACAAAGGTGAAAATGCCCTTCACGAAGGCGCTCGACTGGCACGCGGCATACTCCCGGAGTCCCTGGGATGAGGGAGGGGGTTGAGGGCTCAGTTCCCCTCCCGCTTCTTTTATCGTCCCTCCCGTCCCTCCTTCGGGCCGTAAGGAAGGAGACCTCATCGTGAGGCCCTGAGGGCTTGGACACATCCCACCTGTCTGCATGTCCACCCAGGATGCCCCGGTCCCTACAGCAGGAGGCTCCCCCCCCCTCTGTCCCTGTCCCTCTTCCCTGACGAGGACCCCTCCCCCCCCCCCCCGGATCCTCTACCCGCTCCGCTCAGGTCAGCTGCTGAGGTCGGGGGCCCGCGTTCCAGGCGGCCTTCTCACCGGGTGCTTGGCGGCCACGGCGTCGTCCACCCGGGACAGGCCCAGGTTCACCATGTCTGGCGGGTCACCGGGAGCCTGCGGGCGAGCCTGCGCAGGACCCGGCGGAGGGGGCGGGGCCGAACAGAGGGGCGGGCCTGCGCAGGACCCGGCGGAGAGGGCGGGGCCGAACGGAAGGGCGGGGCCTGCGCGGGACAGGGCGGAGGGGGCGGGGCCGAACAGAGGGGCGGGCCTGCGCAGGACACGCGGAGGGGGCGGGAGCGAGGAGAGGGGCGGAGCCTGTGTCGGAAGGCGGCGGGGGGGGGGCGGCGGGGCGGGGCTAGGGTCCTGTGAGAAGGTGGGAAAGGGTGGGGGGTGATGGTGGATAGTCTGGGCGATGGGACTCAGGTGGCCTTTGAAGTAGAAGGGGAGTGAGGCTGGGTCCTGGCCAGGTCTTCTGGGGGAGATTGACCATCAGTTTAGGTCGCTGGTCAGAACGTTGAAGTCCCAGCTGGCACAGGGACCTGGGAATGGACAGATTCCCTGGGCTATTGGGTCCTGTGTGACATGTGGGCAGGTCTAGCTTACCTGAATGCCCCAGCCACGGTGGAGAAGCAAAGCTACCGCCTGGCCTGAGGATGAGGCCAGGCCTGGGCTGTTTTCCTGACTCGGGGGCAGTGCCTGTCCAGTGGCCAAGGCTGGGCCTTCTGGGTGAGGCAAGATCCCTCCTTTGAGGCTCCGGCCCTTTACTAAATGGTCATGTTGACCTTAAGAATGAAAGTTATTTTACCAGCAGATATGGGTTGATTGGGGAATGGCACAGAATTGCAATTTGGGATACGCAAGCTAACGGCAAAACCACAGACAAGTCCAACTAAGGAGAGAAACATTATTTTATGGCGAAGAAGGAAATGGGAGGGGTCCTGAAGCAAAGCCCACTGGAGAAAAGCAAGGGTTCAGGGTGATGGAGACTTTTCACAGGCTGAGTTGCAGGGGCCTGGATTTCGTGCAGGAGGGGTGGTGTAGGTCTCTGCCCATGGGGCCTGTGACTCGCGGTTTCCCCGATTGACCCTGTATTGCGTGGCTCCTCTGTGGGCCGGGAGAGGCGGGGCTGACTCGGAGGATGGTTAGCCCTGTCCCCACCCCCAGACCCACTACCTTCACTTGCCCACACAACAGGGGAGGGTGGGCTGCAGGCTGGTGCCCCCGCCCCCTCCCCGGCACCCCGAGGAGGCCATCCTGTGCCGTCCACACTCCCTTTGCCAGGATGGGCTTCTCCTGCTCTTCCTACCCCCCGCCTCCCACATGCCCACTCCTTGGAGTGTGTGCGTGTGTGCGTGTGTGTGTGTGTGTGTGTGTGCTGACATGTCTGCGCGAGCCCCTCTTACCTGGACAGGGGCCTCCCTCCTGGCCCGGGGCCCTGGAGGGGAAGAGACGGAGGAGAGACACTAGGGTCCAGAGAGCGGGCCACCCCGTTTCTCTGCACGCGCTGCTCCCTGGTTCCAGGTCGGGTACCCCACAG
This sequence comes from Leopardus geoffroyi, assembly GCF_018350155.1. NCBI lineage: Eukaryota > Metazoa > Chordata > Mammalia > Carnivora > Felidae > Leopardus > Leopardus geoffroyi. Next base: position 93,408,912 of record NC_059342.1, on the reverse strand, counting down.
TGGCCTCTCACTAACGAGGTGGGGTCAGCCCCTCTCCTGCCTGGAGGACACCATCCCCTTCCTCCTCCCCTCTGCTTCCTCCCCTCCTCACATCCCTCTCCTCCCCCCTCTCCCCTCTCTCCTTTTCCCCATTTCTCTCCCCCTCCCCTCTTCCCTCCCCTCTCCTGCTCCCTCCTCCCCTCCCCTCCCCTCCCCTCCTTCTCTCCCTCCTTCTGTCCTCCCACCCCTTCCCTCCTCCTCCTCCCTTCTCCACTCCCCCCTCCCTCTTCCCTCCCTCTTTCTCTCCTCTTCCTCCTTCTCTTCTCATTCCCACACTTAGTGTGGCTGCCCCAGCAAAACCGGAGGCCCGGCACATGGGAGGATCTCCAGACCCCGGGTGGGGCAGCTGCCAGTGGGCCAGAGGCTGACTTGAGGCAAGCTGGTGGTTGAGGTCGCCACCTGGCCCCGCAGGTGCTCTCATGGGTGCGAGCTCTCGGGCCTGCCATCAGGTGCGTGACACGTCACCCGGGTTTGGCAAGAGGAGGAGGCACGGGGGCCTGGCTGCTGAACAGTGGGGGCTGGGACGACCCAGGCCCGCAGAGCCCACGTCCTGACTGCCCTGCACACTGAAGCTGGGGCAGGGTCACGGTGGCCTGCAGCCTGTGATCGGGGTGCTGAAGGTACCCGAGGGACAGGAGCATTGGAGGCAGCTGCCTGGTTTGGATTCCAGGTGAGGGTGGGGGCAGGGGCCCCTCCCGAAGCCCCAGGCAGAGATGCCCAGCCCCGACCCATTTCCTGGAGGGACACAGAGGGCACCCACAGATTAGGAGGACGTGGGTCGTGTGTTTACACAGAAGCTATGCGCACGTGGGTGGGGTGCAGGGGACCCTGAGAGCCCGTGCAGGAACCTAGAGCTGGGAGCAGCAGAGCTGACCCACCCAGGTCAAAGGGTGGAGGGGAGGACCGGTTCTAGAAGGTCGAGGTGAACTGGGTAGGTGAGGCCCCCAGTGACCACAGGGAGGATCTGGCCTCTGCCCTCCCAGCTCCTGCAGGGGCTCCCTGGGGTGGAGTCTGACTAGGCAGGGGGCCAGGGGGCCCTTGACATCGTCAGCACAGTTCGGGCTCCCTCTGTGGTCAGCAGGGTGGAGGCATGGAGACCTGGGGACTGCTTCTCCCCCGAGGGCAGAGGTCTGGGGGCAGAGAGCAGTGCCACAAACCTGACGGTTGGGCCTGGGGGAGACGGTCAGCAGCCCTGAGCCACCGAAACCAGTGAGAAGTGACTGGAAGGATCCTGGGGCTCCTGGATCGTCAGGAAGCTGGAGAACCAAGCCCGTGGGGTCTGGGACAGCTCTGGTGAGCGGAGATGGACAGAACAAGAACCTCCAAGGGAAGTGTTGGGTCTGAGCCACGCTGGGGGTGCCGGCTCCAACCAGCCCCTGAGTCCCAGGGCTCCTCCCCGCAGGGCTCAGACCCCAGGGTGGGGGCAAAGGCGCTGCTGGGCAAGGTGGCAACCCCCACACCTGTCCCCTTGGCCTTCACAGCATGACGCTGGGAGGGGCCGAGGCAGGGAAGCCAGACGGCCCCTCGCGCACCAATTCTGTCCTCAGTGGCTGCTGGCTCGAGCTTGGCACAAGGGCAGGGGCAGATGAAGGGTGCTCGGGGGAGCCCCGGTTCCTGCCTCCTGGGTGGTTGTGCTGCAGCTGGGCGGGGCCCAGGGCCCACCCCTCCACACAGCCTGCAGGGGAGGGGCTCCCCCCACCCTCACCCCTCCCTACCTCTCACCAGAAGCTGCTGGAAGTCCCTGCTTCCCTTTGAGAGGGGAGGAGGTGGCCTCTTCATGGCCAGAGCCTTCCTTGACCCACAGTGGGGCCTCCTCCTCAGCCCGCAGGGCATCTCTGTCTGACTTGGCCCCAGAAGGCACACGGAGGAAAGGCCAGGGTGTGGTCCGGGTTTCGGAGAGCTCGCCTTCCCTGCATCTTTTCACATCTGGAGCTGGACCAGCCCTGGCAGAGTGGGCGGGGCATAGGGGCTCAGCTTGTCTGGGGCAGCCCTGGAGGGCAGACTGGCCTTTCCTGGATGGCACCCACCCCCGCAGCACTGGGGCTGGGGCCCCGCTCCGCTGTGCACCTGGTCTGCCTCGGGGGCTGAGAGGGCGATGCCACCTGCTCAGTGCCCACCCATCGTCAAGAAAGAGCCCCCCCCCCCAGCCCTGGGGCCAGGGTGTCTCTGCAGGTGAGCGGGGAGAGGCTGCAGAAGCCATAGCCGGATGCACCCCTGCCTCCAGGGAGGCCACCCTTCAGTGCCTTGGGCCTTGTCTGTGCATGCCCGCCCCCGGTGGGCTGTCTGTGCCCGGGGCCTCCTGACCCCGGCTGGAGTAGGGATGGGGCAAGAGGCAGGCTTCACGTGTGCATTTTCTTTTTCCTGGAATTAAGTCTGTGGCTCTGTCTGTGTCATAACCTGTGTCGTCCGTGAAGGCCAGGATGGCCTCTGGCAGCATGTGTCGCTTCTGACAGTGTGGGGTTTACTTCGCGACCCCACAGCTCAGCCGTAAGCGTGCGCGGGGGCCGGGCAGCCCCAGCTGGGGGAGACCCAGACCCGTTGACCAGTCACTCGGGACCCCCAGCCCCGGCAGCCACCGATGGCCTTTCTGTGGGTCCGCAGAACGGGGTGGCTCGGGTCTCTGTGTCTCTGCACGACGCGCTCGAGGCTCATCAGCGACGCGGCTGGTCGGTCCTCGGTCCTCCCTGTTCTGGGCGCCGTCCTCCGCTCTGTGTTTGTCGTTCACTGCCGCCGAGCCCGCCTGTGGTTTGAAGCGGGTTTCCAGTCCCAGGACTACCACGTTCCCGGCGGGCCGGACGCCCCGCCCGAGCCCCTCCTCAGCTCAGGGTCCAGCCAGCGGGGAGCACCCCCCCCCATCTCCCCACGCACAGAGCCTGCTGTGTGTGGCTGGGGAGCACCGCCCTCCAGGGCGCTGGGCGGGCAGGATGGGGAAGGCCCGGCAGCTGCCCCCTGCGTGGACTCTGGGGGGCTCGGGGGACGAGGCTCCGGCCTCGAGGGCCTGCTGCGGCCACGGACAAGGCAGGCTGAGGCCACCCACACAGCCCGGGCCCCGGCCGCGAGTGCTGCGGTGTCTCCGGAGGCCACGGTGTGTAGCGCCCCCCGCTGGCCGACGTGACTTTCCTCCCTCGTTCATCCGCAACTGTGAACAGAGAACCCCCTGTGGGGCCTCAGAAGCCAACGGGCCACCAAGAGCTCCCGCTGTCACCGAGTTTATAGCATGTGCAGCAGGAGGAGAGTAAATAAACACGGAGGAAAATGTTAAGCTCAAAGCCCGGAGGAAACAGACCAGGGGTGGGGTGCACGCTGGGGTGCGAGTTGGGCTGCTTGGAGGAGGCAGAGGCCGGAAGCCGCCCCGGGAGCAGCAGGCTCCCGCGGGTGCTGGAAGGGCCGCAGGGCCAGGGGGCCGATGCCGCCAGAGGCTGAGTTTCATCCCAGGTGCCCCGACGGACGACTCGGGGACGGACGACTCGGGAGGGTCGTAAGCAGGGATGCGCCAGATCTGTGCCCCTCAGGGTTCGCTCCGGCCACGGTGTGGAGAGCACGTCCTGGGGGGCGAGGAGCAGGGGGCCCGGCGGGTGGTCAAATGGCACTCAAGACCCCGGTCAGGGGCACGCCGGTGGCAGGTGTGTCTTCTGTGGGTTGGGGCGCTGCCTCATACTGCTGAGGCTCCTCAGGGGGGTCTGTCCCTCGGTCCTCGCTGGCTGGAGGAAGGACTGACGCACCACCCTGGCATAGCAGTCCTGTGGCTGGAGGTCACGTCTGTCCTGCCCCCACCCTTTCCTTGGAGCTCTGGACTTGGGGCCTGGGGACTTGGGGCCTGGGGACTTGGGGGCTTGGGGACTTGGGGTGTGGGGATTTGGGGCCTGGGGACTTGGGGTGTGGGGATTTGGGGCCTGAAGACTTGGGGGCTTGGGGACTTGGGGCCTGGGGACTTTGGGGTCATGGGGACTTGGGGGCTTGGGGACTTGGGGCCTGGGGACTTGGGGTGTGGGGATTTGGGGCCTGGGGACTTGGGGTGTGGGGATTTGGGGCCTGAAGACTTGGGGGCTTGGGGACTTGGGGCCTGGGGACTTTGGGGTCATGGGGACTTGGGGGCTTGGGGACTTGGGGCCTGGGGACTTGGGAGCTTGGGGACTTGGGGGCTTGGGGGCCTGGGGACTTGGGACCTGGGGACTTGGCACTCCTTTGGCCTTCCTGTCCCCCAACCCAAGGGGAGTGTTTTTGAGGAAGATCTTGGAGCCTGTGCGCGTGTGTTTTAAACAAGGTATGATTTCCGTACGGTAGGACTCACTTTCTGGGGACAGATCTGCGGGTTTTGACAGATGCAGGCACATGGTCACCAGGGTCCGGGCTCCAAAAGTGTCTGCGTGCCCCTCTGCCCTCCGCCGCCCCACCACCCCTGTTCTTGCCACCAGAGCAGCTTCCGTCCCCAGGGACGTGCCGATGCTGGCGGGTCCGTGGCCTTTCCGGAGAGGCTTCTCTCACTCAGCAAATGCATCTGGGATTTGTCTAAGCTCTTTACCCGAGCGGATGGTTTGGGCTTTTCACTCGCTCCCGGCACGGAGGGACCCCACTCGTCCACTTGCCCACTGAACACATTTGCTTGTCTCCGCTTTTTACTGGTTGTGAATAGAGCCCTCCGAACATCCGCGTGCGGGTTCGCGGGTTCATTTCTCTTGCGTCAGGGCCGAGGTGCGCGACTGCCTGGGACAGGACCGTCTCCCGTTGTGAGAATCTGCCACACCGTTTTCCAGGGTGGCGCCTGGCTTTTCCCACCCAGCGGCCGCAGGAGGGTGGATTTGCAGGCGGCCCTGCCACCTGAGGGCCGTGCAGAAGCGTCTCGCGTCTCGGAGCGGCTCCCCCTTCCTGTCCCCGGGCTGGTGGGCGTGTTTTCACGTGCTTACTTTCCTCCTGATGTTTTCTTTGGTGAAGTGGTTTTTCAAATCCTTGCCTGTCTTTTTTTGTTTTTTTCTAACTTGGATTGTTTGTTTTTCTTATCATTGCGTCTGTCTCGAGAGTTCTTTATACACTCAGGATTTAAGCCCTTTATCAGATGTGTGTTTTGAAAATATTTTCATGGGAAGGCTTTTCCTGTGTTGTACCCAGTGACTCTGGGGCCTGGCCGCACTCGGAAGCACCCCCCTCCCACCCTCCACCCACCCCAGCGGGGGGACCCTTCCACTCTGAAGCACTCAGTGGTGTCGGCCCTCCCTGGGACCCCTGCCCCCGATCAGAGGTGTCGGGGCGCTGTGCCCCCGAGGACACGGGGTGATCGCAAGTAGTGTCTCTGGGTGCTCTGCGTGTGTGCACACAAGAAGTCCCTGGGGAGCCCCCCCCAGCCCATGGCGCCTCCCTGGCGATGCTCACGCCTACAGGCTTATGCAACCCTTGATAAGGTGGTTGTGATACCATAATCCACCCAGACTGGCGGGTCAGCTCCACCCTCCAGACGGGCTGCTGGAGGCCCAGTTGGTGGCTGGGTAGGGGGCGGCGGGGTCCAGAGTGAGGGGCACCCAGGCCTCCGACGTCCCCTCGGTCACAGCTGGCCCGGGCAGGCTCTGCTCCTAGGTGAGGCCCCGAGGCCTGGCCGATGGCGACTCCGTTGCAGTGTGGGGAGGAGGGACTGAGGACTTTGGGGGCCCAGACCTTGAGTGGGACCCTCTGGCTGGAGCATCCCCAAGGGGGTCCCGAGCCCCAGCCAGGCTGGAGGTGGATGGAGGCCAGGCTGATGTTTCTGCTTCATCGTCGGTGACTGCCTGGCAGGCCTGGGGCACAGATCCTCAGACCGGGTCAGAAGAGGGGAGAGCTCACCTCTCTGGGGCCCTCCAGGAAATGACCCCTGGGGCGGGGGCGGGGGCGGGGGCGGGGGAGGGGGGCGCTCTTGAGTGATCGTGCCAGACAATGGACAAAGGGGACTGGGGTTTCCAGAGCCAAGTGCCTTCTGAGCCCAGCTGGTGGGCCGGGCTATAAAGCCTGGCCTCCTGGGGCCCGACCGAGCCCGAGGGCAGACATGGCGGCCAAGTGCATCCTCCTGGGCCGCGTCCTGGTGCTGCTCTGGGTGTCCGTGGCTTGGGCCGAGGTCCTGGTGCAGCCCGATTTTGATGCCAAGAAGGTAACAGAGGCCGCTGCACCGTGCCACAGGTGGGGTGGGGGCTCCGCCACGGGGTGACGGCTGCCGCTGCTGGCCACGGGCGCCTGCTCTGTGCCTTGGGCCTGCAAACCTGGGGGTCGTCCCTCCATGTCATCCTGAAACGACCCCGTGGGGATAATTCCTGAGCCATTTCACAGCCGGGGGAAGTGAGGCCACGCGACCCGCCCAGGTAGGTGGCAGAACAGGGGCTCGGACCAAGAGACAGGTGCTCAGAGACCCCCGGCCGCGTAGTTCCCGACAAGCCCGTGTGGCCACGTGGCTTTGGGGCCCTGGGGCCCAGGGCAGGGGGGTCCGGCCTGGCGGCCACCGAGCTTCCTTACAGTTCTCAGGCCGCTGGTACGTGGTGTCCATGGTCTCCGACTGCAAGGTCTTCCTGGACAAGAAGGGCCATCTGCTGATGTCCTCCAGGGTCGTCAAGGCCACGGCAGGCGGCAACCTCAGCGTCCACATGGAGTTCCCCCGGTGAGTGCGGTGGGCTGGGGTGGGGGGGGGGTGGGAGCGAGCCGGGCCGGCGGCCGGGAGTGAACACCGGGGCCTGCACCCCCAGGGCTGACGGCTGCAACCAGGCGGACGCCGAGTACCTGAGGGTGGGCTCCCAGGGCCACTTCAGAGTCCCAGGTGGGTCCTGCCCCGCCCGCCTTCAGGGGCCCCTGACGCGGCTTCTCCGTGGGGTGACCCGGACCACCCCCCGGCGCCATCTCCGGACCGCGCCCTCGCCCTCCGCCCTCCGCCCCTCCCTGGGGCCCAGACGCGGAGGCCGGTGGGGGTGGGGGTCGGCGCCCGGGCCCCGAGCACTTGGCCACGGCTGGCCGGCTTACGTCCTCTGCAGCCCTGGGCTACCTGGATGTGCGGGTCGTGGACACCGACTACAGCTCCTTCGCCGTGGTCTATATCTACAAGGAGCTGGAGGGGGCGCTCAGCACCATGGTGCAGCTGTACAGTGAGGCCCCCCGCCCCCCCCCCCCCCCCCCCCGCCTCTCCTCCCCACCCAGGCCCCGCCTTCCCATCTCCCCCCGGCCCTGCCCCTTCGGGACCGGCCTCCCCTCAGCCATCTCCCCCAAGTCCAAGCCGAGAAGGACCGGGGGTGGGGTGGTGGGCCCCCACAGCTCTTCGGACGGGTCGAGGTTGGCTCGAGGGGCCTCTGGGGCCCAGGCACCCGGGCGGAAGCTGGGGTACCTCTCTGGCTCCCTGTGGGTGGGGACCCCCCTCCCCCTCCCCCTCCCCTGCTCGGCCCGCTGCCTGAGAGCTAAGCGGGGGCTGAGATCTTGCTTCGCTTTAATTTCTGAGGGCCTTGGCAGAGCGGGCCAGGGGCTCCCCAAGGTGCAGAGGTTGGGGTGAGGGCTGGAGGCTGGTTTCGGGAGCCTGAGGGATGTGGGGCCCAGGGGGATGTGGCCCTGGGAAACAGCCAGGCCATCCCAGTCTCCCAGACGCTCTTGTGTGAATTAGGAAAGGACACCCCTCTGGGTGGCTTCCAGTCCCCACTGGGCTCTCAGCCAGGCAGGCACTTTTGTGCAGTGCACAACCTGTGCAATCTTGGGTGGCGAACCTGCTCCCAACTCTCGAGGAAGGGACCTCTGTCTCCCGGCCCCCCACCTCCGTGAGCCACAGAGCTCACAGCGGCCCTGCTCTGCCCCAGGCCGGACCCAGGAAGCAAGTCCCCAAGCCGTGAAGGCCTTCCGGGACTTCTACCCCATGGTGGGGCTCCCCGATGACATGGTGGTCGTGCTGCCCAAGTCAGGTACACGGGCCAGGGTCTACGCAGTCCCCAGCCCCCAGCGCCCTTCCCCGCTAGGTTGGCAGGCCCTCGCCCTCCTGCCCGCAGCCCCTCCTTCCCCACAACACACACTGCAGAAGAGGTTTCAGGCAGCTGGGAAGGGAGAGTCTTTCAGAGGGTGGGGCTGTTTGGGGGCCCAGGGCCCCCAGGGGTTAGGGGCCGCAGGAGGCCGTGGGCAGTCCCGGCCGGCCCAGCCTCACCGCTGTCTTCCTTCCCACAGACACATGCTCCTCTGGGGACAAAGAGGCTCCCTGACTCCTCGGGAGACCCACCGTGGCCCTTCCCAGGTAGGAGGGAGATGGGGTACGTCCTCTGTCCTGTTCTCCGGCACCTGTCCGGGCAGCTCCTGGCCACCCCTCTGTCTGCCTGTCACCCTGCCTCCTGCTCTGCACGTGCGGACCCCACCCCCCACTCCCCCCTGCCCCCGTTTGGCCTGGCCGTCCACTCTTGTGATTCAGGCCTCAGCTCACACGTTACCTCCTCCAGGAAGCTTCCTCTGACTTCCTACGGCCGCCATAACAAATCACCACATACCGGTGGCTTCGAAGTCCAGAAATGTATCCCCTCCGCCGCTCTGAGGCCGCAGGTCCAAAGTCAAGGAGAGGGCAGGGCTGGCCCCTTCTGGAGGCTCCAGGGGAGAACCTGGCCTCTCCCGGCGTCTGGTGGTGCCGGAGGTCCTTGGCGTCCCTTGGCTTGTAGACCCGTCCCTGCCACCTCTGCCTCGGCTGTCACGTGGCCGCCCTCCCTCTCTGTGTCTGTGTTCAAATTTCCCTCTTCTTACGAGGACACCCGTCACGGGATGCGGGCCCGCCCTCAACCCAGGACGGTCTCGTCTCGGTCCTTAACCGATCACATCTGCAAAGACCCAGACTCCAAGTAAGGTCCCGTTCTGAGGTCCTGGGCGGACGTGAATCTGGGGGGACGCTGTCCGGTGTGCTGTGTGTCCCCACAGTGTGTGGCTCCCTCCCTGGGGTGCTGGGCCTGGGATCTCAGTCTCTCCGGGAGAGTCTCATGAGGTGGGCGCTGCCTGCCATCTTCTCGTTCACTGCCGTCACGGGGCTGGGTCCCAGGAGCCCTTGGGACATGGACGCGGGTGGACTCCTGGGGACACCCTCCCCCAAAGGGGTCACCGGGAACCCGTGCCGCCCCTTAGCAAGTTCGTAGTGCAAAACTTGGGAACCTACGTTAGATGAGAGATGACAGGTGAGACGTGACAGTCCTGCAGCATGGGAGGCCACCCTGCGGCCGCCCTGGCAGGAGAGGGTGGTGGGGGGCGCTTCTCCCTCAGCCTGCGTGCCCGTCGTCCCCCTCTCCCTGGCCGTCCTGGCTATGCACCCAGTGGGGCGTTCGGGCTGTTTTAACTCCCCGTGGCTCCGCAATATGCCTGCCCAGCCTCCCGGCTTTGCCCCTGCCACACGTGCAGCTGTTTTAGGCGGGAGGAGAGGAGGGAGGGAATTGTGCCAAATCACGCACCTTCTGGAAGGCTCTGCCCTTGGAGCGTGTGAGCCCCATCTTCCTGCTGCGTGCCACACCCTGACTTTCAAGGTAAAGTGCCCCAGTTGGGCCACTCCGGTGCTGAATATGGGGTGTCGTTGCGGCTTAGTGGCCGTTCTGGGGCTTTCTTGCCACGCCAGCCCCTTATCTCCTGACAGCGAGCAAGTGAGGCTCCGGGAGTGTGGCAGGTGCCCAGGCCACGGCAAGGTGCTGGCCTCGGCCTGGGGCCTCTGGGGCAGCAGTGGTGGAATTGGCTTGCCCTGGCCGGGCAGGCGACGTGTGACGGGGGCCGCGAGAGGGGCCCGAGTGTTTGCTGAGTGACTGGGTGCACGCAGTGACGGTGCCTTTCCTGTCCTTGCAGGGTGAGCTGGGGCAGCCGGCCTTGTCGTCCTGAGCTGTCTGGACCCACCGCCCCCCCCCCCCGCCCCCGGGCTCCCCTGCCTTGGGTGGCTGCCTCCCCGCCATCTCTGGGCCTCCCTCTTCTGCTCAATAAACGTATTCTGCAGTCTAGCGGGTCCTCACCTCTTTGCAGAGGCCCCTGGGGAGGGCGCAGTGAGCCCCGTCTTGACCCAGAACTCCTGGGGAAACTGAGGCAGGGAGGTGGGTGTGCAGGAGCCACTGGCCACGGGGCACCTCCTGGCTTGAGGGGACAGGAGGCTCTAGCCTGTGTGGCACCTGTGAGGGGCTGCACCGTAGGCAGTCAGCGTCTAACGCCACTGGCCTGGCTCCCGCGCGTTCACGGCGCCTGTAGCCGGGGCTCCGCGGCGCACACACAGACCCCTGGAGGCACAGCGCCCTCCTGCTGCTGGGGTGACCTTGACCTTGGGCGTGTCATACAAACCCCAGTAAGGCCTAGAGACGGGTCACGGTCATGGCTGGTGCCCTCGGGGCCCTCGCCGCTGGCCCGGCCCAGATGCTCCACAGTGGATCCCTGGACACATGGTGAGCTTGTTTCGCTCCTTGTTTGGGAAACTGAGGCACAGAGAGCTCGGTGACTTACCTGGCAAGGAGCCAGGCTGAGGTTCGGGCCCCGGGGTCAGGCTCCAGGGCCTGGGCTCCATGCTGAGCCTCCATGAGACATAGGGGGCAGGAGAGGCCTCCCTGGGGCCCTGGCCGCTGCCGTTCCCCCCCCCCCCCCCCGCTAGAGCTGCACCCAAGGAACACACTTCAAAGGGGTGGGGGCGGGGGTGGGGCAGGAAGGTAGTGGCGGTCCTGCTTCATGGCTCGTGGGCTGGAGCTGGAGGCCATCAGCCACTTCAGATGAGGGGCATCCGTCCTAGCCCTGCTCCTGCTTATCCACAGTGTCCCCCGCGCTTCCTGTCCTCCCTCTCCTGCCTGGCCAAGCACGTCCTGGGGGGCCCTCTCCTGTTAGTCTGGGCCGGGAGCAGCCTGGGGCTCAGATCGGCCGGTCCTCAGCCTTCTCGGGGCCCCGCCGCCCCCGCTGTGTCGATGCCCCCCACCCCCCTCCCAGTCTCAGGCGTGCCGGCCAGCCCTGGGGCCCCCCCGTCCTAGCTTGACCTTTCCACACCTGCCTGACCCTAAACTGACAGCCTCTGTGGGAGGGCAGTGTCCAGGGTCCAAGGTGGCCGGTCCCCCTGGTGGGTGGGACCTCCCCTTCGGCTGACCAAGCCTGGGGCCATCCCAGGGTGGGCTTTTCTGGCCCCGAAGCTGGGAAGGATCCCTCCTACCGGTCAAGAACCAGGATGCAGCCTCAGACCCCCCCTGGCCACGTGGTACTGTCCCTCTGCTTTGTCGCCAGTACACGTGGGGAAACCGAGGCAGCGCAACTTGCCCCGAGTCACACAGCTGGTGGGGCCGGGGCTGCTGTTCACGAAACCATCAACTGGGATAAACTGAAGTTGGGGGGGGGGGTCCAGATGGGGAGGAGGTGGGGCTGGGTCCCACCACCCTGGCTCGTGTCCCGGTCAGCGTCAGCAAGACAGGGCCGCTCTCGGGCCGGCCTTCTGGGCTCCGGGTCTTACCTGGCTGTGCACCGAGGCCTGAGTGAGTCCGGTGGGGGACGGACGCGGGCCTGGCCTGGTTCCTGTCACGGTGGCAGAGGACACAGGCCATAGGAAGGTGTCTGCAGAGGTCCCCGAGCCTCGGCCCCCCCTGAATCTCCCATGAGTCCTCCCCCTCACCGGGGCTCTGTGCCTCCTCCCTGGAGACCTCCGCGGGGAGAGGGACCCCTCATTCATTTCCCCACCTGGAGGGCAGGGCCCCCATCGGCTCGGTGCTGCGCCGGCCGGATGTACCTGGCCGTCAGGACGTTTCCTCACCGTCCCAAGGCTGGTCTGAAAGAGCCAGAAAGAGAAAGGTGTTCTGAGCCCGTGGGGCCTGGGCCCGGCATGCCCCTCGGGCTTGGGGCTGTGGTCCCGAGCCGCCCCATGGGGGTGGGGGGCCTCCTCCCTCCTCCTCTCGGGGACCCCAGGCGGGCCCACCGTGGGGCCGTGGGTGTCACCGGGCCTGGACCGCGCTCCAGGTGCGTGGTGTCCCCGGGAGCTTGCGCAACACCCTCCCGATATAAACCCAGGTGCTGGGGCAGCAGAGGCTCCGTGAGCGGCGATGGACGCGGGGCTGCTGAGTGTCATCCTGGGCACTGTCCTAGTGTGGGTGGAGACGGCCACGCAGGACCTGAATCTACACAAGGTGGCTCTTTTGTCTTACGTGGACAGGTCGGGCAGGGAGGGGCCTGCGTGTCCGCTCCGCCGGCCCCGCCTCCGTCCCTCCAGCCCCCAGCCGATGCCACAGCAGCCACCCCGGGGGCCCCGGGGCCCACCCAGGTTGCTGAGGGCACGAGCCTCTCCTGGAGACGGGGTGTGAGAGCAAAGAGCCAGGGACCGGCAGGGCCAGAGCCCTCCCTGAGCGTTTCCTGTGGGCAGGCCGGCTGGCCCTGCGGGGTCTCCAGGGACCGGGGCTCAGCGTGGTCACCTCCTGCTCCCGGATCGGTGGGGTCGCCCCCACCCTCCATGGCGCCACACCCCGTGGCGCCCAGAAGAGGCTTTCCCAGCGTGGGGCCTCTGGTTCCCGTCTAGATGCTTCTTTGCCAGTCTGTGTTGGCTGCCGAGTCAGGAGCACACCGGAAGGCACAGAGAGGACGGACGTTGGGGACGCGAATTCTTTTCTCTTGCAGAACGATCAGTTTCTGAGTTTCAGATGGAAGTTCTGGGCTCCGGGCAGGTGTCCGAAGGCAGAAGTCCCCTCCCCCAGCTGTGCCTTTCCTGTGGGGGACGGTTGCTGGCTGCCCCCTCCTGTCTTTCGGTCTCCAGCCACCGCTGCCCCTGGTGTCCTGGTCCCAAGGACAGGGCATCGCCATCTGATGGGCCGGAGGGGCTTGTCAGGAGGGTGGTGACCGTCGCTTTGCCACAAGGGCTTGTTGACCTTTCAGACCTGCCCAGGTGATGTGGGCCTGCTCCCTGACCCTGCCCCTGCTCCTGCCCAGGTGGTGTGGGCTCTGTTCCCTTGGATGGGGCTCCAGCTCCTCTGTCTAGATTGTAGGATTTTGGCGAGAAGTTGGTGTGGCCTCCAGCCAAAACCTGGCGCTAAAGATCCCAAAGAGGCTGGAGGCCTTGTTTCCTGACCTTGAGTGGAGATGAGCTGACGGGGAAGGCTGCATACGACAGGTGAGGGGCCCCAGGGGGCTCCCGGAGCTCCGGCAGGAACAGGCACGTGAGGCCAGCCCCAGGCTGCACCAGCTGTAGCTGCGGGAGCTGGACGGTGTCCCTTTGGTGGACCGGTCCCCGCTGTGTCCAAAACACCAGACCTTGACCCGCTTCCCCAGCCCCACACCCCCAGGCTCCCACAGCTGCCACAAGTCAATCTGCTCCTAGATCTGAAGATAAGCGTAGAGTTTTGAAAAAACCCCATTAACTGAAAAGAGAGGAAACAGTGCTAGGGCTCCTGGGGGTCACAGACCCAGGGGGGCAGAGGCTGGCAGGGCCCCGGCTCTGCCCCTCCACCACCCTCAGCCTGCCCCAGGCTCTCCTGGGTATGGATCTGCTGCTGGAGCCCTTTGCGAAGACGCGTTCCCCTCTCCGCACCCCTGTGATGGGGCCCGGCAGAAAGAACGCAGGCTGGCCTTTCCCTAATGGGCCCTTTGCTCCCTTCCAGCTCAGGAAGTTGTGAGACAGGAAAAATAGTGGGCTCAGAAATAGATGTTTTGGGGAGATCCTGCTTTTCCTGGTAAGAAACGCTGCCCTGTTGTCACAGCTGCCACCCGCTGGCCCTGCACGCCAGCTCTCCTCGGCCTTGCCGTTTCCTGCGCTGTTCCTCATGCTGTTCCCTGTGCTCCTCCTCATGCCCCAGACTCTCCCATTCTCTCAGCACAAACTGGGCCATCGTTCAAGGGCTGGGTCCCCCCCGGCCCCCTGCCTGGTATTGCTAGAGGGTCTGGTGCTGGGCGGGGACAGGATGAAGTCAGACCCTGCCCAACCCGGTGCACGCGGGCTCTCCTCCCCCCGCCCCCCAGGCCACAGGGAGACCCACGTGATAGACACGAACTCCGAGCAGGACGCCATTCTGAGGGTGTCCCTGCACTGGCAGGGCCAGGATTTCCACGTGCTCAAATACTTCAGTAAGCGCACCCCGCGGTGGGGGCTGGCCTCGCTCCCGCGTCCCGGGGACGGCCTAGCCCAGCCCCCTGGTGTCCCCACAGCTCGGAGCCTCGAGGACGAGTACGGACCAGGCTTCTGGAGGTTCCGGGAGTTGACAACAGACATAGGGCTGTACCTGGTGGCCCGTGAGCCCCAGGCCTTCCGGGCGGGGGTTGGGCTGGGGACCCCGAGGGTGGGATCCGGGGGCCAGTCCCACAGCACCTCACGCTCCCCTGTCCCGCAGGGAGGTGTGCCAAGCTCCTGAAGGAGGTGAGCCTCACCCCCCGCTGCGCCGAGCCCCCAGGCTGAGTCTCCCGGCCCGACAGGGGCCCTGGGTCACTCTGGATCCACGCTGCCAGATGGGGACCCTGGAGGCTGGGGGACTGAGGACAGGGCTGGGAGACGGAAGGGGAGAGGTGGAGCCCGTACGTCCCACCCGGGTGGGACACAGACCCCGTGTCTCAGGTTCCCACTGTGCTGGCCCATCCCCTGCCTGAGCCCCGAGAGGTGGGGGACTATCACCCTGCTTTGCAGGTAGAGAAACTGAGGCCCAGGGAGGCTGCTCACAGTCATGCAGCTAAGACACGGGCTCCCACCTGTGGCCCCAACCACTGCCCCGAGGCCCTGCCCTTCTGTGTGTCAGGAGCTGATCCAGAGGATCCCCTGACCCCAGGCCAGCATGGTCCGAGCCCCCGCCCACCTGGCCTGGCCCTGGCCCCAGGAGGTGGCTCGCACCCGCTCCGAATAAACCCCATGCCAAACCCACTGCCCTGAGTGTCTTTCTTGGGGAGGCGGGCCCGGGGGGTGACAGGTGGGTGCAGTGGGTGTGTGTCCCATGACTTCCCTGAAGCAGCAGCAAAGCTAAGTGCCGCGTGTTTGTTCACCGTGAACGGTGGCACGTGTGAACCACGCAGGTCCCGTCCCTGGCTGGACCTTTGCCCAGACAGGGCTGGGCTGGGAGGCCGCCTCTGGGCAGGCTGGCTCTCCGTCTGTCCCGTGTTTCCTTCCCTGTGGGGCCCGGGGGCCACACAGCTCAGATGCAGGGTGACAGCCCCCGGAACCTCCCCCCTTCCCGCCCTGAGGGTCTCACCCGGCCCTGCCCTGCTCGGGGCCCACGAGCCAGGCTGCCCGGGTGCGTGGGCCCCACGACCATCCTCCCACCACCGTCCCGCTCCCAGAGAGCCTGAGCGGCCCCGAGCCGGGCATCCTTGAGCTGAGCTGCTGGTTAAGTCTCTCAGACGAAAGGGGACCACACTGCATTTCTGCCTACATTCTCCCATGGCTCCCTCTTGCCCCAAAGTCAGATCCCACAGGCACGCAGTCCAAAGTCCTCCAGTCAAGGCCGCTCTTCTGTCCACCCGCTGGCTTCCTCCCACCCTCCCCTGCGTGGTCAGCTCAGCCCTTTCAGTGTCCGGGTCCCCTCATGCACGCTGTCACCCCATGTCCTACACTGACTGATCGCCCCCCTTCCTTTCCACCAGCGGGGGCTGAGACCACAGGGCAGACAGGGTGTCCTGGTCAGGGCAGAGAAAGTGGGGAAGGTCTCAGCCCAGGATGACCAAGGCTCCCAGGGAGCAGCTGCCTCACGGGTGAGGCCAAGCAGTGCTGGGGGGCCGGCGGGGACCGGCCCAGCCCCAGCAGAAACCGCCCCCGCTCAGGCGTCCAGCACCCTCCACCAAGGCCTGCCTGGAAGGGAGGCCTGCCCGAGGCGGGGGGCCTGCCCGGGACCTGCCGGACCGAATCCCGAGCCAGGCTCCCGACAGACCCATGTTGCTCGACGCTGCGCCTGACAGGTTAGAGGGGACAACTGGGGCTTGCCACGCATCTGTCCGCCCGAAGCTCGCGGTGCTAGGTGGTCCGCGTGGCGGTGGGCTCACCGGCTCGGGCAGCCGCCACAAGCTCCACGGGCCTGGAGGGGGGGCGGTGGGGCTCGGGGAGCAATGCGACACCAAGAGTTTATCTCTCGCACATCTGGAAGTTGGAAGCCCGAGACCCGGGTGCTGATGGGTTGGTCTCTGCTGAGAGCCCTCTTCCGGCCTGGAGCCCGTGGGCTTCCGGCTCTGCCCTCGCCAGGCCCCTGCCCCACACACCCCGGAGAGACCTCTGTGTCTTGCCTCCCTCCTCTCAGAAGGGCGCCAGTCCCACCCTCACGACCTCCCTCCACCCGTCACCCCCTCGGAGGCCCCGTCTCCAGGCACAGCCACAGTGAGGATTGAGGCTTCAACAGTTGCATTTCTGGGGACACGATTCAGTCCCTAACGAAAGCCAGCGGGATTCAGAGGCGGACTCTGGGTCCAGGGCCTCCGCACTGCGTCCTAAGCGGACACGCTGCTGGACGTACGAGGAAACAGAAAAGGACGGCTGAGCTACACACAACGAACAGGAGCGCTGCTAAATGTGACCCGGGGGCGCCTGGGCGGCTCGGTTGGTTGAGCATCTGACCGGCTCAGGTCATGATCTCACCGTTCGTGAGTTCGAGCCCCACGTCGGGCTCTGTGCTGACAGCTCGGATCCTGGAGCCTGCTTCGGGGTCTGTGTCTCCCTCTCTCTCTCTGCCCCTCCCCTGTTCATGCTCTGTCTTTCATTAAAAAAAAAATAAAAACAAAAGTGAGCCGGAGAAGATCCATGGGCGGAGCGAGAAGACAGGTGGAGAGCGGCCTGGTACGGACACAAAGGGACGAAAGGAAGGCAGGCTCAAGGGACTAACTCGCCGACGAGACGGCAGAATTAAACAGCTGGCTAACGAACCCAGAATGAGCGAGCCAACGGGGCCGGGGGGCAGCGCGACGGAGGCCATCAGGAGAGCCAGGCGGGGACGCCAACGCCGCGTGGCACGGCAGCTGAGACGAAAGCTTGCCTGGACGGGCGTAGCGGACCGCAGGGGGCACGAGCCAGTGGCCGTGAGCCTGGGACACACCGGCACAGACTGTCCAAGCTGAGGAGCAGAGAGTGACCGCCAGCGGCCGGGGTCGGGCGTGTGAAGTACTCCCAGGAGGAGAAGGGAGCGAAAATTGGGCAGAAAAAGATCTGAAGAAATAGAGGCGAAGCCATGCCCACTTGACCGAACACATCCCGGGCGCAGGGAAGCCAGAGCAAGATGAAAGAAACCACCCCCAGGGACATCGTGCTCAAGTGGACACAGCGGCTTGGGGACGACGTTCACGGAGCCGCAGAGAAAAGGCGCTTCGCAGACAGAGGCCGTGACAGCTGGCTTCTCGTGGCACGGGGCGCAGGCACATCTCTGAAACCAACTCGGAGTTCTGGGAAAGAAAGCTATGCTTTTTAAATGTATTTTTAAAATTTATTCATTTATTCTTGGGGTGGGGGGGCACGAGCAGGGGAGGGGCGGAAAGAGAGGGAGGGAGAGAACCCCAAGCTGACTCAGCCCAGAGCCTGACGCGGGGCGCAAACCCACGAACGGTGACATGATGACCTGAGCCGAAATCAAGAGTCGGATGCTTAGCCGACTGAGCCCCCGGGGGCCCCAATAAAGCTACGCTTCGAGAAATCAACGTGGAGGGAATTTGTCCCTCGTTTACCTGCAGTACAATAAATTACTGCTAGCGTGTTCCTCAGGCAGAGGGAAATTGCAGGCGACGCCCCCCGAGGTCCGCGGGGAGGACGGCGGCGCAGGGGATGCCGGGAGAGCGCGCTCAGCGGGAACAGAGGGTCAGTGACCTCCCGTGATCGCAAGACTCCGCTTCTCTGCCACACGTTTCTTGCCTGTCAGTACGGACCCAGGAACGCTCCCTTCTTTCCTCTAGAGGCGCAAACCCATCCAGATCTGTCTGGTGGGGGCTCCTCCCGGACAGCCGCTGAGTCCTTCTGACACACTTCCCTGATTCCTCAAACACGTGTTTACTGGAAACACTCCGAGTCCTTTCCTGTTGTCCGTGACCCCACCCTGGAGTGATCCCCCGACGGAGCCGGCTCCTTCTTGCAGAGAACGGTGTTGAGAAAGCAAGATCCGAGAGCCAGGCGCCCCCCGCTCCCTCCTCACTGGGCTGGCATGGGCTTGGCCTCGGCAGAGAGATGCCCCTCGCTTTCCAACCCTGAGAAGACCGCCGCCCTCTGACGCATCCCGGAGCGCACAGAAAGCCGTTTCGGGCTTGCTCCCCCAAACCGCCACGAAGGACGAGCCTCAGAAAATCCAGAACTCAGGGTTTGTTTGGGGTTCCTTTACTCTTTAGCCTGAGAATATACAGAGAAAATCAGGGCTGATTCCGCTGACCCCGTTCGGGTGTTATGTCATTCGTCTATTATACAGTTTGATTCCTTTTAAAAATTTTTAAATGTTTGTTTATTTTTGACAGAGAGAGACAGATGGAGTGCGAGATGGGGAGGGGCAGAGAGAGAGGGAGACACGGAATCTGCAGCCGGCTCCGGGATCCGAGCCGTCAGCGCAGAGCCCCCACGCGGGGCTCGAACCCACGAACCGCGAGATCATGACCTGAGCCGAAGTCGGACGCTCAACTGACGGAGCCTCCCAGGCGCCCTTGTGCAGTTGAATTCCACTCGTTTGCTTTTGATGTAATGGGTTACCCAGACCCCAAAGTCAAAGCGACACCAAGGAGGCATGCAGGGGGGAGGGGGGTCTAACTTCCTCCCCGGCCCTACCTACCCCACCTGCCCCTGGGGGGGACCGCACTCCTTAGACTCCGATTTCTCCGTTCTGGGTTTCTTCTGGCAGAAGGAGGCAGACACACGCGTTTTGAGTCTCACCCGCCCGCTTCGCGTGCCCTTTGGAACTTTGTTCTTTCACTTGACGGTACCCCCGCGTGTCACGTCACCCGACACCAGTTCACGGAGACTTCCCACTGCGTGCGTCGCCGCGTAGGGCTCCGCGGCGGGCACACCGTCTTTGGGCCAACCAAGCTCCCGTGCGTGGCCATTTAGGTGGCTTCCAACAGCTTTCCGTTAGAAACAGTGCTTCGGGGGCGCCTGGGTGGCGCAGTCGGTTAAGCGTCCGACTTCAGCCAGGTCACGATCTCGCGGTCCGTGAGTTCGAGCCCCGCGTCGGGCTCTGGGCTGATGGCTCAGAGCCTGGAGCCTGTTTCCGATTCTGTGTCTCCCTCTCTCTCTCTGCCCCTCCCCCGTTCATGCTCTGTCTCTCTCTGTCCCCCAAAAAATAAATAAACGTTGAAAAAAAGAAAATTAAAAAAAAAAAAAAAAAGAGTGCTTCGGTGAGTGAGCACCGCGTACATCCATTTTTTGTGTCGTGGCAGGTGATTCTTTAGGGTAAGTTCCTGAGCGGGGTTCTAGATCAGAAGATAAATGGGTTTTGTTAGATGTTGCCACGTTTCCCTGTATAGGAATCGTACCCTTTTGCGGTCTGAAGAGCCAAACGTGGCATGCTCGGGGCCCCACGGCCTGGCCAGGGAGCGTGTGGTGGGGCCAAGCTCTTCGATTTTTCGCCAGGTGATATAGGTGATAAACAGTTATCGGTGTTGTTTTAATTTGCGCATCTCCCATGGTGAGTGAGAATGGAGACCGTCTCCATTCACCCGGGCTGCCCTTACGAGGGACCACAGCCCTAAACGTCAGAGGTGGATTCTGTCCCAGCTCTGGAGGCTGGAGTCTGAGATGCAGGCGTGGCTGGTTGAGTCCTCCTGAGGCCTCTCTCACGGCCATCTCCTCCCCGTGTCCCCACACGGTCTCCCCTGTGTGGTGTCTGTGTCTTAATCTCTTCTCATAAGGACCCCAGTTACGTTTAACCTGTGTGACCTCGTTTGATCCATCTCTAAATAGTGCTGCATTCTGAGGTGTTGGGGTCAGGACTTAAGCAGAGAAATTTGGGGGGGACACAATTCATAGCAAACATCTTTCTGTATGTTTAGGCATCACTTTAATTTTTTTTGCATGAATTATCTGGTGATGTCATTTGCCCATTTTTCTGATGAGTTTTTGGCCCTTTTTTTCTTCAATTTTTAACTATTTATTTTTGAGAGAGAGAAAGAGCGAGTGGGGGAGTGGCAGAGAGAGAGAGAGAGGGAGAGAGAGAGTCCCAAGCAGGCTCCATGCTGCCAGTGCAGAGCCCAATGTGGGGCTTGAACTCAGGAACTGTGAGATCCTGACCTGAGCTGAAGTCGGACACTTAACTGACTGAGCCACTCAGGTGCCCTTTTTCTTTAATTTTTAAAAGTTCCTTATAGAGCATGGCTATTAGCCCTTGCATGTGATATATGTTGGAAATACTTTCTCCAGATCTGTCATTCATCTTTTGACTTCGTTTGTGGCTTATTTTTGCTATAAAAAAGTTTAAAAAACGCAGACGGGTTATTTATCAATACTTTTTTTAAAAATTACATCTGGATTTTGATGCAAGTTAGTGTGGCCTATGGGTTTGTAATGGCTTGATTTGCCTCAGCTGCACGGCGTTTCCCAGAATTCCCAGAAGGCGACAGCCTTACAAGGCTTATGGAATGAGCTCCCACGGCGACATGGGGTCAAACTCCTGCCCTGAATCCCTTATTTGTGAATTCATATGCCTCCTGGTGGTTCTGCTTTCAGGAGTGAACTGATGCAATTAGAAAGCCTTTTCCTACAACCCATGTAATAGGGAAACTCACCAATGATTTCATTCGTTACTCGTGTGGTTCTATTTCCACATTTAGTGTCAGATCTCTGATCCATTTGGTGTTTACTCTCGCGCATGAGGTGAATATGTTTCATTTTAATCTTCTTCCAGATGGATATTCAGTTGCCCTGACAGCATTTATTTACAAAAACCGATTTTTTCCTGGGATTTGAGACATCTCCTTTGCAGCACAACGTGTTCAATCTGGCTCAGGAGAGCCTACTGTATAATGTTTTTTCCCTAAATCTGCATTCCGTAAGATCATTTCGGGTTACCCAGATGTCTTTTCATCTCTACCATGTTTTATGGTTTCCAGCTACATTATGAGAATTTAAAGAACATGGTGTAATTTCAAATGTGGCTCTTATCTTGTTAAGCCAGGTGTTTGTAGCCGTTCTCACAATCTGCGTGGTTCCAATGTGTGTGTCGGCCCCCAGCATTCCTGTTGGCATCCTGACCCCCAACATGATGGCGCTGGGAGGTGGGCTTTTGGAAGGTGACAAGGCCATGGGGTGGAGTGCCCATGAGGGGAATTGGCGCAGCCGGAGCCCCCCACGTCCCCCCGCCGTGAGGACCCCGAGACGCCCTTGTCCATCCTGCAGGCACAGCTGCCTGGAACACCCGGCGTCCAGAACTGGGAGAAATCAGTGTCTGTTGCCCGTAAGCCGCCCGGTGTGTGGTTTTGTGATGCCAGCCCCAGGGCACTAAGGGAGGCCGCCTGGGGTCCCAATGCAGGAAGCGTCGTGGGGCTTCTGTTGCCTCTTTCTTCTGCTGTGTTTCTCTCCGTTCACCTTAGTCTCCCCGAATGTTTTGTCAGGAATGTCTATGTGAAAAAACAGCAAATAGGATTACTCTGAAGAGTAGAGTGATATTTTTGTCCTTGTGAGTCATCTCCAGCTGTGAGGCGTCGGAGAAGCTGGCAGTCAGGGGCCATCCTAATCCACGTTCGAGGCCCGACACTCCCTGGGCTCTGGGGCAGTGGGAGCTTAGCTGCATGTTTGTGCCGGGGCTGGCTGGTTTACCTGTGTCCAACTTCCCCACGGGGCTCACCAAGGGCCGGGTGGTGGCTCATCAGGGTCAGTCCTTAGACCTGGCAAGACACGTGGCTTTATCTTTCCTTCACCTTCTGCATCTCGCTTGTTCTCGTGTTGTTAGAACCCTTGGAAGCCGACTGGCAAAGCCATTGGAAATGTAGTCTGCGCATTCCAGCCCCACCCCCGGGGGAAGGATCCTGCCGGCCGCCTCTCCTTGGATTTCGGGGGCTCAGACGGATCCCGCCAAGCCCTCTGCCCTCTGCTCCCAGATAGGGGCTCAGATGACCCAGAGGTGAGAAACCCAGGCCCACAGAGAACTCTCACGGAAACTTGGGGATGTGCAGCTCCTGGCCCGGGTCATGGAGTACAGAGGTGGGGGCAGCAGGCCAAGCCTGGCCGGAGACTGGGCGAGTCCAGACAGGTGGAGCGGAGGGGCAGAAGGAACAGGACATTCCGGGCTGGCTGCTGACTGTGTGTGGGGGCAGGAGGCCAAGGCCAGGAGAGCAGAGTAATGGGTGGGCCAGGGGGGAGTGGGAGCTTTTTTTTTTTTTTTTTCCTATTTTTAATGACTGCGACAAAAGATCTGAAGTGCAGCTTCTAGAAGAACTGTTTGTGCCTTCCCTTGGTCTTGACTTTGGCCTGCTGCCAGCCACGGTCAAAGACCAGGGTCTCTGGCCTTCCCAGACTGAGCAAGGGAGAGTGTTGAATCCCCAGTGGTGTCAGTGGTTTGACCGGGGTTAGGGTGCCCATTCTGGAACCGCCCAACAGGAAGCAGACAGAAGCAGGGATCGGCACGGCAGTGTTGACGCTCCCCGGGGCCCAATCCCCATTCTCCAGCGCGTCGGGGCAGGGCACAGGGGCCACCACTGAATAATAATGCCACCCCCTCGGGAAATGTCACCACCTTGCAAGGAGACAGGCCAGCGTGGTGTCTTGGTGGTCAGTGGCCGCCCACAGTGACCCACGCAGAGACGTTTGAACGGGTTTACACGGGCCGGAGGGACCGCGCAGCCCCGGGCCCCGTGGCAGGTGTGCTGGTGCACAGACTTCCGGAAGATGGGGAGCGTCCTGCTCTCTGCTCTTCTGACGTTGGTCTCAGCGCCCTGCGCCCAGGCTGTGTGGCTGGGAAGGCTGGACCTGAGGCAGGTAACGGCCCATCCGTTGGTGCCAGCGCTGGCCTCGAGCCCCGTCGGTCCTAGGGGCCCAGGCCCCTCCTGTGGGGCCACAGTCTCTGGGTTACCCTCCCGGTGCCAGCCCAGACCGGCACCGGCTACGGGGGACGGGTCAGCCTGAGTCAGGGGCCCTGGACTCCCAGACAGAGAGGACGCCTCAAGGGGCTGGGGACCCGGCCCCCCTCACCTGCTCCTCTCCTCCCAGCTTCTGGGGTCTTGGTACCTTCTCGCCGTGGCCTCCGGTGAGAAGGGCTTTGCGGTGGAGAAGGCCACGAAGGACATCGAGGGTGTCGTGGTGACCCTTACTGCAGAAAACAGTCTGAAAATGCTGTCCTCCAGGCACAGGTGAGCGAGCTGTGCACTGTGGGCCTGTGTCCCCGGAGAGCAGCTCTGGCGGGCCTCTGGGTGGGATCATGGTGGATGCGAGAGGCCTCTCGGGGCAAGGCCCCCTCAGCTGCCACCTAAACTGGGCTCACGCGTGGTGTCTCGGAGCCTCTGGTATCCTTCCTCCCACACCTGCGTCTGCCTTCGGGAGCCGTGGGGCCCTGGGTCCCGCTGGGACGGGCCTGGCCGTGGGACGAGCAAGGACAGGGGAAGTCTGGGGTCCGATGGCAGCCCCGATATGTTGGCCCCGCGAGCACACACGGTCACGTGCACCACGGTGTGGGCCACGAAGCCACGTGGCTGGCTGTGTCCCGGTGAGGCTGGTGGAATCAGACATCCAAATCCAAAAACTAGGCGTCTGGAGAGCCTCAGGCTTTGTGAAAAGCCACCGGTGATCTAAGGGCCACGGGGGTGGACGTAAGGGCCACGGGGGTGGCTGCAGGGCTGGGACGCCATTCCGGTGTCCGCTCTCTGGTGTGACTGGTTAGCAGCGCCCCCTGGTGCTGTGTCACCTGCACCTCTGGGGACCGCGGCCAGACGCTGGTTTGGAAAGACGGATGGTGCCGAGCCCCCCTCCCCACCAGGACTGCAAGTGGGTCCTCTTACATTGAATTGAATTGAATCTGTTGGCCTTCGGATAGGAAGTGCATTTGCATGGCTCAGAAATCAGAGTCCCCAGAGGTACTCAGAGCGGGTCCTTCCCACCTGCCCAGCCAGCCTGTCCCCTCCCTGCAGGTGACCCATGCTTGTGATTTGTGGCGGCTCCTCAGACACGGGCGGCCACACGCCAGCACACGTGTGTCACCGAGCCATGCACGCCGGGAACCTCTCCGTATCCGTCCACACAGCCTCTGCTCTCTTTTATTTTATTTTATTTTATTTTTAATTTTTATTTTTTTTAAGTTTATTTCTTTTTGAGACAGATAGAGACAGGGAGAGACAGAGCGTGAATGGGGGAGGGGCAGAAAGAGGGAGACACAGAATCTGAAACAGGCTCCAGGCTCCGAGCTGTCAGCACAGAGCCTGACGCGGGGCTCGAGCCCACGAACCGCGAGATCATGACCTGGGCCAAAGTCGGACGCTTCACCGACCGAGCCACCCAGGCGCCCCACCTCTGCTCTCTTTGAGAACATTTCACCTTTTATTCTCTTCTGTCTTTACTGAATTTTTAAAAATTGTGGTAAGATAAATGCAGCACGAAAACGGCCGTCTTAACCACTTTCAAGGACGCATTTCGGGGGTGTCAGACGCACTCACACTGTCGTGCAGCCGCCCCCCCCCCCCCCCCCCCCCCCCCCCCCCCCCCCCCCCCCCCCCGTCCGTCCCCAGAACGTGTTCGTCTTCCCAGACTGGACTCGGTCCCGTTACACGTGGACCCTCCCCTCCCCAGCCCCACCCTCCCGCTCTCCGTGTCCGTGGCTCCGACTCCTCCAGGGCCTCCGGTGAGCGTCCACTCCTACAGGACGTGTCCCCCTGTGACGGGCTGACGTCACTCAGCACGGTGCCCTCCAGGTTCGCCCACGTGGTAGCAGGTGCCGCGATTCCCCTCCTTTTTGAGGCTGACGTTCCGTGGTGTGGGCGGACCACGTGGCAGCTTCCGCCTCTTGGTTTTGTAAATCACGCTGCCGTGAACGTGGGTGTGTAAGTCTCCCTTCAGATCCTGCTTTCGGTTCTGGGCGCGCACAGCGGCGGGACCGCGGGGTCACTGGGCGATTCCATGTCACATTTTCGGAGGCGCTCTGCTCTGTTTTTTTTTAAATATATGAAGTTTATTGTCAAATTGGTTTCCATACGACACCCAGTGCTCATCCCAGCAGGGTCCTCCTCGATACCCCTCACCCACCCTCCCCTCCCTCCCACCCCTCCCCCACCCTCCCCTCCCTCCCACCCCCCATCAGCCCTCAGTTTGTTCTCAGTTTTTGAGAGTCTCTTATGCTTTGGCCCTCTCCCACTCTAACCTCTCTCTTTTTTTCTCCTTCCCCTCCCCCATGGGTTCCTGGTAAGTTTCTGCTCTGTTTTCCAGCAGGCTTTGTGCCAGCGCCCTGCTGCTGGGCAGACGGGGGTCTCCCATCTTTTGCAGTTGGAAACACACTTTGGGGAGTGGGCCCAGGGGTCCACCCGAAGGATACATCTCTCGGAGTCCCCGTGTCTCCACATCACACGTGGCCGGTCCCCTGAACTGGCGCCTGCCCTGGGCATTCCCTTACTCTTTGTTCTTTGCCATCTGATGGGCAGCAGATGGCCCTGTGTCAGCTTTGATGCGCCTTCTCTAAGGACAAGGGCCAGGGGCATCCTGGGACATGTCAACGTGCCTTTTGTGCTTCCTCCCCAACACGGGGCTCAAACTCACAACCCTGAGATCAAGACCTGAGCCGAAATCAAGAGTCGGACGCTTAACCAACGGAGTCACCCAGGCGCCCCTGCCTGTTCGTATCTTTGGCATATTTTTCTGTTAGGTGTGTTTTTACCGGTTTGTAAGAACCCTTGAGTGTTCGGGATATTAGCCTCTCATCTGTGATAAAAGTTAGTTGCAAATATATTTCCCGGTTTGTAATTTTTCTTATAACATTGAGACGGGTTGTTTCTGTTTGTTTTATTTTTTTAATTTTAATTTTTTAAAGTTTATTTACTTATTTTGAGAGGGAGAGAAATTGTGAGTGGGGAGGGTCAGAGAGAGAGAGAGAGGGAGAGAGAGAGAATCCCAAGTAGGTCCCACGCTGTCAGCACAGAGCCTGACACGGGGCTCGATCCCGCAAACCATGAGATCGTGACCTGAGCTGAAATCTGGAGTGGACCCTTAACCGCCTGAGCCCCCCGGCCGCCCCAAGACCAACTGCCTGTCTGTTGTGTCCGTTCACTTTAGGGACTGAGTGGTCCCTTGTGATGCTGGGGCTCCTCACCCAAAATTGCAGAGGGCCCAGCGTGTGTCTGAGGCTCATTTTGCCCCCTTCGCGCCCCCACCACCCTGGGGAGGGAGGTGATCTGCACTTGGCTGTCTTGTGGCTCATTCCCGAGCCAGGCTGGATTCGCTGGAGAGCGAGGTTTCTGGGTAACGGGGGCCGTCAGAGGAAGCCAGGATCCCCTCTGTGATACACTGGCAGCAGGCCGGGCCCCGGCGGCAGGACCCTTGTGTCCTGTGGTCCCGACTCTGGACCCTGAGCTGAGGACGGACCGTCTCTTTTCCGGGCTGGAGAGGTGTGACGTGGGCACGGTGTTGCTGCGGAGACAGAACTCTGGATGGGTGTTTGAGAACCCCTGTAAGGCGACAGCCTCCGCGGTGTCCCTCGGGGTGCGGGGCAGCGTGGGGATGGGCTCGCTCGCCTGGCCAGCACTGCGGGAAGGGGAGGGCATCGGTCACCCCCAGACTCCCTCTGTGGTGTGCAGGGGGGTGGCCCTCTGCCCCCGTGGGGACAGGACTGGGGGAGTGTGAC
Source organism: Leopardus geoffroyi (assembly GCF_018350155.1). Classification (NCBI taxonomy): domain Eukaryota; kingdom Metazoa; phylum Chordata; class Mammalia; order Carnivora; family Felidae; genus Leopardus; species Leopardus geoffroyi. Next base: position 93,382,264 of record NC_059342.1, on the reverse strand, counting down.
CCCGGATGAGCTGGGACAGGCCCTCGCCAGCTGGCCATCCGTCACCGGGGACCCGGGGACCACGGGGCTCTGGGGCTCTGAGCTTGCCGGGGGGGCCTCTCGTGTCTCCCAGCCCTGGGCGTGTCAGACTACCGGGTGCTGGGCACCGACTTCAGGGACTACGCCGTTGTCTTCACCCAGCTGGAGTTCAAGGACGAGGCCTTCAGCACCGGGAGCTATACAGTAAGTGGAGGAGACCCCGGGCCCGCCCACAAACTCCCTGCCGGCTGCAGCCACGCTGTGCGGGAAGCACATCGTCCCAGGGTCCGGGGCTAGAGAGAGGGGCCCGCCGCCTGGGCTGGCCCCTGTGCCCCCAGGGACCCGGCGCCTCGCCATGGCCCTCTCTGCCTGGGGCCTCATCCCTGCACCCCCCTGCTGCAAGAGGGGCAGCTGGGACGGGGGGCACAGGTGTGAGGGTCCCCTCCTGCCCCGCAGGTCGCACGGAGCTGGCCAGCCAGGAGGCTGTGTGCCTCTTCACCAGGTGGAGCAGGGGCCTGGGCTTCCTGTCCCAGCAGCAGGCCGCGCTGCGGCGGGACGGTGAGTGTCCCCCGGGGCCGCCCCCATGCCCAAGAACCGGCTCACTTCCGCTCGTCTCGGGGAGCCTCCCCGCCTCAGTGAGTCAGGCAGGACTGGGAGGGGGTGAGTTCTTCAAGGAGTCACCTGCTCCCTGCCCGAAGTCAGGCCGACAGGGGAGGCCCCGTCTCGGGTGAGGCCGTGGGCCCGACCTCACGGCTCCCCTTGTCCCCCCAGTCACCTGCGCGCACAAGGCCTTCCAGGTCAGCTGGCTTCCCGAGCATCACCCCGCGTCCTACACCCCCGTGCTCTGCAGCCATGAGGGGCCGGGGACCCAGGTGGAGGCAGACACCCCTCGAACCTGGGGGGTTCCAGTGCTCTTCCTGGTTTTCAGTGAATGCTTCGCCTCCGGTGGGGACAGTGCCCACCGTGTCTGGGCGAGGCCAGCCAGGCGCTGGCAACTTGCTCAGCCACCCAGGTGCTGGGTGCTGGGTGCTGGGTGCTGGGTGCTGGGCAGGTGCTCCCAGGGACTCTTGCTGTGTTTCCAAATAAAGCGATTCCACAAACCGCTATAGTTACCTCTCACCCATGGGCTGGGCTGGGCTCGGTGTCGAGGGCGGACAGAGATGGACAGGGCACTGCTCTTGTGGGGTGTGGGCCGCACAGGGAGAGGATAGGGTCCGGTGGGCACACCCCGGCTGAACCACACGGCGCAGAGAGCCAGCTGAGGGGCGAGAGGGCCGGCCTGCACTTGTGACTTGTGTCCCTCGGCAGAGTCCCTCTGGGTGGGGGGACCCGTGCACACGGGTCTTGGCTGGGGAGTGGGGGCTGGGCAGCCGCTCCCCAGGGAGGGATCACACAGCCCCGGGCTGATGGGAGGGTCGTCTGCCTGAGTGAGAGCAGGCCTGCGGTTCGAGTTCGGACAGGGTGCTGGGCCGACGAGGTGGGCACTGGTGCCCACCGGGGTGCCGGGCTGGGGCACCTCGGTGTCCGGGGCAGGGCTCTGGGGCAAGGCCAGGGGCCCAGGATTACAGAGGCCTGGCCTGTGGGTCCTCCTGTGGTCTGGTGGGGCCCTGCCGGAGGTCCTGGCAGAAGCTGGGGTGGGGGCTGCCCATCCCTCACGGCGAGGTGGGGTGCACGCCAGGAGGGGGGCAGGCGGGCACATACAGGAGAGCTGCACACACACGCACACGCACCCCATGTGCCTGTGCACACACACCGGCTGCCCCTGTCAGCACCTGCTCAGGACAGACCCCCCGTCAGCACCTGCTCAGGGCAGACCCCCCCGTCAGCACCTGCTCAGGGCAGACCCCCCGTCAGCACCTGCTCAGGGCAGACCCCCCGTCAGCACCTGCTCAGGGCAGACCCCCCGTCAGCACCTGCTCAGGGCAGACCCCCCGTCAGCACCTGCTCAGGGCAGACCCCCCGTCAGCACCTGCTCAGGGCAGACCCCCCGTCAGCACCTGCTCAGGGCAGACCCCCCGTCAGCACCTGCTCAGGGCAGACCCCCCGTCAGCACCTGCTCAGGGCAGACCCCCCGTCAGCACCTGCTCAGGGCAGACCCCCCGTCAGCACCTGCTCAGGGCAGACCCCCCGTCAGCACCTGCTCAGGGCAGACCCCCCGTCAGCACCTGCTCAGGGCGACCCTGCGGTCAGGTCCTCCTTCTCACACGCAGATAACCTTATGAAGTGACTCATAGTGACACCAGCTGGCTGTTGTCTCTCTTCCGGGGGTGGGGAGCTAGTGTGAGAGGCCCAGGGCTCCCACTGTGAGGAGGGACGGCTCCAGGGGACACGTGGTGACCTGAGGTCTGGGGGGAGTGACCTCGGGAACACGATGGTTTTGTCTGACGCCTCCCAGGCAGGCGGCACCGACCAGGCTGAGCACCTGGGCCGGCCCTCTGTGCCCGGGGCAGGAGAGGGCCCGAAGCCCCCCCGGCTTCCCCATCGGCCCACCCCAGGCCGGCTCAAGGCTCCGGGTTGGTTGGACAGCCACGGCAGGGTCCGTGGGTGGGGAGATCTAAACTCAGTGCCTTGGTGGCCGAAGAAGGAGGCTGAAGATGGGACCGGGGAGGCTGGTGCCCACGCTGGTCCTGGCGCTCGTGCTGGCCATGGGGTCCCGGCCGCAGGAACAGCTGCCCAGGGAGGCCCACAGCCTCAACTGGAACAAGGTAAAGCCGTAGGCCTGTTGTCCCCCGAGCCAGGCACCCAGGCCGTGGGGGCCAGGGATCGTCCGAGTGTGGGCAGCTGGTAGATCGCTCCCTAAAAATCTTCCAAGGGCCTTCCCGGGGCCCTGGGCAGTGCCCCGAGGCTGGCAGGAGTCTCCGGCACAGGCCCCTGCCAGCCCAGTGGGACTGCCCCCCGGCCTCTCCCAGAGCAGCTGCCGGCCATGGGGGGTGGGTAGGGCGCAGGGCCCCAGGCAGGTGCACCCAGAGATGATAGGTGGGCAGAGGTGGAATCAGCAGGACGTGTTCTGGAACGAGGAGATGGCTGGCAGGTGGAACCCTCCAGCGGGGGTGGCTGTGGGCGCAGGCTGAGCGGGCTGTGGCGGTGTCTGGGACGGCGGGTTTGCGGCAGGAAATCAGAAGGATGGGGCCCCCCCGGAGGCCCTGCACGGGAAGAAAGTTACAGCACACGGTTCCCAGTGCCCAGCCCCCACACCCCCGGACAGTCTGGCACCCCCTAACCAGGGGCCGTGCAGATCTGTGGGTGCTGGACGCGGGCTGGGTGTCTGGGAGGCATCCCTTGTCCGGTGGGTTCTGGGAGCCTGGCTGGGAGCCTGGGAAGGAGCGCCTTCCTCAGCGCCTCTGCACAGTTTTCAGGGTTCTGGTACATTCTGGCTGTTGCCTCCGATGGCCAGGGGTTCTTGCCTGGGAGACACAGGAGGAAGCTGGGGGCATCCACGGTGAAGGTTCACAAAGTGGGCCAGCTGAAGGTGGTCCTGGCCTTTAGCCGGTGAGTGGAGCAGGGCGGGGGGCCCAGCACAGCCTCCCCAGAGCCCTGGCCACGGCAGCCTGGGGCATCTTCCCGTCCAGGTGGGGGTGCCGGAGCCGGATCACCGGGAAAGCCTAGAGTGACGGTCCCCGCAGCCCCGAAACCCGTCACTTCCTGCCCCTAAAATTCAAAAGCCTGATTTTGGGAGAAGCCCCCACGCTACACGGGGTCACTCAGCAGGCACTGGGTGTTCGAAGTGTTTCCCTTAAGCTGTGGGACCGGTCCCGGTCCAAAGTGGAAAATTCCAGAAGTGGGCGTCCCGCCTTGTCCCCCTAGGTCACAGGGGTGCCAGTCACACACGTTAATTCTTCGGAAAGATGGGAAGAAGGCGGTGTTCAGGAACACACGTGCGTATGATAGCCCGGGGCCGGGAGAGGGAGGCCTGGGGTGGCAGTGCCCCCTGGCTTCGTCACCCAGACGCGGGACAGGGTGCCTCTGCCGGCGCCGTCCCCGGCCGCCCCTCCGTCCTGGGGAACGTGGGGGGAGGGGGCGGGATGGGCGCCCGGCACACGGGGCGGTCAGGCGGGCCGTGGCCCCGGGGGGAGCAGGGGTTCTCGACCCCTCCCGCACACCCCTGCCTTGCCTCTCTCCCGCCCAGTGAAGGGGGTGGAGGGTTTCCACGTGCTGTCCACGGACTACAGCTTCGGCGCCGTCTACCTGCGCCTGGGCCGCGCCGGCCGGACCGCCAAGATGCTACTGTTCTTAAGTGAGTGACATCTGGGGGAGGGGGTGTGCGGGGGCAGGTAAGGGGGGGGGCGCAGGGGCACAGGCTCAGAGGGAGGCCTCTGCCGCAGCTCGGGCTCCGCGACAGGGCGCCCGCGACCGACACCGATCCTCACAGCTCCGGGCGCGGACCCGATGGAGGGCCGGGGTCTGCAGGCGGCCGCCGTCTCGCCGCGTCAGGTGTTGGGGAGGGGGCTCCGGTCCCTTCCTCTTCTTACCGGGGCACCGATCCTGTCGCGAGGACCCCAGCTAACCCTGCGCACCGCCGGAGGCCCCGACCCCTCGCACCGTCGCGCTGGGACTTTGGTGTATGAATCCGGGAGGACACGGGCAGTCCATACCGTGGGTCGCAGCCCTTGCAGGGCAGGCTGGCGGCAGGTGGCAGGGGGCAGGTGGGTGGGCGGAGCCTGGAGACCACGTGGGCAGGTCTCTGAGGTGGCTGCTGCAGGGGTGAGTGGGGGAGGCCAGTGCAGGGGGGGAGGCTGGAGGAGGAGAGGCCAGGAGTGGGGCTGGCCATCCACGGGAGGCTCAGGCCCTGGCGCTGAGGGCAGGATGGGGGGAGTTGGGGGCAGGGCAGGTGGAGGTGGTGAAGGGAAGGCAGATGGGGAGAGGTTCTGTGCCGGGCGGAGGCGGTAGGAAGGGAGGGGTCGGGAAAGGACCCCTCCAGGCACGGGGCACGCGGGGCACGCAGGGCACGCACGGGGAGGGCGGGGGTGGGGAAGGGCTGCAGCCAGAGGGGTTGGGTGAGCAGACGGGGCTACCCGAGCCGGTCTCCAGGGCCTCGCTGGGGACACCCGCCCGCCTCGGGGCACAGAGGGGACAGAAGGACATTTCCCCATCACCTGTCTGCGGCGCCTCCCGTGGCAGCGCCCTCGCGTCTCTGTCCTGCCAGGGCCTGCAGGTGTCCGTGGGGGTCGGGGTGCAGCCCACGCGGCCAGAACTCGTAACTGACGTGACTGTTCTCCCCGACCGCAGGCAGACGGAACACGTCCAGCTTCCCGAGCATGAAAAGGTTCGTAGACATATGTGAGGCTTTGGAGCTCGCCGACGGTGTGACCGTTCTTCCGAAAGACGGTAACACGTGGTCGAGAGCCCTCCCCCCCCCCACTGTCCAGGTCCCGCCATGCCTGGCCCCGTCCGCCCTGTTAGGGTCGGCTCACCGGGGGCAGAGAGAGGAGGGGTGACAGCGGTCTCTTCCAAGCCCCGTGGGAGGTGCTCCCCTTCCACGGCCCTGTCCTGCATCAGCACCAGGCTCGTCCTGCCGACGGGCGTGGGCGGGGGGCACCGGGCAGCCCCGTCTGGTCTGGGCTCTGTGGCCGTGGCTGGAGGACCAGGGCAGTGTCCCACACCAGCACACGAGAAACCGGGGAGAGAAAGGGAACGCTCGTGGGCAGACCGGCCCCCACCGGGCAGTGCCCCCCCAGTGCCCCTCTCCCTCCACAGCCTCCTGTGCGCACACCATCCTGCCCTGAGGGCCACCACCTTTACTTTGGGGCTCCGCTCGTGGTCCTCCGAGACCCCAGGAGCGTTCTTCGCGATTCCGGGAGTCCTCAACCCGCGGCTTGCTGAGAGGTGTTTGGTGACCCCAGGCCGCTGATGGGGTGAAGTCCGAGGGCCGTGGCTCTAGCCCAAGAGGGATCCTTGATGATCCTCAGGAGCTGGGGATAGGAGGGCACGTGCTGGCCGGCAGGGAGAGTCCAGTCCTGGCCCGTCAGCTCGTGCCCTCCAGGCGCCACAGCCGAGAAGGGCTGTCACCTCCTGTCTGCTGGGAAATAGACCTCGGACCGGTCCAGTGTAATCCTTGCCGCGTGTCTTCTCTGCAGTGAGTCTGCGCACCGCTCCCCGGGCTCCCCGACACCCCACACTTCCCCAGGAAGCCGCTCACTCCTTCGGGAAACACATATAAGCACCCGTGACACGCCAGGCACGTGCTCGCTGCTGGCGAGAGGGCAGTGAGCAAAATAGGCAATGGCTTATTAGAATTTGGGGACTGTCAGCCTCCGAGAGAGAGGGCCTCGAGCGTCCTAGATGTCTTCTGTAGAGCTGAACAAGGACTATGCACACCATAATTCTTCCAGAGTCTCCACGAAGACATTACCCTAATGAGGTGCCTGCGGGAAGAGCCATTAACCACCTCACACTTTCCGAGTCTCTCGGCTCGGCTCGGCTGGGAGCCTCAGCCCCACGGTCACCCAGGAGGCCAGGGCTGCAGGCTCAGCTGAGGCTCGACTGGGGCAGGGTCCGCCTCCGAGACCGCGACCGGGCACGTGCTCTTGGCAGGATTCGGCTGGCACTGGGGGGTCTCAGGCCTTCTGTGTCTCAGCCCGGACCCTCTGCGGGCTCTTGGCACTGGGCCTCCTGGGGCAGCTCATATTATCTGCTCTTGGTTCGTCAGAGAGAGACACACACACAGACACACACACTGACACAGAGACAGAGGATGGACCCGGGAGAAAAGGAACCCGGAGACACCACAGGCTTTCATGAACCAGCTTGGAAGCGACACCCATCGTTATAATCTCTCCCTCAGAACTGGTCACACGGGCCTTCCACCGGGGAGGGGAGGGGAGGGGATGTCACGAGGATACGAGAGGCTGTGTCAGTAAAAGAGGGCACATGTCGGAGACAGAGACCCTTGTTTGTGCTGTGACACCACAGCCTGATGCCAGAGAGGACACGGCTGGTCCTCCCGTGGCCCAAACAGAAACCGGGAGATGCAGAAGGCCGGACTGTCACACCACAGAGGGGAGAGCATCCCTCACGACCCAGGGCCAGAACGGTTCACAGGCCTCTGGGGCAAATTTTGCACCAAAGCCAGTGCTTTCCCCGGGATGGAGGCCAGACCCGTCCCACTCCAAGATGTGGCGACCCCCCATGGGAGCAGGTGTCAGAGATGCGGGTCGTCCCGGGGAGGGACTCGGGCAAGTGAGACCCGAGGGAGGCAGCGGTGGTCGCCTTCAGAGGGGCAGGTTTCTGGTCTGGGGACTGGCTGCCCAGGTGACAAGGTGAGGAAGCAGAGGCCCCAGCCGATCCCCAGCAAGAAGTCCTCATCCTGCAGGGGACCGGCTGGCCCAGTACTGGGAGAGCCCACAGAGCCCTGGTGGGCCCTTCCCCAGCCCCCTGTGGGGCCCCAGGCAGGTTGGTCAGCTCTGCTCCCCTGAGTTCAGGAGGGGCCCTCGGCGGGTGGTGAGATCCCCCAGGAAGAGGGACCCCGAGCCCCAGGATGCCAAGATGCACGCCTGTGGGTAGGACAATCCAAAGTCAAGGAGATGGGCTTCCTGACCCAGGTCATCTTACTAGTGACCCAGGCTGTGCTATTAGCCTCGGTGTCCCCATCTGTGACATGGGGACGTAACAGGCCTTCTAGATGGGTTGTCGCATTCCCTGAGAGATGAGGTGGAATCGTGGCCTGGTGCCTGGAGGACATAAAGGGCCACCTGGAAGGCTGTCCCAGAGTCCCCCGGGGCACAGGATTCCGGAAGCCCCTCTTTGGCCCCTGCCCGCTCTCCCCCTTCTGGGAACACTCAGCGTTGTTTGCGGAGGAGGTGGAGACGATCCAGGAGGTCAACAGGTCCCACGTGGAGGAAGGTCAGCGCTGGAGGGACAGAAGGACATGTCCCGTGCCCCCTTCCAGGGCCCGAGCTGTGACGCCCTCTGACCGGACCTGGTGTGGACCCTGCTTCTGTGGGGCTGGCGGGGGACGAATGGGGAATGAGGGCTTCGGGTACACGGTGACCCTTGGGGGTGGAGACATTCTGCAACAATATTCTGAGGTGTGGTTCACAGCGTCGTGAGCGTGCCCAGTGCTCAGGTATTGCACAACGTAAAATAAACAAAATTTTTATTGAAGATTAATGTGGATTTTAAACAAACCATGAACAAATAAGGTAACACCTAAAAGGTAGAGGAGAGAAAGGATCAGGGAGAAGAGGAACAGTGATTCCGGTGGAGGGGTCGGGGACTGGGACTGGAGCAACAATTAGAAATACAAGAAACACCCCTCGAAGGCCTTTGAGCCCTGGATTTGTGGCCGGAATCCACAGGGGAACAAGGGCGGTGGCAGGAACAGTGTCGGGAGCAGAAGCAGGAACCAGCTGACTCTGTTCAGGTGCTTGCTGTCCCAGCACAGGTCCCAGGTCACCTGCTGGCTCTCCAGCCCCTGCAGGAGTCGCCCCAGACTCCACCCCTGCCTGCAGAGACGCCGAGGACCCCGATGCCCTTGGGTCGGGCTCTGGCGCCGCACCGGCTTCTGCTCCTGTCCCGGACTCTTGAGAAGGAAACAGAGTGATGGTTGCAGCGGCTCCGAGGCCTCAGGGTGAGAGGAGGGAAGGTCCGCCCCCCCCTACCCAGCGACAGCCTCTCCAGGGGCCTTTGCAGACACACAATTCACCCCAGAGCCTCCCCGAGAAGCCGCGGCCAGGAACCCACACCAGGACCTCGGCCCCCTGCAGTCCACAGCCCGGGGCTCTCAGTCTCTGCTCCTGGCCCCTCACCAGCCCCCGGGGGCTCCTCCCTGGGTGGCCCAGCACCGCCTGGCCCCGAGCATCCCATCCCCCACCCCAGCCTTCTCACCCTCGGGCTCTGGCTCCGGGGGCTCCGGGTCCTGTTCCCAGGACCCGTGAACCAGGACCCTGTGGGGGAGCCGGGGCGGTGAAGGAGGCCTTCCCAGGTCATCTCCAGGCTCTGCTTCCCAAGACCTCCCTGCAGCCACTCTCTCCCTCGGTCCAGGATGGCCCTCTTGGCCAACGGGGCACACGCACAACTCTGTAGGGCAGGTGTATCGGGATTCGGCCAGACGTTTCCCGATTTCATCGGTTGATTTCTGTAAAGACAGTGACCCACGGACGGCCCGGACACATCACAGCCCCGCCCAGTCATCCTCAGTGTCCTTCCGCCCTCTCCACCTGTGGCTCCCAGATTGGACCCAGACCTGAGTGTGCACAGACCTGCCCCTGGGACACAGCGACATCCACCTACAGGGCTCGGGATGAACATCGGGGACAAGAGGGCCACCCCAGCACACCCTGTCCCTCCCAACCAGCATGATGGGGGTGTGAGCCTGACCTTCCCACCAGGCACTGACCCCTTCATCAGCCTGCACCTGCTCAGGTGGGCCTTCCACACACGACCCCTCCTTCCACACAGACACACACAGACACACACACACACACACACACACACACACGGGAGGGGACGTGGGGCCGCACAGGTCAGATCAGAGCGGTGTCGGGCTGGACTGGCTGTCTCTGGGTCTCCCTGTGTTACCTTTGGGTCCCTGCGAGCTAGAGACCTGAGGTGTCCTGTGCACAACCTGACCCACTGTCTCCAGGGTCGGGAAGCGTCGCGGCCACGGGCTCCCCTGAGCCGGCAGCCGCGGGACGCGGGCACACAACAGGAGAACATGTTCGTCAGGCAAAGGTGTCCCAACGAATGAGCCTAGTCGGGCACTGTCTCCAGAACGTGGGTGCCTGGTGACCCGGGTTCTGAGTTCAATT